>NC_046158.1:149612761-150212761 GCF_011064425.1 Rattus rattus | reverse complement strand
TTCGTCACTGGCAATGAGCCTGCAGGAGTCCTGTGCTTGCAAGCATCCCTTGCAGCTAGGTCTCCAGGAGCAGATGTGCCCACCCAGTCTCAGAAGCAGGGGTGGAACCAAGCAGGCTCACCAACCGGGCAATAGGAAGAGACTTCAAACACTAAACCGACTGACCTTGAGCCTGACCTTTGGCCACTCTCTTCTCAAAAATGGCCTGACTTAGCTGAAATTTGTCACTGAACCTTAGCACTTGTTCCAACATGCCCAGGTCACACACAGTAACTTGAGGAATCCTCACAAGCATCCTGTGTGACCAGCACCAGGTCAAGGAACACACTCCAGGTCCCCAGAGTCCCCCTGGTGTCTCTTCTCATGATGACAAGCCACTCTCCGTAGGGGAGCCATGCCTATCTTCAATACCACCCTGGTAGTGTGAGATGGCAGGAACAGGTAGGTCTGTGTCCCCATCTGTGCCTGTAGTCATTAGAGTGCATGCATGTGCATGTGTGCATGTGTGGTCATTCCTCCTCATCTCTGACCTCAGCCCATATGTTCTTGTCAGGAGCTGGTTATAAAAAGGCTGCTGTGAACGTCTTTACCCTGTCTCCTATGGCCGTCTAGCTGATCACTTTGGCCATCCATCCAGGTGTAGAGAGGGCCTCTAAACTCGTCCTAATGTGTGTTACCCTGTGATCAAGGATGTGAAACACTTTGCACAGTGGCTGGTCCTTTGCACAAGTTCTGTTATAAAGCACCACCCCCCTAAGAGCTTACTGAATTCTCTGTCTGTCAGCCTCTTCCTCCGGTGGTTGCAATGTTCTTCTGTTTGGTTACCCCACCTGCCAGGGCTGCCCCGAGAAGCAAAGCCAACAGAAGATGCTCATCACAGGGGCTCTCTCCGAGGGTCCGCTGCAGCTTTCCAGATTGGTGTCCGTGCTCTGACATGGAAACGACTGATGATGTTGATGCGTGTGTATGTGTGCACGTGTGTGTGTGAATACTGGCTTGAATCCACTTACAAGTGGCATAAATAACCCAGGGTGGGGTGTTGGCTGGTTTCACATATCATCTTGGCTGGGTAGTGGTGACCAGTTCCTACTTGTGAAGGATGGCTGTGGTTGTGGTAAAAAAAAAAGTCTACACAAATTACCAGCCCAGTGCTGCGGCATACATCTGGGAGGCTGAGGCAGGAGAACTGCTTAGGGGCATGTAGTGGGACCTTGTCCCGAAAACAAGAGAGAAGGAAAGGTCAATAGGACAGATGGGTCTTGTCCGATCAGGTGGGGGGCTGGAGCACAAAGCTTCAGTGTCTCATGAAGAGTCAGCCTTGAGGCGTCATGCAGAGAACTCCCAGAGTGTCTGACCGACTGGCTCAACCCGGGAGCTATGAAGGCATAGGAGCTCAAGCTGTCAACAGATGCAATGAAAATGCACACAGGGCTCCATGAGATGGCTCAGCTGGTAAAGATGCCCCTAGGACAAGCGAGGTGACTGGTTTGGATCTCAGGGTCCACATAAAGGCGGACACGGAGAATGGATTCCTACACCTGCTCAGATTTAAGTTATCCTGAGTAACGAGGGAAGGTCTCAGCCCATGTCTGAGGATCTTCAGAGTGAAATTAAGAGTTTCTGTGGAAGAACATTTTCTATTTGTGTAGACACTGTCAGAAGAAGGAAGCCAAGGGGAATTTTAAATGAGAGCTTTAGCATTAAAAGTGATTTTTTTTTTTGAAAAAAAAATTGTTTTAGGTACACTCCTTTAATCTCAGCATCAGGGAGGCTCAGGCAAGCTTAAAGCCAGTCAGGGGTTCATAGTGAGTTCTAGGCTAGCCAGGGTTACACAGTAAAGCCTTTCCCAAGCCATCCCCTACCCACATACACCAAAGATTTATCATTAAGTGTGTGTGTGTGTGTGTGTGTGTGTGTGTGTGTGTGTGTGTGTGTGAACCTGTGCATACAAGTGCAGGTTCACTCAGAGGCCGGAAGAGGCCCCTGGGACCCCTCGGACTAGAGTTACAGTCAGTCCTGGGAACTGAACTCAAGTCCTCTTAAAAGGCACTGTGCTCTCCTAACTGCTGAGCCATGCCTCTAGACTCAGGAAAAAACAAAGATTTTTAAAATTATAAAAAAATGTTCTGTATAAATAAAGAGAAGGAGAAAACTTCAGAGAAAAGTAAAGAAATCCTGAAGTCTCCATTAGTCACCCACTGAAAATCTGCTGAGCCACTGTTGTGTGCCCACACGGATTAGGGGAGGGAGCGAGGAGGCAGGCTCCAGCCTCCTGGGGCCAAGGTCGTGGTGCAGACAGGCAATGGAGACCGGCTGACCTTCACAGGAGACCAAGAGGAATGTGTAGACTCAGGGATGAACTGGGACATAGGCTTTGCTTCACTAGGTGGCCAGAAAAAGCTCTCTAAGGTGACGTTTGAGCTGAGGCCCAAAGGAGAGGAACGCTTAGGAAAGAGCCACCCTGGGGACCAGTTCAGCAAGTGTAGAGGCCCAAAGCCCCATGCCACATACTCCATGGAGGACACTGTGATGTTCTGAGTTCTCCTGGAATTCAGGTGACCCTGGAAGGCCCCTGGGAACAGGGTGGGACCAACTTGAAAAGGGTAGCAAATTAAAAATGTTACCATTGGGGAACTGAGGATTGGTCAGCAGTGAAGGGCTGCTCTAACATTCTGGAAATCAGGGGAAGTCAGCGGGCGGCTCCAGCTGGCCAAGTGCTCAAGCACAGATGTTCCCCATCTGTAGGGAACAGGAGTGGAGAACAGGGGAACTGGGTGGGGTGTCTGGCAGCAGCCACTACATGCTGCAAACTTCTACTCAGTCTTCAGAACCCAGCATACGTTCACCCTCCCAGGAAGGCCTTCCAGACGGTTCTGAGCTAGCCAGTCAGCTCCTACCACCTGCTTCTCACAGGAACCTGCAATGTTTGCTTCCGTCTCCACGGACAGCGATTCTGTTTATGCCCCCGGAGTGGACACGTAAGCACAGGGGTGACATTCCAGGTCAAGAACAGAAGACAGGAGAGTCCGTGCTCTCCCTGAACTAATGCTTATGGATTCTGTGTCTCCAAGGCCTGGCCTCCAGGACATGTCCAGGCAGAGGGACCTCATGACATTTCTGCCCACTACCATCACCCCTTCCTGCTGAGTTTCCTTGAGGGACACTTGGGTCAAGCTCGTCCTTAAGAGGCCTGAAGAGTGGTTAAAAGGCTCTGAGGCTGTGAAGTCCTGCCCCAGGGCTTCAGAACGAAGGGCTTTAGCTAAGCTCTCCTGATATTGGGAGGTTATTGAAAGTCGGGCCAGCCGCAATGCATGCTGGGAAGACTTGGTCACTATGTCCACCAAGGAGGAGCAACAGGAGCTCTATAGTCCTCAGGATGGGAGGGCCATAAACGTGACAATGCACAGGTTAGAATGACAGAAAGGGACATGCAGACCTAGGAGGGTTGGAGCTTCAAACACAGGAGGGAGAGAAAGACAGGGGGCTGGGTAAGTGTCAAAGTGCGGCTTAAGGGCCTAAGGTCCTCGTGAGGCCTTACACGCACTCACTGCCTGCCATAGGCATTGGGAACCTAGGAGAGGCCGAGGCCCCGCCCACCCCATGGCCACCCCATGGCCCAGGCTGGGTGCCTTGGTCTCCATGGCCCCTCTACTCTGAAACCATGTTCTTAGATTAAACATGAGGACCTGGGGAACCGAGGCACGGTGGCGAAGACCATGCATAAGGCTTGCCAACGCTCCAGGGGTAGAGTAGGCTGTGCCTGGGTGCACACATCTGGCCCAGAATCCTTGGCTGCCTACCCTCCCCCTCCTCCCCAGTGCTGCCCTCTGACGCCCTTTGACCCACTCAGCCTGTCACCCTGAGATGTTGTTTCCCATAAATCCCTCCTGGTCTTTTTTTTTTTTTGAAACCTCAGCTCACAAATAGATTCCACATCATAAGATCATAAGTCAGAGTGGCTTTTGGAGGCAGAGGAGTGCTTTGTAGCAAAGGTCACGGCTGTCTCAGGTGTGTTTATTGACGCTTAGTTTAAATTGCCCCTCACTTCCCAGGAAGGTGGAAGTCTTAAAATTACTTCTCCCTCAACCCGGCGCCGCCCAGGCCCGGAAGTTCTGAGTCGCCTCACACTGAATTATTAATTATGATTTTCGTCTGTAATTGTCCACCTGGAGTATGGACCAGCAGGCTCTGGCTTGCCTGACCTTAAAGATGAAAACTCAAAAGGCTCCTGAAGATCAGTTACCTCAGCCAGTAGAACTGCTGTGTGACCCTGGGCAAACACATTTCCTCTCTGGGCTGCTCTTCCTGGTTGCAGAAAGATAGGTGAATCCCCACACCCCCAAACCCTGGACCACACGTGTGGTGTGGAAGTGAAGGGTTTTGCTAACAGGGATATTTTAATCTTTCTGTTTGGAGACAGTGTCTCGCCACGCAGCTCTGGCTTCCTGGAACTGTGTAAACCAGGCTGGCCTAGAACTCACAGAGATCTGCCTGCCTCTGCCTCCTGAGTGCTGGGATTAAAGGCACGCACCACCGCCACCCAGCTAGGAGGGACACTTTCTAAACTGTATTCTTAATTTCAAACTTGAAAGTGGGACCCTGGTGCACTGCAATTTTAGATTTAGTTGGTCCTGGGGGAGGAAGAGAAATGGACACTCAGCCATTTTCCACAGGTCATCCCAAAGTCATCTGGGGTCAACATCTATCCCTTAGAGGACAATTAAGAGGCGAGGCACCAAGAAAGGCCAGGAAGAGAGCCAAGAAAGTCACTTCCCTTATAGTCCATAGGCCAGAGATGGTCACAGGGTTCTCGGGTGCAAAAGCAGTTGGGAAATGTAGTCCCTGACTAGGCAGCTACTAACTTACAGTGACCACTGTCCTTTGGTGGTCTACCCCCCCCCCGTCTCTCTTTCTATCTCTCTGTCTTTCTCTGAAATGTGGCTGGCCTGGAACAAGCAGAGATGTGACACTCACTCTTTTTCTTTAGTTGCATTTTTATTTATTTGTGTGGGGGGGACATCGAGGCAGAGGGAAGGGGAGAGGGAGGGAGATGAGTTCCTTTGCTTGCCGCAGTTCATGTGTGGGAGTCAGAGGACAGTGTCAGCAGTCAGCTCTCCCTCACACCCTGTGGGTCATCAGGCTAGATGGTTAGTGCCTTTACCTGCTGGGTCTCAGTGTTCTCTTTTCAAAGGAATTATGCAAAGGAAAGGAATTTCATCCCCTTAATTGTTAATGAGCCAGAACACAATGTGTGACTTCCTACCAGGGAGAGGGCTCCTGTAAGGTCTGACACGTTCCTGTGAGGGGGTCCAGTGTGGGCAGAGGACGGACAAACAGATAGAAGGATAGACATTCAGATGAGCAGAGCACAGAGAGCCTGGAGCCAGAAAGACTGTGCAATGAGTCCCAGTGACTAAGCCGAGGAGGCCTGCCAGCAGAAGGGAGACCTTCTGAAAGCAGTGCAGGGCTGTCAAGCATCCCACGAAAGAACAGCATGCCGACCCCAACCTCACTCCACGTGAAGCACTGAGGGACTGGTAAGATGGCTCAGTGGGTAGTGTTCGCTGGGCGAGTGCACGCATCCAGATTGGGATCCAGAGCACCCTATAAATAACCAAGTGTCATGGGGTTCACCAGGAGCTGAGTCCTGGGGGGAGGGGTGGAGATGGGAGAATCCAAGGACGCCCAGGCCAGACAATCTAACCGAATCTGATCCCTTCAGGCCATTGAGAAACCCCGCCCCCAAAAGATAAGTTGGCTAGAGCCCGGGGAAGATCGGCCAGTTTGGCCCCTCAAACACACATCATAGGAAGAACTATTGAGGTGGAAAGGCCTAGTTAGGAAAAAAGAGGAGTGGGCTAGCCTCAGAAGGCTGAGCAGGAAGCTCCGAGATGTGGGCATCTGAAGAACAGCAGAGAACGGGGGAAATGGAGGGCTGGGGAGATGGCTCAGTGAGCAAGCTTGAAGACCTGAGTTCGAATCCCAGCACCCAGGTTAAGCTGACCATGGCTAAGGCACTGTGGCTTAGATCACAGGAGCTTGCTGGTCAGCTGATCTGACTGAAACCACTTCTGTGCACTGAGAGACCCTGCCTGGAAACAGGGTGACAGAGACAGGCAAGTGACATCATCCACTGTGTGTGCATGTGGCACTGTCAGTGCACATGCAACAGAACACACAGTGTACACACATGTACACATACACACATATACATTCTCAGTGTACATGCAACACAACAATGTACACACATACACAAACCCCACACAATATATACATGCACACACACACCACACTTACACGCACCACCACACATATACATACCACCACACACCATCATATATACACACACACTACCACACAGTACACACACCACACAAACACCACACACCACACCCACCACACCCACTCCCCACACCACACCCACACACACACACATAACTACTCACACACACACACCCCACCCACCACACACATACACGCACCATCACACATATACATACCACTACACAGTACCCACACATACCACACACACACCATCATATATACACGCACACCACCACACAGTACACACACACCACACATACACCACATACATCACCACCACACACACACACACACATCACAACCCATATATATACCACTATACAGTACACATACCACAGATACACCTTACACACATACACACCATCATATATACACACATCACACATACACACACCATCATATATACACACACACTACCACACAGTACACACACCATACATACACCGCACACCACACACACCACACACACTTATCACCTTATATACACACACCACACACATATACGCACCACCACACATATACATACCACCACACAGTACCCACACATACCCACACACACACCATCATATATACACGCACACTACCACATAGTACACACACCACACATACACCACACACCACACACACACACACACACCACACCACACACACACACCACACACACCACATACCACACACACCACATACCACACACACACACCACACACACACACATACACACACCACCACACATACACCACATATACCACACACACACACACACACACACACACCACAACCCATATATATACCACTATACAGTACACATATCACAGACACACCTTACACACATACACACCATCATATATACACGCACACCCCACATACACCACACACCACACAGACACACACACACAATCTTATATACACCACACACACACACAGAGACACACATACACACACACAAACACAAACACACAGGCAAACTTGATCAGTGGATTCATGGAGAGTCGAAGATTATGTCCTTTAAAGGCCCCATTACAAAGACGGCAGAGCAGAGCCGGGGGTGTGGGCTCCACGGTAGTGTGCTAGCCTCACACGCAAACCCATCTGTTCAAAAGGTAAAGTCAGCTGTGTGTGGCACTGCGTGCCTGTAATCCCAACACTCTGAAGTGCAGGTAGAAGGAAGAGTTCAGTGAGTTTGAGGCCAGCCTGGTCTACGTGGGGCCAAAGAAACAGAATGCTGGACATGGCGGCATGGACCTTAGCTCTCGGGAGATTGGGGCAGGAAGGTCGTGTGTTCAAAGCCAGTCTGGGCTTTGTAGAAAGTTCTAGGCCAACTTGGGTTAACCCAGTTAGATTCTGTTGCAAACAACCACCCTCACAGGAAGTGAACAGGAGACAGCAGAAGGAAGGGAATAGCGGGGAGGGCGTACTATCATCTGTGCTGGAAGTTCTGTGATTTCAGTCAGATGTCAGCAGCCTCATATTCACCTAAGTGCTTACAAAAGACAAGGACCCCAAACTCACGGAAGGACTGGTGACAGGAACACTGTTAGGTATTCAAAATGGTGGTTTGAAAGTGAGCTAGAGGCACGGCACGGGCACTCTGGACATAGCTGGAATTTATGTTAACTCAACCTGTGGCACACTGATCAAATCCCTGCCTTGAGATCAGTAAAGACAGCTCCTTGTCTTGTGGCCGCGGGTGACATGACCATGGGCCCGCTGACAGAGCACCACTGTGTGTGAGGCAAGCGCCCTCGAAGCTCACAGCAAACACCAGCCCTCAGGATTATGCTGAGCCAAACAAGCCAAAACCAGAGGTTATACACTGTGCGATGCCATTTATAGAACATTCTAGAAACCGCACAATTATAGAAATGGAGAACAGATTAGCGGTTGCCAGGGTCAGGGTCAGGGTTGGGGTGGGAAGTGGGTTTGGTAGGGAAGAGCAGAGGAGGGGAGACTCTGTGGAATGGAATGTTTTAGATATCCATGGTGTTACTATAGGAGTCCTGGTAGGGGTAATGTGCTGTGGGTTTGTTGAATGTCATGGCCTAACGGGACCCGGGGAAGGGCACTTAAGTCTGAGATAATCCTGGAAGGAGATATACTTCATAACGACGCTGTGTGACCCTCTCTGCCTAGGACCTGTTGAGAATGGCTGGGACACAGAGGCATCTCAGAAACCTGAGGGGTTACATTGTATCCTGCCTGTCTTCTGCTCAGGCCTCAGTTTCCCCACCTGTGCTGGGGCTGCTATTGAACCACGCAGCGCAAGTGCTCACCTCCAGCAGCTGGTCAGGGAATGTGGCTGTAGGTCAGCCAGTGACTATGGAGGCCTGACCTCAGGATGTCCTTGAAGACTCTCCAATGAATCAAGCTCTGGGGCTCCCTGAGCTCTTCCTCCGGGACAAGGCTACTGAGTGGGTCCACTTCTCGGCCTACACTCTGGACTCTGGGGTGCGTCCTGTGTAGACTTCTCAGGGGCGTGTGTTCTCAGGAAGCCTCACCCGAGGTCTGTCCTCTGTGGGGCCACTGAGGCAACAAAGAGGATGAGCCCCTGAAGTTCTTATTCTTACAATTGTCATGAACAATGGGTCCACTGTCCCCACTTGACAGAGGCTTGACAGGCGGGTGGCCTTGTCTTAGTGTTAGTGACATGCTCAGTCTGCCCCTCCGAGCCAAGCCTGGGTTCTTTGATTAAAACTGGCCTCTCTGGGTGTGGTGGTGAATGCCTTTAATCCCAGCACTTGGGAGGCAGAGACAGGTCAGACTCTGTGAGTTCAAGGCCAGCCTGGTCTACAAGCAAGTCTAGGATAGCCAGGGCTATATAGAGAAACTCTATCTTTAAAAAAAAAAAAAGAAAGAAAGAAAGAAAGAAGGAAAAGAAAAAGAAAAAAGCTGGCCTTGAATGGTTAAGGAGATAGTTTAGTGGACAGGAGTTCAGATCCCCCAGAACCCACACTTAGTAAGAATGGTGGGTACCTTTAATCTGAGGACTTGGGAGGTAGAGACCAGAATACTGCCATCCCCTTGCATCCCTAACCCAGGCTGACTAGACTACCTGAGTCTGTGAGCTCTGGGTCCAGTGGGAAACCTTGACTCAACAGACAAAGTAGAGAAGGGCCAAGGAAGGTACCTGACGTCAACTTTGGACATGCACACACATGCACACACATGTACACACATTCCCTCCATCACATGACATGCACCTTACAAACTTGCAAACATACACACACACACACACTAACAGAGATGTGATATGATACATGGATGTACAAATATAAATCAAGAAGTAAACTTGCCCAGGGGTGGCCAATGCCTTTAATCCCAACACTTGGGAGGCAGATGGATCTCTGTGAGTTCTAGAACAAACCCGGTTCTAGCAGGTTCCAGGACAGCCAGGGCTACACAAGGAAAAACAAAGAAACAAACCCAGCTTCCAGGTTGCCCATCCCTTCTCTGTCCTCCAAGCTCCACCTGGAGCTGTCACCTCTCTCCATTTTGGAGCCAATGATACAGATTGACCAGGTGGAGCTGGTGGGGATGGGGCACCCAGATCTTCACGAAGCTGTTGGAGGATGGCTGTCTCCTCTCTAGCTGTAGCTCCACTCACTAAGACCCCAATATATCAGGGCTTGGGTGCGGGAAGAAACTTTTAAATGCTGAGTCAGCAACCCTTGGGGTTCTGGGTTCCCAGTTCAGGTGCCTCAGGGTGCTCTGGGCCTCAGTGTCTCACGTCTGGATCCATTAGCCAGCCAGAGCCAACACAGGTGGCCGGGGAAGTGGGGCGCCATTGGGAGAGATGGGGCTGGTGTCCCACCCCCTTCCCTGCGAGCGGCTGGAGGTGGTGTGGTAACAGCGGCGGCAGAGGCTTCCTTTTCCGGTGATGGTATTTACTGAAAAGCAACTCTGCTTTTAGCGGCAGAAGTTCACGGCCCCGGCCAGGCGCCTAAGCCAGCTCCTTCCCCAACCGCAGCAAGGAGAGCCTCACGGCCGGTTTCTATTTGGTGTTGAAGGAAAACCAAATACCACAGGCCCTGCAGAGGGCAGGGGAAGAAGCTGAGTCCCAGGTGTCGCCAACCGCAGTCCCAGCCCGGCGGAGGAGGGGTCCTCGCTCTCAGTTACTGGAAAGACAGCCGCTGGCTCAGAGCGAAACCTGCCTGACGATTCCTCTTTCTTTTACAAGAAATAGAAAGCGACAGCCTCGAGAGCTAGGGAGACGGAGCCACCGCCCAGGGCCCCTTGTCCCTGCCTGCTTCCCTCTGTTAGCCCCAGGGACCCCCTAAGCGGCTGCTCCTATTCCACTATTGAAAATCCACACCAGCAGGAGGGAGGGTGTGGCTCACTCAGGGGAGGGGTCTGGTGAGAGGGGTCACCGCTCTCCAAATGACTTGGTGCAGATGGTATAGGGTGAGGGTAGTCTGCAGGGCCAGGAGACTCCATAGAACGGGCTCCAAAGCCTCCTCACTGCCCAGCCTGGCCTCCTGACCTATGCCCACCCCGTAGACATTTATTGGACTTGGCTTCGAGGAGTCTCAGAGTTCAGCCATGTTGTCTGTGTGACTGATTGAGTGAGTGGCTTTACCTCCCTACCTCCCGAAGTCTCTTCAGTTCTGGAGGCAGTAGCGGGAGAAGGCAGGTTAAGCCTTCCTCTACTCGAGATACTTCCAAGGCTCCCACGTTCTTGACCGGAAAGCCAGCGTTCTCTCTGACAGCCTGGTGCTCCCGAGCCGGCTCTGGGTTCCCGCTCTGGGTTCCCTCTCTCCTCTTTCAGTTCTCAATATGCTATTGGGGGTTAGTTCCTCTCCTCGAACCCACACTGCCTTAACTCTGTTCCGCCTGTGGCACCCCTGCCTCGGGGCCTTTTCATCAGCTGTCCTTCCTGGACATACCCACCAGGCTTCCTCTGGAACTGAGCAGACCTCCGCCACCCTGTCCTAACGTGCTCCCCGAAGCCTGGGTATCTTTGCTGAGCCTGTGTTCGCCACAGCTGTTGCCCCTCTTTGTCGATACGGTGGGAAGGAGACTATTTCCCGCCATCCATGGTGGGCTCTGAAGGGCAGAGTCCAGAGTTCAAGTCAGGCTTGCCAGGGCTTGCTGAATGAATGGCTGTGGATTGCATGATAAGGAAGGAGGGAGATGAGCGTCTCTCAGCACAGGCAGGAGTGGGCCTGGACATTCCCCTGCCTCCTCGTCTTGTCTAAGATGGTATGTTAAGTCAAGTCGATAGCAGGCAAAGGGTCAAGGCTGGCAGCTCATGGTGGCTGAGGCTCTAGTGTGCACCTATGGGAGTACTAGCTCCCATGACATGAGGGTGATGTCATGCAGGGATCCTGGACAGATTGCTCTGGGATCTGGCTGAGAGACACAGTCAAGGGACCTTCAGACCCTTGAGGGGTCCGGGCTCCTGCCCTGCACCCCTGCTCCACTTCCCACAGCCCTGCTTGTCACTGTCCTGCAGGAAAGGAGGACATTCTAAAGAGACACTTGTCCTTGGAACATCAGACTTTTGACACAGTAAGCCCCAAGAAACTAGAATCTCTCCCCCTTCACCCCCAGAATCTTCTGCTGAGAGAGGGGGGCAAGGCTTGTCCCTCAGGAAGAGGTTTCCTGCCAGATCACCTTGTGGGAGAGGCTGGGTCAGGAAGGGACAGGGCCACACCATGACCAGAACAGCTTAGCTGTGCTGGCTTCTTGTCCTTCTCTGCTTAAACCTAAGGGATGACAGGACCCCGAAAACAGACTTGGGGCTGAGAGACCACTCTATCTCTCCATTCGTCCTCTTCCTCGTGGCCATGACAAACAAGCCTCCTCTAATGCCTTCTGCTATGACCGTACAACTGTGTCTTTACTTTAACTGGCATACAAGGCCCAGGCCGCTGAGCCCACCTGGGCAGGGCCAGCAGGGCCTAGGCTCTGACCTGAGCACCTTCACAACATGAAGGCCAAGTCACAGCCCCCAGCATAGAGCTCCTGGCTCCCGGAGAAGGGCCTTCTCCGTGTTGCCTCTGGAAAGTTCTCTCAGGAAGCGTGGGAGCTGCTGGAGCCTCAGAGACCAGGAGCCCTTATGGCCTTGCTCCACGGCACCCAGCCAGGGCCTAGAGGACAGGGACTTCCAGCATGGGTCTCTTGGCCTCAGCAGGCCTGGCTTTGCCTCAGTTTCCTTGTGTGTTCTTCTTAGAGAAGCGAAGACATTGGGCTGTGCAGACCTATGGTGAGCCCTGGCGTCTCCCTGGGGCCTCCCTGGACCCTGGCTGAGGTTCAGGCTCTGGGCAGAGATGTCTGGAGTGGGCTAGCAGGCTGGGGCAGCACCTCGGACTGCTGTCCCCTGGTGGGGTTGTCAATGGGCTGCTCCCAAGGCAACAAGAAAAGAGTGAGATGGCAGGAAAAACTGCTTCTCAACACATTCTCATGCCAACTTGGTAACAAGGCCTCTGAGGGCTGACCCCTGACACAACCTTAAAAATGTGAATGAAGCTAGACATGGCACCTTTAACTCCAGCGTTCGGCAGGTCGCAGGCGGATCTCTGTGAGTTCCAGGAGACCACCGGCTACATTGTGAAACCTAGTCTCAAAAAAGCAAGGGAGTAAGGGGATCAGGGGCCAGCAGTATTTGAAATACCAGGTAAAATGGCCACAGAAGGATCACAATAGGGAAACAGGGTTGTGGATGTCACAGTGCCCTTGAGGAACAGCACCAATGGCCACTCTATTGGTTATTCAGTTCTGCTCCACCCACTTTCCTCACTCAAACACCCCGACAGGGTCTTAGAGTTTGAATAGGAGTTCGGTAGACAGAGATTAAAAGAGATTCCAGAAAAGGGGACAGGACTCATCGGTGAGACTAATCTGTTTGAAGGGTAACAAGCCATGTATTGATGCTTACTGTATACACTGGAGATTCGTTGTTCCAGCCAGAGGTTCCAGGAGGGCACACAGGACACATGGCCATGCATGGCTGTCAGCCTAAGGGGAGGATGCTACTGGTATCTGACAGGGCACAGGATGGTCACCCTTGGGGTAGGCAGAGGGCCTGTGCCCAGGTAGGTACTATCAGGACTAGCTGAGAAGGGAGCCAGGTCTCCAAGAGTCTGATTGAAGGAGTCCGTATGAGGATGGGCTAGCCGCAGGGAGGAGCTATCTGAGCCCCTTGAGGGGTACTCCTACAAAGGCCCCCTCTGTCTGCTCTGTCCCTGTGTTCTGCTCGGAATCCCAGAAATCCCTGTTTGCACTCCGCAGTCCTGGCAAGGTGTCACACACAGTCCCCTCACACAGTGGGCTAATCCTACCCGCTGGCCACTTTTATCTGGTATCCCTGGGTTGCAGAGATGCTCTCTGAATCACCATCTGCCATTCAATCAACAAACATCTTATCAGCATGCCACCGTGGCCCGACTGGATAGAGCAGCCTAGGGTGTGCCACTTGGCACCCGCTGTGTTGCATACAGTAGGCCTTCAGCCTAGAACAGTCAAAGGGACCAAAAGGACTGAGGAAGTCTCTGTCCTTCAAAATCACAACCGTGGTCAGGATGGATTGAGAGCCTGCTATCTGATAGCCATTGAGCGAGTGACTGTCTCTGAGAAGAAAATGGCTACTACACTCAACTCCTGATTCTTCTGTGCTCTGACTGTCCTGTGAGCTAGCTGCTAGATCAGAGTGGGAAAGCAACTCACCCATTCACACAGCCCAAAGTCTTGTCATCAGTCCCACAGACCCTTGAGAAGGGTTAGTCAGTGACAAGGACAGCGACAAGAAGTGGGAGGGTGGGGTGGGTGGGTAGGGATACAGGATGAGACAGGGTACTCCAAAAGAGGGGCGCCCTGGGTAGGCAGGAGGTGCCGCCAACTTCCACCCCCGCTGGGGACCAACCTGCCAGGAGCCTGTGAGGAGGTGCCTTCCCGCCCTCGCCAGGCTGACAATGGCTCCTGTGTGCACCTTGGTGAGAGAGAGGCGTTGTCCTCTGGGAGGGCTGGCTGTGGTGGCCCTTGTCCCAAGTCACTTGGCAAGGAGGGGTTCCGGTGCCTGAGGGTGATGTGTGTGTGGGTCTGGCCTTGTGGCTCCTGTGTGTCTGTCTCAGTGTGCCCACGCAGGTCTCGCACACCTGTGGAAGGTGTGTCTGAGCAGGCCTGTGACTTGGGCCTCTTTTGTGTCTAGGGGCTGGCATGTGTGTTTGGCTGGATGCACGTACGACTCAGTGCTTTGGTTGTGTGCGGTCCTTCCGTCTTGTGCTCACCTGTCTGCAGAGCATCTCAGAGACCAAGCACTGTGCAAAGAGAAGATATCAGGCCTACCCGTAGGCCACAGTCCTAAGTGAGACGCAGTCACAGGAGGCTGGCTCAATGACAGCTGACAGTGTCTACGGCTTCTAGCTGTGGGTCAGCCAGAGGAGCTAAGCTCACAGGATAGCCAAGCTGCCCACAGCAAGCCAGGGTACCTGCAGTCACGTGGCAAACCTGCTGGGAAGACACATCACATCATCAACTCCCCCCACATAGGAACCCAAGATAGACCAAAGTACAGATACCACCAGAGTCCAACTTGGTGAACCCATGAGCTTTATTGGGGTCCCTTATGGCGGAGGGAAGCAGAAATGACTCAATGACGGCTACATCACCAAAGCCCACCCAGCACGGGTGACTCTCAAAACTTGGACATGTGGAGCTCACTGAACAGCCTGTAGGCAGCTCAACAGGTTGGAGTGTCCTTTCCGGTGTCTCGGTTGTCTAAACCTCTTCCAGGCAGCTCAACTGATTTCTGCTTCTTCCAGGCAGTTGGTCTGGTCTTAGTATTCTTTGCAGCTCAGCTTCCTTTCTAAGGCCAACTCTCTGCTTTTATTACTTACTCTAGCAGAGCAGGGTGTAGTGGATCTGCTCAGTTTCAGGGACTTCCTGAAGCTATCTTATTTACCTTCTTGATTAAGGAGCTTCAGGGCAGGTTAGAATGTGTCAATCTCAGATGACACTGTTACACCTTACCTGTGCCTGGAACAGGATTGACAGCTGCCCACTTTGTAGAGACTGTAATTGAGGCCAGGAAGGGATCATACTTTCTGAAGCTGGAGGAGGAGCTGACCTAACATTTCCACCTCAGCTGCCTGCCCCTCCCCAGGTCCCAAAGTCTTGGTGAGGCTGAACACTTTGGAGTTATAGGGTCTGGATCAACTTTTGTCTCTGCTATTGAATGTCTGTGCGACCTAGGGCAAGCCACTTGGCCTTTCTGTGCTGTTTCTTCACCTGCTGAATGGGAATGATGGTTTCAGTCTCGTTAAAGTGCCTGGTCGCTGCCGACCCTGACAGCAGCCCATTAGCTCTGGTGTTCTTCAGATTGTCCTGACTTTTGGCTCTCATTCCTCACTGTGGCCCTGAGGCTGGTTGAGAGACAATTGGCTGAGAGCTGAGTCCATGACGGACATGGTGAGTAGTTCTTGCTTGCCTGAGGTATGCAAGGCCAGGGCTGCTGCGTCTATCAGGTGATGCAGTGGACAGGGCCTGGAGTGGGGCCATCCACCTGACTGTGGTAGCTATGTGTCTGACAGTAGAAGGGCTTTGCCTCACCTCCTCTCTCCTGGATCTGTCTGGGCTTCCAGACATCTGTCAAGCAGATGATCTGTGATCAAGCAGATCTCTCTGTCCCTGTGAGGGATTCATGACTCACTTTACCCATATGTCCATACTGACCAGAGGCTTCCATTGTCTCTACTTTAATGATATCCTGAGTCACTGGGACCTTGGTCCAACTACCTATGACAGCAGACAGAGCCCCATGGGTGGGAACATGTATCCTCAGAAGCCCTAACTAAGGATCCCTTAGTGGCCTCCAAGAGCCACCATGTGCCCCTGCCCTCTGGACCCTGTTTTGGGGTTTCCTCCTCACCTGGTATTCCTGTTCCCAAGAGTACTCTGTCCCCTTGCCTCTTTTCTTCTGGCTTACCTCATGCCTGGGTGTTGTGGGTGGCTCAGGGGAGGTGACAGGGGCTGGGAGGTGGCCAGAGTCACTTCTTGATAACTGCCAAGGCACGGGGCTAGTTCAGTGCACCTAATCTGTAGATGGTATGGGGTTCGTGGAGAGGAGAGAGTAGTCAAGCCAGGAGGTGGGGATCATGGGCTCCAGGCGTAAGGACTCAGATCATTCTAAGTGTGCTTGAACAGGCCTAAGGGCAGAGATACCACCCAACAACGGACTAGCCTTTTAGCTTGGGGTACAAAGGGTGGCCATTACTTGTGCAAAGTTCCTGGGATGGCCTGGGAGGGTGGGGCCGTGGGGACTGAGGGGTGGGAGGTAGGAGGTCCAGGTGTGTTTGACAGTGCAGGCAGCAGGCTTCCCTGATGGGGCTGGGGAATGCAGGAAGGCCAGCTCAGGGCAGGTAGCTGGACTCTAGGATGAAGGGACACAGCAGATATCCAGGTGTTTATTATCTTTAGCTCTGAGGCTGGATCGAGATGCTGGAGGCAAGAAAATGAGAGCTGTCACCTGCTACCTGCCATGGCCACCGCCCTAGTTCTGACAGCCAACCTGTGCTTCAGGACATTCCACTGCCTATCCTCCCAAGTGTCCTCTCAGTCCTCCCCAGTGTCCTCCCAATCCTCCCCAGTGTCCTCCCAATCCTCCCCAGTGTCCTCCCAGTCTTCTCAGTGTCTTCCCAGCCCACCCCTGTGATGGTCCTTCCTTTTCCCTCTCTCATCAGTGAGCTCCATTCTAAACCCCTCCTCCGCTGTGTATAAAATGCTAGTGGCTCCCGGCTTCCACCTGACTAGGGGCAATTGCCTTGGCTGGGCCAGATAGCCACCTGTTCCACCTCTCGTGCCTCCTGCGACCTCAACCCCACGTGGCCAGCCAAGGGGATGGCCTTTATTTCCAGAAATGCATTGACCCCCTCCCCTTTAGCCTGCAGGGATGTTGAGACCCCACCTCTCTATCTCTGCTTCTGCCTGATTGTTCTCTCAGACTCGCTGAGCCCCTCTTCTCCCCCAGTGGTCATGCTGGACCCAGAGAGATCTTTGTTAGCGAAGGTACTGATTTATTCCCTGAGGTGCCACCTTCCCCTCAGCACATTTTTGAACTACAGAAGGAGACTCAGAAGAGACCTGGCATTTGAAAATGCTCCAGGCCTCGGTCTGGAATGGCTGCTATAGAGCTCTAAAGTTTGTTTCTGAGCCTCTGGAAAGAAGACAAGAGGCTGCCTCCAAGCAGTGATGTGCCAATGCCAGGAGAGCCACTGTGCCACTGAGGGCAGCAGATGCCTGAGATCACCACCCACACGGAAAAGCCAGCCCGGCCCCAAAGCACCATTGGAAGCTCCTGGATCCAGCCATACCTGAAGTTGTCTGGTCTGAACACCTCAGAAATAAACCAGTTTGTTTTTTTCTCACTCTCTTTTCTTTTCCTTTTATTCATGTGTGTGTGTGTGTGTGTGTGTGTGTGTGTGTGTGTGTGTGTGTAAAGGCTCAGGTGTGCTTGTGTGTGTGGACACGTATGTGCAGTTAGACGTGCATGTATGTTCATGGTCAATGGCAGGTGTCTTCCTCAGGTTCTTTCACCTCAGTTTTTGAGACGGGAATCTCTCACTGGACCCAGAGCTCTCTGACTGACTAGCCTGGTTGGCCTGCAAGCCCCTGGGGCCCCTCTGCTTCTAGCTCCCAAATGCTGGGATTGTAAGCTGTGTCAACATGCTCTGTTTCTCTTGCGTTTCTTCTGGAACTTGAACTCAAGTCCTCAGACTTACTGCCCAAGACCTCCACCTATGAAGCTGTCTTCCAGCCCCTTAACTTTCCCTATTTAAAACTCGCCCTGGGTTGGGTTTCTGGGTTGTGAGTTCCCAGAGTTCTGACAGGCACAGGATTAACACAGCATTTATTATCTCCCTGCCCACCCTGTCTCAGCAGCTCCACGAATTCTTCTATGGGAATACACTGAGAGCCTAGTGCTGGGGAGGCCTGTCCTCCAGTGTTGTCACTCACTGTGGACAGTAAGAATTGTCCCCTCCTTCAGGAACGAGAGAGAGAGAGAGAGAGAGAGAGAGAGAGAGAGAGAGAGAGAGAGAGAGAAGACAGACAGAGACAGACAGAGACAGAGACAGACAGAGAGGAGAGAGAGGAGAGAGAAGGGAGGGGGAGAGGGCAGAGAGAGGGGAGAGAGAGACAGAGAGAGAGAGAGAGAGAGAGAGAGAGAGAGAGAGAGAGAGAGAGAGAGAGAGAGAGAGAGAGAGGATAGATTCACCTTTGGTCTGATCCTGCTGCTCAGTGAGGCCCAGCTCCCCAGACTGCTGTGCGAGTCTCTGCAGGATCCCATAAAGCAAGCTTTACACGCGTAGTCTCCCAGGAATGCCGGAACCACTAGGACAGGAGGCCGCCTACCACAATGCACCTGGGGATTCTTAGCCTCTGCATCCGGATATCTAGAGCTGACATTTCTGGCCTTCTCTTCGTCAGCATCCCTTGGCCTCTACTGGCCAGATGTGAATGATGCCCTTTGCCCTGCACTGTGGTAGCCTGAGATGTCTCTATGTCCCAAGACAGAGGCAGCCCTGCTTGTGAACCCTGGCAGAGACCTCTCCCGTGCTCAGTAGATACCTGCAGTGATCAATTTGAGACGGTACTGAGGAACATTCAGGAACTTGGTGTCTCTAGGAGAGCTGACTCACTTGTGTAAGGAGAAAGGAAGCCACTGTGGGAACACAGGGTGGGGTCGGGAGGGGGCGATCTTCAGAAAGAGAGAGAGAGAGAAGGGAGGAGGGAGAAGCAGACAGGAGAGTCTGGGTGAGGCTTCACCGTGAAGTTCAGAGTGTCAGCAGCCATTCTGAGTCAAGGAGCAGAGCCAGTTCAAGGACAGAGCCCAACTCCTGGGGTCTGTGTTCTTTCTGATCACCCAAGCTTATGACTTTAGCAGTCCTTAACTCCCTGTAGCAATCTAAATACTTTGTCTATGAGATGGGGTGTTTCCTAACTTCTAACGCCCTGTCGGGTGGAGCGTCTATTCTTCAGTTAAGAGCCCCAAAGCCCTGTGGACAATGGATTGCTTCCAAATCACCTTTGACCACACATCTGATTTCCCATCAATGCAAAGGGGTGTACTCTCCCTACCAGGCTGGGGTACTGGGGCCTTTGCATGGCCCCAGACACATCTTGAGGCTGAGAATGTGCTGAGAGGTTCCGGTTTCCCCAGAAATCCACCTGTCAGTTCCTTAGAGTTCAGACTGCTGCTCTGGGCCTCAGTTTCCCTGTCTGTGAGCTGGGTGGCAGCGGGGCTGCTGATTCCGCAGTCTGTTTTGAAGATTGTGCTGTACGTAGAGAAAGCAAGGCCTGATACTGGATCCCTGCAGTAAGTGTGAGCTGCAGCTTCTGTGGCTTGCTGTAGCTCAGGAGAGAGCCACCACAAGGCCCTGTGAGGGGGTGGCTTGGGGCAGAATCAAGAAGGTAGATCAGCTGGAAATAAAGACAATCAAAACACTGCCAAGAGCATCCCTGGGAGTCCCTGGGCCTGGGTGGCCCTGGGCAGCCCTGGGTGAGCTTCCCACAGCTATCCATCAGTCCTGCCTCCTTCCCAATGACCTGCTGTCTCCAGAGGCCATGGGGCACTCAGCCCTTAGAAAGCAGCCTGCATCAGATGTGTTTCCAGTTTGCCCTAACAACAGTTCTTGACAGACTTCATGCTCCATGTCTCTTCCCCAGGACACCATGACCCTTCCTACTCTGTGATTCACATGAGATGGTACCTTTGTTCTCAAGCCCCTCCCCCAGTCCTCAGATGGAAAGACATGAAAGAATAGCCCTTGTCCTTTCAAGTCCTCAGTTGGCCCTATCTCCCAGGTGACCCCCAGGGAGCCTGCTGGGGACGGTGGGAGCTGTGGCAATACAGATATGTCCAGTCTGAGCCTCTGGAGGAAAAGGCTGGAGAGATAAACCACAAATTCATTTTGTGAACCGGGTTTTTCAAAATAACTGAGGCTGGTCTTGAACTCACAATCTTCCTTCAGCCTCCTGAGTGCTGGGATTACTGACATGTACTGGCATGTGCCTCTTTGTGATGCTGTGGTTGGAACCCCTACCTCATGCATACTAGATCAGCGTATAAGGACAGCCACATCCGCAGCCCAGAACTCTGGTTCTGTTGTTTGTTTATTTTGAGACAGGAACTCAGTGTGAAGCCCTGGCTGGCCTGGAGCTGGATTTGTAGACCAGGCTGGCCTCGAACTCGGAGATTTGCTTGTCTCCTGAGTTCTGGGATTAAGGGTGTGTGCCACCAAGCCTGACTCAGATTCTGTTCTGTTTTTTTAGATTTTATTTTATGTGTATGGACTTTTTTTTCTTTTCTTTTTTTCGGAGCTGGGAACCGAACCCAGGGCCTTGCACTTGCTAGGCAAGCGCTCTACCACTGAGCTAAATCCCCAACCCTGGACTTTTTTTGTCTGCAAGTATGTCTGAGCACAGTTTGCATGCCTGGTACCTGCAGGGGTCAGAAGAGGGAGAACTTGGAACTAGAGGCATCTGACAGTTGTGAGATACTATGTTAATTCTGGAAACAAACCTGTGTCCTCCACAAGGGCAGCAAACAATTTTAAACTCGGACCCAGTATCCATAGAATACTGGGTTGTTTTCTTTGTTAAGCTTATGAGCTCATTCATTAAGTACTTCTGTATTGGATGCTTATGTCTAAGTCAGAAGGTTCTGCCCTTCTGGAATTCACCAACTGATGATCAATAACCATTCAACCAATCAACAGTGATCAGGTCCTGCCTGAGGTGGGCAGGCTGCAGCCCTCTGGTCTTTTGGGATCAAATGCAATGCATTTAAGAAAAAGCCTAATCTGCTGGTCACGATGGCACCTAAAGTCTGAGGCAGGAGGATGGTGAGTTCCTGGGCAGCCTATCTGAGTGAGGTGGGAGCCATGAGAGGTTCTGGACAGAGGAGGCCCCGCCCCCAGCCACGTTCTAGAAGAGAGGACTGTGGTGCTGGAGGTCAAGCAGAGAAATCACTGTGGGGACAGAGACTGTAGTCACTGCACATCAACTGTCACTCACAGCAGGGAACTTAAGGACATGCACTGGCGTCAGGAGCACCCACCCATGAGCTGTAGCCATTTGTCCCCGCCCACATACGCCCACAACACACCATGCAGAAGACACACACTTTTCATCCTTATTGATCCCACGTGTGTATTCTAGATGTATGTTCCTCACCCCAACTCTGCACACGTGGGTGATACAATGCAGTGAACCCCTCCACACCTACGTGGGTGTATTCTGTGAATGTATGTAGAGACTTGACCCATGCAGCAACCCCCCCACATACACCACACATGACACATACTACACACACACACACACACACACACACACACACACACACACCTCACTCTACCCCGACACCTAGTACAACACAATACACCACACATGGTACATTCTACACACACACACACACACACACACACACACACACACACACACACACACACACACACCATGTACCTAGTGATCCATCGTCTCCATCAGAAACCACGTGGATATGCTTCTGACTTCAGAGCAGAGATCCAGCCACTGTATTTGGGGTACAGTTTCTGCTTCTCGCTGCTCAGCTTGGTCAGTTTCCCAGGACTCGGGGGCCACAAACCCGCCTGGCAGGGCCACTCGTGCAGAGCGGCCACCTGCTTTGGGGGCAGACACAGGCTATGTTAGCTGTCATCACGTCAATAACGAGGTCTGATCTGGGGCCAAGCAAAGCCCATGGGGCACCTTCCCGGAACAAGGGCGTGCTCACACACTGGCACGCACACCCACACGCCCTCTGTCCTGAGCCGGGTGTGTGGGAAAGGGGCAGACCCATGTGGGAAGGAAGGACTGAAACTCTAGGGGACCCGTTGAGTCAGCACAGGGATGGGACAGTTAATGGGTGTGTCTCTCGACTCAGAAGGATGAGGAGATGGAAGTCTAGATTAAGTCCACAAGGCAGGTGGGTTAGTCAGGGTTCCCCGACTGGAATGGAGAGGGACCAAACCCCAATTCAGATCAAGTCGAACTAAGAGGGATTCAGCGGGTGACATTATAGACATTCTAGAGACGGTTTGCTTAGGCACAGCTGGATCCAGACGTTTGGATGACCTGTGCTTCCCACATCTCCGGAAGACTGAGTTGACATGAGGCACGGAAGGCTCAGTGGATGTTAGCTGGTAACTTCTGACGACAGCAGCTGCCAATGCTGCTACCACCAGGATGACCCTCCCAGCCCGGGAGCCGCAGGGAAGCCACACTCTTTTCTCTGCTACGCAGGCTCCCACGGCTGCTGGGGTCACAGGCTGTGAGCAGACTGATGTCACTGGTAGAGACCTACGTTGGGATTCAGGGTCAGTTGTGTTTGTTCTTAAGGAGCATCTATTTTCCATGCCTCAGTTTCCCCACCTGTAAGAGAAGGACAAAGATGCTCACTCTTGTGTTGTTGTTGTTGATACCTTTGATACGTGTGCCCAGGCACGTGTGAGCATGTTCTTCTGTATGTGCTTCATGGGTGTAGAGGTTGACGTCAGTGTCTTCATGCTAGGTCTCCACCTTATTTATTTATTTATTTGTTTGTTTGTTTATTTATTTATTTATTTGTGTTGGTGGGAGGTGTGGTGTGTGTGTGTGTGTGTGTGTGCATGTGTGTGTGTGTGTAGGGATGTGGAGGCTAGCGATTGACGTTGGGTGACTTTCTCTACTGCTCCAGACTTTATTTTTTGAGTCAGGGTCTCACGCTGAACCTGGAGCTCATGGATCTGATAAGTAGCTGGCCGGTGAGCCCCAAGGATTCTCCAATCTCTGCCTCTGCTGCACCAGGATTGCCATGGTCCCTGGCCTTTTATGTGAGTTGTAGAGAGTGTACTCAAGTCCTCAGGCCCGTGTGGTGAGCACTTTACCCACTGGGCCGTCTCCCCAGACCCCAACCTGTTGTTTTTCGAGACAGGGCCTCACTCTGCAGACCAAGTTAGCCTCAAACTGGCAATCCTTCTGCCTTAGCCTCCTGCTGGTTGGAGGGTCCTTTGCCAGGGTTTGTGTCCAGGCATCTGGCCACACAGCTTGACTCTGTGAACATGAGGTAAGATTAAAGCTGCCCACACAGAAGGTGCCTTTGGTTGGAGGTTGGTAAGGGGGTGATGTCTGTACTGCTTCAGTTTTCTTCCCTTGTGGAATGGCTCACAGCTATGGGACAAGGAGAAGAGACAAGGTGACATCATGCACGTGTGTTGAGAGCCTACTATGTGCTTAGGATACTAGGATAGGGGCTGACTTTCCATCTCCGAGAGATCTCTTTCTGGTGTCTAGTCCATCACTTGTAGACAAGGTCATGACGGTGCCTCGATGGTGTCACAATGGTGACAGAGGTCGGAAGAGGACAGGAGACTCCCCAAGGTGAGGCGGAGGGAGACCCAAGTGTGGGAAGTGCAGTCCAGGCTGGAAGCACCATCAGTGCAAAGGTCCAGGGGTTGGAGCAGGCGAGGCCTGCTGCTGCTTGCATGAAGGTCGGGTCCAGCCCCACCACAGGCTCCTAGGGTGCAGCCGGTCCCCCTCAGACTCCCGCCTCTTTCTGCAGGGCCGTTCTGGGGCCAGCATGTTTTCCTGAGCCGTCCCAGCTGTTGCGGAGGCTCTGCTGTCCCGGCTCGCTTGTTTAATGACAAACATCACTTTCCGTCCTCACTTAAATATGCAACAGGCGCTCACGGAGCTGCTGCCGTCTTCCGTCCCCTTCCCTGGTGCAGGCTGAGGACCACCAGCCTTTGTTCACTGTGCCAGGTCCTCAGCTCTGTGACCTCTTCTGGCCTCTGTGCCTTCACCTGTAGTTAGGACACTCCGTGGAGGGTCTGTAGGTGATCTTGACGCCACCCCCTATCTGGTTCAGGGCAGCCTTGGGGTTTGCCAGGGGTGTGTGGGCCCTTGGGACAGGATGTTGTCCTAGCATGGAGAAGAGTGAGCCAGCTAGCCCTCGGAGACTGTGGGAGGGTAGTAGGCAGGCGTTCCTGGAAATGGAAGACTAGGCTCAGAGTGGCCCGCCTCTGTGGGATGGGCTCATTGCTCCCTTTAGCCAGAACCTCCTTCCATAGCAAAGACGGAGATGGTGGTGTCTCTCAGGCGATTGTTGTGTGGGCCCTACACACAGCCTCCCTCTGGTAGCTGGCGGTGTGTGGGTGGTGATGTTCTGAGAAGGCAATATGCTACCACTGAGAGCTTCAACTCCCCTGGGTCCTTTCTTTCTTTCTTTCTTTCTTTCTTTCTTTCTTTCTTTCTTTCTTTCTTTCTTTCTTTCTCTCTTCTTTCTCTTTCTTTCTTTCTTTCTTTCTCTTTCTTTCTTTCTTTCTTTCTCTTTCTTTCTTTCTTTCTTTCTCTTTCTTTCTTCCTTCCTTCCTTCCTTCCTTTCTTTCTTTCTTTTTTTTCCGGAGCTGGGGACCGAACCCAGGGCCTTGCTTGCTAGGCAAGCGCTCTACCACTGAGCTAAATCCCAACCCCTCCCTGGGTCCTTCCTACAGCCCTCTTTCTGAGTCCCAGCCTCCAGAGGGAAGTGTGGCTCGCTCTGAGGCCAGCCTGCACAGGGGCACCAAACAGCCAGTCCTGGAGCTGGACCTGAACCCAGGCTTGCTCGGCAGGGCTGCTTGTACTGCAGGAATGGGCTGGGGTCTCAGAGTGTTGGTGGCTCTGTCTTCTGACCTCCGGGCATCCTGGGCTGCAGACTGTGGAAGATGGCTGTCATCCTGTGGTAGGGGAAGGTGGCATCAGAGATGTTTGCCGAAGGATCTGGAAACAGCAATGAAGAGGAAAGGACTTGGGCACCAAGGACCTTGGAACTGAGACACTCCCCAGAGCCCTGTCTCCACCCATCCAGGTCACCCCTATCCTTTAGTCCCCACCTCCCTCTGTACCCCATGGTAACACCTCTTCCCTCACTCCTACCCTTCTTGGACCAAAGCCTCATGTGGTGAGAGAGGCAACTCGGAGCCGAGGCAGTGATGCCCTGCCCTGGTGAAACTCCCACTGCCCCTGCATTGTCCCCCGAACCCTGCCTGGCACCTCCACGTGGGCAGCCAATTGCCCGGCTGGATTTCTCAGCCCTCAGCCCACCGTCTACCTCAATCTTGGTTCACCAATCACCGGCTAGGGAGCCTGGCCGTCCCTGACTCTCCACCCTGCCTCCCAGCAAAAACTGCTATTCTCAAGGACATGCGGACACCCCCAGAATCCACACTGTGGCCAGGGGGTTCCTCCTGAACCCCGAATTCCCACTGGCTCTACCTTGCCCAGATGCTCTTTCTTGTCCTACCTCTGGGTTCAAACTCCAGATAAGAGTTTGGTGGCCAAACCTATTCCAGCCTCTTCCCTGTCCCCCTGAGCGCCCCCCGCCCCACCCCAGCATGCAGACCCTGTGCTGTGTGTCTGCCTGGGCCTCAGATTCACCCTCCACAGTGGGTGCCCTGGGGACAGTGGGCACTGTCTGACACCGGATGTCGGCAGTTCCATCTCCTCCGACTGCTCTCCAGGCAGACCAGTATCTCTTTGGACAGAGCTCTTGGCTGACTTTCATGAAGGTGGTGATGTGTAGGGTCAGGTCTCATCTCCGCTGCTTTCTGGCTGTGTGATCTGGGGGTGGCTTGCTGTCTCTGGCCTCATTTCCCCCACTGAACTGTATAGACCGTGTGCCCCAGGGCCCTTGCATAGGTTATGTGCACCTCTCTGAAATGCCTTTCCTGTTGGCTTTGCCTGGGAAGTTCATGCTGCTTCTCCAGGAAGCCCTCCCTGCTCTTTCCAGGGCACCTGCACTGATTTGTGGTCTTTGAGCCTCCGGCTACTATTCCAACCAGGAAGAATTCTTACCTCTGTCATTGCCACAGAACACTGTTGGGAGACACTAGTCACCAGGGTCACTTATACTGTCGCCTTGGTCTTTGTGTACTCTAAATCAGAAAGCTGGGACTGCAAGGGTTCCTTCCCAGCAGGCCCTTGCCCTCCCTCCTCCACCTGTGCTGGACACTGGACTCTGGACAAAGCAAGGCTAACACTCCCTGTGATGTCTTGTGGCATCTGTGAAGCCTTGGGGTCAGGCTGCCCACCCCCAACCGCTCCCCCTCTCTAGGCAGCCCCTGGTAGAAGCCATGGTGTTCTCCACACACTGCTCCATCGGTCCCCACACCCTGCCTGTCACCATGGATGGCTGATGGCTCTGTCAGGATTTCCTCTCCCTGTCCTAGCCAGAGCCACACCCTTCACCCTGCCTGTGTGTCATTCTCCCGTGACTCCTCACCCAGCAGTGGGGTCTTTGTGGCCAGGTTGTGCCTCTATCATCTTGGCTGTGTATACTGCTCAGGTGACCAGGGGAAAATAAGTAGATAAGCTGACTCAGCTTGCAGCCGCATAGAATCAGCTCAGGGCTGTGATCAGCTTACGCCAGAGCACTTGTCCCGTGTTCTCGGCCCCCGGGTCCCACCTCCGGAGTGGAAAAGCAACTCAGTTCTGACTAAGTTCCAATACAGAAGGGACTTGCTAGTCACGCACAGAGACCTAGCCTCAGGCTGAGCTCCTGGCCTCTCTCCTCAGTCTCCAGGTTGGTTTTTTTTTCTCAGCTGGCTTCCACTGTGTTCCAAAGACCCCAGGAGACCCGTGCATGGCCGGCAGTGTGCAAATAAACTTTCTAAAGCCCAAACACTGCGTGGTCCATACCCCAGAGACAGAACTGGTTTCCTGTAGTAGGAGGGGGACATTTAGAAGATCGGATTAGCTGTGGGGCAGGACTACAGTGCCTCCCCAAAAAGAGAGCTGTGTGGCTCACTCTGAAACTGGAGTAGTCACCAAGGAGGAGAAGGTGGTGAGGGAGAGTCAACACTACCACTCCCGGTCTCTGCATCGGAGTCTGCTGGGGAGAAGCTCGCTGAGCAAAAAGCAGCCCAGGGCGATGTGAGCCAAAGCCGGAACCGAGTGTCAAGGCAGGATGTGCAGAGCTCCGCGGGGTAAAGTCACCCAGCCACAGGGGACACTGCCAACAGTCCCTTTAAAGTGTTTGTTTTTCTGATTGTGGTGACAATAACTTGCTTATTGTTAAACCGACTCCCATAACTCAAAGAAGTATTTAAAACAGTGGCTCCAACTCAGAGTGGTTTTGTCCCTGGAGGAGCATGTGGCAGTGTCTGGGGACATTTGGGGTTATGTTGGGGGCAGGGTGCCTCTGGCATCTAGCGGGTAGAGACCCAGACTCCACAACATTCTCCCAGGCTTAAAGAGACCCCGCCGACCTCAATGGTGCCAAACTGTATGCACATGCAAAGGGATTGAAAGATGGAAAGGCCTGTCACATCAGCACCTGGGAAGCTGAAGCAGGAGGATTGTCGTGAGTTCCAGGCCAGTCTGAGCAACATGTCAAGACCAATGCACGCCAAGGCCGAACAAGCCTGAAAACCCAAATCCCATCCCCAGACTCACACATTCTGTAGGGCTGGAGAGATGGCTCATCTGGTGCTCTTGCAGAGGACCAAGGTTCGAGTCCCAGCAGCCACCTGGTGGCTCACAACCATGTGTAACTCCACTTGAAGGGGATCCAACAGGCACACATGGATGCGCATATACTGCACACCGGCGAAGAATTTATAAGCCCAAAGCGAAATAAGTAAACCTTAGCAAAGCCAAGCAAACAAAATCCTTCAGTTTCCTTTCCCTCTCTTTTCTGTTGATGTGAGGGGAAAAAAAAATCCCTGACCAAAAGCAACCTAGTAGGGAGAGGGTTTACTCGGCTTACACTTCCAGGTCACAGTTGATCATGGAAGGAAGTCGCAGCAGGAACTTGAAACAGAAAGCCCTTGTTGTCTCCTTCTCAGGCTCCTGTTCAGCTTGGCTTTTTCTTATCTAACTCAGGGAATAGTGCCCGCCGCGGTGGGCTGGCACATCCTATGTAATTAACCATCAAGACAACCCTTCCACCCCAACCCAGCCCCGAGGCAGGCCCACAGGCAGACTGGAGCAGGCAGATCTGAGCCATACAATTCCCCAGTTCACGTCTTCTCCTCTGCGGATGACTCTAGGCTGTGTCAGGTTGCCAGTTAAAGATAACTGGATGGAACACCACCCAAAGGTAGAAGGGAAATCAGCCCCAGAGATGTGCACGGCACGCCACATGCGCATGTGCGCTCGTACACACACACACACACACACACACACACACACACACACACACACACACGCACACACACACACACACACGCACAACCTTTTAAATCCTCCCAAGTCCTTTCACCCAGGACACTGCCGCCTCCCGCACGCCCACTTTGGGGTTCATCTGCACAGCCTGCCCATGTGACTTGAGACACCAGCCGCGTCTACATGATCCTGCTCCCACAATGGCTTGTGGGGTCTCTAATGTCACTTTATTATTTCTTTGCTATGTCTCTCTTGGCCTTGATTCTGGGGACCAAGCTTGGGCCTCTCACTTCAGGCAGGTGATTGGTCATTGAGCTAGCTCCCACTCCAGCCACCATTTTCAATGATTAATCCTAACACGGTTGGACTTTGGGGTATTTTTGTTTGGTTTTTTTGTTGTTGTTGTTTCAGAGACAGGGTAGCACATCCAGGCCTTGAACTCATGGTGACTCTCCTGCCTCAGCCTTCTCATTGCTGGATCAGAGACATTTGCTGTCACTCCCTGCTGGCTTAGCGCAGTCTGACTCCTCCTCTGTGAACGTGCATGTTGACTTAGTGGCCTATACCGGTTAGCTCTGCAGACCTTTGGTCCTTTCATGAGCAAAGCTTTACCAAGATCTCTTGTCCTTGGAGGGTCTGGGGTCTCATGTACGCTGAGTGGGATGTCCCACATTTCCAGGACACTTTAGAACTTTGGCTATCAGGTGTGAAGTCATTCTGCCCCCAGGGACCATGTGCTATCCCCTCAGCACAAGACAGGAGGCCTACTTCCGCACAGCCCACAGCTTGCCAATCTGTGCATGTGCCAATCTGATAGGTGGGAAATGACATCATTGTAGCTTTTATTGGCATTTTCTTGGTTTACTGTCAGAGCAAAACTTGTCTTTATGTGATTGCTGCCTTTAGTAGTTTTTCCCTTGGCAACTACTTAGTTTTGTGTTTATCTTATTTTATTGTTTTGCAAGAACTCTTTGTATATTAAGGATATGAGCCCTTTCTGAGAGTTCCACTCTTCACTAATTTCCCTTCCCCTCTTCCTTCCTTGCTTTCGAAGATTGTGCCTGAAGTTCCCTGGGGCATTTCACGGTCTGCATTGGGAAATAGCTCTGGTAACAAGTTGTCTTACAGCAACCTCGGTTCCTGCCCCATGCAGTGCAGCCTCTGCCCACCGTGTGTCATTAACCCCTGCTCTTTTGCTACCGCCCAGCAGATCGCTTTCCTGGCTGGGAGCGAGTTTCATTTTCACCTTCCTGCTGGCCCTGTGCCCCAGACTGTTTACATAAGAAACGGTTTGATTATACTGTGCAGCCAATGGCAGCCTTTCTCAGAAGAGGGGGGGCCAGGAACGTATAATCAAAGCCATTAACTGCACACAAAGCCTCTCGGCCCACTCCGGGTTTCCCACCATCCCTAATGACAGTTTTCCAGGGAAAAAATAAAAGCAGAGCTATGACCTCCTACTAAAAATGTGTTAAGGAACAGGCTTTAAAAAGGAGTCTTGTGGCTTCAGTCTTCCCATCCGAAAAATCCCAGCACTGCAGCTCCTCACAGGCTTTGGGTAAAGTCATCTGAATGCCAGGATCTCTTGTAAAACCATCATTTTCGAGGTCCAGGGAGAGGGCTCACCTTTGGGGGGCCTGAAGCCCCCACTGCCAAGCACCCATAATTTCTCTTGCAGGATCCTTTGGTCCTGAGGCACGATGGCAAAACCAAGGACACATGTTCTTTCTGCCTCCCCTCTCCCCTCCCCAGCCTCCTTCCTCCCCCATCCTGTTCTGGATGCAGGATGCTTACTTCCCCTCACGTTATAAGGGTGGTCCTGTTAGCAGGTGCTACAGACAATATTCCACCAAGACAAGGATAGTTACTCCCGCTCGCCCATCTTCTCATGTGAGCCACGCTCCCCCGAGACTTCTCATTACATCACAGGCCTAATTCCCAATCAGTCGTCGATCGGGAAGGAAACTGTCTCAGACTGGCTTATGCCTTCAACAACTTGCTTGGGGGTGAAGGTGAAGCCAGCAGGTTCCTCTGCACATACAGACAGACAACCACGCAGCAAACCTGGGCCCTGCTAAGAAAGAAGGCATGGGCAGGAAGGGTGGCAGGCATGATCCTTGGCAACCATTAGGGGCATTAAAGCCAGATGTGGCCAACTCCAGCCATGTACAGTCCTCCCTGTGGGAGGACCACCTGCTGCCATAGGCCAGAGAGTCTCTCAGAGCATCGGGAGCCAAGCCTCAGGCTTCTCACCTGGACGGCCCACAGCGACCTCACACCCACCCCATCTGTCAATCACTGGGCCTGAACCCCCACCTCCCCTTTCCCAACCTTGGTAATCTCTTGGCTGTCACTTGGCCTTCCATGGCCTGTGCCGACAATCCGCTCTGCCTAGAGCCCTCTTGCTCTGTCCTGTCTTCTTGCTCAGGGAAGCACAAAGGCCTGAGCCACCCTTCGTACCACTGAACTGGTCTGTGTGGGCACACAGCTGAACCCACCTTGCTGCGAACTCAGTCTGGCTCAGAGGGGGAGGGGGAGGGGAGGGGAAGGGAAGGGGAAGGGCTTATTATCCTCATTATTGTTGTTGTTGCTATATTGCTTTAATCTTTTTGAAGGAATGAAAGGATACAGGCTGGAGGTGTTGCTCAGTGGGTAGATCACTTACCTAGCATGCCTTAAACCCTGGATTTGACCCTCAGCACCTCATAAGCCAGGCATGACAGTACACCCTGTAATCCCAGGAGGATCAGAAGTTCAAGGTCACCCTGACAGCACAGCCAGTAAAGACCAACTTGGGCTAGAAAGAAAAGAAGGGGGATCTGTCCACCACACTGTAGTCGGAACAATCTTTCCAAGAGTCAAATCTAACTGTAGTACTCTCCTACCTACAGTGCCCATGGATCCATTTACCCTCAGGGCAAAGCCCAGGGGCTTAAGTGGCTTTCCCAGGCCACCGAGGGACTGCCACCCACCTCGCTGCAGCTCGCCTATCCTCAATCACTACACTCCGTGCCCCAGAGCCTCGTGCTCTACCTGCTCCTGGCCTCGGCTGTGCTCTGTGCCTCTCCTAGAAACCCAGCCTTTTTCCTTCCCTCTGCTCTGCCAACCTCCACTCGTAGCTTCACACAGGCTCCACATGGCTACACTGGCCCCTGTCACGCCTTCGCTCCAGTCGGTGGGAAGCAAGAGTCCCTTTTATTTACAGGAGGACTGTGGGAAGAAGCAGCCAAGGGCAGGTCCCTGGCCAGTTCCACACGCGTGTCCCGATGTCTCTGACACCTTACACAGAAGACTCTGAAGCTCGTGAGGTGCAGATGGCCGGGGGCCATGGGCCTCATTCACCTGGCTAGCAGTGCCCCAACATTGCAGGGACTCTTGGCACCCTCCTGAGTGAGCAGAGACTCACCCAGAGACAGGGCAGAGTCCGCAGAGGGCCAGCTGCCTGGCCCCAGACCTGCACATTTCCTATCCTGCCTGGGGTTTATCCAGGCTGGACCCTGAGGGAAGCGTCCCTGCTGTGCTGAAGGCCCTGAGCTGGGTCCCTCTGCTGGGTCCCTTGCCTTGGTCTCTATCAGGAAATCTCCTCACTGTCCCTGAAAGGCCACAGCCTGACCCCTGGGTGTCTCTCATCCTGAGTGTAGCTCAGCTGTCTTGGGATACACGGGACGTTGTTCCAGATCCTTCCTCCCTCCACCCTCATCCAGAACACTGTGATCAAGTAACACCGCTTGCCTGCCTCTTCCTCCGCTGGGTTCAGAACCCATCACAGGCAAGTGAGCCTGGGTCGCACTGGAGGACCTTCCCCACGTTGGCCACACCCATACTGGCAAACTGCATAATCGATCCCATTTCACAGCTGAGAAAACCAAGTCTCAGAGAGTCGAGGCCCTTCTACACTCATACTAAGAGATGGGGGCAAGTTTTGGATTCGAGGCCGGGTCTCCGAATGAGGGAAATACTAGACCGACAGGAAAAGGAAGGATCCTGAATTTGGCCATGGAAGCTAGGGCGTCCATGTCTGTCAATCAAACTCCTCAGCTTGGTGGACTCTGTCTCCAGGACATGTTTACTTGTCCACAGACATCTGTAGCCATCGTGATGAGGGAGGGGACTGTTCCTGGGGCCTAGCACACAGAGGTCTCTTCCATGCCCATGGAGACTTGAAGCAGGAGCCTTGACTCCAGCGGGGCTGATCTCGAGACAAAATTCCGAGTCCCACCTCCAAGGCAGTGAGGTGAGGCTTGGGTGAAGCCCGGCTTTCAAGACGATTTCTGTTGAAATTAGAGAAGGACAGTAAAACCAGAAAAGAAAACAAATCACTTGGGGAACACAGTGGTCCCATCGTAAGAGGCAAGTGAGAGGTGAGAGATCACAGCCATGGAGGATCGCTCTGGAGGGGCTGGCACAGGGGCTTCAGTGAGCCTGTAGAAAAGGGCCAGGCCACAGAGAGGCTACACAAAAGGCTCCCTGAGCTGTGGTGTTAACAGTGAAGACTCTGGCAGGAAGAAAACCGTAACTGTCCAGGGACAGGGACAGGGAAAGAAAGACTGGCGTGGCCCGCTGTGATGTGAGGTAAGCTGACCCAGCGATGTGGCTCTGCTCCAGAAGCCTGTCATGGGGTGAAGCTTAAAAGCCAGCTGCAGAACCAGGTGACATGGGACAAGCCCCAGGCAGACACCACTCTGTCCTCCGCTGTCCCTGCCTCAGCACGGGACCCTGATTTTGAAACCACCACCTTTTCAGCCTCCTCTCAGCTGTGAGGATGCCCTGTGTGGCAGTCAGTATGATGGGAAAGCCCCCAGGTGGGGCTCTGAAGAAGTCACCTGTCTCTGCTGGGGAGTCCCAATGCCCAGCCTTGCTTAGCGTCCCTGCTAGGGTAGGAGCACATACCAAGCAGGGAAACGGCCCTCCAGGCAAGCTTGAAAGTGACATACCCAAGCGGGTCATCGGTGACAGCCCTGAGCACGTCCACCAGCTGGGACCTGTCCCCACACAAACACAGGCCTCTCAGACCCGAGAGTGACGAGCGCATGTCTGCACAAGCCTCTGGGGGCTGGTCCTTTCTTCCTTGCGGCCAAATACTGTCCCCGCCATGTGGTAAACACATGCCTCCGTGTCCCCAGCCCTCCAGGACAGAATTACATCCAAGTACTGGCAACACAGCTAAAGGCTTTTCAAAACAAGATTTTTCTTTCCCCAAAAGATGTATTTGTTATTTTTGCATTGATACGTGTACACGTGTGCGCTTTAAGAGCACCACCTGAATGCAGGTCCGTCTGGAGGTCAGAAGAACATGGGTGCTGGGAACCGAACTCGGGCTGTGGAAGACGGAACAGGCTTTAGTGGTTTGCTAGGTCCTCAGCCGCCCAGGTACAGACAGACTTTGGCAATACAGTGGGAAAGCTGGGCGTGGTGGCGCCATGATTCAGGGGGACAGAGGCAGGCAGATCTCTGTGAGTTCAAGATCAGCCAGGCTTCAGAGTGAAACTGGGGAGGGGTTGGGGGGAGGGAGCAGATGGGGAAGTGGGGAGAGAATATTCATACAGCCCACTGCCCAGGTGGCACCCTCCTGGACACTACTTTCTCAATTCACCCATCGACTAGCTCCCTTTCCTTCTGACCCAAAAGGCACCTAGAGGGCTGGGAAGAGCGAGGGTGGTAGACTGGGGAGAAGGCAGGCTCCACCTCTCAGGAGAGGGGCCCTGAACCAGGAAGAGAGGAAGCTGTGAGCTGTGCAGCTGGCCTCATGAGGTAGCCTAGGTCCCTGTCATGCGATGCCCCCCTCCCCCGGGAGGTGGCCTGGCCACTGTCCCTGTTGTCTGTCCTTTTCCCAGAAGTGGGAGGCCGGCTCCCTTTATCTCTAGGCCAAAGTCCCCCCTCCCCCTGCCAGGGAAGAAAAGGAATGTCACCTGTCATCATGGGGCTAGTGAGTCACCTCCTGCTGGCCGGGGGCTGCAGTCTGCCTGACCACTGCCTCCTGCCTCTCAGCTCCTGGGGGAGGAGGGTGAGATTCTTGCCCTGAAGAGGACCAGTGATACCCATCATATCCAGGCTGCAGGGTGAGGGATCCTGGCTTTCATGCCCTACCTAATGAAGTCTCCTTCTTCAGCTCCAGACACACACTCACCACACACATTCCGCCCATGCTAACCAAGCTCAGGGCCCTGGGTGTGCCAAGAGGGACACAGGAGGCCATCTTGCTCCAGAACAACAGCAGGGCCAGGTTGAAAATCAGCCTGGCAGTGAGACCACCTGCCCATGTTCTTTCTTTCTCTGCATATTGGCTTGGGAGTGACTTGGGGAAGGGACAAGCCATGCTGCCAAACAGGTCCTGGAAATGTCACCTGACAATGCCTCAGACTGGCCGTCATGGAGAAGGATGGGGGCCGCTCAGGGAAGGTTCTGCACAGAGGGCTGGCATGGGCAAAGGTCCTGAGGCTGCACAGAGACCACTTGAAGCTGACCCAGGAGTGGCACAGCATAGTGCGGCGAATTCCCCCTAGCTGGGGCTGTTGCCTCTCTCTCTGTCTACAGGAGAGAAAGTAAACACCCAGAGTGGTTAAGTGACCGGTCCAAGGTCATCCAGCTTGTGCACAGCACTCCCAACTCCACACTTGATCTGACTCCAGTTCCTGGCCTTGGCCTGATGGTGCTGGATCCTGTAGTCACTAGGCCAGAGTGGGCAGTGGTGGAGACCAGGGACACTGCTACCATGCATGACCATTGGGATAAACCGGGATTTTTGCCTTTCCTGGTGATGCAACTTATCCCCCACCCCTACCCCTGTGCCTCAGCTTCCCCGAGGGTGGAAGGAGATGATACTGGGCGATGAGAAGCCTGAAGTGGTTAGTCTGCGAAAAGTCCTAGGACCTCAGTAAGTGCCTACTGTGTGCAGGCTGAAGCTCTTGCTTGGTTGTTCCAAGTTGAGGGCCTGCCTATGTGTGCATCGTCTTTGGGGACCCGGTGTCCCTTGGCTCCTGTGTGTCTCTTACTCATCTGCACAGAATGGACAGTTTCTCAGCCCAATAGTAGTGCCTGACCTAAAGTCCCAATGGTGGCCATTGTGGGTCCCCAGTAAGGGCCACTGGGGAGCCAGGGAGTCACTGTAGCCCAGGGCTCGGAAGCTGAGAGAGGAGGACAAGTGTGTAACTTCCTTACCAGTGTGCCACATGGCCCCAACAAGGGACAAAGGGACTGAGTATGTGGCAAAGGTTCTCACAGGCCTGTGCAGTTGACAGAGGGACACCAGACAACTGACCTGGGCTTTTGTAGTCAGCTGGGATCGGTTAGGAACTCAGGGAAGAGCTGGTGGGGGTGGGACTGGGGGTGGGGGCTCCATATTAGGAAACCTCTCCGCTCGGTTCTGTTAGAATCCATCAGAACAAACCCATTAGTTTATCTTGTTCACTAAGTTCAGCTTTAGTTTTCGGTTTTTGTTTCTTTTTTTTTTTTTAGACAGTCTCACATTGTAGCCCAGGATAGCCCGGAAGTCTCAGAGATCCTCCCAACTACAGGCAGGAGCCATCATGCCCGACATTTCTACTTTCTGAAAAAGCAAAAAGTTTGGGGCTGGAGAGCTCAGTGGTTAAGAGCACATGTTGCTCTTGCAGAGGACCTGGGTTCCGGTCCCAGCACCCACATGATGGCTCATAATCACCTATAACTCCAGTTCCTGGGGACTCATTTCCTTTTCTGGCCTCCACGGACACTGTGTGCATGGTACACAGACAGGACTCAGGTAAAGCACTCAGGCACGTGAAAGAAAAGGAAATAAAAATCTAAAACTTTTTTTTTCCTTTTTTGAAACAGGGTTTCTCTGTGTAGCCCTGGTAGTCCTAGAACTTGATTTGTAGGCCAGGCTGGCCTCGAACTGGCAGAGATTCACCTGCCTCTGCCTCCCAAGTTAAAAGCATGTACTACCACCCCACCTGGTAGTCAGAAAAAAAATTAAAAAGCAAAAGTTTTTGTTGGTGTCACACAAGTCCCCTTTCCCACCTGTCTGAGCGCCTGCAGAGGTCCTGAGTCAAGTCCGGTGTCTTTCCTGACTTGGAACCTAAAGTCTGAGGAACACTTCAGACAACCCCTGGCCCCAGTGGAGCCGGCTCTGCTCTTCCTTACAAGCAGTCCCAGCCATACCACTCAGGCCTCAGGCCTCTGTCCAATGAGGCTGATACAGCCGTGTCACCCGGTGTCTCCTGAGCCAGCACAAGTACAAACATGGAGGTTTGTATGGATATTGGGGTTCACAGAGACAAGAGAAATGAACCCCCCATGAAAGCACCAGGAGATAAGCCAGCACAGAGAGCGAGCTCAGGATGGGAGTTTGGGGCCATGGGGACGCTGACCCAATCTGTCACTTGTCACGTGGGACCATGACTGTTCTGAGGATCGCTCCTGGCATGTTCAGAATACTGCATACAGGTCCAGGCCCTGTGTTCTCAGTTGTCAGAAATGCTATGGTGCCCCTGATGGCCAAAAAGGAAAGTGCTCCCGTGAACCCCTTTGCAAGCCTCAGGCCTCAGGCCAGGCACCGTCAAGGTGAGTGGTGGGACTGGGTCACAGATCCCTGTAGAAGGGACAGATTACTTCCTTCCTTTCTGTGAGGTGCCAGGCAGGCCCTAAACTGGCTGATGTCGGCAAGGCTGCCGCCCACGATAGGAGGAAGTGGGTAGGTGCCCAGGACAGCGCCAGCAGACATGCCCTGGGGCGGCCCAGTCGAGGATGACGTGTGTATCATGCACTGCTGTAGGGAGCCCGGCTGAGTGCAAAGGTCAGGTCAAAGATGCACCGGGGTCAGGGTGGGCGCCAGTGAGGTGCCCTGTCACTAGTTCTCAGGGTCACTCACGGGAGGGGGAGGAGGGAGCAGTGCCCTGCAGAAGACAGGCAGACATCTCAGGAGGTGTGGCTGGGGAGAGTGGGGGATGTGGTATCGCTCCCTCGTGTGCGTGTGCGTATGTGCGTGTGTGTGCGTGCATGTGCATGTGTGTGTGTGTGTGTGTGTGTGTGTGTGTGTGTGTGTACACTCAGTCAAAGGCACAGTAGGATCGGTGAGTGTGCCTACATGTTTGGGCATGAGGCCTTATTTGCTGAGGCGTGTTCGTGAGAAACTGGGTGTGTTTGTTTAATTGTGTGTGAATGTGAGTTCAGGTCTGGAGCTCTGGGTGGGAAAGGGAGTGTATGGGGACAGCATGTGTGTCCCTGCCTGGGGGTCTGCGTGTGCAGCTGCTCCTGCACAGGCATGACCTGGACAGGCAACCAGGTGATTACACCAAACAGCACCCCATCCAGAAGGGCCCAGGAAGTGGGAGCGGCCAACAGCCTATTGGAGCGCAGGTGACAGAGGCTGATACTGGGTTGCTCTAATAACAGTGGTGACCCTGCTACTGTCCCACTAGCAGCTTCTACACGAACTCAATCCTGGGGCAGTTGGTAGCGACTCTTGATTCAGTGGTAACAGCAATATTCATCCATGCCTTCATTTATTCACACGCTCCCTCATTTGTCCACTTGTTCATTCATTTATTCACTCATTCATTTATACACTTTCATTTGTTCATTCATTTGTTCATGCACTCATTCATTTGTTCACTCTCATTCATTTGTAACTCATTCATTCATTCATTCATGCACTCATTCATTTGTCCACCCATTCTTTCATCTTTGCTCTCCCCTCATTCGTGTACTCACTAACACATTCAGTGACTCAAACATTCCTTTATTCACATTCATCTACGAGCTCACTAATTAGCTAATTCACACACTCATTCAATCATTCATTTCTACATGCGTCCGCTAACACATTTTTCCTCTTATTCATTCATGAATTCATTCGCCCACTCGCCCATTCACCACTACTTAAAAAGATGCTCTTATGAACAGTGGTTCGTGATGCCAGGGCTGCAGCCCAGAGTGAGATGGACAGAAGTCCCTCTGACAGGACACTCACATGCCGCAGGGCCCTTGTGGGACCTCAGCATGGCACAGGGTTGTCTGGTGGTAAAGTCAAAGGGGAGCTGAGAACAGCAGGTGGGTCTCTGCGCTCATGAGGACTGGGGAGCCATGACTGTAACGTGACGCCGACATTTAAGCAAAGGCTGAAGGTGTTAGGGAGCCTAGTGTATCCTAGGGAGAGTATCCTAGCCAAGATCAAAGCAAGCGCAAAGGTCCTGTGGTGAGCCCAGGTTTGTAGTTCAAGAAGAAACAAGTCCAGTGCAGAAGAGGAAGTAAATGGTGTGGCTGGGAGGACTGGACACATGATATTGAGGATTTGAAGACCCACGGTAACTGAGGTGCAGGAGGGTGAGGCCGGAGGGGCCGGGGGGGTTCTTTAGTTCACCTGCTAGGCAAAGCAGCTGCATCACTCTACAGCTGTGTCCCAGCCACCCGCCAAGAATCTGGCTTCTTGGCAACTCTCAGCAAAGCCCCAGCAGAGCCAGGCTGGCTGTGGGAGCTTCTTGGCCTTTAGGGTCCTTCAGGGTCCCCCTGTCCTGAAGAGGTAGGAGGAGGAGGGTGCCGCCCCGGTGAAGGGATCCTTACAGTCGAGGCTCCACGGACCTCGTGTGCGGCCCTAGAGGACAATGAAGCTTCTCCCTCCTCCCGTTTATGAGCTGCGAAGGAGCTTGTCCGCTTGCACAATCGCCCCTTAATTGCCGTTTCCTCTCGGTTATGTCATGGATCGGCCACTCACGTTATTAAACTTCCCGGCCTTATCGTCTGGAGCAAGGCCAGCTGCCGGCCTGACCTAGTTTCTCACCCGGTTTCAAAGCCCTCCCTCGGCCTTAGGACTTTTCCTAAGGAGAGGGCTCTGCCCAGCTCCACTGCTAAAAATAAATCAGACCAAGGAGGGGGGCTTTTAAGGGCCCCACGGAAGTCCAGAGGCCAGAGCCAGTGGCCCTGGGGTGATGACTGCACCCTCCCAACCTAGAGGAAGCCTGTCTTGTCCTGGAGACCCAGGGTTCCCACACAGACAGGCTGTGGCATAAGGGAAACCCAGCTCCCTCCTTTTTTGCTTGTGGGTACAGAGATTGACTTTGAAGAAGAGGAACCCAGGTCTGAAGTGAAGCCTGTCTTTGCCTCTGGCCACTTGTGCATCCATCCATCCATTCATCCATCCATCCATCCATCCATCCATCCATCCATCCATCCATCCATCCATCTATCCATCCATCCACTCACCCACTGACTCTGCCCAGTGCTGGGGCATTGGCATATCTGAGATGGGCCATGGCCCATTCCCACTCATGTAGAAACTGGTGGCAAAAAGATTTTGAAGTGAGAGCAGTAAAACTGGCCCCATGGCCAGGAAGCCGAACTAAGAGTCCGCACACCTGAATCCTGCACAGCGAGAGGAACCAGGTTCAGCATGCAAACCAGGAGGCTACCAGCGGGTAGAAAGAAGGGAGATGCTGGCTCCCTGATTGCTTCGTGACGAGCTGCTACCTGGGTAAGGTCTGCCCACTGTTTGCTTGGGCACGGCGCTTACTGAGTCTAGTCCTGAGCCTCTTGGAAAGCAAGAGAATCAGAGAAGTAAACACACACAAAGGTCTCAAGAAGTGGTGTGGGGCAGGCTGGGCCAGAGCTTCCTCTGCTCTTTGTTCTTCGTGTGAGAAGTGGTATGTGTGTGTGGGGGGGATAACTCCACCTTGGCCAGACAGAGATGCTGGCCCTGTGCCCCAGGGCACATGGCTGCTGCCAGGGGCTGGGCCTCAGCCCACGGTTTTCCAGAAGTGACGCCCTTTTGGCCAAACAGGCCTGGGCAGTAGAGGCGGAAGTTTTCATTCGGCTTGTGCTGTGCGTGAGGCTGTTTATCTAACTTGGCTGTAGGCTGAGTACTGGCCCTGCAAACACTCTCTCGGTTATGACACAAACAGAACGTGTTCACAGAAGAAATATTTGAAAAATGCAAATTGGCAAAAAAAAAAAAAGATTTTAAATTATGGCCAAAAAAAAAAAGTCATGCAGGGGGTAGGGGTGGGGCAGGGATAAGGGAGGGAGAGAGAGGGGGCCAGGCATCTAATGAACAAGGGCTGTCACCTGAAGTGTGCCACACAGCAACACATCAGTCAGAAGCTGAGACCCCAGAGCAGGCCCCTCCCCGTGGTTTAAGCTCAATGGTGTTTTCATTCTCTGTAGTCACAGGAGGCTGAGGCCGGTCTCTGTAGCAATCCGGCATTGCCAAGATGAAATACTGGCTGAGAGAGCATGACACACAACAGAGCTAAGAGATGTGGCTGTGTGTGTGTGTGTGTGTGTGTGTGTGTGTGTGTGTGCACATGCGTGCCATGGGTGTGGTGGTTTGAATGAGAATGGCCCCCATAGGCTCATGTGTTTGAGTACTTTGACCCCAGTTGGTGGAACTGTTTGGGAAGAATTAAGAGGTGTGGCCTTGCTGGAGTAGGTGTGGCCTTGCTGGAGGAGGTGTGGCCTTGCTGGAGGAGGTGTGGCCTTGCTAGAGGAGGTGTGTCGCTGTTCACTGTGTGCTCTCTGCCTCCTACCTGTGGATCCAGATGTTCTTGCCTCTGTGCCTTTCCTCTACTATACGAACTTTAACCCTCATAAACTATAAGTCCCAAATGACTCTTCCTTCTGTAAATTGCTTTGGACATGGCGTCTCTTCACAGTAACCAAAAAGTAACAGAAGTCAGTACTATGTACAAGGACAGGCCTGATGGTGTCTTGGGAGGAATGTGGAAGACTTTGAGACTTGGAACTTGAAAACTGGTTGAACACTCTAAGCAGAGCTTCATGGGCCACACCAGAGGGAGTTTAGATTCCAATAGTGCTGAGAGCAGTGTGGACCGTGGAGACCACTCGTGTGATATTTATGTGGTTGCTTCCTTGCCCTAAGAATCTGCCTGCAGCTAAAGCAATGTAGTAGGTCACAGGGCTGGCTCCGTTGTGGTGCTACAACTATTGTCTGAGGTGGTTCATTACTGAGAAGAGACACCATGACCAAAGCATCTCTTATAAAGGGAAACATTCAGCTGGGGCTGCCTTACAGGTTCAGAGGTTCAGTCCACTATCATCATGGAGGGGAGCTTGGTAACATCCAGGCAGACATTATATTGGAGAAGGGGGCTGAGAGTTCCACAGGCAGCAGAAGGAGACTGTGTGTCACACTGGCCATAGCTTGAGCATATATGAGATCTCAAACCCCACCCCCACAGTGACACACTTCTTTCAACGAGGCCACATCCTGAATAGTGCCACTCTGTATGGGCCAAGCATGCAAATACATGAGTCTATGGGGCCATTCCTCTTCAAACCACCACAGCAAAAAAATAACTAAGACAGTAAGTGGTATGCATGGTGTACGCATATGTTTGTCCCCCCACACCCCATATCCACACCCAGAATGGAAGAAGCTGCCTCTGATGATGCCTGTGGGAAGAACCACGCCTTGCAGCATGCTGTGGGCTGGTAGGATGATCAGAGGTAGTAACTACCAATCCTTCTCAGTGTCCCCAACACCCTGAGGACACCAGCTGCAGCTCTCTCCTTTCTGGGCCCATCACTCTGCACATTCTGTCTGGAAGACTGGCAGTGCTCTCCTCGGGCTCAGTGACTGCCAAACAGCTTAGAGACACCCGCAGGGAGGGCCCACTTCACAGTCACCTCCGTCTTTTGTCCTGCAGCTCTCAAAGTCCAGGTTATATCTCAGTCAGGATGGACTTGGCCTACCTTAATGGGAAAGTTTTCAAAAGCTTTGATTTTTGAATAATTCCCCCTCCCCTTAACAATAAGGAGACAGAAGCCCAGAACAGGGGACTGAGAAGTTGGTCCTAGAGCCAAGGAGCCCTAGGTCCCAATTCATCTCCCCTGAACCTTCCGGAAAGACAAGCATGCTTGAGAACTCTGAGTCAGGAACCCCTCAGAGAGAACAAAGAGTAGGGCCAGCCTTGACTCCTTCGGCAGGCCCTGGACCACAGTAAAGCACCTTGATCCTGGCTCTCTCAAGACAACCTCCCCACGGCCCCTCCAGGCCAGGCCTGGCTGGGATTCTGTTTCCAAAAGTCAGCTCGTCACAAGACTCTACTCTTCCTGGAACTGTCAAATCCTGGAGAGAAAGACATGACTCAAATGGCTTTGTCATGGAACAATGGCATCTCCACAACCCTCAGGTGTCAACTGTGAGGGGCACAGACCCTGCCTCCAATGTGGTGCCACTGTCCCCAGCTCCGGGGACAGGCACGTGGGCGATTGGATACTGCAGCCACTCAATCTGTCCCAGCTTTGGTTTGGCCATTCTGCTGTGTCACTTCTGTCATCATGGGGGGTCTGGGTTGCACGGCAGCCATTCCCCAGCCTGCTACCACCCGGAATGCAGGGAGGAGGAAGGTGAGGGGCAACCGTGGGCCTGACAACCTTGTCTCCTCGCCAGGAAACCTTCTCAGCCCCACCTGGACTGTGGCCACTCCCAGTTGTGGGCACCCATGCAACCACCCCCAAGTCCGAGAGGAATGGAGATGTGCTGGTGGGCCTGGTCTTGCCACATAGGCGGGCTAGGGCTGCAATTCAATGTGGTCATTGCCCACCACCTTATCTTTCCTTTCCGCCTCACCCCTTTTCTCGAGAACTTCTGTCCTGAGCCTTGAAGCAGGATCAAAGTCCTTCAAACAGAAGAGGATCCCCACTTCTAAGCACAGAGCTGAACTGGGCCATCGGAGGCAGGTCATGCTGTGTGACGGAGCTCCGAGCACCCAATCACTTGCTGTCAGTCTGTTACCGGTCTTCCCACATGTGTCTGCCATCTCTGGCTGGAGGATGCTGCCTTAAGCCCCCCCAAGCCCTCAGCTCTCCTGCAGATGGAGTCAGCCTCGGGTTGGCAGCCAGCACAGGCCTGAGGGCCTCCGCCCCTCTACCCATGCTCCAAGGCCAGCAGCTGCCTGGGCATGGCAGGCTTGGCTCTGCTCCCTGGGCCTCTCATCCATCTCCTAAGACACGTGTGCCACAGGCAGATCTATACCACACTGACTCCCGGTCACAGTGAGTCACTTGGTTGAGTGACATTGCCTCCTTCTTCAGGGAGGGGACCCCAGAATCTGGATACAGAGCAGCCACCCCCATAATGACACCTTCTGTTCCTGGCTTTCCTCTACACACAAACACTGGGGTCCCTGGAGTCCTGCCCCCTCCCCACTAATCTTCCTCACTCTTTGGTTTCAGGCTACCTCAGCCATTCCCCAGTATTCAGAGGCCACTTAGCCCTGCTACCCTCAGACCTTAGTGCCCCACCCTAGACAGCTGAGGTCAACTGCCCAATCAGAAGTACCGGGATCTATCTGGATACCCCACAGAACCCCAATTCTTTCTCCTACCCTGACCCCCAAACCGTCACCCTCAGTCCTCCTTCTGTGTTCCAGTGATGAGCATACTGGGTTGCCCAGTTCAAACACCAGATACCACCAAGTGCCATGGTTCCTGGCTCTATGATCCATCCCCTCGTGGTACTGTGATCATCGGTAAAGACCTTGGCCAAGCACTTCTCATCAGCTGAGACACCCCAGGGAGACACTCCATCTTGCCACAGTGTGTGGCGTCTCACAGAAACGACGGTGAGCGTCACTAAGCTGATCGATGTCCCCAGTCTGAAATACTTTGTGATTCTCGTTGCCCTGGAGTCTGGTGGTGAACCCTGAGCTCTGGCAGACAGCCTGGTGGAGCTTCTATTCGTCACCACACAGCAAGACATGACTGTGTTCACACCATGTGCCAGGCAGCACCCAGGTACCGAGAGATCCAAGTCCCTGGGAACTGTGCTCAAGACAATGAACAGATACTTGAAGTGTGGTTGAAGAAGTGCTTCAGAGGAGTGAGGTGAGCCAATGGTCCCCCAGCAAAGGGCCACTATGTCATTTGAAAATCTGAGTTGGTCTAAGGTTAGAAGGGACTATGGGATAGGGATGGGGGGACAGTTCAGAGGAAGAAGAGTTCACTGAGCAAGCCTAAGGAGCCAAGTTCGAATCCCATGAGCATATATAGAGCAGGCACGGGGGTGTGCCCTGGTAACCTCAGTACTCCTACAGCAAAATGAGAAGACACAGGAGAACCCCTGGAAATTCTCAGTTATCCTGGAGAACCCAGCTGAGACCAGCACAAGGCCCTGTCTCAAATAAGGCAGAAGGTGAGGATAGACACCCGGCGTTGTTCTCTGATCACACCATACCATGGTACATATATATCCACGCTAACGCACACACATGAACAAGCAAGCACATGACATGAACACACATGAGAAAGAGAGAGAGAGAGAGAGAGAGAGAGAGAGAGAGAGAGAGAGAGAGAGAGAAGACACAGAACACTTGGAATGAAGTGAGACAGGAGAAAGTGCAAAGGCCCGGAGGCAGGAAAGACTTGGAAAAGACGGACAGAGGAGGCCATGATGGGAAGATGGCTTTGAGGAAGAGGGACAACGTGCCCTGACAGGTTCCCACGGAATCCCTCTGACTGCTGTGGATAACAGGCTGTGTGCAGGATAGGACAGAAGCCGGAAGTAGGGTTCGGCTTGCCTCAGACACTCCCATCATAGAGAGACCTCAAGGGTGACTGACAGTCTCTAAAACCTCAGGAGAACCAAACAGGATTTTCAGGTTACACAGAGGAGGAGGGTGCCTCTCCTGGTCCCTCGTTCCCAGCCTCTGCCTCCCTACAGCATCATGGGTGCCAACAATGATGCATATGGCTCGTGGCTGCTCCACCCTGTGCCCTGTGCCTGCTGTCTGGGGACGTGCCAGCCATAGTGGCCGAGGACAAAGATGTGTATGACTGTGTCTCCCCCGACCCCCTGAGAAGACGGTGGCCCTTTCACCTCTGCAGAGCCAAGCTGCTCCACACATGCCTGGCGTCTGCTGTGAACCCTGCCGAGTCTCACTTATCTCCCTCTCCGAAGGACAGCTTATTTATGTCTGTGGTTTGAGTCCCCAAACCTGGGACATCAGATAAGGGTTACACACACACACACACACACACACACACACACACACACACCCCGCTGTCACCACCTCCACCACCACCAAGGGGAAACTGAGGCAGAGAAATCCCATGCTGATTTGCAGGGAGAAACTGAGGTTTTCCGGTTCCTTCTCAGAGTCTCCCAGCCCTCCGCCCCCATCCTACTTGGGACAGGGACCTGATAGCCCACCTGGCTATGTAGCTGAGGCTAATGCCTGATCCTTTTCCTTTCATTTCCAAATAATGAGTTACCATGCCTGGTGAACAGGACGGTACTGGGGCGGAAGCCAGGGCTTTGTGGGTGCTAGGCAAGCCCCACGCCAAGCCCTTCTAGCCTCCACCCTTTACCTGCCTTCTCCTTGTCATTGTCACCCTGATGCCATCTGGACGAACCTTGTAAATTTCATTCCCAGACTTGTCAGTTGTGGTCACCCTTGGACTTAAAACCCGTGGGGGTGGGGACCCGGTTCCCCAGGCCAGCTCCCGTGGGTCTTGATGGGCGTTTTACCAAACAGCTGTCCATTGCTTTGTAAAGCCTGCAGCCCCTTGGGGTGTCAGGAGCACCGAGCAGGCTGCCTGGAGCCTCTGCAGGAAGGCCAGCCCCGCTTATCTGGCCTGGTGTGAAGGAAGTGGGTGCCCCACTCCCCACAGTGTGGTCAAGCCCGGAACCCTCTAGGCTTCTAAGCGAGCCTGCCCTGTCTTCTGGCTCCTAGGACCTCCCTGCTTGGGACAGGTTATCTGTGAATAACAGACTCCCACATGAGGAGGGACTCTGACCCCAGCGAGCCCCAAAGGAGCCCCTGGGCAAACCTAGCCCGTGGAGGTGAGGTATTCTCCAACCCATGGGTTTAATAGCTTAGGGTTTAATGCCATTTTTAAAAAGCTAGAGCCACACCTTCAATCCCAGCACTTGGAGGCAGAGGCTGATGGATCTCTGTGAGTTCAAGGGCAGCCTGGTCTACATAGTGAGTTACGGGCAAGCCAGGGTTACACAGAGAGATTCTGTCTTTAAAAAAATTGAAATAAAAAAAAAATCCCCAAATCCCCCAAACTAGAGATTCTGGGATGATACGGGAAAAAAATATATTCAAAGTACACAAAATAAGAAGTAAGATGAAAAGGGCTGAAAGGCTTATTTATGTCAACCTGCCCTGGGGCTGACAACTGACTGTGTTCCAGTCACCACCACAGGATGGTGGGTTATAATCACGAAGGAGAATGAGATCGATAAGAAAGCGGGGAGAAAAGGAAGGAGACTGTTCAAACCGGCTGGGAAAGCAGACAATCCACACGGAGTGCTGTCAGCAAAGAGAAGAAATAGGGCCCACCCTCTGCCTACACTGGCATCAAAAATCCCAGCAAAGCTTGGAGGAAGCAGAGGGGAAGGAACCAGACACAGGAAGGTGGAGAGTTCCAGGTCAGCCTGGGTGGTATAACAAGTTAGAGGCCAGCCTGGGCTATGTAAGTCCGTAAGTCCGTCTCGGTAAACAAAACAAAACACACAGAGATTGAATGTGAAATGCTCGTCAACTCTGGTTGGCTCCCAAATCCTGGCCATAAGAGTCCCCTCATTTCAGAGGTGGCAGTGGCTGAAGTTGGGGTTGTAATAGTCTGTTTCCAACACTCCCTGCCACCTTCGGCTCCCCTAGGACCCGTGACTGTAGCCCCTTGACCTCCGTCCAGCATTGTGGAGGAGTTGATGCAGAGAACTTGTGGGGATGGACTTGTCTGTCAGCCTCCTCTGAGGCAGGCAACCTTCCTGGGTCACCCAGGGCTTCCCACGAGCTTCCTAGTAAGGAGAAACTGCAGAGAGGTGAGGGAGCAGAGGTCTACCTTTGATCTGCCTTGGTCAAAGGAGGGGGAAAGGGCACCCACAGGCCTCTGGCTGCATCACCTGCCTGCAGGGCCTGGGGGCTCTGATAAAAACCAGTCAAATCTACCCTCCGGCCTGCGTCATCCGCCCAGAATCTGGGACTCTAAACTCAACCTTTGATTTCCTTTTTGTTGTTGTTCTTTTTTTCGTTGTTGTTGTTTTTTTGTTTTGTTTTGTTTGTTGTTGTTGTGTTGTGGGTTTTTGTTTTGTTTTGTTTTTTGTCAGTAAAGACCCAAGGCAGGGGGAGAACAAACAAACAAAACAAAACAAAACAAAACAAAACAACAACAAAAGCCCCCTGCAGGGAACTCACACAAAAAAGGCCACACAGGGCTTGGAGGGGCTTCAGCACATCCAGTCCAACAGGAATTCCTTGTTTGGGGCTTCTGGAGTGAGGAGTGAATCTGAAATTTGCTCTGGGAGGAGGTTACGGTGGAGGCCATTTCTCTACTCAGAAGCACCATGGCTGTGGCTCTGGCCCTGCCTGCCACACCCTGTGACTTCTGACCACCCTCTCTTTCCACACCTGTCCTGGTGTCTCCCCGCAGGATCGCTAAGGGGCAAGTGGGGCCCTGCTAGTGAGGCCTGGTGCAGAGTAAGCAGGAGCAGAGAGCCCCAGGGCGGCCTCAGGAGAGGAATTGGACATGCCTGGGCCTGGAGTTCAGAAAGGTGCGGGCAGATCTGTTTGCTGTTGCTGAGGGCACTCAGGGTCCCGCAGTCAGGAACCTGCCTGGTTCAGGCCAGGAGGCAGTAAGTTCAAAGGTCACTAGGAGCAGAAAACATCCACCGAGTACTTGCTGGGCTGGGAGCTGTTGTTGGGGGTTGGGAAGGAGTGGTGTGTGACTGAGTGCTCTGATCCCCAAGGGGCCTTTGACATGTAGAGGTTTGGACAGGGGTTTAGGGAGAAGTTTCTGGAAGCAGAGAGACTCTCCCTGCTCTGTCCTTTCTGAACTATGTACACTGTGTATCTTAGACTCAGTTCCCCCACCTATGGACCAGTCCATAATAGTAGCAGCTTGGGCTGGGAGTGTGGCTTCAGTAGAGGGCTTTCCCAGCAGACCTGAAAGCTCTGGGCTCCATCCCCTGTCCCCCTATTAGTGGGATGTAGTCAGAGAACCTACAATCCCAGGAGGTAGAAGCAGAGAGATCAGAACACCAAGGTTATCTTGGTTACATGTTCGAGGTCAGGCTACACCACTTGAGACCCTGTCTCCAAAACAAACAACCCGGCCGGCCTGTCTCTAGGATCAGCCTTGGAGGCAGGGACTAGCTTCGCCTCACATATCTCATGTCTCGAAGTCCAGACCTCTCTCCCGTCCCCAAGAGCATAGTGACAGATAGGGGTGCAAACTGTCACAGCCAGTGAGGGACACTATGAACTGGTGAGGGCTGGGCAGGGGAGAGAGAAATGGGCTGCCTGCGGCCTGAGGAGGGACCGTTTAAGCAGAGGCTGAGGAGAGATTGCCTGGAGGGGAAGCCTGGGACATTCCCAAGAGTCAAGGGACAGCGGATATAGCACATGTGGCCCTGGGTGAGAAAAGGGGACACCAGGGAACTTAGATGGGCAGCCCAGGCTCTGCCACTCAACTGCGTGACCTCCGTCCACCCTCACATGTCTGGGCCTCGGTTTGCTCTCCTGAACAGGAGCAATGCTGGTAGCTGTCTCCTCTCAGAGTCCTGAGGACTCAGGGCACCTGGGACCACCCAGAGGGTCCAGTGAGGAAGCTGCCTGGTAAGAGTTCCTTCCTCACGAGCACTCTCACACTTCTGCTGGACAGTGCGTGCCATGCCAGAGTGGGCTCTCAGGGCCCCTCTGTTCTTTGGTGTCTGAAACTCACCTGATTGAATGTCAAATGCACAGTGGCATTTTTAGTCACACTTACATTCACTGCACATGTCCCAAGGATACCTGTCACGTCTCCCGGGTCTTGACCCCTCTCACCCCTCCCCACCATGTCCTGCAGGCCTTGGAATTCATCTGCACACAGCAGGCTAGCTAGTGTCCCTGGCTTCCCCCCCACGCTCCCATTTTAGGGGTGGGCAGAGAGGAGCAGAAACCCACAAAATCTCCAGTTGTCTCTTAAACATGCACTCACCCACTCAAGCTCAACAACTTATGAATATTTATCCTCTTGGGAGGTGAGAAAAACAAGGCTCTGGAAGAGGAAGTGAAGGCTGTGCTAACTGGGGTTTGTTTTTGTTTGTTCATTTTGTGTGTGGGGTGTGTGTGTGTGTGTGTGTGTGTGTGTGTGTGTGTGTGGTGTGTGTGTGGTGTGTGTGTGGGATGTGTGGGTGTGTGTGTGGTGTGTGTGTGTGTGTGTGTGGTGTGTGTGGGGTGTGTGTGTGTGTGTGTGTGTGTGTGTGTGTGTGTGTGTGTGTGTGTGTGTGTGTGTGTGTGTGTGTGTGTGTGTGTGTGGGGTGTGTGGGGTGTGTGTGTGAGAGAGGAGAGAGAGAGAGAGAGATTGATTTGACTTGGTTTTTTGTTTGTTTGTTTGTTTGTTTGTTTTTTTCTTTTCTTTTTTTCGGAGCTGGGGACCGAACCCAGGGCCTTGCGCTTGCTAGGCAAGCGCTCTATCACTGAGCTAAATCCCCAACCCCTAGACTTTGTTTTGTTGCTGTGTTGTTTTGTTTTTTGTTTTTGTTTTTTTTTAGATGGGGGGAGTTAGTCTTACTATGTGTTCCTGCCATTTGGGCTGGAACTTTCTATGTAGATCAAGCTGGCCTCAAACTGGCTTAAGGGCATGCTAGCCTAAACTGAGATTTGAACTCATACCTGCCTGACTTTCTACCTCCCTGGAGACTTCTGGGTTCACCTATAGTCCCGTGCTGTCCCAGTCAGCAGTGAGCTCAGAGGTCTGGCTGCAGTGCTGGGAGCCAATTCCTGCCCACCAGGCTTGGGCAGTGAGAGCTCTGCCCTCCTTCCAGCAGCCTGGACTGAGAAGGCCAAGTACACGGTCACTCTGGCCAGCGCTGACGGGAACAGGACGTCCTGGTCCTCCTGCCTGGCGGGCCCCAGTGAGCTATTTTGGGCACGTTTATGGATGAGACATGGTGCCCAGCCCGGCTCTCAAATCAAGAGCTGGCCCAGGCTGCTCGTGTCTCCATGCCCGTCCCTCCTAATGAAGAGCCTCGGTGAATATCCAGTCTACAGCCCATACTGAGGGCCATGAAGCCTTTGCTGGAGGATCTAGGAGAGTTGGGGATCCCCCCAGTGCAGACAGATCCTGGGGTTCACACAGACGATTGCACCCCAAAATTCAGGAGCTTCGTTCACTAACCAACAGAGCATAAGATATGATAAGAATAGTTTTCAAACTTGGGCAACTGCAATTGGGCAATCTCTTTTTAGCAACTCACCACGTCATGTTAGATCAACTCCAGAGACTCAGTTTCCCTGTCTGTAAATAGGGTTGAAAATAAGCCTCCTTCAGAGGAAGGAATGAGGTTTGCATTGGCACGCAGAACTCAGCCTGGCACACAGTAAGTATTCAAAAGTTGAGACTCACTTTGCAAGCCCTGGTTGACAGCTGACATCTATTGAAGGCTTAGCGAGGGCCAGCGCTGGCCAACACCGATGGGTTTTCATTGCTCTTCTTCTGTCCCAGGGGACAGGGGCACACATTCACAGGTGTCATTACTATTCTTTTGCACAGTGACAAAGTTGAGACTCAGGTTGGGGGTGTAGTTCAATTGGCAGGGTAGTTACCTAGCGTGCAGAAGCTCAGGGTTCTAGGTCCAACATTATGGAAACCAGAGGCAATGGTACATGCTTCTGATCCTAGCCCCTGGGAGGTTGGGGCAGCAGAATCAAGGACATGATTGACTGCTACACAGTGGCCTCAAGGGCAGCCTGGGCTGTGTGAGACTCTGTCTTGAAACACAATATAACAAAACAAAAAACAAACACGCAAACAAACAAAAACAAAGAGAAAAATTAATTCCTGAAGGGCCAACAAGATGGCTCATTGAACAAGGGAACTTGCTACTGTACCTGATGACCTGAGTTCAAACCCCAGAACTTATATGGTGGAAGGAGGGAGCTGGCACCCATGGTTGTTTTCTGATGTTTATACAGAGACTATGGTGCTTGAGCATGCACACACATGCATGCACACACATACACATACATACACACACATGCATGCACACACATACACACACATTTTTAAAAATAAGGCTTAGAGAGGAAGCAGCTTACCCTCAATTACATAGCAGGCACAGAGCAAAGGACCTGCTTTTTAAGTTGGGGCTCACGGGGAGACTTAGGAGACACTCATTCCAGGCCCAGGTCACAGAGCTTTAAACCCAAGAGCACTGGCTGCTGGCTCTGTGAGCACCAGAGTTCATGCTATGGTCACTCCTGAATCCCAGGATGAGACATTGGACCTCCAGCCCTAAAGACAAACAAGTGAGGAGGCAGGTTATCCACCACACCTGTGTTTCCCTGGTTCATCCACAAAAGGTCTCTAAAATACTATCAGGGACTGGGTGAGTAGGGTGCTAGGGCCCGGCAGGCAGGGAAATCAGGGTGCTTGTACCTGCTCAGCCCTTCTAGAGAACTCCTTAGTTGGAGGAAGTAACTTTATGATCTGTCCTGACCTTTTCCTAGCTTTCTCTTTTTCTAAGCAAAGAGTCTAGCCCATCCCCTTGGGCTGCTCATGTAGAGCCTGTGCTTATTGGACTGGGGTTCCACATGCACCCCAAAAACACCCTCCATAATGACCACACTTCCCCTTTTCCTGGGCCTGTGCCCTCACAGTTCTCACTGCTGATGCAGATTCTCTCTGCACTCCAGGATCCCTTCCCACTGCTACCTCTCCCAGCAGCATTGCCCCACCAGTTGCCATGACAACAGACTCATGGCTCCTAGACTATCTTGTGCCCCCAGCCCACAGTGCACACCTGGCTAGCTGACCCAGGCTTCATCCGTGTCCCCAGACCCTCCCAAATCCCAAGGTCTTGTCCTACCCTCAATGAACAGGCCCCATGTCCAGGTACATGCTCAGGCCCTATTGGGTGAAAAAAAACCAGCCATGCTTGCACACACGCACGCACGCATGTATGCGTGCACGCACACCACTAGCCACAAGTTCTCTATCTGTGGATTCAACTAACTTGGGATGGAAATATTCAGAAAAGGGTGCCTTGCAGGGGGAATTCAGCAACCTTTGTTATTGAGCAAGCGACACAATGTAGCGACGGCTTTACATTGTAGCCGGAGTGGAAGTCTCTAAGGTGTTCAGAGAAAGTACCAGGTTCCTTTAAGGACTTGGGCATCTGAGGACTTTGCTGTCCAGAGGCTCTGGAACCGACATGAAAACTGAGGACAGTGCAGCTTTCCCACTGTCACCTCCACAGCCACCACAGCCCAAATGCCAGCTTCCTTATCCAAGCAGGATTGCAGCAGTTGGCTTCCTGCCAGGCATCCTGGCCTCCAGCTCTGCCCCACTGTAGGTACAGTGCATGGGAAGACAAAACAATCTATGTCACTAGTGTCCCAAGACCCTGCATGAGTCCCCACCCCTCTTCAAACAAGAATCCTTCTGCTCTCCCTGGCCTGTAAGTCCTCTGGGACCCGACCCTGGCCCACCTACCACCTCATTGCTACTCAACTGTCACTCGCTCTTTCCCCTGCCACCCAATACTGGAGCCAACAGGCTAGCTCCTCACTGTCCTTTGGCCTGAGCCTCCTCCTCCCACCATTTACCCAGTTCCCTTTTGTCCCCCACTGGAGTTTTTGGTCACCTCCTATGAGACCTTCCCATCTCTGATGCTGCCCGAAGGAAGCCCCTACTTCCACCCCCACCCCCACCCCCACCTCCGCTTTGTTCTCCACTGAAGTCAGTTTCTACTGGCAGGCACGGTGTGTGTTTCTCTGCAAACTGTTTTTGTCCAGTTTGCGGCTAAACATTTAACAATTGGTCTTGGCGAAAGGGCACTCTGGGTTTTACATTTACTGACTTCTGTGATGAAAATGAACTGTTGTTTCCACCTGATAGATCAAGACAGGAAGTGAGGATTACTCAAGGGTGTAGGAAGGGTGAGACAAACAGTGTCTCAATCCACAAACATCGGAGGGAAAGGAGACAGATTAGAAAGGGAAAGAAAGAAGGAAAGAGACACCACACACACACGTGCAACCCCAGCACTGAGGAGGCTGAAGCAGGAGAGTTGTATGTTCAAGGGAAGCCCGAGCTAAATAACAAAATCACGACTTAGGAGCCAAAAGAAAAGAATGTGCTAGGTCTATGGGGTGGTGTCCATTTTTTAAACAGTGGTTTCTCTGATGTTTAGGGCAGAGAGCGTTATGTTTGCTAAGTGCTGTGGGTGACAACAAGCTCACAGACCCCACAGGTTAGAAGCAGGGGCTCAGGAGCTCCCCAGACCTGAGGAAGGGGCTACAGTCTCTATCCACTGTTTTACTCCATTTCCCAGGGCATACACAGAGTCTGGGTATGGGACAAGGCTCTGGACTAAGTCCACTCCACGCGTGAACTTTGCTTGGCTCTCAGAACATCTCAAGCATTAAGCGTTGGAGCTGTACCTTGGTTGGCAGTGTTGCCTAGCACCCTTAGCACCAGCATGACTGGGTGTGGCGGGGCATACAACAGTCAGGTGGAGGCCTAAGGATCAAGAGCGAGTGCGATGTCCTTAGTTACACAGGGAGTCTGAAGCAGGCCTGGCCCACACGAGACTAGAGGGAGAAAGAGACAAAGATTCAGACACAGAGACAGACAGCGACAGAGACAGAGTCAGACAGAAAAAGGCAGAGACAAGAGAGAGAGATAGAGGCAGAAACAATAGACAGAGGCAGAGACAATCAAGAGACAGAGACAGAGGCAGCAACAAGAGACAGAGAGACAGAGACAAGGAGAAAGGCAGAGACAGGGTTTGTGCATGTTCACTAGCTAAACGGCTCAGCATATAAAGACTTGCTGTACACACACACACACACACACACACACACTTTTTAATTTAAATAATGTTTTGGGTTTTTTGTATTGTTTGTTTGTTTGTTTTTGAAACAGGGTTTCTCTGTGTAGCCCTGACTGTCTTAGAACCTGCTCTGTAGACCAGGCTGGACTCAAATTCACAGAGATCTGCCTGCCTCTGCCTCCAGAGTGCTGGGATTAAAGGCATGCACTACCATACCTGGCTCCTTTTAAAAGACATACTCTTTTCTTTATTTGGGATTTGCAGTCTTTAGACAGGTGACAGATGAAAAGAATCACCAGATAGGCTACAGTGAGAGAAGCCTGAAGCTTCAGAAGCAGCAGAATCCTGGTGGAGAGGCACCGAGTGTCACAGCTCAAAGCTCTTCAGGATTCGGGGTGCCAGCCCAGAGCAGTTCCCTGCAGAGTGAGGCTGCGGGTCAGCGACAGGAGTCACACGTCTCTGGAGGCCAAGACAGGAAAAGTCCCTCTGCCTGCATCTACCAGTCCTGGGGCTGATTTGACTGAGGTCCTTCCTGCCTGGGCAGAAACCTTCAGCCTGGGGAGCTGAGTGTCCGTGGTCCCAGCAGCAGCTGGAGCCTTAGGGAACAGTCCTCAGTGGGAATGGGATCCACATGTTGAATTCTTCCCCTCCCCCTCCTCTGTGTTCCCCAGAAATAACGTCTGCTTTTTACCAATTTAAAAGGAAGCTGGAGAGATGGTTTAGCAGTCAAAAGTGCTGGCTGCTCTTCCAGAGGACCTGGGTTCTGTTCCCAGCACCCACATGATGGCTCACAACTGTTCCAGGGGATCTGGCACCCTCTTCTGGCCTCCCTGGTTAACAGGCATGCGTGTGGTACACAGACATACACAAACTGGTGATATGCATCTGTAACCCCAGCACTAGGGAAACTGAGGCAGAAGGACCATGGATTCCAAACTAGCTTAGCCACTTGGTAAGATACTGTCTCAAAATAAAAACAATAGCAGGTCCACAACGCCCAACACACACACACACACACACACACACACACACACACACACACACACACACACCTATGTTTGGAAGATTCTCTGAGCTGTGGGCCCAGTACCTCTAGCCCCAAGACTACTAATGCCTGTCAGTCAGGGCAGGAGCTGGTAGTTGCCACAGTCCCCACCCTCCCCTGGAATCTCATGATGCCCTCTCAGTCACAGAAGTCAGAAGGCTGTGTGGCCAGTTCATCTGTCATCTCAGCCCCTATCTCCAGACCAGACACTGTCACTGTCAGACAGTACGTGCCTTGGGGTCACGCTCTGGGGGCCTTTCTCCCACGTGAGGCCAGCACATAGTAGGTCCTGGGATTCTATTAGATCCCTCTGCTCACCAGGCTGAGACCCCTGGCTGCAATTACTGGTACAGCCCAACCCAGTCCAAACTGGAATATGGCAAGAAGTAAGGCTAGGGTTTAAAAATGCTGTGAAGTCAGGGAGGTGGGCGCTCAGGAACTAGGCTGGCAGGGACAGTGCCCAGGGCACAGGGCAGAATGTCTGGGATGGGCCAGTGTTCAACGTGGAAACAGCCACGGTGATATGGACTTCAAATAAAAGCCAGCAGTCAGGCCTGGGTGCTAGACAGCCTCCCCGAAGTCTCCACACCAGGGTCCCCAATACAGCGGGCCTGAGCTGCCGCTGAAAGACCTCCCTGTACCGGAGCCAGAGTGTGCCCAGCCCACCAGAGCCATGGTTAAAAATAACAGCAGATCTGCTACTGGACTTGGAAGGAGTAAGAGGTGACCTGCTTTCCACTGGGTGCCATGCTCTCCCAAGCTGTGAGCTCATGGGGCTCTAGTGGCCTTAGGGGGAGGAGAACCAACCCAAATAGGGAAACTGAGGCTCAGGAGCAGTGCTGCCTCTGTTCCTGGCCTCCTGTGCTCACCCATGCCGGTGGAGACATGAACACCTAAGGTAACACATGAGTGAGAAGGTGAACTGGACCCCTCCTGCTTCAGACAGCGATGCCTGCTGAGGGAAGGTGATCCAAGAGAGGGTTAGGTAAGAGAGGCTCAGCTCTGAGCCAGGGTGAGCGGCGAGGGGCAGGAGGAGGCTCGCTGAGTAGCATCTGAGAGCTGAGGAGGATGAATCAGCAAGTGCAAAGGCCCTGGGGCTCGATCCTGCCCTGAACACAAGAAAAGAACAGAGGAAAGGTGGTGTGGCTGGGGCCATGTGCACAAGGAAGGGTGTGAGGCAGGGGTGTGTGCCTTTTCATAGGAGGGGCCTGTTCGGATCTGTCTCTGCAGTAGGCGGGAGCCATGGAGAGTTCTGAGCAGAGGGAGGTATGAGCTAATGTGGGTTCTGAAGGAAGCCCTCTGGTGCGTGTGGAGAATCAAGGTTAGGACTGGAGTCGGGCCAAGGGAAGTTCTCTTAGTGCCACTGGGCCAAAGGTGATAGAAAAAAGAGATGCAGGAGGCGCCACAGTTCAGTGTGGAAAACTGTGTGTGTGTGTGTGTGTGTGTGTGTGTGTGTGTGTGTGTGTGTGTGTGTGTGTGTGTGTGTGTGTGTGTGTGTATGAATAATGTGTATGTGAATGATGTATAAGTACATGACAGATGTATGTATGGTATGTATGTTTATATAATGTGTGTATGTGCTGTGTTGTGTGTGATGTGTGTGCACCATGCCTGTAGGCACATTATGTGTGCGTGCACGAGTTCCACCACATTCCTGTTGTGGTCACAAATAAATTTGACAATAGGTTCTCTCCTTCCACTGTGTCATTTCCAGGGACTGAACTCAGTCAGGCTTAGAGGTAAACACCTTAACCCATGGAGCCATCTCACCAGTCCATGAGCCTCCATCTTGTCAAGCTGCCTGAGCAGACCGGGTGCCCCACAGTCTTTCCCCACCTCCCAGGACCCGTACAACCACAGCCTCACTTCCCAACACTGCCTCCAGGTTTTGGTCCAAATTCTTCTCCCCCTCCCCCATCTGGTCCCTGGCCTTGTAAACGTTGTCTGTCTGTGACCGAGCCAGCAATTCCTCTCTCTTCCTAGACAGCAGTACACCCATCTGTAGGCCTTACCTCGGTACCTGGAGGGATCCTGGCCCTTGATATTCACAGAGTCACGGTCACCACACAGGCGGGTGTGATCGCGTCTGTACCCCATCAAGAAACAAAGGAGCAGTGGTGTGCAGTCTAGGACTGTGCCGTACAAAGGTGGCACTGATTTATCTTTAAGCACATAGCCAGCCCCTCACTGACTGCACGGAGTCCCTGTTGGCTTTGCAGAGCCTAGATGAGCTTGGGGGTCTTGGATGAGAGGAGCTTACACAGTCCTTTCCCCATGGTGGCAGCCCCTCTGGACTCTGAGCATCTGCTCAGACTTGGCTTTGAGTTCTGAACACCACTCAGGTGGTACCTACTCTACAGGTGGGAGTCAAAACTCAGGGAGACTGCATGGTTAGTGTCACATAGTCAGATGAAGCACTTGGGCTTTGGGGCCCAGAATACTCCTGTAGGTCCCCTCATACTTCCTGAGTTGTCTGTGATACATTCCTTCCATGAATGAGTGAGTGAATGAATGAATGAGTGAGTGAGTGAATGAATGAATGAGTGAGTGAGTGAGTGAATGAATGAATGAGTGAAAGAGTGAGTGAGTGAATGAATGAGTGAAAGAGTGAATGAATGAGTGAATGAACAAGTGAGTTAATGAATGAGTGAGTGAATGAATGAGTGAATGAATGAGTGAATGAACAAGTGAGTTAATGAATGAGTGAGTGAATGAATGAGTGAATGAATGAGTGAATGAATGAGTGAATGAATGGATGAATGAGATCATCCACCATGTTGGGGATGCCCAAGGCAAGGGCCATGTGGCCTGTTCTCCCAGTTGCCTGGCCTTGAGACAAGAGAAAAGCCAGGAAGAAGTTTGTGGGTTCAGCACCATGAGCTGCAGGTCTGCAGCATGGAGAGTCCCTCTCAGGCCAGCAGTAGGACAGGCATTTAGGAGACTGACGAAGAGGCCATGACTAAGTATCCAAAGGCCAGGGCTGCAGTTGGCTCTTCTGAGATAGAGCATGATGGGACGTCACAGGAGTCCTGGAGAGCTGCCTTCTCTCCTTGGGCCTCAGCTTCCGCTCCAAGAGAGTGGCCATACGATAGAGGACTCACAATGTCTCTGCACAGCTCAATTCTAGGCCAGAGTCACTTTCAAGCAAGGAAAAAGTAACACTCAGTGAGGTAAGCAGTTCTAACCAAGGTCACAACCAGGAGGAATGGAGTCCTGGGTAGCCTAAGGTCTCCCACATCCTGGGCTCGCCCATCTCTGCTGCAGGTAGCCTAGGCCTGTGTTTTATTGAGTACTTCCTGTGTGCTGGAATGATTCAAGCTTGCGCAAGCACTAAACATCATTAATCTTTACCAAAGTGGGGGAGGGGTGTGTTCCTCCCTCTCAGCCATAAAGAGGCAGAGTCCTTGAACACAGCCACGGAGCCAGTGGTCTGCAAAACCAGCCTCACCTTGGGCAGACTGGCTGAAACCTTGGTTTCACGAATCCCCTTAAATCACGAATACCCTGACAGGCTTACTAGTAAGCGCTTACTAGTTGGTGAGAGTGTAGGGGAGCCCAGGGAGATAAGCCCAGGGGTTTCCTGTTCCGACCACAGTGTGCTGTCCCACAGGCTTCCATTCTGTTCCCCCCTTGCCTCTCCCAGGAAGATTCAACCGAGCTGGAGGGTGGAGGGCCAGAGAGAGCAGTGGCCAGTGTAGAGCCTGCCAGGGTGTCAGGTTTCGTGGTCAGCCACCTTCGCCCCTGACCAGTCCTGTCTTTCCAAAACAGAACATTCAGTTACTGCCTGTCCCTGGGCTCTGCTGCCCTTGTGCCCTGACCTCGCTTCCTGCCTACCGCCCTGGGTTTTCCCAGTACCTTGTCACTTGCTGACATCTTATGAAGGAGAAGGGATGTGAGAAACAAGATCAAGGAAGGAGAGGCTCAGACACTGACAGAGAAAGACAAACTGACAGAGGGAGAGAAAGATAGACCTGCCCACCCTATCCCCTGCATCCCACACTTCTCTGTAGCCTCAACTCTTCTTCAGGGGCCCCTCAACTTTCTTCCAAGGCATCGATGGGTCTTTCCTCCCAGCACCCCCCTGCTTGTGTCCAGGTCTTCACCCATGGCGTCCACTTAACCAGCTCCTGTGTTTCGCCTCCAGGAAGCCCTCCCTGCCAACCTGGGAGGATGCTCTCCCCTCAGGGCCGCTGTCCGTCTGTGGTTCCATCCCCTCTCCCAGGCCTCCACCTCTTAGGGCAGACACCACACTGCTCTGCTTATCCAGCACAGTCCCCGGCACACAGTAGGCACTCAGAAAATGCTAGAGGTCACAGCTGTCTACATTTCGAGATGGGTGACTGTGTAAGGTAGGGTCTGTGTCCCTTCTGGTCCCAGGAGGGCACAGTCAGTCTGTTATGTCCCTGTTCCCTCAGTACCTGGCAGACATTTGTCATAGGGATGAATGAATGGATGAATGAATGAATGGATGGATGAATGAATGAATGAATGAATGAGTGAGTGGTGAATGGATACATGAATAAACTACCCCATCCATCTGCAGGGTCTGAATCCTATTCTCACCCATCTACACGATGTTCAAGCACTCGCTGTTGTCCTTCAGATCTGAACCAGGGCTCCTGCCAGGGCCCCTGCGGTGCCCAGGCGTCCTCAGCCAGGGTCATACGTCATGTCACCGAGCTGTTTTCATGATGAACAGCACTGTCAAGACAAATGGAACACAGTCACACAAACAACCTCAATGTCACCAGTGGACCTTGGTCACTGTGGGACCGTCTCCAAGGCTGGTGGGCAGTGGTCCAGGCCTCGTCCTGGGTTCTGGTCTCAGCTGCCCCACCCCTTCCTCCCCAGTACTGGTAGGGCAGGAGGGCCCCCTGAACCAGCACTGGTCTGCAGAGGTGGAGAAAGGGACCTAGGGACCCTGTGGGGGGTGCGACGCAAATCAGACCAGCCCATCACTTGGCTTAAGTTGAGCCCCATCTTTAGAAGATTCTTTGGTCAGTCTGCTGCTGCTGCTCTTCTCAAAATTCAGCGGCTGGGAGTGTCCCTCCTTGGGCTCTGAGTCAAATAAAGCTGGCATTTAATGAGCATCCCCATGCCCAGAGGTCTGAGTCTTCCTGGCTGTCCTCTGAGGTAGGGACCAAACCCACTGCCCTTTTACAGAGCCCAGAGAGGTAAAGTCACTGAGACAATGTCACACAGCAGAGAAGGAGAAGCCAAGATTCCATCTGAGCTCCAAGCTCAGTATGAGTTCAGAATCTGGGGTTCGGGGAGCCTGGCTCCCCAACTGACTGACTGTTTGGGTCCTGAGGACTAGCTGATCAGACTCTGATTAGCTCTAGGCCTCTCCTCACCTCTAGCCCAGAGTGGTAGTGGTGCCATCACCAAATGTGTGGGCCCATATGGGCACTCAGTACAGTGCCTGCCAGGCGGCCAGACTTCCTCCAGCTCCCTGGTGCAGACAGACACTGTCCCCACCTCTGACACAGGGCCACAGTGAGAAGGGGTGGAGTTGCAGGCCGAGGTCTGTGCCAGCTCTGTAGGGGTGAGGTGGGGACACCAGTGCTACCCTGAGAAAATGCCCACACGCATCCTTAGATATGGATACCCAGCACCACCTCAGTGGTGGGGCAGTGTACCAGGATACCCAGCAGGCGTATCTGCAGGCTTCCTTCCACCACACACCCTGACCGGCGGGGTCCTGAGCCACAGTGGTACCTGTCCTACCACTCAGCAGCTTCCCTGGTTCACACAGTCAGGACTAGTTTAGCCTCCAAATGTTGCTGAAGGACCCTGGGGACAAAATGCCCTGGGCTCAGCCCTTGGGTTTAGAGTTCACTGTCTGGGGCACAGAAGCTGCAAGGCATGGACCACCCTCGCCAGCACCGCTCCTGAAAGACAAGCTCCTTGGGCAACTGCCACAGTGCAGGCACTGCTACACATTCATCATCCTGGTGTCTGGGACTGTGGAACGCTCTGTTTCTTCCTTTCCCACTCAGCTCACTGAAGGACAGAGCTCTCAGAGCGTGAACCACACTGGAGTGGACATGTCATTGCCGACCATTCCTCTCCCCCCTCCCAGTTCATCTCTCTTTCTTCCTTTTTTTGAGACAGGGTGTCCTTTCCTTCGGGAAATTGAGTTTACCCAATTAGTGAAATTACCAAAGAGTAACAAATAAATCTTAAAAAGAAACTTTGTAAAATAAAGAGAAAAAAAAACCCAAAAACCAAAAAACAAACCCCAAATCCGATTGTGTCACTTTAAAGGCCAGTTTTACCTTGAGTCACCTTCTCCAGCTTGAATTTAAAAATTTTTAAAAATTCTGTCATGTGTTTGGGTGTTTTGCCTGCTTGTGTGTCTGTGTACTGCATGTGTGCCTGATGTCTCCGGAGGCCAGAGAGAGCAGCAGATCCCCTGGAACTGGAGTTACAGAAGGTTGTGAGCTGACACTCGGGTGCTGGAAACAACCTGGATCCCAGCAGCCAGTGTTCTTAGCACTGAGCCATCTTCTCTCCCAGACCCCATTTTGAAATTTTATTAGGGAGTTGCAACTATGTTTATATAGATCCCCAAGACCTTCTGTTCCCCAAACTGTACAGTGCTGCCATGTGACTGCAGACTCTTCTTAGATTGTTGCTTTCATTGTTACTGCTTGTATGAAGGCCCCTGCTGCGCCCCTCCCTGCTGCTCCAATCTCTCTCTCTCTCCCCTCACAATAGGAATCCCAAGCTTTTGCTAGATTATGGGCCAGTCCAGGAAAAAACAAAACAAAACAAACTACACTTTCCAGCCTCCCTTGCAGCTATGTGTGGTCATGTGACTAAGTTCTGGGCAACAGAATTTGAGTAACTGACAAGAGAATGGTGTCTCTTCCTTCCAACTTCCTTCTGGCTGTTTGGAAGGCAATTTCGATAGCTGGAATCTGTGCGACTATCTTGGGCCAAAGAGGACCAATGGAGAAAAGAGTGGTCAGTCCCTAATGAACTCGTGAAGCTATTCTGCCAGCCCAGGTACTGCTTCTCCACTTTATGTAAGAGATGAGCGGGGCTCGCTTCATCTGACATCTTATTTATTGGGGGTTTTCTGTCTGAGCAGTGACCTGAGTCCTCTGTTTTGCTGTTACACTGGTAAGATTTGTTTTTAACATGACAGTTACCCATGTGGGGTGCGCAGGTCACTGTAATGAACTCCATTGTGCACTCTTCATTACCAGGAGTGGTTATTTCCTCTGCAGGGGACCCCAGAAGAAGGACCTGGTAGCCAGAGGACACAAAACATCTCAAAGCTGCCCATGCCTGTCCCTTAACAGCACCCATAGTTCACCTTGCACCCAAACTCTCTAGCACAGGTGGACACAGGACAAATTTTTGAAGCTGAGACAAGGATTCCCATGTTCAAAAATCATTGTCTCCTGGGCCCAAGTGAATGGTCACAGCCATCTGTTTCTCAGTAGGTCTCAAATGTGGAACCCTCCATGGGAAGTCACTGCCCATGATGGCCCAGTGTCTATCAGCACCTCGGAGATGACAGAAGCCACCACCTAACTAGTTCACAGGGAGGGGTGTTGGGAAGTGATTGGCTCATATAAGCCTCAGCTACCAGCTGGATCCAATGGAGGCCTCTCTGTGAACATCTCCATCCACAGGGAAGCAGGGTCCTGTCTTCCGCTCTTCCGAGTATGACCTTAGCAGTGATGCTCTGACAAGTCCTTGACAGCTTTATGGGGTCTTCTTTCTTCCGTCCTCCTCCACCCTTTCAACCCCCTAACACTAAGTAAGACAGAAAGAGGGCTAGAGGGGAAAGGGGGTGACGTTATCTTTAGACTACTTCCTGCCGATGAGGGGCATTGAGTTTCTTAGAGGCAAGTTGGGTCTTCAGTGTCAGGATATTTAATTTCTTCTTTCTTCTCTACACGGGACTAATTAACAAACCTTGACCAACACCAACCAGCAACCCACCCTGCCTCTCGGGACCGTAACATTTATAGACCCTCTGAAAAGTCCACAGAATTTCAAACGTCACACAATCGCAGAAACGTCCCACTATCTGCATCGGGCAAAACCATACCCTGCTAGAGCACCACGAAAATACCGTCGGCTGCTGTGAACGAGCCCATACCCCACACCTGGGGTTAAAACCGAAAAAACACAGTCCTGTAATATTTCTGTGTTTTTCAAAGAAACCAAAATTCTCACTACAGCTCCCCTCCTGAAGCTGAGGTCTGGGAGAAGCTTTAACTTCTAGGAAAAGAGAGGCCAGGCTGGCCTTGGCGCCAGCGGACAGGGAGCTTAACTCTGGGAAAGTTCACCCAGTCCTCCGGTCCTGACAATAGTCAGACCATTTCTCAGCAGAGGCTGGAGTCAAGGAGTGGAAACCAGAGTGTGGAGCTGGGGTGTGGCTCTACAGAAGGTTTATGCCTGCCATTCCAGCAGGGGAGGGGTTGGGGATGGGGAGGAGCAGGAGCAGGACAGTCAGGAGTTCAAGGTTGTCCTCAGCTATAGACTGAGTTCAAAGCCAGCCTGAACTACGGAAGACTCTGTCTTCTTGTTTGTTCATTTTTTTTTTATTTTGTTTTGTTTTTCGAGACAGGGTTTCTCTACATGTGTAACAGCCCTTTCTGCCCTGGAACCCCATTTGTAGAGCAGGCTGGCCTCAAACTCGCAGAGATCCGCCTGTCTCTGCCTCCCGAGTGCTGTGACTGAAGGTGTGTGACAGCTCTGCTGGACAGAACACTGTGTCTTAAAAGAAGAAATTAAACAGTCGGCAGGGCCACCCCCTGACTAGAACTGCTTAGTTTTAAAGACCTTCTTCTCTCTGTTTAAACCTAAACCTCGTGTTGGGACCTCAAATATGGATTTGGGGGTCACTGGGCCTGTTTGCTGTCGGTGCTCCTCACCATTCTGTCTCTAACTGTCCTGTTGGAGCAGGTAGCTGAGCCTGGCACGTCATGGTCTCCAGGCTCTGACCTGACAACTTCAGTGACACTTCTGTCTAGTGACCTTCTACAGCTTCCCCTGGGGCTGGGTGGCCTCCCCTGGGCCTCTCTGCCACCCTCCCATAGCTAAATGTGTCTGGTGAGGATCCCAGACTGGCAAAGCCTTTCGGCATTCATACCCACGCCGCAAGGGCTGCTGGGAAAATAAGTCTTCTAGCATCTCTCAGGGCAGGGGAAACTCCCTTAGTGTGGGCCAGGTGCTGGGGGCCAGGAAGTGGGGCAAAGGTCAGCTCTCCAGGTAAAGGCCTGGCTGGGCCTGCAGAGGAATGCAGAGGAAGATTCCAGAACCTGGGTGAACCTCCTCTGTTACCTCTCCTCCACTGTAGTCCGAGAACAGCACAGAGAGGCCTGACGTGTCTGTTCTCCTCGTGGTTCTCCTAGCTCTGCAAGGCTAAGGAAGAGCCGGGACCCAGACCACAGCAGCGATGCCTTCAGTCACCGGGAGCCCAGGCTTGCATGGGCCTTCAGGAACCAGAGTGGGTGGGTAGAGGCCATGTCCCTCCTGAAATGTAGTTGTAGCTCCCTCAAGGCTCCAGGCCTGGCTTTGTCTGTTTGGTCTTCTGTAAGAGAGAGAAGTCCTCAGGCCCTCACCCAAGCAAAGCACAATAAAGAGAAAGGCCCCGGATGTTAACACAGCACAGCATGACGTGCTATAGGGCAGATGGGGAAAACAGCCACGGAGAAATGGAAGCTGATGTCAAGATGTCGCTAAATCCTCCCTGAGAGGGTGCCATGTGAACAGAGACCAGAGAAAGTAAGGGTGGGGGCCCAGCAGATCTCCACAGGAAGCGGGCTCCAGGCAGATGGGCCAGCCAGTGCAAAGGCCCTAAGGTAGTGTCTTAGTTAGGGTCTTACTGCTATGAACAGACACCATGACCAAGGCAACTCTCATAAGGACAATATTTAACTGGGGCTGGCTTACAGGTTCAGTCCATTATCATCAAGGCAGGATCATGGCAGCATCCAGGCAGGCATGGTGCAGGAGGAGCTGAGTTCTACATCTTCATCTGGAGGCTGCTAGGAGAAGACTGGCTTCCAGGCAGCTAGGATGAAGGTCTTAAGCCCATGTCCACAGTGACTGACACACCTACTCCAAGAGGGCCGCACCTTCTTAGAGTGCCACACCCTGGGTCAAGCATATACAAACCATCACAGGTAAGAACAGGTGTGCACAGGCCGCCCTTGACTAGGAGGCCAGAGAGGCCAGGATTATACCCAGGTTCATGACTGCAGTGGATTGGGATTGGGGGTGGGGTGGGGAGTCACTCTTTACTCAAGCCTCTCTGGGAAAAAGCATGCAGTCTGGGGCAGACAGTAAATCTTGACTTGTCCTACAAAACAATGGGGGATAGAAAGAGGGAAAACTGTCAACTGGCCAGAGGGCTGGGGCACAACGGATCATAAGGAATTTATTAACAATCTGTACTTGAAAAAGTGCTTCCCAGTATGCGGCAAAAGAGGCTTCTGGCTGACTTCAAAGAGACGTTTATTGTGGTGTCCCCAGCATAGGCATCAGAATGAGAAGCCAGAGGCAGCTCGCTGGGCGGAGATGTAGAAAAGCATACCCTAGCCAGGCCGCTGGACAGTCGTAGTCTGGGGGACTCTCTAGAAAACCTACCCATTCATCCATTCGTTCCTTCAGACCTATCATGTGTCTGCAGAGAGTGCTGTGGGTGTCTCTGCCTCCCATGACAGTGACTACAGCACACAGACATGTCACAGACTTCGACTCTGGAGCAGCACTTCCACATCAGGGAGGGGAAAGGTGCCAAGATGTTTTCCACTGTGTGGAAGAGGGATAAGATGATAGCTGGGCTCGCGCTCCTTCTGCCCCCCCCCCCCCGTGTTTATATTGTCACATGGAGGGACTGAAAAGCGGCAACAAAGTGGAGCGGAGATGGAGTCAGGCCCTGGAGACCGTGTGTCTGACTGATGTAGACGTAGGCAAAGGACATGACAACTGCTTCCTGGCAAGAAGGAAACGCAGAGGCTAGGGCAGAAGGGAGGGCTTGCTTCTCACAGGACACCTTTAGCGTCCTTAACAGTTCTAAGCAATATTGGCGGGCGAAGGCGTCGTAGGATAAAATTGTAGGGAGGCTGTCCTTTGCTTTCATGAAAACTGTGGATGAAGGCCACCGGAAGGCCGCATAGAACGCTGTTAGCTGAGGGCTGAGTCCATCAGCCCATGGGAAAGGTGTTGGCTGAACAAGCACACAAGGACCTGAGTTCAAATATCCAGAACCCGCATGGAACAACTATGGCCACTCTCCTGCCTGTAATCCTGACACCATGGGAAGGGGCGCAGGGGGCTCCCTGGAGCTTCCTGGCCACCAACCCAACTCTAGGCTCAGTGAGCGACTCTGTCTGAAAGGGAACAGAGTTGAGGGAGAGAGGGCAGGACACGCAGGTCCTCCTCTGGTCTCTGTGCAGGTGTGCACAGGCAAACCTGCACACAAATGCTCAAATCCAACCCACGCATACAATCACACACACACACACACACATACATACATACACACAAACACCTGCCCACACATATACACATACATACATTCACTCACACATACACACATGTATACCTCCAAACACACACATACATAGGTACTCACATACCGACACTCACACATACATAAACACATGTACACACATACACACTCATGGATATACACACAATAGACAAATGTATACAAACATATACACTCATATACAGAGCTGTATAGAGATACACACTCACATGATTCACACACACACGTGTGCACACACATTACTAAGTCACATTTCCATGAAAGCTGTAGGGTGTGTTTCCGGGTTGCCCGGTTTATCCTTTAGGACTTGTCTGTTTCTCTTATGCTTCAGATAAGAACAAGACACAGGAAGGAAGTCTGCAGAACAGGACAGGTCCCTTGGAGAGCATGGCTGGGTCCATTCTCAGAGGGCGTGCTCCATCACCCTCCAAAACTCACCCTGACTGATTTGGGATAAAAAGCCGCTGGCTGTGTGAGACCCAAGTCTGAACCTGATGTTACTTCACCACCCGGCAGCCTCAGCTCCCTGGTGCCCTCATCGGGGGCCTCAGCGCTCTTCAACGGAAGCACAGCTGCTCTGGAGACGCGTGGGGATGTGAGCAAGAGAGGCTGTGTTTTCAAAGCACTCATTTGGCAGCTGGGGAGATGGCTCAGCAGTTTAAAGTGCTCTTCCAGGGGACCATTCCCAGAACCCAAGTCAGGAGACTCACAACTGCCTGTAACTGCATTTGCGGGGGGAACCTATCGTTCTCTCTCTCTCTCCTCTCCCTCCCTCCCTTTCCCTCTCTCTCCCTCTCTCTCTCTCTCTTTTCCCTCTCTCTGTCTCTGTCTCTGTCTCTGTCTCTCTCTCTCTCTCTCTCTCTCTCTCTCTCTCTCTCTCACACACACACACACACACACACACACACACGACTTAAAAACAAGGCTTTTATAAAAACCCCACTTCCTTAGCCTTTGGCAGGCTGAGTCCAGAGACTGGGCTTGGGACCTCCCTTTCAGCAGCACCCTGTTTAGAATTTGGAAAGGGCTCCCTTCTGCCTGGGATCCTTGAGGCATGCACAAATGGCCAGTGGCCAATGGCCAGCTGAGCCTTGTCACAGCAACTGCAGTTTCTCTTGGCCATCTTCTCCTGGAGAAGGGAGAAGGTTTTGAACCCATGCTTGCTGAGCCTTCAGGCACCACCCAGCTGATGGATGAGCTGCCTTGCCCTGCAAGTGCCTCGCCTGCCTCATTTTACACAGAACAGACACTTAGAGAAGCTGTGTGACTCGTCCAATGTCACACAGGATTGCTGTGCGATCCACTCTCTGGGCCTGGCCAAAGCAGGGGAGCTGTTTGTGTAGCTGAGGGTCCAAGGAAGAGAAAGAAAAAACCAGTAGCCTGCAGCTCCACTTACAGGCAAGGCAGCCACCGAGCACTGTCCCCTCCCGGGGCTGGCTGAGGCTGAGGTGGAGGACCAGAGGCGGCCACTGCTGGGGGACCAGGAGCCTAGCTCCTCTGCCTGCCTGGCAGCAGCAGCAGCAACAGCGGCAGCAGCAGTGTCCATGGCTGCAGGCCAGGCCCCGCCTGACGTCAGGCTCTGACCAGACCAGGGACATAATGTGCTGGCATAGGGACAGAGGCTGAGTGCAGAGGCAAGGTGGGGCCATCCAGAGAGCTGGGGAAGGGGTGGGGGCAGAGGAAGAGAGACTGAGAGGAACATGGAGAGAGATGAGGGGAGCAGAAAGGATGTAAATGACGGGGTGGGCGGGAGATAGACTGAGACCACAGCAGAGAAAGCCAGGCGGCCACAGAGAGGACAGCCAGGGGCTGAGTGGGGGACTCCGGTCCTCTCACTCTATCTAGCCGTGTCCCGGTGACCGGTGGCTTACCTCTGGGAGCCTGGGAGCGTTGCCCAGACCTGGAGATGACAGTGTCAGAGCCTCTGTCATCTGGGTGAGGGACAGAGCCCCTGTTGTGGGGGAAGGGGGTACTATAAAAAGGCTTTGGCTGGGCCCTGTATGCAGCAGGTGGTTAATAAAGTATGGCCCGAGGGGCGAAAGGAAGGTGACAGTGGCCCCTTGGGGAATAGGGTGCCTTCTGCAGCCTGGCTGCCCTGCAGTGGGGAGCCCTCTTCTGACCCTGAGGCTTCAACATGAGGCCATGGTAGACCTTGGCCTGGCTTGGGACACACAACCCCCTGCTTATGGGCTCAAGAAGGCCACAGTCTCAGGGCCACCACGTCACCAAAGCCAAGCAAGGCCAGGCCTTCCAGCCATGACACACTTATACAGCTCACTTATTAAATCCAGGAGGGCTGAGGGGCTGAGCTAGCTTCTCCTGCGTGACCAACCCCGGGTTCTCTGTGGGTGCGGGGAACCCCAGGAGTCCCAGGGGCACTTACAAAAGCTATGGTGCAAAAGCTCCTCCCCAAAGCTTTCACACTGCCCCAGAACCTCTTCCTCCTCCTCGGGATGCCCGTTTATTGAGCACCTACTGTATGCTAAGTGAGCTGCTAGTATACGGTTTTGCAGATAGTGTCCCCAGTGAAGCAGAGCCAGTGTCCCCTGAACAGGTAACAGCTCTGTTTCCTGAACAGCTCGATGTCAGGGTACCCCACCGCAGAGAACCCTCCAGCCCCCGACACTGGAGTGGCAGGGTTGAAAACTGATCTGGGAGGTAAGAGGGAGGGGCGTGCGTTCGCATGCCCATGTGGACACTGGCGGTCAGCCCGTGTGTCCATCCTCAGGCATCACCCACACTGCTTACTGAGACAGGGTCTCTCGCCCCCTGTGCCAAGTAGGGCTAAGCTGCTGCCAGTAAGTACCAAGATCCTCCTGCCTCCGCCTCTCCAGTACTCAGCTTTTCACAGAGGCCCTCAGCAAGCAGCTCACCTCTGACCCATCTCCTCAGCTGTTTCTTTGTCATCCGTTATCAGGCATTTCTGGATGCCGGGGACGTGGCGAACGGCCTGACCTGTTCCCAGGAGAGGAACTTGTCCATCAGCGAGCCTCCCGCACTAAGAACAGCCCTGAAAGGAAGCCGAGCCCAGTGTGTGTTCATTCTTTGATGAACTAATGAGAAAATGATCGGAAATGGTGTTACGGAACTGATACGGTTATGATCGCACAGATGCTAACGGCACCATCGATATTTGAACCAGGGGCCAGCCCTTCAATTGGCACCTGACATGTGTGACACTGGACAGCCCCACCCCAGTGCAGCAGAACTCCATCCTCCACAAACAGCCAGACATTCACCCCTCTTTACCCGAGCCTGCAACCTTGCTGACATGTCCAGAACTCATCGGACATCAGGGAAACTGAAGTTCAGAGAGGGTGGGGATCTTCCTCAGGCTGAAAGGGAGCTAGCGCACAACGCTGGGTAGGATTCATTCTTGCCAGGCAACTGGTTCTTGTCATGTCTAACACGTTCTGGGCCCTGAGGAGTCAGAAGGGCTCCATGCACAGAGTTATGCCAGTGGTCAGCCTCAGGTGGCCTCCAGCAAGAAATTCTAGGAAGTTTGCTGGGGTCAGGATCTGGGTCCCTGGAGCTTGAAGCCAGCCTGTCCATTTCTCTGCCATACAGCCTCAGGTAAGTGGCCCCTTCTCTCTGGTCTTCTGATATTTCCAGCTAAGCTTCTCCAGAACCGGAAGGGTCATCTTCTTACACTGTGGGTCCTGAGCCCACACGGTGCCACCTAAATGAGTGTGGGGGCTGTGAAAAGTTCTGCAACTGTGAAATGTTTCTGAACATGTAACAACCAAAACTTAATTCAATGTCCAACATGTAACAAACTTGAGAAGTTGCTGCTGCACTCTTCCTATATCGGAATGCACGACTTTGCCACAGCCTTGTCCTGGACCAAAAAGATGCCTTATGCACCCTGCATGCCACCTCGCCACTCAACACTGCCCAAAACACCACCGTCTGGCAGAAGGAACAGGCCTGCTGTGGAGGTAAGAAGTAGGAGGACCCAGCTGGTGAGAAATGATTCGAGGGTCTGGTGCTGGGGAATCCTGAAGCCACAGGTGTCAGAGGTGGAGGCCGTGTGCCTGCCCACTACATGGTGACACAGATCGAAAGGACCCTGATTCCCAGGACGCTTCTACAAGCTCCACCCAGTCCTCAATGCCCTTGTTCTGTATTAAACATGAACCGAGTCCGCTCTGTACTCTGGATAGGTGCAACGTTCCCAGCTGGGGCAGCTGTGTGACCTCTCTGGTCCCACACAGGAAAAGAGAGTCTCAGGGAGGAAACTGGAGGTGGGCACAGCTCACAGTTGGTCAGGGTGTTCCTAAGGGTTGGCAGAAGGTGTCAGCCAGGGCCACAGAGTTTCTGGTTGGGGTGACATGACCTTGCATGAATGACAAGGAAGGTCAAGGAAGCTGCTCTGGGGCCTCTGAGAAAAGAACACTCCAGGCAGAGGGATGAGTCCCTGCCGAGACCTTCAGGGGGCAGAGAACAAGGTCAGGGACAGGAGCTCTGGAAGGAAGAGCCCTGGCCAAGCTGAGGCTGAGCCTGGGTCCTGAGGTGGGAGATGGATTGAGAGTTTCACCCGATCCCTAGTCAGGGCCTGCAGTGGGTCAAGGTCAAGCAGGAACCGTGCCTGTTGTCCTGTTTATAGCTCATAGGGGACATGCACCTCCCTGGGGCTTGGAAATCCCTGGCACTGTATCCAGAGCGCCAACCAAACTACAGCTCTCTCAGATGGGCAACTGAGGCCCAAGAAGGGAGCACTTCTCTCCAGGGTCTCACCTCCAGAATCAGTGGAAATGGAGCTGAGGCCCAGGTCTTTACCTCATTTCATTGAAGATGAGAAACAAGGAAAGAAAGAAAAAGAGGAGGGGGAGGAAGGGGACAGGAGGGGAGGAGAAGATGGGAGGGGAGAGGAGGGAAGGGGAGGAAGGGAGGAGATGGGAGAAGGTTGGAGGGGAGGGGAGGGGGGAGGGGGAAGGAGGAGATGAGAGTGGGGGCAGGGATGAGCACACACAGGAGCCAGGCTGCACAGACGCTTCCTCTCACCCACCTCATCTTCATTCCACCTCAGCCAGTCATAGATTAAAGTATTTCCCACAGAAACTCTATTTCTACTTCCGTTTAAACACAGGGCCCAGTGCCAGGCCATTAAGGGTTGGATCTGAAGTGTCCCCATGAGCTTCGTTTTGAATCCTTGAGCACCCCACGGGGGCGTTTCGAATTCTTACTTCCCAGCTGGCTTAACTGAGAAAATGCCTCTATCGCATTGGCCTGTAGGCTAGTCTGCAGGGGGGGGAGGGCATTTGTTTTTAGTGATTTATGTGGGAGGGCCCAGCCCACTGTGGGTGATGCCACCCCTGGGCAGGTGGTCCTGGGTTGAATAAAAAGGCAAACCAAGCAAGCCATGAGGAACCAGCCAGTGAGCAGCGCTCCCTCCATGGCCTCTGCTCTGTTCCTGCCTCCGGGTTCCTGCCTTGCCTTCCCTCAGGGATGGACTATGATCTGAGAGTTGAAAATAAACCCTTTCCTCCTCAAGTTGCTTTTGCTTATGGCTTATCACCTCGATAGAAACCTAACTGTACACAGACAAACTCCTAGAGCTCCCTGGCGGGCCAACCCATAGCCAAGTGCGTTCAGTGAGGCTCGGTGCCTCAGAAATTAAGGTGGAAAAAGAGAGGAACGTACCCACAGTCGACCTGTGGCCTCCACATGCACCTACACACACATGCATCAAGATATGCACGCACGCACGCGACACATACGCCACGCACGCACGCCCCTGCAGAATAATCCACAAAACAAAACAAGACAATTCCCTCTTCCCTCATAGATTTAGAGCCAGTTCTTGCTGTTTGTTACCCAGTGTTCTGGATCCCGTGTCACACTAGGGTTCCTGCCTCTGAACTCCCGGGGAGCTGTCAACATCAGCAAATGACATTATAAGGTGCAGGGCCGGCTGCTACAGAGGTAGAGAGAGGATCAAGAGTTTAAGGCTAGCCTGGGGGCTGGAGAGATGGCTCAGTGGTTAAGAGCACGGATTGCTTTTCTAAAGGTCCTGAGTTCAATTCCCAGCAACCACATGGTGGCTCACAACCATCTGTAATGGCATCCGATGCTTTCTTCTGGTGTGTCTGGAGACGGCAATGGTGTACTCATAAATAAAATAAATCTTGAAAATTAAAAAAAAAAAAAAGGCTAGCCTGGTCAACTAACAAGACCCTAACTTAAAAGGGGGGGACACAAGGACCTTCATGTGGCAGATAATGGGGTGGGGGCATCAGGGACAGGAGGTCTGAGAGGACACCCTGGCCAGGCTGAAGCTGGGAGGCTAGGTATAGAGGGCTTGTCTAGCAGGTACAAGGCCCTAGGTACAGCCACCAATAAAGGGACGGAGGGAGGGAGGGAGAGAGGGAGGGAGAGAGGGAGAGAGAAAGAGGGGAGGGGAGGGGAAAGCCAAGCAGGGGAGGAGAAGAAGAGGGAGACAGGATACAGCTGGATTTAAATTACAGATTAACAAGAAATGACTTCTCTGTCTATGTGCCCAAACAATGCCTGTGACTGAGTCTCTCATCCTGTTTCCTCTGGGGACCCGGCCCTGCGATGACAGGGACACACTGGAGCATGTAATCCTGTGCTTGACAACCTCACCTAGAGGGGCTTCATTCGAGTCACCCAAGAACCGGCCTTGGAGTCTGCATCAGCAGGGCTAGTGAACAATCCTCTCTGGGCTCCACACTTAGATATCCCTCGTTGATGGTGACAACCAGAGTGGTGGGCTTGAGCGGGACTTGGGGAGCTCTGGGGAGAGCCTGGAGTGATGTGAGATGAAGGGAAAGGGTTTTCTAGTCATCTCCTGTGACCTGGCTCTAGCCAGTGAGACCCACAAGAAGTCCTCCTGGGATTCGTGCTCTGAGGCGGCCACGACTCCTAAGAACCAGGCAGTACTGTCCCATCTTCATTTTTGCCTTGGACATTGAAGAATGTAATGTTAGGATCTAGCATGACAGTCCAGCTCAGGACATACCTGCAGTGGCATCCCCACCTTACTGACACCGGCTGAGGCACTGTCTGGGACTGCCTAGACAACAGACATCTCAGGGACCTCTGACCTGGGAAGTGAGTTCACATCAGCGGTCTTGGTGTCCACACATGCCGCTTGCTTCCCATCCCCTGCCTCCTGTCTAGGAATCAGAGAACCTGGCTGTGGGCTTGTGTTGGACACATGAATTTAACTGTCCCCCAACAGCCATGACGGGGAATGGCACACCCAGATCTGACCATTGCAAAAGAATAAAGCAAATCCACCTTGGGCCCAATGCCGTGGGCTAGCGAGGGTGACACCGCCTCCCTGGGGACACTGGGTAGTGATGGAGGTGTTCATCGACGGCCCTATTTAGGCAAGAACACCAAGATGAGCATGCCTCTTCCCAGGACAGCAGGGAAAGATCTACCCCTGCCTGCCAACAAGGTTGTGTCTGGCAGTGTCTGCGACCTCAGGGAGGTGGGGTGCCTGCTGAGTTCTATGGGGAGTGTGGCTCCATTCTAGGAACAACTTTCCCTTGCCCTCTGTCCCCTCAGCCACATTTCCATCCAGGGACCACCTACCTCGCCCACCTCTGAAGCAAGCTGCCACATCCTCCCCTCCTGAGGGTGGTACAGGACACACTCGCAGGGTGCCATAGTGTCTTTCCCCCAGCCGGGCCCATTTCCACGAGGTGGGTGAATTGCAGGGTACCATCCGCCCCCAGGCGGTTCCAGCTGGAAGCCAAACAGGCCTTTTGCTCCTGGAATGCAGGACCAACGCCAGGCTGTGGAGAAGGCCGGCTGATAAAAGAGTGCTGACCTCTGCAGAGGCTGCTTCCTAGAGAAACGCCTTCACCTCCTCTGCCCAAGTTCCCAGGATGTGGCAAGCCCCAAGATTCCTGGGTCAGGGGGGGCACGATTCCAGAATCTTCTACCCCAGCCACACACACACACACACACACACACACACACACACACACACACACCCGAGAAAGCAGAGCAAAAGCTTCCTGCCTGGAGAATTCTGGGAGTCGATTAAAAATGGAGGAGGGTATGCTGGCCACACTGAAACACTGTTTCTCTCTGGGTCTTCTTCTTGAGGGAAGGTTGTTTGTTTACCTAGGGATGGTCCTGCCCACCGCCATAGCAGCTCTATCCTCCACCCACCAGCCCGGCTGGAGGGGTTAATGGAGGGCCACCCAGGACACACAGGAAGTGACTGAGTGTCTGGGTTCCACAGCTGCCCTCCCCACGTTACTGAACTTTGCAGGAACATGGGGATCGGGGGGAGACTCATCTCTCTGTCCCTCTTCCCTTTTTCAGTGGTCGGACCTAAGTTGGAACTAAGGTTACGAGCCCCGAGTTCAGTAATAACCAGGGGTTTGATGGAGCCTGGGTCTGTCCTGCTCCCTGGTGAGAATGCCTTGGAGGTTGCCCTGTGTTCTGTACAGGGCCCAGGAAGTCTCTGCAGGACTCAGCGGTCACTGGGCAATGGTCGTCAGCTCAAGAGTGGCCGAGCCTCCTCCCTCAGCCTCATGTCCCCATCCTTAACCTTCCAGTGAAAACCTAAGCCCAGGATTTTGTATATAAGAGAGATGTGGCTGTCTCCACCCCGTCCCCAAATGCCCAGCACTCAGAAGCTGGACACCACCAGACTACAGAGACACACTGGACCCTGTGCTGATGCCTCCACTCTGCCCTCTTTTCTCAAGGATCTACACCAGCAGTTCTCAACCTAATGCTTCCACCCTTCAACACAGTTCCTCGCCTTGTGGTGATTCCCCCAACCATAACATTATTTTTGTTGCTATACCGTAACTGTAATTTTGCTACTCTTATGAATCCTACTGCAAACATCTGTGTTTTCTGATGGTCTTAGGTGACCCTTGGGAAAGAGCAGTCCAGCCCTCAAAATGGTCCCAACCACGGGGCAAGAACCACCGCTCTATATGAGCTGTCTCCCGAGCCCCAGACCCCATTTCGGCTTCTCAAGGCCTATGTATTCGCCATTTCCTCTCCCTGAATCTGCTACCCAGGTCCCTGTGTTCAGACATCGCCTGGCTGCCTGATGCCCCATCCCCACCCCGGCTGGGCACTCCCTAACTGTCCTTCCCTTGTGTGTATTTAATAGCACAAACCAGTAGGAAGCCAATGTGCTGCTGAATGAGCTTGGGCTAAGAGGGGGATGGGGGATGAGCTGTATCTTTTGAACCCGGGACAAAACCTAGAGCAAACCTGGCTTCTATGGACAGCTGTTGAGAGGGCCATGACTAGGAACTGATTAGGACACCTTACTGGGACCCAGCTGTGCTTGGGCACTCAGGGGAGGCTTCTCCCAAGGAGGTGAGGCTGTAGCCAGAGACAGAGAAGGATGGGAGGAAGTGATGGGAGATGAGGGACAGTGCGTGCCAATACCCAGAGGGGTTCTGAGAGGATACAGCAGGGGTTAAGGGGGGACAAGCCAGCTTTGACACCGGGCCCTCCTCACTCGTGTTGACCTACTGTGTGCTGGACTCACAGGCAGCTTGTTGTTCCCTGGAGCCCCAGCCAGGGGGTAGGACAGTTGCCAAGCCAAGAGGGGACAGATGTTTATGCCCAAAGACTGACGTACACCAGCACAGTCTCTGCCAGCCGGAACTGCAGACAGCCGGCTTCCCAAGAACCAAGGTGAATCATGTATGGAGATGCACATTCAACATGAGTATGCACACACACATCCATACACACATCCATACGTGCATGCATCCTACTTTATCACTGCCAGAAGCCGGAGTCAGGGGGAGCACAGCACCAAGGAGCCCGAGGTCCTCTTGGCTCCACAGAGAAGCCCTTTGCCTCCAGCTCTTGCTCCTGGCCCCTTCTTAAGTGCAACCAAGACCTTGCCACCGTCGCAGAGGGGCTAAGAGGGGCTGAGGTCGTCGCCAGAGCCAAGGGGGACAGAGGGGGACACCAAATCCTAGAAGTCAGCTGAGAGTGAGGGCTGAAGAAAGGAGGGTCTGGGAAACAACTAGGTCTGAGCAGGAACCACACAGGAGCAGGGGGAAATGGCCAGGAAGTGACAGGGAACTGAAGAGAGCAGTTCCCACCTCAGAGGCTTCTTCTGGGACCCTCCATGACATCCTAGGGTCAGAGACATAGGTGGCTTTGGAAACTGGACAGGAAGGATAGTTTGGAGGGGCTGCAGGTCAGGGGAGCTCACAGGGCTGACAGCGGGGACAGGTGGGGACTGGCACATACCAGCTCCTGTCCAGGAGACCTTTTCTGCTCAGGACCCACAGCAGTTTGACAAGGGTCTCCCAGTCCCCAAAAGGTACAATCCATCTACTTTCTGTGTCACTTTTTAAATTTGCTCTGCCTGATTCAAATTACGTGTCTGTGTGAGGGTGCGTGTGTGTGAGTACAGGTGCAGGCGGATTCACTTTCCGTGCGTGTGCTTCTGCTGCTGTTGTCTTGCTTTTGTTGTTTTGTTTTTTTTTTAACTTTTGAAAAATCAGTGCACACATCCGAACAGGGACTACCAGTGTTGGTGACATTCACATCCTAGAGGTTTGGGAATGATACAGCTCAACTACAGTCTTCTAGTCCAGATTCTGCCACCAACAAAAAGACATGTTGACTTACGGAATAACCTCCAGTTGGCACACTAAGAACATACACCAAGCCCACTATCAACCCAACAATGCCTGGCTCTTAGTTTGACTCCCTTTGTCTCATCTAGTCATGCAAGCTTCCCCAGTCACTCAAGGTAACAAGTTGTCAAACTCATCAAGCACCTACTGTGGGCTGACCTCTGGGAAACAGTTGTTACTGAAGGTGAACTAGCCAGGGTCCTATCTTCTGCTTAAATTTTGAGGGGACTTCCCCGGGAACTACATACAGATGCATTGTCCTCACTATGTGCCACCCAAACCTAGAACAGGGTCTGCACACAGTAGGTGCTCAACGGGTGCTAAATGTAGTAGGTGTTCCCTGAATTGGTCTTCTCAAAAGGGCCAACCATCACAGACACACGGTGGCTTGTGAGTCCCCCCTTGGTCTACCGATGGAGTGACTGTTATGGCATCAGTGGTCAGGTGTCTTCACAACACAGACGAGCTTCCGAGCCGGAGGTTTACGTTGCAAATTAACCTGATCTTGGGAAAATTCTAAAGGGTCAGGGGTGGGAGAAGGCTGGGAAGCACTGTAGGATGGGGCATGTGGGGACGCACAGTGTGGCTCTTAGCTCCACCTGGGAAGTCAGTGCACCCTAAGGCACCTCAGCTGAGGAAAGCCAGCTGATGGGATGAGAACACCTTCTCCAGATCAGGCAGGTCCTAGCTGGTTTGGTTTCCCCGGGTCTCTTGCAGCTCTGAAGTCCTAAACAAAACAGACACGACTGCGTCTCATGTCAGTTTTACAAACCCAGATAAGGGGCCACAACAGGACCCCCAAGCCATGCTACATGGGTCCCTGGGCTAACTACAGAGTAATGGAGTTGGCAGAAGGGGCTGCCTGTCGCATAGCCGCCTCTCGCACAAGCACAGGAACCAAAGTCATCCAATGTGTATGTCAAAGCACTTACTATGTGCTGGGCACTGTCTGGACCCTGAGCTCCAGGAAGTGATCAAGATGAATGTTGTCACGGGGGAGACAGACTCTAACCACACAGACATCCCGGGAGCCTCTCTGGGATGTAGGAGGCAAGAACACATCGAGTACAGCGTAGCGACTGCAGATGTGAGTGGCTGTTATTTTAGGTCCGTGTGCAAAACGAACATTTTCTTAAAGCACTCAAGTCAAACACCACGCAGGAACAGAGCAGGGGCAAGCAAGGACCCTACGGAAGTCAGCCAGGCCAAGGCAACCTGGGCCACATCCTGGGAGTGGGCAGCCTGGAATTAGCTGTGTCTGCAGCCTTCCTGGCCCTGAGGCTGGACGCAGTTAATTAAGAAGATACCCACCTCACTGCGGCCCAAGGTGTCTTCTCTAATTAGCGTTGAGTGTGGAGAGCTTTGAAACGGAGGATAAAAGGGGAGCTGGGGTGAGTCTCTGGTCACAGGGCAATCAGTCGGGAACTGGGCTGTGAACCCCAAGAACTTGACTCCTGCTCACACCTGCAAGGCCTGTGGGAACTGATCTGGCTTCGCTCTGAGTGGAGTTTCGGGCGCCACAGCAGAGGAGAGGAGTGTGAGAGCTGGGTTCTAAAATGCGTGTGCTTCCCACCTCCTCCCTCTCTTCCTTTCTTCCTTTCTTTTTTGTCTGTCACACACACACACACACACACACACACACACACACACACACTCCCTCAAGTTAGCCCAGGCTGGCCTAGAACCCCAGATCCTTCCACCTCAGCCGCCCAAGTGCAGGGTCACGGCAGTGTGCCTGCATACCCTGCCAGGGTTTCACTTTCAACGTTGCTGGTGCTCCCAGCCACTGCTAGCTGGGAGCCAGGTGAGTGACTAAGCCCCTCCGAGGCTCCTGCTCTCTTTATTGAAGTGGGTGATGCCTATTCTAAATGCCTGGAGGCCCTTGGGAAGAAATGATGGTCCCACTTTTCTTTGGGACACTTCACCATTACCTGGTCAGTCTTCCAGACAAGGACTTTGAGCCATCAGCACCGCACAGCGCCAAGAAGGCTCCAATCACACGAACTTGGCTGAAAAGGCGAGCCCTGAAGCTACAGAGCTACAGAACTGCTTAGAGAGAGGTTAAATTACTCACCCAAGGTCACATGCCACGGCCAGGCAGCCTGGTTCCTGGGTCAGCTTCAGCCTGTCGTGGGTGGCTCTTACACCAAGTGGGGACTGGGGTGCTGAGAACTTGGGTTCCCTGTGTGTAGGCAGCTGGCCCCAAGTCTCACTCTGCCCAGCGGCAGCCTTCCAGCCTGGGTATTTCTGGGGACTTTAATTTTTTATTTTATGTGTGTGGGTGTTCTGTCCGCATGCATGTCTGTGTACCATGTGCATGGCTGGTGCCCACAGAGACCAGAAGAGGGTGTTGGATCCCCTGGAACTGGAGTTAGAGCCAGCTGTAAGCTGCCATGTGGATCCCAGAAAGTGAGCCTGGGTCCTCCAGAAGAGCAGCCCGTGCTCTTAATCACTGAGCCACCTCTCCAGCCACATTTCTGAAGATTTTTGGAGGGTTACTGACCTTTTGGTTTGTGATACATGTGGAGGCCAGAGGCCAGAGGCCAGAGGTCAGAGGTCAGTCTCAGTGTTCTTTCTTCTTCTTTTTTTTTTTTTTGAAACAGGTTTTTTCTGTGTAGTTTTAACTGTCCTCGAACTCACTCTAGATCAACTTAGCCTCAAACTCTCAGAGATGCCCCTGCCTCTGCCTCCTGAGTGCTGGGATTAAAGGTGTGTACCATGACCACCCACCTAGTGTTGTTTCTTGGGAGCAACCTACTTGGGTTTTTTAAATTAGTGTGTGTGTGTGTGTGTGTGTGTGTGTGTGTGTGTGTGTGTAGTGTGAGGTGTGTATGTGTGTATGTAGTATATGCTGTGTGTGCTGTGTGTGGTGTGTGCATGTGTGTGTGTGGTGTGTGCGTGTGTGTGGTCTGTGTGTATTGTGGGTTGTATGGTGTATGCAGGGTGTGTATGTGTGTAGTGTGTGGTATGTATGTGTGGTGTATGGTGCGTGTATAGTGTGGTGTGTGTGATGTATGTGGTGGTGGTGGTGGTGTGTGTGTGTGTGTGTGTGTGTTATGTGTATAGTGTGGGCTGTGTGGTATGTGGTGTGTATGTGTGTATGTGTGTGTGTGTTATGTGTATAGTTTGGGCTGTGTGGTAGGTGGTATCTATGTGTGTGTGTGTGTGTGTGTAGTGTGTGGTATGTATGTGTGGTGTATGGTGCGTGTATAGTGTGATGTGTGTGTGAGTGTGTGATGTATGTGGTGGTGGTGGTGGTGATGATGGTGTGTGTGTGTGTGTGTGTGTGTGTGTGTGTGTTATGTGTATAGTGTGGGTTGTGTGGTATGTACTATGTGTGTGTTATGTGTGTAGTGTGAGCTGTGTGGTAGGTAGTGTCTATGTGTGTGTGTGTGTGTGTGTGTGTGTGTGCACACGTGCATGCATTCCAAGTGAACCGTGACTGGTTTGCGGAGGTCAGAAGGGAATTTGCAGGAGTCAGTTCTTACACTCTGCCATATGAGTCTAAAGGACTGAACAGGTCACCATGTTTGGTGACAGTGGCCTCTGCCTGCTGAGTTACCTTGTTTGTCCAGCGTTGGTTTTTTTCAGGTCTACAAATGTCCAGCCTCTATGGGGTGCTGGGAATAGAATTCGGTCTTCGCACCTCTATGACAGTCACTCTACTCACTGATCCATCTCCCCGCCCAACTTCTAGTTCTGAAACCATGTTCGTGTGCTGCCTCGTGCCTACCTACCACCATCCCAGGCTGTGTCTAGCACACCAGGATACTGACCGAGAGTGAGACGGCCCACACCCCTAACTCCTGCATTCGGGAAGCAGAGGCAGAAAGACCTTCAGTTCAAGGCTAGCCTGTGCTACAAAGGAGGCCCTATCTCAACTCTCCTAGGGTTGGGATGTGGCTCAATGGGAGAGCCTGTGTGAGCAAGACCTGGTTCCATCCCCAGCACTGCAGGTAAAGCAGACAAAACCCAGATGGGGCCGAGACTTGAGAGGCCTTCCTAGTGACGCTGCAAGCTCGCCTGAGGTCAGGAATGGCAAGAAAAGGCAATTTTCAAATGTCAGAAGGCCAATGGGAAAAGGGAAAATGTGGATGGTGAAAGGGTTTGCCAGAGGACAGGGGTGGGGTGCAGAGCTTCTGGGCTGTGCAAGGGCCCCAGGTGGTGTGGACATAGGAATATAGGGGTGTCTTTGAGAACAATGGAACTTTCTCAGCTTGCGGGTGGGGGATAGAGTTCTGGAAAATGCAACAGCCATTAAAGTGGCTCTGAATCTGTGGCTTTTAGGTTCTTGTCTCAAAAATTCAAAGAATGAAACTCACAGACCCCAGAACACTAGTTTGGGGAGCACTGGTTTGGGGGGCACTGCTTTGGGGGAGATGTAGCATAGATTCGTAGGTGGGAGTCACACCGTTGCATTCAACGTGGAGGGAGCCACGGTGCACAAGCACCCACAGGGCAGGGGGGGAGCTTCAGAAGAAGAATGGAGAAGCCCGGCTACCAAAGAGGGCAGGCTAGGCTCTGGCCAGCACCAAAGAAAGGCAGAAGGCAAAGTTGTGCCTGGTTCTGACTCAGGCCCAACAGAACCTCGCTTGCAGCTGGCAGGGCTATGCTGGGGGCGGGGATTCTGGGAAGGAAGAACATTCATCTCATCAAAGGGTATCATCCGTCTTGGCAGCAATCTTGAAGAAGCCTCTCCTTCCTTGGGTGGCCCCTTGGCCAGGTGACCGGCAGGCTCATCCTTCTGTACTGTGGCAAAATGGGAGGGGTACATGTGTGTCACCAGATGTTTGCCCTCAGCTGTAGGAGAGCACCTAGTGTGGGGCCCACTTTTGACCACAAGCTAGGGGGGACAGGATGGTGTGGGCAAGTGGAGTTCTGACTGCTCAGGAGAAACTCATGCTGCTGGAGGCTGCTGGGGCTAGGGGTCGCTGAGCCTTTCTGTCCACATTGCCAGTGTGGTGTGTGTGTGTGTGTGTGTGTGTGTGTGTGTGTGTGTCTGTGTGTGTGTTTGTGGGTGTACACACAGATCATGTGTATATATGTATACATGTGATGTGTGTGGTATATATTTATGTGTATATGTGTATATGTGTATTGTGCATGTGTTTTGCATGTGTAGTATGTATGCCTATGTGTATGTATATATGTGTGTATGCATGTGTGTATATGTCCGTGTATGTGTATGTGCATGGTACATGTGTGTATGTGTATGTGTGTGGATATGTGTTCATGGGTATACACACAGATCATGTGTATATATTATGCATGTGTGTGGTATGTATATGTGTATTATGCATGTGTTTTGTAAGTGTATTATGTATGCCTATGTGTATATATATATGTGTGTATGCATGTGTGTATGTGTATGTGTGCATGTATATGTGCATGGTACATGTGTATGTATGTGTGTATGCATGTGCCTGTCTACGTATGTGCACATGTGTATGTGTATATGCATGTAACTATGTGTCTGTGCATGTGTATGTTAGTGAGTATGCATGTGCTTTTGTGTATGTATGTGTATGTCTCTGTATGAATGTGTATATATTTATATATATGTGTATATATCTGTGCATGTATATGTGTACGAATGACTATTATATATATATACATATATATATCAGTGTACATGTATGTACATGTGTGTGTTAGAATCTGGCTATGATGCCCACAAGGTGGGTATTGGCTCAACCATCCCAACTACTTCCTGTGGCACCAGCTTCTCCAGAGAGTGCAGCTCAGAGGTTCAGGTTGAAGAAGCTTTCCAGAAGGTTCCACAAATGGACTGAAAGAGAGTCGTGCAGGCATGCAGGGCTAGGCTGCATGACGGCCACTGATGTCAGCAGAACTCCACCCTGGGCTGTCTGTACAACCTACTGAGATCTTCAAGCATGCGGCAGCCTGTGAGATAAGAGCCAAGGAGCAGAGTCACCCTGAGGCTGAAATGCTTTAAATTTACTCCAGATTTCCCACCCCAAGCCCACGAGCCCAGGAACCCATGAGTCTAATAGCACTATGAGCCCACGAGCCAATTAACTCATGAGCCTACAAGCCCACAAACTCACAAGCCCAGATCCCACAAGCCTATGAGTCCATGAGCCCATGAACCTACAATCACACTAGTCTATGAACCCATAAGCCCATGGACCCACTAACCCACAAGCCTACGATCCCATGAGCCCATAAGCCCATGAACCCACAAGCCCATGAGCCTACAAGCCTACAAGCCCATGAACCCTTTAGCATATGACATGCCCATGAGCCCAGGATCCCAGAAGCCCACTCTTTGCAAGAGTTGGAGGTGAGGCTGGGCTGTATACAAGGAGTAATCCACCTCTGGGGCTACAGTGACCCTAAGAGAAGGGCCCTGAGGTCCTGAGAACCACCAGTCAAGGCCCGGCATCTGCTGCCAGTATTACTGGCCCATAGTGAAACTCTGGGTTGAGCCACAGACTACTGGCTCTCTGGTTACTTGCGGCCAAATGCACAATGGCCTGTCCTTCCTCCTTGGGACCATTGCCTTTCTGGATCACACCATACACAGGGACAGCCTGAGGTTTGGAACATGGAGACCTGTTCCTGGGGTCACCCTGTAGAACCTTGTGTTCCCAAGTCACTGGAAGCTCTTGCTTTCGTCTCTTTCTTCAGGCTTCTCTGGCTCAGCCATTAGCTGCTCCACCACTCAGCCCTTCCCGTAGGAGGCAGTACTGACCTTTCCCCTGGTCTCCCTGTCTGTGTGTCAATAGCTCAAGGCCACTGTTGAAGCTTTTGGAACCCAGAACAGTTCCCCACATCCTTTGATGGAGATGACCCAGTGTATCTGGTGCTCCTGGAGAAGAGTGACTCACAGTCACAGGGCTGGGGTCACTATCAGGAGTCTGCTATCTCGCTCGTTCCCTTGTTCGGTGTCCAGCCACCCCCTTCCCCACCCCCCACCCCCAGCTTCTGAAGGCCCTGACTCAGCAGCAGCTTGTGGTCAGCTCCAACACTCAGATCCTTCTCTGTTCATCTTGTACCCAGCCGGTGGCCTTTAATTAGGTGTAGTTAATTTCCTGTCTCTGTCCATGCCGTCGCCCCAGATTATGCTAAATACTGAGGATGCCATGGTTGTGGCGGAGAAAGCTGTTAGCATCATACTGTGTGCTGTTAGCATTGTACCGTGTGCTGTTAGCATCGTTCTGTGTGCTGTTAGCATTGTACCGTGTGCTGTTAGCATTGTACTATGTGCTGTGTGCTGTATACTGTGTGCTGTTAGCATTGTACTGTGTGCTGTTAGCATTGTTCTGTGTGCTGTTAGCATTGTACTGTGTGCTGTTAGCATTGTACTATGTGCTGTGTGCTGTATACTGTGTGCTGTTAGCATCGCACTGTGTGCTGTGTGCTGTATACTGTGTGCTGTTAGCATTGTACTATGTGCTGTGTGCTGTATACTGTGTGCTGTTAGCATTGTACTGTGTGCTGTGTGCTGTATACTGTGTGCTGTCAGCATTGTACTGTGTGCTGTTAGCATCGCACTGTGTGCTGTTAGCATTGTACTGTGTGCTGTTAGCATTGTACTGTGTGCTGTTAGCATTGTACTATGTGCTGTTAGCATCGTTCTGTGTGCTGTTAGCATTGTACTGTGTGCTGTTAGCATCGCACTGTGCTAATAGCATTGTACTGTGTACTGAGTACTTAATTTTTTTTTCCTTGAAAAAGATGTCCACTTTTCAGACAGAAATCTAAGGTCTCGGGCTGGAAGTGCAGTTGGTTGATTCCTTGCTGTTGGCGCAAAACTCTACGTACAGAGGACCACGTAAAACTCAGCATGGTGGCACTTGGGAGTTTGAGGCAGGAACATCAGTTGAGTACCATTCTCAGCGGCGAAACAACCTGGTCTCCATGGGACCCTGTCTCGAAACTTACCAACCAAAACCTAAGGTGGGGTACAGAAAAAGTGAACTCACCTGCCCAGCATGGCCAAACAGAAGGCCTGGTGCATTGAAGAATGGCCCCAAACTGGCCCAAGAGTCTGTCTTTGAAACAGGAAACCCACACCAGGATGCTACCCCAGCCAGAGCTGCCATGCTGGAGACTAGACAGCTACTGTTTAAGAGCCATCTGCAGCTTGGAGCTGGAGAGTGTGTTTGGCGCCTGAAGGTTGCTGTACGGGACCCGGGCTCGTCAGCGACTGGTCCTCATGTCACTGATGGCTGCCACAGCTCACACATCACCTCTTCATCCACCATGTCCAAAGCAGGAAGTAAAGAAAGGAGCAACCTGGCCTCTCCCCACTTGCCTTTTTCTTATCAGAAAGGAAACACTTTCCCAGAAGTCTCCCGCAGAGTATGTCTCTGGCCAGAAATGGGTCACAGGACACCCCCACCCCGCCCCCAACCTATCCCAGGCCGAGGATGATGGGCTTGCAAGAGTGGACTTAAATCAATCACACTTTCTTCCCTGGGGCCTGGGCCCATGACCAGCTGGAGTTAGTCAGCATCAGTCAGCTGGCAGGGAGCAAGGGCAGCTGACGGGCTGGTCCCCATGCCCGCTCCAGCACGTCCCAATGCTTAGCAAAGGCACCTGGCAGTGGGCAGGGGGATGGGGTGGAATATTGGGGTAGTGGGGGTAGTATAGGGATAAGGAACAAGTGTTGGTGCTGGGACATGGAAGGTTCCTTGCTGGGACGGCAGCAGAGCTCAGCCCCTTCTGCTATGTCAGGCTGGTCTCTGTGAGCTTGAGGCTAGCCTGGTCTACATATACAGTTCCAGACCAACCGGAGCTCCAGAGAGAAGCCCTGTCTCGTTTTTTTTTTTTTGTTTTTTTTTTTGTTCTTTTTTTTTCGGAGCTGGGGACCAAACCCAGGGCCTTGCGCTTCCTAGGCAAGCACTCTACCACTGAGCTGAATCCCCAACCCCGAAGCCCTGTCTCGTAAGGAAGGTGGGGCTGTCTCAGCTGTCATGTGTCCAGAGGACACAAGTGTGATTTTCAGCATACATGTCTTACAGCTTACAACTGCCTGCAACTTCAGCTCCAGGGGATCTAACACTTCTGACACATGCATGTATGCACGCACGCACGCACGCACGCAATACACATGATTAAAACTAAAAGCCTTTTTACAAATTGCAAAGAGCTGAGATATCATTCGGTTGGTAGAGAACTTGCCTGGCATTTGCAAGGTCGTGGGTTCGGTCCCCACTATCACCTAGGAAATTAAGTAACAGTGATCACTGAAGGGTCAGAGGGGCTCGGGGGCCGTGGGAGGCAGAGCAATCTCACCAATTCTGTTCCGAGCTGTTCCTTGTCTCAGCCCCAGGAGAAGCCATGTCCTCTCGACTTCTGACTTCAGCTGCAGAGCATGGAAGGAGCCAGCCCCTGGGGAGTAGCTCTGAAGACTGTTTGCAAGCACCTTCGTGACCAAGTGCCCACTTGTGCCCACTCTACTCTGAAACTCTTCAAGATTTTCTTCACCAACCTCTTTCTCCTGAGGAGAACAGAAAACATCAACCCAGTCAAACATTTACTGATAACAAGTAAGAAAATTTACTTTAAAGCAGTGTGTTGGTAGACATACAATTTTACCATTTATTAAAGATGAAAACTTGGGCGGGTGATATGGCTCAGTAGGTAAAGGAGCTTGCCACCAAGCCCAACAACCTGAGTTCAATTCTTGGGACCCGAGTGATGAAAGAAGAGAACAGTTCTCCCAAGTTGTCCTCTGATCTCTGTGTCCACACATGGCCACTTGCATACACCTACCCACATGCATGCGTGTTCACAAAACAAATTAAAATGTGATTAAAAAAATAAAAGCAAATCCATACACAAATGAGATTTTTTTTTGTTTTTTTTTTGTTTTGTTTTGTTTTGTTTTGTTTTTTTTGGAGCTGGGGACCGAACCCAGAGCCTTGCGCTTGCTAGGCAAGCGTTCTACCACTGAGCTAAATCCCCACCCCGGTATTCATTTTTTAATAATTATTTATTCTCTGTGTGGGCATGTGTGTGTTGTGTGTGTGTGTGTGTGTGTGTGTGTGTGTGTGTGTGTGTGTGTGCATGAGTACATGTACATCATGTATGGACAGATGCCCTTGGCTGCTGGGAACTGAACTCAGGTCCTCTGCAAGAGCGGTATGTGCTCTTAGCTGCTGAGACACGCTCTTGGCCTTATTTAAATTTGTACTGGCCCTTTAGCCTACAGGGTGGTGATTTCTGCCACCACCTTCCACTAACGTTTCTCTCTTCCCACGTGCCTGCACCTAATTATTTATCTCCACACGGACAAGTGAACTGTAAATAAACATTTGACACCAGAGCACAGAGGACATTTTCAGGGGTGACTAATATTCTGATTCCATAATCATCACAACTGAGCACATAGCTACTTTTCAAGGCCTCGCAGTCTTCGAACAAAAGTTCTGCCTCTTTAATGTATCCAAAAGCTTTTTGAAAGTTTAAAGTTTTCTCTAAAATACCCAAAGTCTCTCTAAAATTCCAAAATCTGTGGGCCCTGGAAATTTTTTAAAAAGAAAGAGATAATAAAATACATGCCTTTGTCTTTGGAGAGAGAAGAACCAGGACACAGTTACAGTCACCAAAGCAAAATCAAAATTCAGCAGAGCAAAGAGCTCAGTGTTTGGTGTCTGGGACCCTCTAATAGCCCTGTGGGCTCTGAGGAGCCTGGGCAACAATACTTCTCTGGCTCTGCCATCCAAAACACACCGCTGGTATCCCGGGCTCAGACCAACTCTACTCCACAGCTGCTTCTGTCCTTAGCTGTCATCCCATGGTACTGACACCACCAAAATGCTGGGGTCTCATCTAACAGTCTCCTCCCACATTCCATGCTTCAGGGAGCTCCTTAAATAGAGAGGTAAACCACACAAAAGTTCAAGAACTCCCTGAAGCCGAGCAGACTCACTAGGCTCTGCCCTGCCAGAGTTAGCAGAAGCCAACTGCAAAGAAGACTCAGACCAGACCAGCTGCCTGACAGCCCAGACACCTAGAAAGAACATTCTCTAACCTGTGGAGCTGCCTGCAGGCTGTGCAGTGGGCTCCAGGTTCGCAGCTTCGTGAGCTGTCACCCATACTATGGGCTATGGTGACACAGCTATCTTTGAGTCATTACTGCTCCTGTGAGTAAACCTTCACCCAGATAAGTGACCCCAATAAAGCTCATTGGTTCATCAACTTGGACTCTGATGGTACTGTACTTTGACCTGACATGAGTTCCCTGTCTGGGGAGAGCAGACGTGTGTGTTGTGTCTACTCAGAAAAAGTTTTGTCACACAGCTGGGATCCACAACTGGGCTGTACCTTTATCATCAGTCTCTCTTCAGGGACTGTCACCCTGTCACATGGTGCCTGGCCTCAGCACTTCTCCATGAGCCTTTCAATGATGGGGCTTCTGCTGTAGCTGAGGATACACTGTTACCAATGGTCTCTCTAAGCTCTACCTCACAGTGTCAAGACTTAGCTTCTCTCCATGACTCCTCCATGACTTTAAAACTAATATGAATTGGGAAATTCTTATACACTACCAATGGCCAGTGCAAGGTACAGCTTTTGCTCCTCTGAACCACAGCTTTTGTGTGCTGACCCTGAGGAAACCCTTCCCAGAAGATTTTTGCTTTAATTATAATTGATCTCTCAGCTCTAGCTGAGCAGCATCATTTGTCCCAGAAAAGTAAAGCTTTCATTTTAGTTGATTTGGTCTCCTATTAATCACAGCTGATTCTTCAGCTGTGATCAGAAACGCAGATTAATAATTCAAAATATCACATAAATGGCCCTGATGGAGTCTTTGCTTCCATCTGAAACTTCACAAGCCAGGCCCTCCATCATTTATATTTCTCACAAGACTTTCCTCTTCTGGGCTCCCACAGAATATCCCACTGAGGTCTGAGCACTCGACAGCTTTTCCAGCTCAAAGTTCAGATCCCATCACAATCCTTCCCAAAACACATGGTCAGATCTGTCATAGCAAAACCCCACTCCTGGTACCAGTTGTCTTAGTTAGGGGCTTTATTGCTGCAGTTAAAAACTATAACTAAAATCAAGTTGGGGGTGAGGAGAAGGGTTGATTTCCTCATACATGTATAGCCCATCCCTGAAGGAAGTTAGGTAGGATCCCAAGGCAATAATCTCGAGACAGGAGCTGCAGCAGAGACCATGAAGGGGTGCTGCTTTCTGGCTTTCCCTCACAGTTTGCTCAGTTATCTTTCTTACAGCACCAATGTCACCAGACCTGGGATAGCATTGCCCATAGTGATCTGGTCCCTCCCTCATTAATCACTAATTAAGAAAATGTTCTACAGACTTACCTGCAGGCTCATGTTACAGAAAAATTTTCTCAATTGAGGTCCCCTAACCGCAAATGACGCTAGCTTATGTTGGGTTAACATAAAACCATCTAGCACACCACTTCACACACATATGTGATACAAATGGCAGACGTTGTCTTAAAGCTATTCCAAAAACGATTGGAAATTCTGTCCTAACCTCAAGCTAACATTCATTAACAAGTTTGTTTGTTTAACAAGACAGGGTCTCACTGTGCCATTCTGGCTGGCCTGGAACTTGCTAGGTGCATAGACTGGCTTCACACAGCTGTAATTAAAGCCGTGCACCACCATTCCTAGCTTTTCAAGTGATATTTTTTTTTGTTTGTTTTTTATTTTTTAATGAAAAATATGTCAGCAACTCAGACAATAATTTTAAGAATTAAGCATTCTAACATGTACAATCTAGCATATACAATCTAACATGTATGATTCTAACATGTACAATTCTAACATGTACAATATAACATGTATAGTCTAACATATACAATCCAATATGTACAATTCTAACATGTATGATCTAACATGTACAGTCCAACATGTACAGTCCAACATGTACAATCTAATATGTATAATTCTAACATGTACAATCTAACATGTACAATCCAACATGTACTATCCAACATGTACAATCTAACATGTACAATCCAACATGTACTATCCAACATGTACAATTCTAGCATGTACAATTGAAGATACAATGATTCACGTCTGCTGGGTGTTAATGGCAGGAAAATACTAGCAGCCTTTGCTCCCTCTAGTTAAATTGTTGTTTGTCCGGGAGCAGAAGCTTTGTCTATAGAGTGAAAATGTGCCATCAGCTGCGCACGTCTTGGGGTCTAGGCTGAGTGCTTTGAGCAGTGTTAATGGCACTGCGTGGTGTGATGGCAGGTTAAGCCCAGCCAACACAGAACTGAGGCTGCGGGCAAGTCACGAGTTGCTACTGCAGGTATCACCAAAACGCTTGACTCATTAAGTCCCTGATTTTGAATTAAGTTTTGATTTATGGGCTCAGAAACCCCTATAGTTGCTCAATCTTTCTTTTTTTTTTTTTTTTTTTTTTTTTTCTGGGCTGGGGATTGAACCCAGGGCCTTGCGCTTCCTAGGCAAGGGCTCTACCACTGAGCCAAATCCCCAACCCCTGCTCAATCTTTCTACCCCTACATTATCCTGTATATGTCAGCCATTTAAACTCTCTGTGTGTGTGTGTGTGTGTGTGTGTGTGTGTGTGTGTGTGTGTGTGTGTGTGTGGTGTCTAGACCAGCATGTATCTCTTCCTGAGGGCGGGATCCCAATGACCTAATCACCTTCTCCTAAACCCCATCTCTTAAAGGTCCCGCAACTCCCATCCTGTCAGCCTGGACAGCAGGCTCCCAGCTGTGTCTGCATGAAAGCCCTCCGAGCAGATGTATGTATAATCCTTGCCATATACGTGTCTGCTGTCCTTTACAGGGAGAAATGTGAGCATCAGTCCTGCTTACTGTGCTCCCAGACTCTAGAACTTAGTCCACCTAATTGACAGGAGAGGGACCCTGTCTCAAAAAATGAAATGAAGATCCGGGCATGGTGGCACATTCTTTAATCTCAGCACTCGGGAGGCAGAGGCGAGCGGGTCTCTGTGAGCTTGAAGCCAGCTTGGTCTACATAGCAAGTTCCATGAGCCACTGTGAGATTCTGTCTAAATTGTTTGTTTGTTTTCAAGTGCAGAGCAATTGAGAATGACACCTGAAGTCAATCAACATCAACGTGAGCACATTTACACGTACGGCATGCACACATGCCACAAAAAAATGCAGGAGGGGGAAGGGCATTCTTCGCCTTCCCAAGGACACCAGGGACACCTTGTTCATGTGGCTTACGTCTAGTGTGTCCCCTCTGTAAGCAGTACTGACTTTATCACCATCTGGATTTGTCCCCCAGGGGCAAGGTGTCACAGCAAAGGGCCATGAGCATCAGACTCAGCCTGTGGTAAGGCCTGGGTGCTGCCGCTGTGGCCTAAAGAGCAAGAGGGACCTGGACAGGCCTGTGATCCGCGCATGCCTGTGATCCACACATAACTGTGATCCACATGCAATTGTGATCCACACACACCTGTGATCCACACACAATTGTAACCCATGCACACCTGTGATCCACACACACCTGTGATCCACACACAATTGTAATCCATGCACACCTGTGATCCACATATAACTGTGATCCACACGCAATTGTGATCCACACACAATTCTGTTCCACACACGCCTGTGATCCACACACACAGGAGACAGAGGTAGAAGAATTGTTATGAGTTTGAGGGTATCCTCGTCGAGAGAGACTTTGTCTAATAAAAGGGCCATGTGGCTGTACGAGCATGGTCCCTACCAAGCCAAGGAGAAGAATGACGAGTTCTATGTCAATACAAGGCTGGAGTTCGGGGTTCTCCCTGCTGTGCACCCTGGGAGCCTCCTGCCTTGAACCTAGGATGTCCTCCAAACCCAGCTCATCTGGTTTGCTGAAGCTACCTGCAGTGTCTCCCCCTCATCAGCCTGGGGCCAACAAGATGGCTCAGCAAGAACTCATCCCTTTACCCCAATAATAATTTTAAAAATAAAGGGGTTGGGGATTTAGCTCAGTGGTAGAGCGCTTGCCTAGGAAGCGCAAGGCCCTGGGTTCGGTCCCCAGCTCCGAAAAAAAGAACCAAAAAAAAAAATTTTTTTTAAATATAGAAACATAATAGCATTGTTGACAAAGACGCCAAAGAACAAACTCCACTTTCTAAATTGTGCGATTCAGGGTTCTCCAGCCTTCACGAAACCGTGCGGCTTCTACCACCCCGAAATGTTGTTGTGCCCAAAGAGACCCTGAGCTTCCCAGCAGGCCCCCTCTTCTCCCCTCCCCCTCCTGCTTCCTGCCCCTCCCTGTAAAGGGATCCCACCACGCAGAGCCTCTTCTGGTCCATGTACATGGAAAGTAGTCCATGCGGCAGCCACGCCTTTGTTCCTTTCTGTGACCGCATAGCACTCTCCCACAGGAACTGGTCACATTCTGGTTTTCCTTTTGTTGTCTGACGGACATTTGCTTTTGCGTTAATGTATAGTTTTCTTGAATACAGACAGATATCCAGGAATTCAGTCTTAGAGTTTCAAGTGTATTATTGTGTGTGTGTATGTGTGTGTGTGTGTGTGTGTGTGTGTGTGTGTGTGTGTAAGGGGGAGCTGGGGACTGAACATGCTAGGTGGTCTACTGCTGAGCTATACCCCCAGTCCCTTTCTCCTTTATTTATTTTCAGACAGGATATCTGGCCTTGGACTCACTCTAAAAAATGAGGCAGGCCTTGACCTTGTGGTCTTCCTGCCTCAGCCTCCCCAGTAGCCAGAATGACAGGCCTGCAATAGAAGGGGCTCCCATTTAACCCTTTGAGGAACTGTGCGGCCATTCTCCCCCCTTAGGGACCCTGCTGCTGCACCCTGCGCAGGGCTGCAAGCTCTCTCCTGCTCTAGCTGCTTTCACGGTCACCACCCCACACTAAGAGTTCACGGGGGAGACGCCCACTGTGGCTTCCATTTCTGCTGAGTTCTAACCAGCGCAAGGATCTTAGGGCTTGAGTTCAGAGCTGTGGGTGGTAACCTTAGAGGACTTTCTAGGGAACAAGACAGGGGCTCTGGAATGTCCTGTGTTCATCTGGGGGCGGATTGCACAAGTGTGTACACTTGGTGAGGATTCATCCTTGTATGGAGGATGTGTGTCTGAGGACATTTTTAGTGTGTTGCTCTCAGCAGATAGTAACTGTGCTGATTGGGTATATGTCTCCTGTTTCCGCCTCGAGGGGTCTCACGTATGTATCTCAAGGACAGGAAGTGGCTTCAAGAACCTTCTTTCGGAGCCCGGCTCACTCACTGCTAAGTGTAGGATCTTAGGTCAGTCAGTCACTTCACCTCTCGAGCCTCAGTTTCCTGCCGTGTCCCTGTCTGGTTCCTCACTTCACAGAACCCTCAGAAACTTCCAAGAGGCAGGATCCAGAGGGATGGCTCACTGGGTAATAAGACCCGAGTTCAATGCCCAGAACCCACATAAAATGTAAAAGCTAAGTGTGGTTGCAGAAGTGTGTGACCCCTGAGCTGGAGGGGCAAGACAGACCAATGAACCCCTGGGGCTCACTGGGCAGACAGCCTGGTCTACTTAATAGTTCAGGCCAGGGAGAGACCCCCACCACCCAAACAAACAAACAAGGTAAGGACTGGAGAGGTGGTGTGGTGTTTAAGAGCACATACTGTTCTTGCAAAGCGCCCAGGTTCAGTTCCCAGCACCTACGTGGCTCATAACCAGCTGTAACTCCAGCTCCTGGAGATCTAACGCCCTCTTCTGGCCTCTTTAGACACTGCACATGTGCCATACACTCACAGAGACCCACATAATGAAGAAAAAATTGACTGACGTGGTGGTGAATGCCTTTAGGCAGGTGGATCTCTGAGAATCTAAGGCCAGCCTGGCCTAATAAAGCAAGTTACAGGCCAGCCAGGGCTACACAGTGAGACGCAGTCTGAAAAAAAAAATCTAAAAATAAATAACTAAACAAAAAAGGTGGAAGTCGTCTAAGGACTGGCAAGTGAGGCTGTCCTCCAGCCCACACCACACACACACACACACACACACACACACACACACACACACATACGTGCGCATGCACAAAGCACGTTTTAAACAGGCAGGTTTATAAAATACGAGGGAACTCAGAAAGACTTGCTTCGCTTGCACACGGTTCATTTGCCCAGAAGGGGCTAACCACATCTAGAATTCCCCTTAAATTAGACCTTCAATCCCATGAGCTCTGTACCTTTGAGACCGAAGCCCCTCCCATCTTCTGCTCTATTGGTCGGTTACCTGGAACGGACTTCCCCAGGTTCCCATTGCCTCTTCCTACACGATCTCATTGGTCCAGTATTAAACTTGTTCAAAAGGCTCAAGGAAAGGTAAGTCAGAGTTTGTGACCTTCTGACTCCTGCCCCCAAGACATCTCTAGGTGCTTCGACACATTTTGATGCAGGCTGGCGAGAATGAGGCCCGCTCAGTCCTGTTTACTAAGAGTCTGATGACAAGATCGCTGCCTTTCCACCTGTTTGTCTTGTCTGTCTTGGAGACTCCTCCTATCATTAACCGTCCTTTGCTTGGGGAGTGGGACCTTTGCTGTTTATATATGTCCCCCTACGACGGCTCAGAGCCGCTTAGGTCAGCTGTGGATTCAGAGTCTACCAGAGATAAATAAGTTCGCCCTTCCCCAGGCTCCTCCCTTCCCGGAGCCCCGCCCTCCCGCTGGCCTTGTTTGGGCCTTTCGCATACTTTTTTTTTTTTTTTTTTTTTCCAAATTGACTTTGGCTTCTTGGCCTGAACTCTGAAGTGCTTGCTGATAAGATACGTGCTTGGCTGTGGCTGAGGAACTGAGAGAGAGGGAAGGCAGGGTACAGCCTCTCCAAGGGCTTGGAGATGAAGCTACTGGTGACCGCGGGCAGTGGGCAGTGTATCCCCCGCTGGTGGATCACAGTCTGCCTTAGGAGGAAAAGAAGTTAGAGGTGACCACACCCGGCTCTGTGCCCGCAGTTTCTCACTACCTCCTAGGGCGGCTAGATCAGACATGTGGCTATCTGTGCAGCTTCCCAAACTAAACCAGACCCTCTGGGCAAGTTATAGCAACGTCCTGAAGGCCGAGCTCAAAGAGACTTTGCACCCTGTGGGCAAAGAACCTGTTTACATGGGTACCTGCGTGTCGTGGTAGGCCAAATGTCATCATTTCATCCATGGTCACCTCTTGGTGGCGTTGGCTTGCTAGGCAGTGATATGGGACAGGCTCAGGGGACAAACCTATCCAGAAAGGCTGAGAGACAAGGAAAGCTGGACTGGGGAGGGGGGTCTGTTGGTAGAGCCATTGCCCGTCATGCGAGGTCCTGGAGTCCGCCCCAGGCATGGCATAAACCAAGCATAGTGGTGCTACACGGATCTCAGCACTTTGCAAGCTGCAACAGGAGAGTTAGAACTTTAAAGTCCTTCTTGCCGGCTCTGACTTCATGAGACCCAGTCTCCAAAACTGTGCTTGGGATCCGGTGTGCAGGGTGGACAGGTAGGAACCAGGTCAGAGCAGGGGCCACAACAAGGACTCCCCAGCCATGTCAGGTCTTGCTTAAACTCTCTGGCTCCCCAAGAAATCTAAAAGGCTTAAGGCCACACCACCCCGTCCTGCCCCTCCCTAGCCAGAGTCCAGAGCACTGTTCCTTCTGCCTGCTGCCCTCACCTCCCACCTCCCACCTCCCACCTCCCACCTCCCACCTCCCACCTCCCACCTCCCACCTCCCACTCACTTCAACCCCTCCTCCCGAGATGCTCCAAACGATCCAGGTCCCTCTTCCAGAGGATCATCTATTGCCAAAGATTCCCTGTCCACACTCTGGTCACTTGTTTGAGTGTGACCCAGCATGGCCAGAGTCCATGTCTGACCCAGTAGAATCCCATGCTGCCTCAGTTTCCCCATCTGGGAAGCAAGCAATGATAATATATGTCACATCAGGTTGGGAGGAAGATGACAGTTTACACACTCGATTAAAGGTGCGGAGCAGCCTAGGCTCAGTCAGTGCCATTTTCACACCCGGCTCCCCACCCAACCCCAAGCCCCAACACAGCTCACTTCACATCTGGCAGACAAGCCAAAGTGGCCTCCAAATACGTTCATGAATATGATTAGAGGAGGGGGGCCTGAGACAGAAAACCACCACAGGTCTAACACATGCACACACACACACACACACACACACACACACACACACACACACACACACAGGAGCCTAGCTTGGGGGAAGAAAACAACAATGTCTTGTTTTCCTGTGGTCTCAGTGAAGCGGATGAAACAAGAAGTATTTTTTCTTCTTTCATGTTTGACATGTCCTTCTAATGTCCTCCAAAAGCTATTGAAATGGGAACTAGATCACAGCAGATCCATCAAAGAGGGGGCCCCAGCTTTCCGTTCTGTGGCTGTTCCCACACAGGAGCCAGTAGTGGTGGATCCCTTCAGAGTGACGAGAGGAATGAGGGAAGCAGTGTTGGGACAGGGGACATGGTGCTAGACAGTCACAAACTGACCCCAGAGCTTGACTCAGAATGTAGTATGTTCTGATATCACCCCACAAAAAAGCCTGCTTAGATCACCAGAGAACAACGTCTTCAGCTGGGCCTCCCTGGTCACCATCACCCCTACCCTCCCAGTCCCCAACCTGGTCACCATCACCCCTACCCTCCCAGTCCCCAACCTGGTCACTGTCACCCCTACCCTCCCAGTCCCCCACAGGTATCTGCATGTACATCGTCCCCAGGTTGCCTGTTGGCTTTCTGTGCAACTTTGTGGAAGGCGGGACATTATGAAGTACCCAGTGGTCTTGGGGGAGCTGAGTGGAGTCTGCAGGCGCCCCCGGTGAGCAAGCCAGCCTCTGTCTCTACCACAGTGTTCTCCACTACGCCTTTGCCCTGTGATTTCTGCCGCGTTTTGAAGCAGCCACCCAGGACCTCGTGACTTTGGACTTTCCTTCCTCTAGAACTGTGGGCCAAGATAACCCACGGTTACTTAACAACCACCAGGTCTCCAGCATTTTGTCACGGCGATATAAACTGGAAAACACAGTCCGTGTCACAGAAGGAAAACAGGCTCCAGCATTTGAGAGTTTGCCCATGACAGGGACAGACAGAATCTTCCTGAAACACTGTCTGGTTCTGTCTTCGTCTCTGGTTTTCTTCTCATGTCTGCGGGGCTGGGTGACGGCTCCTGGAGAGCAGGAATCGGATGCTGGCCTTCCCCGTGACCCAAGGGCTTGGCCTAGGGTTTGATAGACAAAAAGAATCCATGGGGAAGGTGTGGGGACTGAACTGATGGGCAGATGACAGGTGGGTGAGTGGGCGAAGGATGAATAGATGGATAGATGGGGGAAGGACTGGTTGATGGGTGTGTGTGTGTGTGTGTGTGTGTGTGTGTGTGTGTGTGTGTGTGTGGAATGGGTAGAGGCTGTGTGGGTGGGTAGCTGGTGGGTGGAGGGTGGGTAGGTAGATGGTGTGTGTGTGTGTGTGTGTGTGTGTGTGTGTGTGGTGAGTGGGTAGATGGGTGGTGGATGGGTGGATGGTGGGTGGATAGTGAATGATGGGTGAGTGGGTAGATGGTAGGTGGCTGGTGGATAGGTGGGTAGGTGGGTGGAAGGACAGGTGAATGACAGATTGGTAGAAAATAGAAGGATGGGACAAGCATGACAAGATGAAGAAACCATTGATGAGAGGCGGGGGAGAGCACGTCTGTCCCTGGTGATTGTCCCTGTGTCCTGGGGAAGTCCGTGGGCCGGCAGCTCTCAGCGGCAGCAGGCTCCAGTTGTGAGCTGTCTTCCTGGGGTTTTAATTTCTTAATGAAGTCCCATTAAACATTAGGAAACTCTCATTAAAGTGTTTATAGATTTTCTTGCAAAATTGATTCAGAAACAATGATCTTGGCCCCAAGGGACCCCCACTCCCCATTTCCCAGGCACCCGTGTTTTCCTCATAACAAAACCACAGGGAAATGAAAACTACTTCTAAACCTGCTCTTCATCAAAAGTGGGGGAAACTAAGTCAGGCGTGTGGCTCGCACCCGGGATCCCAGCACTCAGGAGGCAGGAAGATTTTGAGGACAGCCTGGGCTATGGTAAGATCTTGACTCAAAACACCAAAAAATGACAACGTGAGGAAATGACAGCAAGGGCTTGCAAGAGAGCTCGGTGGGTAAGGGGCTTGCTGCCAAATCTGACTGCCTGAGTTCTATCCCCAGAACCCATGTGGGGAAAGAGAGAACTGACTTCTTACAACTGTCCTCTGACCTCTACATACAATGGTATGTATGTACACTCACATACACACTGAATAAATGTAAAAAAGAAAAGAAAACTAGCAATAAGGGTGTATCGTGTATGAGTGGAGGATGTAAGGTCAGAGGCACGAATGATGCGTGTTCTCCTGCTGGACCACAGGGCGTAGCGGTCAGAGGCTCAGACACTGGAGCTGGGTGGCCAGGTTCGGAACCCTCTGAGCTTCCACCCTCTGTAAAAAGCAATGGTGCCTGGCGCCCATCCTTGCCTCACAGGCCACTGAGCTGTCCTCGTGTGTGAAGCTCCCAGCCAGAGTTGGCTTCTGTCCCCTATGTGACCTGCGCAAAAGAAATGCTCATCCACGGGGCACCACGGGGCACATGAAAAAGTCGACAGAGAGCCTGGACTCTCTTTCAGCGGTAAGAGCTACCACTTCTGTAGGACGGCCCCCGCCCCCAGTGAAAGATGATGGGACCAGGAACCCGGGCCTCAGAAAACACGTCCCCAGCTGAGCTGCGCTGAGTCACACAGTTCTGCAACCCCGAAGTCCCTGTAGGGGAGTGGAAGCTGAAGGAGCTGCCCATGTGTGACAGGGGATAGTCCCTCTGCCCCGGAGCCACCCCAGCTAGCAGGATCTTCAAACCCCTGAGACTGCCGAATGCCTGAGGGAGGCTGTTTATGGCCCTTCACACCAGGCAAGGAACATGTCTCCAGCGCCTCCCAGTGACCGAGACCTTGAACTACATGTACTTCCGGCCCAGGGTAGATAGTGGGAACCCTCTAGGTTCACCATGGCAGAAGCTTGGCCATGAGGAGGCTTACAGAGGGTAACCACAGAAGTGACAAAGACGTAAGGATGTGGACTTGAGCACTCTGTCACCCAGTAGCCGTGAGACCTCGGGCGAAACCTGACTCTTCTGGGCTTCGGCTTGCCCCTCTGTAAAATGGGGCTGGAGCGAGCGGGTTGTCGGTCTTGTGGGCGGGGTCTTCTTAAGATCGCATGGAGGGCGGTGTGGGTCCGATGCTGCGTCGTCTTGATAGGTTCTCAAGGATGGCCTTGGACTTCCGACTTCCCTGTTACACCTCCTAGGTACAGGGATTGCAGGCATGAGCCACCGGAGCGGGTTTATGCATTGCTGGGGGTCGAACCCAAGGCTTCGTGAGCCCCTGAGCCACATCTCTAGCTCCAGACGAAAAAAAATCCTTAAACAGACGTCAATAAATAATTTTAGCGCAAAGGCACACGGACAGAACAGAGGGTGAACCACCACAGCCCACGGGATTGTCTTTGTTTCATACATCATGCTTAAAGCGAGCACATTGCTAACATATGCGACACCAAAGTCTGCATTCCCTCAGCCCTATAAAGACCCCCAACCCCGAATAGGAGCACACACCTGTCATTTCAGCCCTTGGGCAACAGAGCAAGCTCCTGCCTCAGAATAAACAAAAGAAACAATTCTGCCTAGAAATAGAAAACAGGAAAACAAACAAACAAACAAACAAACAACCTCAGCCTCTCTACAGAAAAGCAAGGCAAATGGCCCACACATGCATTTCTTAGAACATATGTTTTCAAATTTATTTAGCCGGGAAGGGGCATGTGCATGCCATGGTGTGTGTGTGTGTGTGTGTGTGTGTGTGTGTGTGTGTGTGTGTGTGTGTTCCCATGACTTGTACAGGAGTCTGTTCTCTCTTTCATACAGGTCCAGGGAATCGAACTCAGGTCATCAGGCTTGGTGGCAAGCTCCCTCACCCGTTGAGCCACTTCGCTGGCCCTGGACATGCATTTTAAAACTCCAGCCCTAACATAAAATGAACGGATGCTCCAGGCTAGACCTTGGGGACAGTTATGTCTTCCACCAGCTAGGTGGAGATAAAGTCTGACTGTAGTAGGCCTGGGCTATAAGCAGGAGGAACCAGGGCCTCCCTGGCGGCTGGGCTGAATGTCCCTGAGTAGGTTCAACCCTGAACATTTAGACAAAAGCCTGTGTCCTATGACAGACAGCAGAGCCGCTAGGAATGCATCAGAGGAAACAGACCGGTGGCTTGAGTGCACGGACGTTAACCGCGTGGTGTTTGTTACCTATGAAGCCTGCAAACACCTCCAGCTACGGCCAGGGACCCAGCGAGGTTCCAGTTTATGTTCAGACGGTGGAATGTCTGAAGCATGTTTTCCTGGTGTTGGTCTGGAGGGATCACCAAGGTGCATTGTTAAGAGGAAAAAAGAAAACAAACGTGCTCAGAACAGGGCGTGGAGCCCGAGGGAGGACAGGAATCTGCTCACGTGCCTAGCACCTACCTCCTGGCTCTCTCAGCAACAATTCCTGAGACACAGTGACCGTGAGGGCTTGCAGGAGGGGAGGTATGGGGTCCGGCCATCCATAGAATCCGAGAACAACCCACTCTGTCTTTGGGCAGCCAAGTCCTAACCTTATAACTCAGTCTAGGCTAGAGTTGGGACTCCACTCTTGCGAGCCATGCACTACAAAGTCGTCCCCACCCCACCCCACCCCCAACTCTCTCTCTCTCTCTGCCTTGGTTTCCTATTATGGTATTTTCCCATATGTATTCATTTCTTGGCTGATTTTTAAAAAGATTTATCTATCTATTTTATGTGTACAAATACACTGTAGCTGTCTTCGGACACACCAGAAGAAGGCATCAGATCCCATTACAGATGGTTGCGAGCCACCATGTGGTTGCTGGGAATTGAACTCAGGACCTTTGGAAGAACAGTCAGTGCTCTTAACCCCTGACCCATCTCTCCAGCCCTGATTTTTTTTAATTTATTTATTTATTATTTATGAGTACCCTGTAGCTGTCTTCAGACACACCCCAGAAGAGAGCATCAGATTCCATTACAGATGGTTGTGAGCCACCATGTGGTTGCTGGGATTTGAACTCAGGACCTTTGAAAGAGTAGTCAGTTGGGCTGGAGAGATGGCTCAGTGGTTAAGAGCACTGGCTGCTCTTCCAGAGGTCCTGAGTTCAATTCCCAGCAACCACATGGTGGCTCACAACCATCTGTAATGAGATCTGATGCCTCTTCTGGTGTGTCTGAAGATAGCTACAATGTACTCACATGCATAAAATAAAACTTTTTAAAAAAAAAGAAAGAAAGAAAGAGCAGTCAGTGCTCTTAACCACTGAGCCATCTCTCCAGCCCCCATTTTTTTTTTTAAAGATTTAAAGATCACTCCAGGCCTAGTGTTGCACGCCTTTAATCCCAACACTCAGGAAGCAGAGACAGGAGACAGCAGAGACAGGAGAATCTCTGCGAGCTCGAGACCAGCCTGGTCTACAAATTGAGTTACAGGAGCAGGAGAGCTAAGACTGTTGCACAGAGAAACCCTGTCTCGAAAAACTAGAAGAAGAAGGAAAAAGATATTTTTTAAAAAATTACATTCTTTTATGTGTGTGTACATACTCACTCATACCACCACAAGGTGTTTGCGGAGGTTAGAAGACAGCTTGTAGAAGCAGCCTCCTCCTACCTTGTATGTCCCTGGGATCAAGTTTGTCCAGGCTTGGCAGCAATCACCTTGATCTACTAAGCCCTCTTGCCAGCCCATGAAGATTTCAATGAGAAATGAGAATAAGATCATTGATAGGAAGGATCTGCCTCAAAACCAAAGAGTGGGTAGCTTTTATGCCGTTATACTATCTCCTCCTCCCCTCTCCCCCTCCCCCCTTGGAGCCAAGGATCTCTTCTATGAAGCCCAAGCTGGTCTTCAACTCTTGATCCTCCTGCTCCTCCTGCCTCAACCTCCTAGAGATTTTTAAATCAAAATAATAATAATTTTCAAGGTGTAGTTAAATGATTAAAAAACAAACTTTTGAAGTCTCCTGGTGTTTTTGTTGGGGTTTTTTTTTTGTTGTTGGTGGTGGTGGTTTTTTTTTTTTTTTTTTTTTTTTTTTTTTGGCCTGCCTAGCGTCTGTCTGAGGCGGAGTGCCTATCAAAAATAACATGGCTACTACTGTCTCCTGCTGGGTATCGGAACTCAGTCCGAGGTGGGACTCTTTCTCCCATTTACTAGCTGGGACCCCTGAGGCTCCGCAACTCTCTCAGCCTCATTTCCCCTCTATAGGACGCAAGGCATGCAGAAACGCTGGGCGTCTCGTGGGCAGCAATGCCTTGGGAGCAACTCACCTGGGCGCCCGCCCGGGGAAACTTGGTTCAAACAGCGGCCCGGAGCAGGTTGCAGTGCCAAAGCCCCGGCTCCCCTGTACCCACCCGCTGCCCGCCGCGCCTTCCGACCGCTGGGAGAGGGCGACACCTGGCGGGCGCGCCTAGAACTGCTCATGGTCCTCAGTACCGCTGCGCAAATGCTCACCTGATGTTCACACCGGAACAGCTCCAAGGAACAGAGCGGAAAGATGTCAGGGCACACACCACAGCACACACACACTCACTGGGACGATGTCAGGGTGCACATCACAGCTCACACACACTCACTGGAACGATGTCAGGGCGACACCACAGCTCACACACACTGGAAAGATGTCAGGGCGCACACCACAGCACACACACATTCACTCGCACACACGTACACACTCACACATATATACGCACACTCCCACACATACACACATTACACACCACACACTATACACCACACAAACACACATTCCTCACCACAACACACACAAACTATACACCACAACACACACACACACAACACACACACACACATACACACACACACCAGTTAGGGCAGAATTGAGTTCAAATGACTGGGAAGAAGGGCTGAGAAGCTCAAGTGAGGATCTAATGTCTCCTTCCCCTGCCCACTTCTATTAGGAAATGTCTGAGGTCCACAGGCCTGACAGAGATGGACCCCTGCAAGTGGACAAGGTTGGTCCAATGAAGACCTCACACTACAAGAACAGGCCTGGGTCCTGGTCCCATCGCAGGCCATGTGGTAGATGGCACGGCATAGGAGATTTTTTACTAGGTGAGCTGAACTTTCTGAACAGGAGTGTCGAGGCCATCCTTGGGTCTGACTTTTCTCTCTGTCTGCTGCCGCAATGGCTTGTTGGAGTTGTGCTCCTGAGTCTGCATCTGAACAGAGGTAGATGACACACAAACGGGAGATGTCGCCAGCCCAGGACCAGCCAGCCATACAGTGGGCGTGGGTGCTCTCCTGGGACCCCAGTGCTTCAGAGGCTGAGGCTGAAGGACCAGGAAGGAGTACAAGGACAGCTCCCGGCAACCCTGGAGGGACGGAGTGCTGTCGACAAGCTGTTGGGAATCTGGGGTCTCTTTAGCAAAGCTTCAGCTGGGCTGTACACAGGAGAGGAAGGCAGTTTCCTTTAAAAGCTAAACTCTCGGGCTGAAGAGACCACTCCATAACTAAAACCACTTTTCCTTCTGCCAAGGGACTGGGGTTCAGTTCCCAGCATCCTCTTGGCAGCTCACAACCATCTGTAACTGCAGCTCCAGGGTATCTGATTTCCTCCTCTGGTCTCCAAGGGTAACACACACACACACACACACACACACACACACACACACACACTCACACACACACACTCTAGAAACCAAACTCACTTGGGACTGGGGAGGTTACTCGGTTGGTAGAAGGCTTGCCCAGGCTAACACGCTCAAAGCCCTAGGTTAGCTGAGGTCCACACTGGCAACGCTGAGTCAGGAGACTAGGAGTTCAGCCCCATGTTACCCTTTTAAGAGCATCCAGTGCCGGCCTGAGAGCTTATCTCAAAAATAAATATTTACTTAAGGAAAAGAAAATATGCTTTCAAAAGAAGAACGTGGCCCAGACAGGGCAGCATACGTAGGGAAGGCCGGGATGGGTGGAGAAACTGGACCAGAGTTTTAAGTGTGACCGTGGTGACTCCAGGTCGTTGTGGTTCGTGTTGGAATCTGTCAGACCTTGTCCAAATCACAGCATGGACTCTGCCTGCCTACCACCTTGTAGCGAGGATTTTCTGTTAAATACTGTCCAGGGCTCTCTCCTGTTAACCTCTTGCAAGGCTCCCTTGTGCCCTCAAGGTCAAGTCCATTCTCCTCATCTTGGTCCACAAACCCTACCCTCATCTGGTACGAGCGTTTCTGAGAGAGTCAGAGTCTACAGCCAAAAGCACTCTGAGTCCCCACATGTGGCTTCTTACACAATCAGCAAAATATTAATTAATGTCTACTCTGACCTGATGACAATACCCCAGGGAAGAAGTTTTTAAAAATAAGCGTTGTTGGCTCTAATCTATTACTGTTGATAATGCAGAGGCCCACGTGTGCGTATTACGTTATCCAGCCATACGGCATAGCCCGAGCCAGAGACCAGCCAAGTGGGGCCTCCTGAAGTTGGCAGTCATGGTTAGATGCGATTCTGAAACCATATGGCACGGGGCTCCTCCAGGGGGTGAGGAATGTGTTGTGTCCCAGAGTCCAAACTTTGTGCTCTTCTGTAATGCCTGGGGGCAGGAGCAGGGGAGATGGCTCAGGCAGTGACTGCCTGAAGGACATGAGAAGCTGAGAACGTGGGTTAAGCTTCTAAGCCTAGGAAAGGCCAGGTGAGGAGGCTCGGTCTTGTAGTCCCAGGCCAGGGGGGGTGGAGACAAATGGACGCCTATGGCTCCAAGGCCCCAGCCTAGCAGAAGGGACGATCTCCTTCGAGAGACCCTGCTTCCAAAAACAAGATGAGGGAGGGCTGGCAAGATGGCCCCATGGATAAAGGCTTTTACCATGCAAGTCTGGTACCTAAGCTATGTACCCCAGAACCCACATAATGGTGGAGGAGAAGAACAAACTCCACAAAGCTTCCTTCGACATCCACACATGTGCTGTGGCATGCACAGAGACCCCATGACCACGCCTTTCTCTAGACCTCATGACAGAATCATTAGAAAGCCCACTAATGGTTGACATTCCCCAGCAGTTCTCGCAGCAAGGATTTGCCCCATGACTAAGGTACAGCTAATGGGATGTGTGTAGAGCCCGGGACCTCAGAGCACGTTTATCAGCCTCTGAATCCTTTGAGATACGGTCCCCACCCTTCCCTTCCCTCCCCAACCCATCCCCCAGTCATCCATCCTGTCTACACAGCTTTGCGCTGTGTCCTGGAGTCTACAAATGAGGTTCTGTTCTAATAACTCGGCTCTGAGAACGTTGGTGTACTTGGAAAATTCCGTAACCCTCGCCCAAGGAGATCTCCCGACTCTCCTCTAAACAGGAAGTGGTAGGTGGGTTTGTTTTCCTTTGTCAGTTTAATCCTGTGGAGAAAAGTCTTAGGGTCCTCTAGAGAAAGCCACCAGCCAGGGTCCCCAAGTCTCAGCCGCTTTTCAGAGTCACTGTCTGGCATTACAAGTCCCCAGGGCCCTGCCCAGGCAGACTGGACAGCAGCAGCCACATACGGGCACCTTTGGAAAACAGCTCCTGGGAGTTTGGCCAGTTTTGCAGAACCAGATGGATTCTGGTGAACTGTCATTTTAAAAGCCCTCCCACCAGGCCAGCTGTGCAGCTAGCTTTGAGTGGGTTACTTAACCTATCGGTACTCGATAAAATGAGGACAACCGCAGCGCCTACGTCTGCGGGGAGACTGGCTTATTTCCCAGGTTCTCAGGACAGAGATGATGGGCGAATTTGGGTGACCGTTTGAAAAAGGTGACAAGGACTTCCTGGGGAGCCACTGATCCCCTGCGTGAGCCCAGGTCAGGACGGGATGAGTGGAAGAGGACTGTCGTAGTTCTTCCACACGCACATGAGCATGCGCACAGCGGCCTCTACGTAGTTCCTTAACCAGGGTTCTGGAGGCTCGGGCCTACTGGGCCCTCGTAAGAGGATATGCTCGGTGTGGCTTTCCTAGTTCCGTTCTGTTAAGAAACGGAAGGTATCAGAAAGCAACCTGAGGTTCCAAATTACAGCCCATAATATCAGGGCAGTTCCCAGGGCGGGAGCTTGAAGCAGCTAGTCGCATCACAGTCGGGGGGCAGAGCAGATGACCATATGCATGTTGCACCATTGTTTGCTTGTTTGTGCGCGCAGTTGCCTGGGTCTTCGCACGTCCGCGAATGTAATTAACATAGTTAAGGCAGCCTCCACAGACGTGTCCGCAGGCCAGCACCATATAGACAGTAAGTATTTCATTCACTGCGGTTCTCTTCCCAGAGGATCGTGGGGTTGTGGTACGATACTCTGCTTCATGCAGTGGCTAAATCCTCCGGAGTGCCCAAAGCCTGAAAGTGGGCAAGCAAAGAAAACCCACAAGGAGAGGCTGCAGCCATGCAGACGCTTCGAGGGCAAGGAGGTAGGGTCACCCACGTTCCTGTAAGAACCTCTCACCCATGCTCTGTAAGGAGTCACCCACATTCCTGTAAAAGTCCCTCGCCCCGGCAGTTCATCAAGACAGACTTGGATAGATTGGTTCTTGGTCTGCCGCCCTTACCCTATTAGGGTAGCCCCAATTATCTTCTCCCTAGAGACAGCTTTGCGCGGGGGTGGGGGGAAGTAGGGGGACATCTGTAAACAAAACAATCAAGTTTAAAAACAAAATGTTTAACAGGAAAGAAACAAACTTCCGAAATGAGAAACATTTCACAACTAATAAAGGAGAGAGGATACCACACCCTCTGATGCACAAAATCCCACTGGGCAAGCCTGTGCCACTCAGGGATGGGAGACTGTGGACAAGTTCAAGCCTTCGTGACAAAATGCCTCCTTCCCCAAGGAGCATTTGGGAGATGACATTAAACTATTAAACTGAGCACGTCCTTGGCCAAGACCCTGGTAGTCCTGCTTCTAGAACTTACCTTGCACCTTTACGCATATGTGCATCAAATTTGAGACTAGTCTCGGCCGTGATCTTTTTTTAATTTACATTTATGTATCTGAGAGGGGGGGCTGCACGTTCAATGGCGAGTGCGGTGAGCTCAGGGGGCAACTTGCAGGAATCAGCTTTCACCGAGCGAGCCTCAGGAATCAAACTCCAGGTCACCAGGCTTGTGGACACATTTCTTTACCCACTGAGCCGCCTCGCTGGCCCTCAGAGAGTTCTGAACAGCAAGGTCGCAGGAGCAGGTGGCCACGAGTGGAGAGCGAGTGCAGGACAACAGAGCTTTGTGACACAGGACAGTACGGGGAGGGTATAAAGGAGTGTGCTGTGTGAACCGGTCAGCAGACCTGCGCAGTGCCCGGGCTCAGGAAGCAGCAAGGAGTCAGGTGCAGAGCCACACTGAGCATAGACCATCCACAGCCTCCTAGTGGTGGGAAGATTGAGGTGCGTGTGTGTGTGTGTGTGTGTGTGTGTGTGTGTGTGTGTGTGTGTGTGTGTGTGCGTGCAGCGAGCATCCCTGCTGAGGACACCAGGCAGGGCCAGTGGGAGCGGGCATGCACAGAGGGCTCTGCCCCCTGAGGTAACTGAAGAGTGTTGTATTTCAGGACCCAAGAGGGAGCCCGGGGAGCGATGACAGGCAGCAGGTGGCTGCCAGATGCATCAGAGCCCTGCGGACCACCATTGAGGACCTGGTGTCCAGGCCAAGCGTGGGAAAGCATTCAAAAGACGACGACTGGTTCTCATTCCAGAAGCATCTTGCTGCCACGTGCAGAGAGTCATGGAGGAGGCAGGAGGAAGCTGTGATGGCTTCAGGGGACAGGAGGAGGTCCAGTGAGATCCGGTCAGGGAGGCAATCACAGCAGGACAAGGCTCTTAAGACAGCCATGGAGCCACCAGCCCTGGTACAGCGTGACTAGGGACATACTCACCTAGCTGTGGCCTCAAAGATCGGAGAAAGGAACCCACGATTAACCCATGCCCAGGCCATCGACCAGATGCTGACATCAGTAAGCACACACGAGGGCAGCTGGACCAGAGCAGGCAGGGGAACTGATAAGAACAGATTCCACTGCATAAACAAGACAGATGGTGGGGGATCCCAGCTCCAGTTCCTGCCTGTCCTAAACCGCAGACCTACGAACACCAGGGGTCAGGTCGGAATGCTCACAGCAGCATCCTCGAGTAGCCCCGTCTGCCCCGTCTGCCTGTCCTTGTGAGCCGCCTACAGCACTATAGCTCATCTACAGTGAACACAGCCTAGCAGTTCATCTTAGTGAACGCATTCTTTACATACGCATACACGCATGCACGCACGCACGCGCGCACACACACACGCACACGCACACGTGCACAAGCATGTACATACATCCTGTAATTCCTAAGACGTCTTGCGCGTCTCGTGTCGCTCAGCACCCATTACCTCACAGTGTATATGTACACATGCACACAAATTAAGACAGCGCCAGTGCGGTGCCAAACCTCCCACCCAACACATCCCTCAAGCCTCCGTGGAGCACACACTGTGCTATTCTGAGAGGTTCTGGAAAAAGTGAACTTCACATTGGGTGGTAGACAACAGTCAGAGAGGCATCCCCAGGCGGGAAAAGGGAGAACGGAGAATTTTCCCAGCGTTAGTTCTGTTCTATCCACAGATCTGGGTGAGGTGTTTTATTTTCTAAACGTGTGCATGTGTGTCCTCAGAGGCCGGAGGTAGTAGGTCCCCTGAAGCTGGAGTTGCAGGTAGTCGTGAGCTGACTAACACTGGTTCTAGGAACTGAACATGAGTACAGAGCTTTGTGACATGGGACAGTGGGGAGGGCATGAAAGGAGAGCGCTGTGTGAACCGGGCAGCAGACCTGCGCTGTGCCTGGGTGCACTCTTCCTTCTAGAAGAGAAATACATAGTCTTTTTTTTTCTTCTTTTCTTTTTTTTGGAGCTGGGGACCGGAGAAATACATAGTCTTGACCATTGAAATGCTCTTCCTGTCTGTAAAGCACTTTATATTCTTTACAGTGGTGCTACTTGAAAATAAAACAGGAGGTCTAAGGTGGTTGGACACATACCCCGATCACGTAAGGCTCCGCACTCCGTCTCTAGCAATGCAGGAGAGGTGGGGTCATTTCCTCTAAGCCTCACCCAAGTTTTCTTTAAAATGATGTCTTGAAACTGGAGAACTGACTCTGAGGCTAAAACCCCCGTCTACTCCTGTAGAGGTCCTACCCAGCACCGCCATAGCCGCTCACAACCGGCTGTGACTCCAATTCCAGGTGATCTGACGCCCTCTTGTGGCCTCTACAGGTACTGCACACACTGTAAATGTGCGTGCAGACAAAACACCCCCCCACACACACACAATAATAATAATAATAATGAAACGATATTTTGGCAACTGAATCTACATGGACTCTGTTCTCAAGATCATCAAGTCAAACCATTTCAGTCTGTGGCTGGCCCATCATAGTACTTGGAATGACTGCCGTGCCAGTGCCTGGGAGGCAAAGACAGGAAGATCAGAAGTTCAAGGTTAGGGCCAGCCTGGACTGCAAGAGACTCTGTCTCAGAACAAGAGTGGCCAGACTAAGAAAATGCACACTGTGTAACCTGAGGCCCAAGAGAGACAGCGGGCTCACCCTGGTGTGAGGGGGTAGAGTCAGGGCAAGCACGTCCTAGAAGAAACAGAACTCACCCCTGAGAAATAATACTTGACCCCAGCTGTAGTGACCTCACAGAGCCAAATGTGCCAGAGAAGGACCCAGACCTGCCTCCGTGGGGACACACACCAGGACTGAGCATGACGATTCCCAACCTCTGTGGCTGCCTTAAGTTGTAATGCCCTGCAGGGTATGGTTTCTCTGCATAGATGAAAATGGCTTCTCCCAGGCCTTCAGAATATTATCTTCAGGGCTGCAGGACACTGATCTCCATGTAGAAACAACAGGAAACAGAGTTTTCCTCTTCCTCACCCCCAGGACAGAGCTGACTGACAGACCTCGGGAAGAGCAGGAATGGTGGGTGTGTCCACACTCAGGCAGGTGCGGGAGGCCATAGGTGTCAGATCCCCTGGGGCTGGAGTTACAGGTTGTTGGGAATCATTCACACCGGCCTGGATCACAACCTCAGGTCCTCTGTAGGAGCCGCTCAGCCTCAGCCTCCACCTTACTTACCTTTGAGACAGTCTTTCACCGAACCGGAGCTCACTGACTGCTGGACTGGCTGGCCACAGATCCATTCACACAGGCTCACAACCACAATTCCCATTTCGCACCAGTACCAGAGATCCAAAGGTCCTTGAGATTGTGAGACAAGTGCTAGACGGATGTGGCCATCCCCCTAGCCCTAGATTTCTTATTGTACTGTGGTAGAGGTGTTGGAAAGGAACCCCCAAGGCCTTCTATGCTGGCCATGCGCTCTCCTGCTAAGCCACACTTCGGTCCAGCCCCCACCCCACCCCCACTCCCAACCCCGCCCCCGACTGGGGAATTCTATTGCTCTATTGCTTGGCCATACGGCACACACACACACCCCCTTAACTTTTTAAACCTCAGCCTTCAGTTGTTATCCTGTCTGCTGAATAGTAGAAAAGAAACATTAAAGAATTGTTTTTATTCACCCAAACGCTAGCCAGATGTTGGGCAAATTTTTCCTTAGTTTCTTGGGGAAAACTGAACTTCCTGGAAGTACGGAAGGCAGGAGAGATCTCTCCAGAAGCTAGCAGGGAGGGACCCACAGAGAACCCTTGACGCTGAAAAGAGCGTCTGTGTCCTGGGAGTTGGGGAGTGGCCTGGGGGCGGGGGACGGCTGCAGAACCGGGGCAGGTTCAGGCTTCTCACCCAAGATTGAGCGAGCACAGCGGTCCTTGACCCCAGCACCATCCAACCAGCTTGGATGCCAGCAGTACCCGTGGTCCAGAGATAAAGGGAGAGCTCAGCGCGGAGGGCTCCCCACAGCAAGGCCAGCAGGCAAGTATAGGGCCCGTGCTACCGCAACCCCGGGATAGGGAGCAACCAGGCCTTCGCCCCTAGTTGAAAGCCCCTCACAGACCTTAGACTGAAAGACAGAGTTCAGAGCTAGGACAAGACTGCAGGGATCTGAAGGAGTTGGAATCCGGGAGACAGTGGACCCTCCCTTGTCCGCCAACTTGCGTGCACATCAGCACCTGTGTGGGGGTCAGAGGACAGCCTTAGTTCTCCCTTCAGCCTTGTTTAAGAGTCTCCTGTTCGCTGCTGCGCGCTCCAGGCTTTCTGAGCCAAGAGCCTCCCTATTGGTCTGTTTGCCTCCCCTCTGCCCACGGCAGAACAGACTTGCTCGTTTGCAACATTTTCACATTGATTCTGGGGACTCGAACTCAGGGTCTCACACTTGTGCAGCAAGCGCCTTACTAAGTCTACCAGACTGAGACTTTTTTTTTTTTTTTTTTTTTTTTTGGTTCTTTTTTCGAGCTGGGGACCAACCCAGGGCCTTGCGCTTCCCAGGCAAGCGCTCTACCACTGAGCTAAATCCCCAACCCCGAGACTTTTTTAAAACAAGCAAAAAGGACTGTAAAGGTAGACTTTGCTCAAAGCAAGCAGTGTTGGTGAGAAATAAATAAATATACATATATAAATATATATTCTTTGAAACAGACTCAGGAACCTAGCCCCATCCTGCTGTATTGGCAATCAACCCTGAGATGAGCTTTAATTGGACCAGCTTAATTCCACATGGCCACCCTAAGCCAATCACTGCAGCGAATTGTGCCTTGACCCCTCTGATTGGCTGATGCTAAGTTACACGCTCCTTGTTGGAGCGGAGGGTTTTGGGGAATTCTTTGAGAGAATAAAAACTCCTGGAATAAATGTCTCCCTACCAGAAAATGGCGGGTTCTAACAGGAGGCAAACGCAGAAGAGTCAGCAACCAGCAGACAACCTGAATTTACATGTTGGGAAGTGGAGAGAATCACAAAAGATGACAATTTTGGTCTTTTGCAACTTTTATTTGGGATTTTTTAAATTTTATTTTTATGTGTGTGGGCGTTTTTGTCTGCATATCTGTGCACCGCATGAGTGCAGTATTCATAGAGACCACAAGAGGGCGTCGGATCCCCTAGAACTGAGTTACAGGGAGTTGTGAGCCGTTATATGGGTGCTGGGCACTTGAAGACAGTTCTCTGAAAGAACAAGAGCTCTAGACAGCCGAGCCAGCTCTCCAGCACCAATTTTGGGTCTTTGTGTACTTTTGTGTGTCTATAAATGCACAGACCTGTGTTCAAGTTCGAGTGTGTGCCCACCGCGCACATGTGGGGGTCAGGAACAACCTCTGGTATCTGTCTTCGACAGTCTTGTTTGAGACCGGGTCTCAGGTAATGGACTCAAATACCCAGGTCAGGCTTTGTGGGTTCTGGGGATCCAAACCCAGGTCCCCTTGCTCACACGGCAACTTTTTACACACACACACACACACACACACACACACACACACACACACACACACACACCAACATCTTCTAACAAAGGCAAGTGCAGTACCAAGCTGATTTCCTTGATTTCCTCGGGGCTAACTTTTAACTCAAGGGCCTTTTCCCAGAAAGCCTCCCAGCAGGAGTGAAAGGCGCCTTGGGCTAGAGACTCAAAAAAACAAACTTCCGTGGACTCTGTTCCAGTGAGAGTCACTTTCTACGAAATACAACAAAGGAGACCCTGCGAGGGTGTGGCTGATGCCTTGGGATGGGCGCAGCCTGGCTAAAGAAATGGGAACCGAAGCCTGGGGCCCAAATGGAAAGCAGGAGCATGTTAATGGGAAAACACCCTGGCCTAGGCTCTGTGCGCGAGCGCGCGAGCGCGCGCGCGCGCGCATGCGTGCCTGAGCGCATGAGTGCTTGTGTGTTCATTGGGAGGAGGAGTGGTGGGGGGTGGGGGGACCGGGGAAAGAGGGGGAGGGAGGGGGGGTGTGTGTGCATATTCATGGAGGCCAGAGGTCAGTGGCTCCCAACATTCCCTTTTGGGAAGAATCTCTTGCTGGACCTGGAGCTCACCGATTGGACTCTGCCAGGTGCCTAGAGGATCCTCCTGTCTCTGTCACCCCAGCACAGGTAAGCATCCCCATGCCTGGCTTTCTCCTGTGGGTACAGACAATCCCAGTTCAGATCCTCATAGTGGAACTAGTACTCTGCTCACGGAGTGATCACCTGGCCCCACGCTACTCTTCCAGACAGAACTACAACAGGGTAAGAGTCTCAAACATTGGAACACTGAAGCATGAGGGTTGTGAGTTCAAAGCCAGCCTGGCTGCCAATGAGACCCTGCCTCAAACACCCACAGTCTGGGAAGTTCCATCTAGCTGACGTATCTGGCTTGGCTTAGAGCCCCCCAGGATAGCATAGCATGAACCTTAGTGGGGTTTCCCAGTGTCTGCAGATCATTCACGGGACGCCAGTGGGAAGGACAGCACGCGGCAGAGGGCACGTGCCTGACTATTGGGCCTCGGCCTCCTGCCTTGGTGGTCAGGGCTGGGGGGACTTCCTCACAGCTGGAGGAAGAGAAAGCCTTTCTGTGTTCTAGGCCAGTGCACCCCTACGCCAGAGAGAAAAGGCAAAACACCATCTAGATACAATTTAAACAACAAAAAAGACATTATGCAAGAAGAGGCAGGTGCCACCTGCTACCCAGAGGTGGGCACACCTTTGGCAGGCAGGAGAACTCCGATCTCTCTGTGAGGTGGGAGCCAGCCTGGTCCACAGAGTGGGAAAAAGAGAAGAAACCAAAAGATAAGAAACCACCATTTCAGGCTCTTGGTGTTAAGGATACAGTGAATTTCGCTGTGTGATTCTCATGTTGCCGATGAGAAAGCTGAGGCGTGTAGAGGGGAGAGAGAAGGGGCAGGACGAGAATTTCCACCCAGGAGCTTGCCTTCTTTTCCTTCCTCTCTTCCTCCCTTCCTCATTCTTCTCTTTCCTCTCACCCTTTCTTCCCGCTCTCTCCCCTTTCTGCTTTCCCTCCTTCTCCTTCCTTTCACCCCCTTCCTTTCCTGCTCCTCCGTCTCTCTTCTAACACATTTTCCCCCCAAAATGACTTTTGAAAAGCCGTGAAGACGGAAACTGAGAGCAGCTTCCGGTGTCCTGGGGTAAGGATCCTTTCTAAAGAGCGACCTCATTAAAGCATATTTATTAAGCACCCGTGATAGCCCCAGATGGAGAACTGCTCAGATGCACTCTGGCCCTCAGGCTCACGCCAAGCACGGATAGCAGCATTAGCAACTCGATACGGGATGGCGGCTCGCGGGAGAGCAGGGGTCGGAGGTGAGGCAGAACCCAGATCACAGGTTTCTGTGGGTTTCTAAGCTCAGCTCCGCTGACCTCCGTGACCTGCCTAAACATTATTTCGTTGTGGTAGAAACTGACCTGTGTGCGACAGAAGGTTTAGCAGTGTCCGAGACCTTCACTCACTGGGCACCAGTACCAAATCCTCGACATCCATTATAATCAAAACATCTCTCAGACATTGCCAAATGTTCTCTGGGAGGGAGAGCCTCCCCAGCCGAGAACAACTGTTGTTAAGAGCCAAGTGAGAAAGGCAGAGGGGCGCATTAAAAACAGGCGACAAGTGTTCAGACCCCAGCCAGATCCCCGAGGAACTGTCTTTGGAATGAAGCCCATGTGACATCAGCACACAGAAGGCACAAAGAGATGCTTGAGCGTAGACGGCATGTGCAAAGGTCCTGTGGCAAGATCCAATGGACAGGGGCTGGAGAGATGGCTCAGTGGTTAAGAGCACTGACTGCTCCTCCAGAGGTCCTGAGTTCAAATCCCAGCAACCATATGGTGGCTCACAACCATCTGTAATGGGATCTGATGCCCTCTTCTTGTGTGTCTGAAGACAGCTGCAATGTACTCATATATAATAAATAAATAAAATCTTAAAAAAAAAATCCAACGGACAACCACGGCGAGAGAGTGGGCTCAGTCACACAGGGAATGGAGCCTGGGTTTCAGATTTTAAATGTATCTGTGGTCACTTTGCCTTGGTAAATTGCTCTCTAGGTGGTTGAAATGATACACTAAACTCAGACAACATCAAACAGTGACAGAGATGAGAAGCCACGTGGACTCCCAATGGTGTTGGAGCAATGGCCAAGGTCACCTGTAAATGGCTAGCGGTAGCTGTCATCAATCTAGAGTCTCGCCAAGGGCTCGTCTAGATTGGTGGGTGTGTAGGTTGGCCAGGTGACACTGTCTTCATTAGGTATTTGAGGTGGGCGGACCTACCTGCTGTGGGAGGCACCGATCCCTGGCCTTGGTGTCGTCCTGCGTCGGTTAAGTCACTGGTCTCTGCTCTTTGACCGTGCCTTTGATGTGACCAGCAGGTTCAAGCTCCTGCTGCCTCAACCTCCCGCCTCAGTGATCCATGTGACCCAGAGCCTTGAGCCAGATAAACCTCTTCTCCCGACGCTGAAATGAAGACAGCTGACTTCTTTGGAAGACACCCTGGTAGATTGGTGTTGATGTTGGTTTTTAGAGACAGTCTTGCTATGTAGCCCAGGCTAGCCCAGGGCTTGCCTTGCTGCCCCTGCCTCTCAAGTGCTAGGGTTATACATGTGCGCCACCAGACCCAACTCTCTTTTCTGCTTTTTAATGAAGTTAAAGTGTGTAAACCACGTGCCCCCAACACACATACAAATGCTTTTTTAAAAAAAGTGTCCAGGCATGATGGCGCACACCTTTAATCCCAGCACTTGTAGGTAAGGGGCAGGCAGGCAGAACTCTGTGACTAGAGGCTAGCCTGGTCTACATAGTGAGTTCCAGGCTAGCCGGAGATAGTGAAATCATGTCTCAAAAAAGTGGAGATTGATACAGAAAGGCATCCCACATTCACTTAAACACACAGGGAAAGGGAAGAAATAACTTCAGAGTAAAAAGTCTGCAGGCCAGGAGCCAGGCCTGCTAGTGCATACACGAAACACCAGCACTTGGGAGGCTGGGGCAAGAATTAAAGACCAGCCTTTGCTACATAGGGAGATCCTACCTCAAAATTAATTAATTAATTAATTAAGCAAACAAACTTTTGTTTGTTTTCAAAGGTTTATTTATTTATTTACTTATTTATTTATTTATTTACTTACTTATTATAAGTACACTGTAGCTGTCTTCAGACACTCCAGAAGAGGGCATCAGATCCCATTACAGACGGTTGTGAGCCACCATGTAGCTGCTGGGATTTGAACTCAGGACCTCTGGAAGAACAGTCAGCGCTCTTAACTGCTGAGCCATCTCTCCAGCCCCCAAGCAAACTCTGTTTTGGACCTCATCAGTTGTATACTGGAGAAGGGAGGCATATGAAGCAAACACCAACCTTGGTGAGGGAGCTGGAGAGCAGTCAAACAATGCCTTTGGGGCAGCACCCACCAGGGAGCCGCTGGAGGGACTGCAAAGTCAAGATGCATAGATTTTGCAAGGCCAAGCCCTCCTGGGGGACACTGGGCCTCCAAGACCTTTCCCAGCTCAGAAGACAAGCAGCCCTGGCCAAGAGGGAAAATCCTGCTTGCACAAGTTCTTGGTTCCCCGTCAGGTGGCCATATTTAATCCTGACTCTGTCTTTTCTGAAGCTGCAGTCAACCTAACAGCTGAGGTCCACGCAGGTCATCCGCATGTGGTCCCTGGAGCAAGCTGGGTGTCATGTCTGTAGAGGGAAATCTTTAGTGGCATTAACAGCAGGGAGTGTTGGAGCAGCCAGCACCCTGTGATTTCAACACTGTGGTTTTCGTCTTACGACCGTGGGGACTTCCATAGAAGTTCCAATGTCACTACCAAGAAACACGATGAAAGAAAACGGGCCAAGAGAACAGGCAGAAACCAGTGTCTCTTTGTTTCCAGGAGTCCTCATGGTATTTCTCAGTAAAGCAGTGAATGACAGGCCTCAGCCCTTAGCTGCTGTGTGCCCCCAGAAGCCTCCAGGTGCCTGTGAGCCCGTTTGTTAGTTCCTCACCTCTACCATGGAGGTGACTCCCTGCCTGACAGAGGGTGACAGAGAGCAGCTGCCCAAGCAGACGGTCTCAGACACAGTGGCTTAAAGCCACGATGCATGATCTCCCAACCAGGGGAGCTGCAAACGCCAAAGTGAGTGTTGGAGTTACCAGCAAGGTGGACAGAGCTGTACCCATGACTGGTCTCTTCAAAAGCCAAACCCAGCACCCTCCGTTCTCTAACCCTGCTTCCCTCTTCCTATCACCTCCTTGGACCTTGACCTCCGTGCCTCAAATTGCAGAATTACCTCCATCACTTTGGTCTCTGGTCATGTCTGTGAGAGATTGTCTTGATGGATGATGGATGTGGGAAGGCCCAGCCCACCATGGGCGGCACCATCCCTAGGCAGGTGGAGGGGGGGCGCTGCATATGAAACGTAGCTGAGGGGCTGGAGAGAGGGTGCAGCTGCTAAGAGCACTTGCTGCTTTTATGTGGGACATGTGTTTGGCTCCCAGGACATACATGGCAACTTACAGCCATCCATGACGCCAGTTCCAGACGCTCTAATGCCATCTTTTCGCTTCTGCGGGCACCAGTCATGACTGCTGTGCACAAACATAACACGTGGGCAAAACATTCATACACATAGTTAAAAAGAAAGAAAGGGGGTTGGGGATTTAGCTCAGTGGTAGAGCGCTTGCCTAGCAAGTGCAAGGCCCTGGGTTCGGTCCCCAGCTCCGAAAAGAAGAAAAAAGAAAAATAAAAAGCTAATAAACATGGTTTCTGCTCCAGGTTCCCAGGCTTGAGTTTCTTTCCTGATGCCCCTCAAGGATGGGCTGCGGCCTGGAAGCTTAGGACAAAAATTAACCCTTTCGTCCCCGAGCGGCCTTTGCTCCTGGTGTTTATCACAACAGAAACTAAACTACCAGGGAGGCTTAAAGCCCACAGCTTAGCAGAGGGTGTCACCGGTCTACAGTCCCAGCATTCAGAAGGCTGAGACAGGGGGGTCTAGTCAGTCCTCGAGGGCTAGACTGCATAACACAAGAGCCCCAGTCTACAAAGAAAAAAGGTTCCCTGGTACCATCCACAGTTCTGTGGGTCATCTGGGTTCAGCTCAGGGGATTTTAAGGCTGGTCTTAAGCAGGTGGTCCATAGAGATGACATCATCATGACCTAGGTTGGAAGTCCACAGTGGGGTGACTGAGAGCCCCTTACATGGGGTTGGGGACTGGAGTTCAAAATTGACCCAACACCAGCCCCACTGCGCTGTCTGTCCTAATGAAGACAAGGTCAAGGCTGGCCCAGTTTGGAGTTGTCGAAATAGGCTCTGTATGTCCAGGGGAATGGGACGTGCCTGTGGTCGAGAAGCATGACAAAATCCTCATGACCAGGGATGTGACTCAGCAGGTACAATGCCTGCCTTGCACGCTCAAGGCTCTGGGCTCCAGGCCCCAGCACCATGTACATTGGGTGTGGTGGCCCATGCCTGTAATTCCAGCATTAGGAAGAGAGGAGGAGGGTCAAGAGTTCAAGGCCAGCCTCAACTATGTTGGGAATTTAGGGCCAGCCTGGAGCACACAAAAACATGGTTTCTGTTAAAGGCTGGAGAGATTGCTCCACGGTTAGGACCTTATATTGTTCTTACAGAGAACCTGACTTCAATTCCCAGCATCTACATCAGGAAACTTACAGCTGCCTGTAACTGGAGCTCCAGGGGATCTGGCACTTTTCTGGTCTGTGGGTTTGTACACATAAACGTTAAAATATATTTTTTTAAAGATTTATTTATTATATATGAGTACACTGTAGCTGTTTTCAGACACACCAGAAGAGGGCATCAGATCCCATTACAGATGGTTGTGAGCCACCATGTGATTGCTGGGGATTGAACTCAGGACCTCTGGAGGAGCAGTTAGTGCTCCTTACCACTAAGCCATCTCTCCAGCCCCCAAAATATATTTTTAAAAATTTGGCCGGATGGATGGCTTAACCTCCAAAGCCCTTGCAGAGGACCTGGGTTTCTTTTCCAAAATCCATACCGGGCGTAGCCAACAACCGCAGGATATTTAATCACATTGTGAACCTCGAGATTGTACTATTGACTGAGAGAGAAAAAAAACTGCTTCTAGTTGTGGTGTGGGTCACCCTTAGCACACAGCTTTAATCCCAAACAAGGAAGGGAAAGTTAGTTTGTAGAGAAAGCACCCATGTTTCGAAGTGGTGTCTAATTGAATGGCAGACAAAGTGATGAATCAGAGAAAGATTTGACAGAATAGGATGTGCCCAACTCTCACCAGAAGAGAGAGGAAAGGGAAGCTACTTAAGGGAGAGACAGACAGTACAGAGAGGGGAAAGGAGGCAGTTTTTCCAGGAGAGCTCTACAGAGACAGATAGCAGAGGGAACAGGCTAGACACAGGGGAGGACAGAAGGAGCCAGAGATTAGAACAGATTGCCAGAGTCAGGAGAGGCCAAGCAGAGCAGCCAGATGGAATCAGTCAGCTTGGAGAGGAGTTTGAGCCAGAGCAACTGATTTGAACCAGCCAGCCAGAGCTCAGAAAGAATTAGAAAAGAAGGCCGTATTCAGCAGCAAATCTCAGAGGCTGAGAACATTCTAGGCCTAGATTAGATTGTATGGAGGCCAGAAGCTTCCAGGACTAAGCCTAGGTTGTCAGATTAGGAGATAGTAATTGCAACAGGAGAATAAATGTTACTTTTACAGAAAGCTCCAGATCTAGTGATCTGCCGCCCTATTCTGGCCTTCCCCCAGTGCCTGCATGGACACACACACACACACACACACACACACACACACACACACACACACACAGCAAATAAGTAACTTTAAAAGAAAACTTCATATCCTAATATTAAAGTGTCTAGGGCTGGAGAGATGGCTTAGCAGTTAAGAGCACTGGCTGCTCTTCCTGAGGTCCTGAGTTCAATTCCCAGCAACCACATGGTGGCTCATAACCATCTGTAATGGGATCTGATACCCTCTTCTGGTGTATCTGAAGACAGCTACAGTGTTTATATAATAAATGAATGAACAAATAAATACATAAATAAAAAATAAATAAATCTTAAAAAAAAATAAAGTGTCTAAAATCAAAACCAAGGAAGCAATCCCACTCACAATTACTAAGAACACAACAGTCACGCCAAAGTAATGAGAGGTAAGTTTGACCATGTGTTTTGTTTTGCTCTCTGTTAGTGTGTTAGTGTGAGAATTCTTGTCACTCTGTGGGTGAATTTCATCAGAAGACGCCAGACTTCTTAGCCGTGTCTCTACCACAAGCTAGAGTGAAACCTGTTTGCTGTGCCCCACAACTCTAACTCGCCAGTGCTGTGCTGCTGCCAAGGCCCACAGGGACGACCAAACCTCCCGGGAGCAGGCCAGGGAGTAAATCAGCTTGGAAGATCTTCTAAGTTCGTGTGTGTGTGTGTGTGTGTGTGTGTGTGTGTGTGTTATGTGTGTGTGTGTGGTGTGTATGTGTGTGTGTGGTGTGTATGTGTATAGTGTGTGTATGTGTGTGGGGTATATGTGTGTGTGTGGTCTGTGTGTGGTATGTATGTGTATGGTGTGTGCATGTGTGTGTGTGGGGGTATGTGTGTGTGGTGTGTGTGTGTGTGTGTGGTGTGTGTGTGTGTGTGTGTGTGGTGTGTCTGTGGTGTGTGTGTGTGGTGTGTGTGTGTGTGTGTGTGTGTGTGTGTGTGTGTGTGTGTGTGGTGTGTGTGTGTCTGTGTGTCTGTGTGTGTGGTGTGTGTGTGTGTGTCTGTGTGTGTGTGCATGTGTGTGTGTGTGTGTGTGTGTATTGTTGTGTGTGTGTGTGTGGTGCGTTGTGGGTGTGTGGCATGTGTGTGTGGTGTGTGTGTGTGGTGTGTGTGGGGTGTGTGTGTGTGTGTGGTGTGTGTGTGTGTGTTGTGTGTGTGTGTGTGTGTGTGTGTGTGTGTGTGTGTGTGTGTGTGACACAGGGTTTCTTTTACCTCAGGCTGGCTCTGAACTGGATATATAGAAGAGATGACCAGGAACGTCTGATCCACCTGCCTCCGGCTCCCCGGTGCTGGGCTTACAGATGTGTCCCACCGCACCACTTGTTTGATGCGGAGTTGGAGATGGAACTCTGGGCTTCAGGCTAGGTCTTTGGCACCACAACCCCAGCCCCATATCCTGCTAAGTTCCTAGGTAGCGCCACAAAGGGACTGTGTTACAGGCAGCTGCATAGAGGTCACCCCCATGACTCCCATGAACCATGAGACCCATGAGGAGATGAGAATTAGGCAAATGGGCAAAACAGCCCGGTGATGCTGGGGTCGCCCTTTGGAAGCTGCGTCTCCCTTCGAGCCTCAGCTGAAGAGGTGAATCATTTTAGGCTTCTCCGGGTGAAGGTAAACCCGAGCTGTAAAGACACACAAGTCTGACCAGATCAGTGATGTGTTCCAACTCGTTGAGGTATACCCATGAGATAATTTTATTTTTATAGTAATTGGTACCCAATATTCTCTGTTGAAACCTCTGCTTTCCCTCTGGGCAGAAGTAAAAATGGTAGGAGTCAGGGTGGCAAAGGCAGACACAGCGAGGACAGCCAGCCCTGCACAGCCCTCTGCCCTCCCCAAGTCCTCCATGAGCTCAGGAGGAAAGACTCGGTATTTGTCTAGATCTTACAAACCCAGAGGCTGGAGTTTGTGAACGTGTTCCAAAACAGGCAACCTTGGAGGAAGGGACTTCCTTCCACCTCCCTCAGATTCCACAACCTGCCAGGTTCTCCAAACTCAAATCTGAAGTTTTAAAACCGTGGAGGAACTAGAGAGATGGCTCGGTGGTCTGGAGAGGTTTGAGTCCTGCTTTTCTAGAGGACCTGAGTTCAGTTCCCAGCACCTACCCTGGGCAACTCACAGTCACCTGTTATTCCAGCTCCTGGAGATCCATCCAATGCTGTCTTCTGGCTTCTGAGGGCACCCACACACATGTAGCATACAGACCCACACATACTGGTTATATTAGCAGACTCAGTTTGCAGAAAATTTCAAAATGTGTATCTATTAATATGTGAACTGCACATAAATATTAATATGTACATATATACAAACATGTGATATATACATATGTAAATACACATGTATGTGCACGTGTGTATATGTGTATGTGACGTATACACATACGTGTACACATGTATATACACTTTTCTATGTATGTTCTTTAATTCAAGAAAGTATTTCCAGGGCTAGGGAAGATGGCTCGGTACCTGCCTCAAACAAGCCTGATGACCGATTGCCGGTTCCTAGAACTCACGTGAAAGCTAAACTCAGGGGCTGGAGAGATGGCTCAGTGGTTAAGAGCACTGGTTGCTCTTCCAGAGGTCCTGAGTTCAATTCCCAGCAACCACATGGTGACTCATGGCCATCTATAAAGTGATCCATAAACCCTCTTCTGACCTGCAGTTGTGCATGCAGATAGAGCAATAGAGCACTAAAAAAAAAAAAAAAAAAAGCTAAACTCAGTAGTGCAAGCCCCCAGCATCCCAGTGTTCTTTCAATAAAGCAGAAAACAGAAACAGGACAATCTCCTGGCACTTACGGGCCAGCTAGCCTGGCATATGCAGAGGCAGAAGGCAGCATGGCCGTGATTGACACCCAAGAGTTGTCCTCTGACCTCTGTGAGTACATCATCCTCACTCACTCCAGTGGACACACGCACATCTATACATCCACCTATATACCCCACACCTTACCCAGGCAGAGTTTCAAGCTTGAAGCCATCCTGGGCTACATTGGATGTCCAGGCCTGCCTCAGCTACAGGACCAGCCCCCGTGTCACGGGAGAAAATAAAATCATTTGAACACGATTGTCGTTTTTAATTTTCTTGGAGAAGTATGTGAGTCTCAGATTTGGTTCAGAGTTCGTCTGAATGTTGCCTGGCTCCTCATCTCCCCTGTAGCTGGACTGCAGGGAGTGGAGGGGCAGCGGACAACTCTCTCCTCACTTCTCTGGAGCCACAGGGAGGGAGGAGGCTGACAGTCTGCTTAATGACTTCTGCATGGGCCCCACAGGGAGGTGGCTGACCCTGTGACCTTTACACTTAGCCTGGGGAACTCCAGGGACCTCTCCCAAAGCAGGCACTGTGGGGCATCCAGGGTGGGACTCTCAAACTTCATTTAGCTCCAGGACCAGATGCTGCTTTTTTTAGAGGCGCTAGGAGTGTTTGGGTTCTGAGTTCAAAATAAGACACTTCCATTTGACGACTTGGTTAGGAAGAAGGTGAACCTGCAGCCCCCTGTCTTCTGCTGATGTCACTGGAGCCCCATCCTCAGGCAGGATTGGATGGGAGGACCCTGCCTGAGGCCACAGTGGCCATGGTGGTGGAAGATATTGAAGCAGGGAGAGAAGGGGACACCATGAATAGCTTCTCATTGGTCAAATTTAGCTCAGTTCCTCTAGGGACTCTGGGAGACTGCCCTGGTCAGAGTTACTTTGCCTTTGCAACAGGTTGGTGTGCTGGTGACCACCCCATCCTGTGTCACCAGCATTGGATGCTATGGGGTGTTCCTAAAGGCTGAGCCCTCGCCCTAGGGATGGAGCAGCGTCCACTCGGGGGCCTGAGCAAGTGCCCAACCACAGAGCTCTGGGGAGATTGCTGAGGGCAGAGGGCTGCAGTAAGTTACCTGCAGGGTCAGTGTCCACTGGGTCCTGCATAGCTCACTCTGCAGGGAAGCTAAGCCCTAGGTTGTGGGAGCTGCTGTCAGTCCGACATAGCCAAAAGTAACCCTCTGTCATTACCTTTCTCAAGATCAAGTCTCAGGTAGTCCAGGCTATCGTCCAATACAACCTATCCAAGGATGACCTTGAATTTCTGATCCTCCCGATTCTGTCTCCCAAGGGCTTGCATTACAGACAGGCCTCATCAGGCCTGGCTCACACGGTGCTGGGGGCGGGACTCAAGGCTTCCCCACTTGCTAGACAAAAGCTCTGCCAACCAAGCCGCATCCTTGGGCCCAAAAAGCATTCCTGAGAGGGGCAGAGGGAGGCTGGGAGTGAATCAGCCACAACTCAGGGCAAGAATGGACAAGTGACAAGCAGCGCTCAGGGACAACATATCCAGGCTTCTCAGAAACGCCTGTGGGAGGAAACTTGTTTTTCAGTTGTGTCCAAAGATGGGGATTGGACCACACAGCGTGGTTGGTGAGGAGAGGGCAGACCAACCTCTGATGGAGACACAGAGAGAGAGAGAGAGAGAGAGACAGACAGACAGACAGACAGAGAGACACAGAGACACAGAGAGAGACAGAGAGAGAGACAGACAGAGAGACACAGAGACATAGAGAGAGACAGAGAGAGAGACAGAGACAGAGACAGAGACACAGAGAGAGACAGAGAGACAGAGACAGACAGAGAGACACAGAGACACAGAGAGAGACAGAGAGACAGAGACAGAGAGACAGAGACAGAGACAGAGACACAGAGAGAGACAGAGAGAGAGACAGAGAGACAGAGACAGATACAGAGACACAGAGAGAGACACACAGACAGACAGACAGGCAGGCAGGCAGACAAATAGACAAAGGAAAAAATTCCAGGGTTGCGGATGTGTCTTGGGATAGAAGAGGAACCAGGGTCCCAGGACAATGCTGTCATCGCAGCACTTGGGAATCTGAGGCAGGAGGACTGCGTCGAGTTCAAGCCTACTCTGGGCTTCGCAGGGAGACCCAGCGTCAATATAAGCTCAGCAAACTGTCAGCACGGACCCCCCAGAGGAGGAGAGCACCCCAGGCGTCTCCCCTGACCGAGTTGCCAACCGTCATCATATGTCACACCGTAATCAGAAAGAAAAACAGAGGAAGAAATAGAGAAAGGCCTGGCCTCAAAGGCTGGACACTCGTCCATGGTTCCCGAGCCTCCTTCCTGCCTGCCTGCTTCCTTTGCCCAGGATGTCCTGGGTCAAGGCTGGGCCAGCTGCAGAGGGCAGGGGAGGGGAAGTTCTAAAGGGATTGGGGCCCTGGAGGTGCAGATGACATCACTTCCCCCTGCTCACTCTCTGCAAGAGCCGTCTTGTCCTGGATGACACGGGAGGTGGTGGGGTGGGGGACTGATTAAACTGGGTCTGGATGACTCATTTCGTAGGTTCGTTCAGCAGGAACTTGGGAGATGCCTCCTCTCACCAGACCCTTCCTGGGGCCCTGAGGTGTGTGCTGGAGAGTTGATGTCAGTTCGACGAGGTTGAGTCTTACCTCCAAGAGAAGGGTCGTGGGAACAACCTGGGTTCCCATGAAGGCCGGAGTTCTGTTTTGAGGCCTCTACCCGGACCTCCTAAAATGAAGAAGTCAGGAGTGATGAGGGAGATTCTGACTTAGAAAGGCGTGGTGACAGGGTGACTCTGGTTCTTTCCGAATGAGTGTTCTTAACTTGCAGAGCCTGGGGTGCCTGGAGGAAGGCAGAGAGAGACCAAAGGAAAAAGTCACAGGGGACTTGGGCTGGGCCTTAGTTGTACGAGGAGTTCTCAGGTACCTGAGGCAGGAGAGTCAGAAGTTCAAAGCCACCCCTGGCTACCTGGGACCCTGTCTCAAAAAAAAAAAAAAAAAAAAAATCACAGGTCAGCCACATGTCGCCAGCCACATGTCGCCAGCCACAAGGAAGCAAAGAGCCAACCCCATGCTGCAGGGGATGTGAAGAGGTTGTGGTCTCTACCAACAGGACAGACCCAGTGGTTTTGCTCTCTGGTGTTTTCTTGACTGCAGATGTTTCCTCCCCTCTCCCTGCCATGCCAGCACCCCTCCTGCATGTGTGTCTCTTTTACAAGAGGAGCAACATTCTCAAGAAAGCCCTGGGCAGACTGTGCCTCCCGCCCCCACCCGGGCATTGCCCAACATGTCCAGGCTCTGATGCCAAGAAGCCCTGGAAAGGGGCCACTTCCCTTCTACAGAGGCTGCTAGGATGCTGCCGGGGGAGAGAAAGGTGAAAAGAGAGCAGAGAGGATGTGGGCAGCCAAGTGGGGGAAACGTATTCCAAATCCAGCTGCCCCCAAAATTCCTTTAGTCCCTAATCCCAAGGGCTCTAAAACCCAGGTGCAGGCAGGGTCTTTCCCGGCTGCTCAGAATCTCAGGACCCTCAATACCATATGGATCAGGTCACCTGACTCTAGAATTGGTACCTAGCCCTTTTCCTTGACCAGCCGTCATCAACATGGCGGGGGAGTGGGAGAATAACACGGGTCTGGTTACTGGGACGCAGGTCCCCACCGACAGACGCCTAAGCAAAGTTCATTGTCTATTTCTATTGTTTGCTTATGGGTATGGATGTTTTGTTTACGTGTGTGTCTGTACACTATATGTGTCCGGTGCCCGTGGGGGCCAGATGAGGGCATCAGATCCCCGGAACTGGAGTTACAGATTGTTGTGAATCGCCATGGGGGTGTGGTGAATGGAACCGAGCGCCTTCGCAAGAACAGTAAGGACTCTCAACCACTGAGTGGCTTTCTTGCTGCAGCAGCGTTCACGGTGACAGTGAGGATAGAGCTGGAAGCCCTGGGGGGAGAGGAACTAGGTACAGTGGCTGCGGACAGGTCCTTTGGACATCTCTCTTACATAACCGGCTGAGTGTGGTCAGTATGAGACTGAGAAAGGTCTTCCTATCCATCCTCCCACTAGGCTGTTGTCCGCACAGTTCAAACTCGTGCCCCAGTATATTATAGTCTAAGCAGAAGAATGGAGAGAAGGTAAAGAAGAGAGGGTTGTATGACCCCCCCAAATATTCCCCCCTCGCCCTGGCCCCGCCCTGACCTCGCCCTGGCCCCGCCCCCGCCCCGTTAGAAGTGGATCACAGGAAGTTCTCTCGCAGCCTTCGCACCAAAGTGGCGCGTTTAGCTGCAAAGGATGTTGGGAATGTAGTCCATAACTGGATGGGCCAGCGTCCAGCTTCAAACCCATTTGTGTGAAAGAGAGTTGATATTGGATCCAACTTAGGATCTGAGCTCAATAGCGTGGATGAATTTATGGCTGCAAGTGCAATTGTCTGGAGCTGTCAGGGTGACACAAGGTAGAAAACGGAGCCACACAGTAAAGTTGTCCGCGGTTTCATCCACGGGGCCACAGCCCGTTCTTCTGGGACCATGTTAAGTGTTTCCTGCATGTCCTCCTGCAGGCCTCACGTTCTCAAGGTTAGCTGCTAATCTGTGACAGCCAATCTGTGTCTTAGAGAAGCTTCTCTAAGCCCATTTCTTCCTCTCTGCCTCCCCACCCTCAATAATAAAAGGAAAGGTCCTACCCTGCCCACTAAGGGTCTGGCTTCCTCGCCTACCCCAGGTCATGGGCAGCAGGGATAACCAAAGCTCCTGTCTTCCATGGTTCTCTGCAGTCTGGGTGAGGCCATCCAGAGAGTTGGCAATACATTTCCCAAGTCCAGGTCCCTCAATCTTCACATATCCCAAATGGGAATCCTCTCTGTGGCTTTCCTCCATCACAAAGGAATCTAAATTGTCCTCATTGGGGATCTCCGACAGGAGCCGTTCTATCTCCACATGCACAGAGGGAAGCTGGGCACGGGGACACCCACCTGTGATCCCAGCACCAAAGAGGCTGAAGCAGAAAGGATCATCAAGAGTTCGAAGTCTGCTGGGCTGTGGTGGCTCACCCCTTTAATCCCAGCACTCGGGAGGCAGAGGCAGGTGGATCTCTGAGTTTGAGGCCAGCCTGGACTACAGAGTGAGTTCCAGGACAGCCAGGAAAACTCGGTCTTAAAAAATCAAAAAAACAAGCAAAAACCAACCAACCAACTAACCACCACCAAGACAAAGAGTTCAAGGTCAACGGGGAGGGGGGTGACAACGGACACTGTCTCAGAATAAAAGGCCGAGAAGATGACTCAGTGATATGTGGTGACGTAAGCACAAGGACCTGCGTTTAATCTCCAGAACTCAGGCGGTTACGGGCAGGGGAGGGGGTGTAATCCAGGCTGAGTGGCTGTTTTTATAATCCCAATGCTGGGGAAACAGAGTCAGGCCAATCCCTGGGGCTTGTTGAACTGCCAGCCTTGACACGTCGATGCGGTCCAGACCAGTCCCACCAAGCCTGGATCTGGGACTTGCTTTGTCTCAGATGACCTTGAACTCTGAGATCTTCTTGCCTTAGGCTCCTGGGATTCATAGCCATTTTGCCTCCATAGAGATCTCCCTACCAAGATCCAGGTCAGATACTCGTATCTCCCAGCCTCAAGATCAGGATCACAGGTGAGCCTTCCAGTTCTAGACTGTGGTTCATTCCAGATATAGTCAAGTTGACAACCAGGAATAGCCACTACGATCCACCCCTTGTCAACTTGACACAAATAAATCATGTCCCCAGGAAACAATAACAAGGTCATGAATAATATGATATAACTATTCTGTATACATCAGCATCTAGGGAATGACACCCAAAGTTTCCTCTGGCCTTCACACACATGTACACACACCTGGACATGAACAAGGGCCCAGCCAGGTCACAGATCTGCCCGGCTTGTGCACACACCATCCCCTTGCTGTTATGGACCAGACAACTCCAGGCCCAGCTTCCTCCCACTGGCTTACTGCAGAGAACTGGAGAGAGGCTCGCTTAGCCCTGGAGCTGACCTGAGGTTTATGCCCAGGATATGTCGCCATTCTATTAACAATTCTTATTACTGGGCCAGTTAGATGGCTCTGCGGGTCAAGGCAGTTGTTGCAAGCTCGATGACCTGAGTTCAGTCCCCAGGACCAGCATGGCAGGAGGAGATCAGTGACTCCTGCAAGCTGCTCTGGTCTCTCTCAGAATGGCAGCGCAAGACTACTCTATTTCAAAGACAGAAACTGCTCCCAAGGTGTTCCGGTTTGGGGTTTTAATAAAATGTCCCCTAGAGCCTCATGTGTTTGGACACTTGGCTCCCAGCTGGTGATGTGATTTGGGTGTTGTGGAACCAGGGAGATATGGTCACACTGGTGAATATCAGGTGTGGGGTGGGCACCGTGGGTTTTATATATATAGCTTGGCTTTGTTTCAGGTCCTGTCTTTGTTTCCTGATTTGCTATGAAGTGAGAGGCTGCACTCCCACTGCCCAGGATGAAGCCACTCCAGGATGCCTCTGTTGTACTGTTTTCTTTCTTGGAATCATGTGCCACAATAAAATAAAATAAAATAAAATAAAATAAAATAAAATAAAATAAAATAAAATAAACTACCACCAACAAAACCTCTCTTGGCTCTTAAATGGCTTCTGTTAGGTGTTCTGTCTCAGGGACGAAAGAAGAGTCGCTAAGACAATACCTTTCAAAAACCATGGCCATTAGACCACCCCTCTAAGACCAGCTATTTCAAGAGGGCTGGTGACCTAGCTCAGTGGTATAGCACTTGTGTGATGTGCACAAGACCTCGGGTTCAATTGCCCAACACTTGAAAACAAAAAACAAGAAATAAAAAAATTATTTACAATATCAAGACAAGAAAAGTACAGCCTACCAAGGCTAGGGGCGGGTCTGAGCAGTCGCACAGGTTGCGGGTACACCCACCGAGCTGCCCTGCTCGCCGGCAGCGGCAAGATGTAAGGACTTTTAAAGAGCTAGCCCACAACCTCTATGCTTGATATCCTAAGAACCCTATTAATGAAACCCTTGCTGCTAACTAACTCGAGAGCGCAGAGCACTGGACACGCCTGTTCATTTAACTAAATCCTCCCCGCTTACGTAAGACAGAAAAGGGTGAGAAACTGGCTTGCCCAAGAGCAAGCTTGCCCAAGGCAGTCAGGTTCCAGGATCCGGACCCAGAACCGCTGGTCTCTGGGTGGGGAAGTGCCCTGACCCGGCCAGGGAGGGTGGGGAAGTGCCTTGGCCTCTAGCAACCCTCCCAGACTCCACTTTTGCTGAAAGCGTGAGGCCAAACCTCATTTCCATCTCTGGGTTCCACTTCCCTCCTCGAATCACCCTCCCGCCCCCCCCCCCATGCTTCTCTGCAGCCTTTCTCAGCACACACGTGACTCCCCAGTTCCCCTAAATGCCGCCTCCTCTCGTCTCTTCTTACGAGACGGCCAGCTTGGGATTATATTTGTGTGTTTATTTATAATGGCCTGGAATCAAGTCTGAAATGTTTTCCGGCAGCGGAGAGGTGGGAGAGTCTCTTTAAGGGTTTGAAGAGCCCAGTGAGGATGTGAGTGGGCGGGGCTTCGGGTAGCCCCGCCTCCCTCCCGGAAAGGGTGCAGAACGCATATTCACATAACTTCAGAACCAGAAGTTCAAGTCCTGTGCAATTGTGGGCAAATTGCTTAATTTCTCTTTGCTGCAGTTCAAATGGGATTCGTAATAGTGTAGGTTTCCACAGTGTTAAATTAAAATTAAATTTAAAAAAATGTTGAGGTAGGGTCCATGTAACTCAGACTGAATTTGAACTCTCTACATAGCCAAAGATGACACTGAACCTCTCTGGACTGTTTGCCTCCACTCCCTAGTGCTAAGATTACAGGCATGGTTTTCAAAGTAATAGATGTCACCATGATTGGCATTTTCAAGGCCACTTGTGCTATTTTTAGAGCTCATGGAAATTCCTGGGTGACTACAATGTCCTGGAGGAGGGCACAGGTACTTCGGCCAGATGTCCGTCCACAATCAAACCCTGTTTTACCCTTCCAGCTGCACGGCCTTTGTTAAGTGATTATGACCCTCTACGCCTTGATTGCTTCATGTAACAATCTTCCTCTGGACAGAGACTGTCTTAGAGATGGTGCCTGTCCTCCCTCCCTCCATGGGACTTAGGAGACCAAACATCAGGATATATGCTGGAAGAGAGGGCTTCTGGGTCATCCCTGTCATCTGCAGGAGAGAGCTCACCCAGGACCAAAGTCAGCACAGGGCAAGAGAGAAGGGGCTGAGGAGACACTGAGTCCCTAGATCACGCTGTGCCTGAAGCAGGTGGCTTTTAGATTTCCTATTTTCACGAGCCAATAAACTTCCCATTTTGCAAAAGCCACTTACAGTTGGGTTTTCTCAAAGGAAATTATCTAGGCCAGCTCTGAGAGGTTAAGCAACTTGGTACAGGCCCAGACTCTGGGCTTGGGACTCTGAAGTAAGTGACAGCCTTGCACTCTCTGACCTAGGCCCTGCTGTTGCCCTGGGATGTGAAGATTGTACCTCTTTACCCTTCCTGAGAAAGTGAAACAGTTCAGAAAACTTAGAAGGACAGTGGAGTTTACTTGATGCCCAGACAGCTGCAGCCTGAAGCCCATGTCTCCTGCTACCAGCAGTCTGGCTTCCTTGGACTGGTGACTCCATCTCAGGGACTGGCCAGCTAAGCAGTCCAGGTGCCCAAATGTGATAGGGAATCCAGTCTTGAGGCTCAGGGAGGTGGACCAGGCCCTTCCTGCCTCTGGGCTCCCAGCCTGGGTGGCTGAACTGGACGTTCCTAGGGACTTGGTCTATGAGAGGCAAAGAAGACCTTGTCATCCTGACTTCTAAAACCTTCCAAGGACTGGTGGGGGTTTGGGGAAAATGACTTGTACACTTCCAGCTCAAGGGAGATGGTGTTGGGCAACACAACCCAGCCCCACTTATGCCCAACATTTACAGTTAGTGGCCAAGAGATGACAAACACGTCAAGCAGACACGGAGTGTCATGGCACGTAGTAAAGGGACAGGGTTGGGGTGGGAGTTATCAGGAGAGGAGCAGGGATGTCCTAGTGGCATTAGAATGCTAGACTGTCAGTTACCTGGAATCCTAAGCTCTGAGCTGTGCTACGCGTAGGCTGACGTCCCTGTCCCGGCCACTTGCTGGCCTTGTTCAGTCAGGGGTCAGCAACAGCCCCATGCTTTGAAAACAGCTGTCCTGCTCTACCTGCAAGTCCTGGGATGGTTAAAAAGTTGACTGATCACTGACTTACAGTAGTGACTTCTCCCCTTAGCGTAATGGCTCTCGACCTTCTTAACGCCGCGACCCTTTAACATACTTCCTCACGCTGCGGTGACTCCCAACCATAAAGTCGTTTTTTGTTGCTACTTCATAACTGTAATTTTGCTACTGTTATGAATTGTGATGCACATATCTGTGTTTTCCTGCAGTCTTAAAGTGACCCCTGGAATGGGGTTTCAACCCGCAGGTTGAGGACCGCTGCCTTAGTAGAAAGAACCTACAAAGAGAAAATCCAGAACCCAGTGAAGACAGTGCAGCATTTCACAGGCTCGCCTGGCCACACATGGCTGCCTTGTTTACTTTTTAATCAGCAACGGCCATAGTCAGGTTGGGGGTGAGTGTGGGGGAGCCTCCCTGGCAGGGCTGGCTTTGTCCATAGGGCTTGGGGGGCAGGGAGGGGAGAGATGACACTTAGGTCCTAGAAGTCTCTGTTCTAGGCAAATGTCAGGTGCCTGAAACATGGGGAAGGAGAGATTCTGCCCTAGTGGAACAGGACTGCTAGGAGGTAAGCCAGCATGGGAGGACAGGAGGCTTCCCCTCCCCAAGCAGGTGACACTCAACATGAGACTTGGAGAGAAGACACACAAGCAGAGGGCCCTGGTTAGGACTGGATGGCACAAAGATCCTATGGTGGAAGCCAGCCACACATACTGGGACGGGACCCAAAATGGAGGGAAGCAAACAGTGGAGAGAGAGGGAGGAGAGGCAGATGGGCTAGTCGCCAGGATCATCTGGGTATGGCAGGCAGGGCTAGGAATGACCTTTATTCTCTTTAAAAATATACACATTTGTTTATTTGTCTTAAGTGTGTTTTGTGCACACATGTGGCATGTGAGTGCACGTATCTGAATGTGCCTATTTTGTGTGCCCAAACCTATTTCGGGCATGCACACGCGTGCATGTGTACGTGTTCAAGTGCAAGTGCATGCATGCATGCACAAATGCACATGTGTGTGTGAGAGTGTGTGTCTGGGTGTGTGCTCACAGGCGTGCCTGAAGAGGCACTGATCCCCCCAGAATTGGAATTACAGACGATTGTGAGACATTTTGTGGGTGCTGGAGATCTAACAGTGGTCCTCTGCAAGAGCAATAAGCGCTCCTAACCACAAAGCCATCTCTCCAGCCCTGGACCAGGCATTATTTTTTCTAAGCAGAATGAGAAAGCGGGTGTTTTCCTCTGGAAGGCATCACCATGTCTGGCGCTGATATATGGAGAGTGGATGTGAGACACTGATACGTGGCCTCTCCTTCAGGGTTAGTACTTCTCATGGGGTTTCATTGTCTGCCACTTCAGTGGGTTAAGTGGGGCCCCTAAGAAGTCACGTCACCACTGTGACCTTATTAGGGAAAACTGTTTTTGCAAACGTCACTGACTTAGGGGTCTCCAGAGAAGATCTGGATCTACTGGACTGGCCACTTAACATCTGGGACACAACGACAAGTGTTCTTACAGAATAGACAGCGTCAGACAGGAGGAGCTAGAGAGGCCCTGTGAAGATCAGGCAAGGGTGACGCCTGTTAGAGCTAGAAGAGGCAGAGAAGGGCTTCATGCATCAGCAGTCAACTCTGGGGCCTTGTGATCAGTGACTAACTGCGCCCAGTGACACAGGCCTGTCATCCCAGCTATTCAGGAGGCTGAGGCAGGAGGACAAAAGTTCAAGGCCTATGGAGGCACTTTAGAAAAACTGTGTCAAGCCTAAGTAACATTTGAGCTACTGGGACCCAGGATAGTCAACTTTAATGTTCTTAGTGAAGCACTCTCTTTCTAAGGATGTTGCTTATCAGACCAGCTGTCTTTATTCAGCAGGAATTAATGGGCTCCCTGGGTGAAGCTGCCAAGTTTGAGGGCTTGAGTTTGAGTCCCTGGGTGTCACAGAACAGAAGAAGAAAGTCAATTCTAGCAAGTTGTCCTCCATCTGACCTCAAAATGCGTCCTGTGGCGCACATATAATTAATTTTAATGGGCAAAAGAAATTAAATCTACCTACCTGTCTGCTACTGTTTGAAAAGTGGCTGAGCCCCTCGATACAGTAAGCCCATCTTCCCGTCTTGTGAGGTAGACAGTCATTTCTCTTCTACAGTGGAGAAGACCAGGATGGAAAGCTTTTTTTTTTTTTAAAAAGAATAATATATATATATATATATATATATATATTCTTCCGACCAACGGACCGTCAGGCTAGAACCCAGTCTCCCTTCCCATCTATCAGACTGTCTTGTTTGTGGCTTTTTGAGACAGGGTTTCGCTCTGTACCAGGCACTTACCGTGTAGACAAGGCTAGCCTTGAATTCTCCATGATCCTCCTGCCTCAGCTTCTCAAGTGCTAGGAATACAGACAGGTTCAGGTGCTTAGCCCTGCTTGGCAATGCTACCTTAGACAGGCGCTTTGTCTCTGCTTGGCTCTGGTCAGCCCTAAGATGAGAATCAAAATGCCTCTGTGAGAAGACGGATGTGGAGAATAAATGAAAACAGGGCCTTTGCTTACCACAGCACTGGGAGAGCAAACTGGAAGTCACTCAGTCACACCGGGAACCAGTGCTGGGCACAGGACACTGATCCAGCCTAAGTCTGCCTTTCTATCCTATGGTGAATCCAGAATGGATGTTTACAACTCTAAGTTCCAGTTAAGTTTCTCCAGGGAAGGCAATCCCATCCTTCACATATACTTGAAGGAGCCCATGCACCAGAACCATCACTCAATGCTCACCCAGGGCAGTCTGAACATACCCCAGAAATTTCACCTGGATGACTTCAGTGAGGAAGATTCTTTATTCTGTTAAACAAGTTTTTAAATTTATTTGTATGAAGGTTTTGTATGCATGTATGTACGGTAGTATGGTATCACTTGTATACCCTGTGCCCTTGAAGATCAGAAGAGAGCCTAGAACTGGAGTTAGAGTGGTTATGAGCCACCATCAAGCCCCAAGGAAGATTTTCTCTTTTTGTTGTTTTTTTGTTTTGAGACATTGTGTAACTGGCTGTCCCGGAACTCACTATGTAGACCAGGCTAGCCTGGAACTCAAGGGACCCCTTGTTTCTGTCTGGAGAGTAAAGAGTTTAAAGTCAAGTGCCACCACATCCGGTCAGGATTTTCTTGATACTGCGGAAAGACAGAAAACTAGCACATGTCCCATTGGTTCCTCCTGCCGGGGTAAAAATCCCATGGACTTTCCAAAGTTTCGGGAGAGCAGGGTGGGCAGCTGGGTGTTGACACTTGTCCAAAACTCGGTAGACTGAGGAAGGCAGATCCGGAGCTGGAGGCTGGCCTGGGCTACGTAGTGAATTCCAGGCCAGCTCGGGCTACCGAGTGATTCACTGTCTAAAACAAACACTCTGCTTGCTGGGATGTGGCCCGAATGCGTCCTTGCATGCATGGAGCGCTGGTTTATCTCCTTCCCCCACCCCCCGCAATGCATGTCTGTGATTCCAAGATGTGGGAGGTGGAGGCAGGAGGATCATCCTTTGCCTGACGGCAAATAAGAGGTTATCTTTGGCCTGACAGCAAGTGGGAGGCCAGCCTGGAATAGCGTGACCCTGAGTTAAAAATAAAGAGCGGAGCCCGAAGTGATGGGACACACCTTTAATCTCAGAACTCGGAAAAGAGGCAGCCGGATTTATGAATTCGAGGCTGATATTGGTCTACAGAGCAAGTTTGAGGACATCCAGGGCTACGAAGAGAAACCCTGTCTCGAAAAACCAAGTCAAAAGAAGTAAATGAATAAATAAAAGAAAAACAGATAGAACGGGACAGGAAACGCCGCTCCCACTCAACCGCCCAGTTCGAGGCCACGCCCTCGCGGCCTGACTCAAACGGCTGGCTCGGGGCTCGAAATCAAGATACGCCCCCAGCCCCGCCTTGGCCCACGCGTCCTAGGCGCGCCGCCGGGGGTCGCTTGGGCAACGGGCGCGCGCCGGCCGGAGTGGGGAACCCGGGAAGCCGCACGCGGCGCGCGCAGCAGGTCACCTCCTCCGGCTCAGGCCTTTTCCACTAAGCCCCGCCCCCGCCCCGCCCCCGCGGAAGTGCCGGCAAGCCTCTTCGCTTTCTGACTGGTCCTCTGGTGCAGAGGGCGGAGCTCGCGGTGAGGCGGGGGTGCGTACTTCCGGCTGCCGGCTTGACATGCAGAAGCCGCTGCTGGGGAGGTTGGGGCTGAGGTGGTGGCGGGCGACGGGCCTCGAGACGCGGAGCGACGCGGCCTAGCGCGGCGGACGGCCGAGGGAACTCGGGCAGCCGTCCCGTCCCGCCATGGAAATGGAGAAGGAATTCGAGCAGATCGACAAGGCTGGGAACTGGGCGGCTATTTACCAGGTGCGGAGCCGGGGACCCCTAGGCCGCGCCGTCTCCTCGACCCTCCCGGTTTAGGGGACCCCTGTCGCGCGTCCTCGCCGCCCTAGACCCCACTTGGGGCTCGCGGCCCTTGCGACACCCCCACTCTCCAATATCTCACCGCGGTCCGTGTCTTCTCCGAGCTCCCCCAACCCGACCCCAACATGGCCCAGCCACCCTTTGTCCCCACTAGTCCACACCCCTGCCGCTTCCTTGTCTGGACCGGACCACCTCAGGTCCTCTTCCTTTGTCTCCTGGGGAGGAGGGTGGGCTCGCCGACACCCCCCGCCCGCGCACATTTCACTTCCTCAGACCTCGGTGTGCGGTCGTGGAGGCCCCTGGATGACAGCCCCCTTACTCCTTCCTGCCCATTCATTTGTTAGACGTGAGCTGGAGAGTCTGTTCGGTGCTAGGCGTTGGAGATGGTGTGTGTTAAACGCCACCGTAGACCTACCCTACCTCCCAGAGAGGCTTGTAGTCACACAGACACTCAAATACTGATCATTGCAGCTGGTGACAAGTGTTGAGAAGAGAAAAACCCGTTCCGGTGGAGGGTCTGCTGCCTTGTCGAGGGGATCACGGCGGGGCTGCTAGGGAAGGAGACTTGCTCTTTGAATAGAGCAAGGAGTGGCAAGCCAGGAGGGTAGGGGACACGAAGGGCACACAGAACCCATTCCTATAGCTGCCTGACCCTCTCTAAATGGCCTCTTTCCTTGTCGTTTATCCTTTGATCGTGGGCTGAGATGGTTTCTATTTTCTGAGATCCGGTCCACTTAAGAGGTTCTGGGGGTTCATAAATAAAGTATTATGAAAGTAGGGTTTTCCCTCCTCTATGTATGAAACAGCGAATTGAAAACGCAAAGATGTCTTTACAAGCAGCTAAGTCCTCTAAAGAAAATAAGTCTTCTGATTAAATGTCAGTGCGGGGGTTGTGAGGATTAACCAAAACCACACTCGCCAGGCATCTTAAATAAGCATGTGCAAAGTAGATCCTGTTCCTTGTGTAAAGAGAGCAGGCTGTTTATTCTGCTTTCAGCTTATGGGTTCAAAAGACAGCGGGTGAGACCCATCAGCTGGAGAATTGAAATCTATTTTGAGCTTCACTTAGGAAAGTAGAAAGCCTCAGGCTGTTGTTTGGTGTTCTTGACTGACAAAACCTTTTTTGGGGTGGCCTTGATTTCCAGATTCCTTGACTGAGTTCTTTTTACTCGGGCCTTGATGTGCGTCAGCTTTCTGGGGGCTGATATTTATAGCTAGTGTAATCTGTGTAAGTAGATAGATCAATAGTAACGTTTGTACTGCACGTCTAGCCTTTGAATTGGCTGGACAGATTCCACTAAGGAGTCAGATCTGTGGGCAGATTTTCCATATCAGATTAAATGCAAGTGGGTCCCAGAGTAACAACAGCACATGAAGACTGTCGTGTAAGCCACTCCGAAGTGTGGAGGTGGTAGGTTAAATAGACCATCCCAAGTGGAGACAGTTGAATCTTTAATGCTGAAACAGACGATTTGGGAACAAATTTGCATCATAAATAAGTTATGGTAGAATGTTTTTTGTTTTGTTTTGTTTTGCTTTGTTTTGTTTTTTTTACGATGTTAGGTCAGAGTGGCCTGCCCTGACATCTAAGCCTTGTTAAAGTTGTGTTAAGATTGTTGTTGGCGCAGAGCGGGCTGGCTTTGAAATCTGTTTTCTTCGTTCTTCTCCAATTTCTCCTCCACACTTAAGCCCCACAAGTTAAGTAGGATGTCAGGGTCTGCACAGCCTAGTCACAAGTGCTTGCACCTTGGGCTTTCCTAGTGTGGGTATTTTATGTTCTCTCTCTCTCTCTCCTTTTTGTTTTTTGGAGATGGTTTCTCTGTGTAGCCCTGGCAGTTCTGGAACTTGCTCTGTAGCCCAGGCTGACTTTGAACTCATGGAGATCCTCTTGCCTCTGTTTCTGGAGTGCCACCATAGTTTCTAAGACAGTTATGGAAGTACTTCCCTTGTTTTACATTTTAAAAGTAGCCTTTTGTCTTACAACTGTGACCTTTTTGTTGTTATTGTTTTATTTTGTCTTTTAGTTTTTGCTCAAGACAGGGTTTCTCTATGTAACAGTTCTTGGCTGTTTTGGAGTTTTTGCAGACCAGGTTGGCCTCAGACTCAGAAATCTGCCCGACTGCCTCCAGAGTGCTAGGATCAAAGATGTGTGTCACCACACTGGCTTCAGTTGTGCCACTTTTTAAAACCAGCATTTGAATGACCTTGGCTGAATCTGAAGCTAGTTTTCTAAGATAAAGGCTAGTTTATCCAAGCCTTTGTCGTTGTTTTTGTTTTTTGAGTTCAAAGAAATGTGTTTACAATTGGTGGAAAATAAAAGTTTTTATAAATAAATGTTTGACAATGTGTCATAGTGGGCAGCATTATCACAAGTCCTGTTTGGGCTTGTCATCTGAGAGCACGCGGCTTTGCTGACAGCTGCGCAAGGAAGCGGCAGAATCATTTCCGTATTCTAATTTATTTTCTACTGAGACCTACAAGGTCTGTCTACAAACTCTGAAACAAATGGGCAAAAGAACAAAAGGTGAAGCGGACGCTTGAGTGCAGGGGGAAGGTGGCAGCTTAAGAAGAAATATCTCCAAGCAGCACACCTTCTGGGAGGAAGCCGGAGTTTTTTAATCTCTATGTTAACAGGTGGCTGATGAGTCAGATTTGTTTGCCTATGGAGATGGCTGTGAGAATGGCTTTCTCTCCTTTAGCATTTGCAAAGGAGTGGTAAGACTGCAGGAGCGATTTAGAGGGCTGGCCGGAAAGGAGACTGGCTTCACTAGCCCAGGGAGAGCACTTGCTTGACCAGATGGAAGCTGTGCCTAGAGACACTGCCTCCTTCAGTAGTGGAAGGGGGTGCTTGTTCATGAGGTCCCGCTCTTGCTCTTAATGTTCAGTTCTTTGATTGTGCCTCTTTCAGTGAGCGATCTCAGGTAATGAGGATCTCCCACCCCAGTAGCTCCTGACTTGAAGGAAAGACAGTTCTGCTGTCGATGGCTCTTGTAGCAGATATGGGTTATAGCCGCCTTCATTCTGAAGTAGAACCCAGTGAGGGATTGAGTTAAAGTCCTGTTAAGTCAGCAGTGCCCTAAAATCCCTTACTAGTATAGAGAATTGACACTGCCATGCTCCAAGATATGCTTACAGTATTTAGAAACCACTGCTTCAAAGCAGGGAAAACTATATTTTGTGCAGAAGACATCAAGACACCATGACTCATTTCGATGGGTGGGGGTGGGAGTATATAATGTGGAGATTGGGACGTTCTCATCTTGAGTGACCCTTGAGATTTAAATGTTCTTGCTTGCCCTGGTTTGCATGAACTAAATTTAGGCTTCTGCTGGGCACTTTGAAGAGGTGTGAAGGCCTTTGAAATTGTCTGGGCTGGTAGGAAATTAACAGGGAGTTTCAGCAGAGCCAAGAAGAGCTGCACCCCTTGTTTGCTGTCCCAGCATATATTTACAGTAGCTGGGCTTTCTGGGAGTAAGGGGGACCCATTTGGACCAGGACCGTACATCAACTTGAGATAGTGGGAGAATAGGGAAAACAAAATGGTTTCCTGGTTTTCAGCTACCAGGTCCTCTGCTGGGCGTCTGTCCTGCCTGCTACCTTTACATTTTAGTAGGAACCGCAGGGCCTGGTATTTATTGAGCAATGGAGTTAATTGCTGGTGTGTTGAGATTGAAATAAATGAAGTTCCCTGTAGAGGCCTTTTGGATGGTAATCTACTGAGATTGAGTTTCCTCACTGTCTTTCTCTTGGTGGCACTGGAATAGTACCCAGGGCCTAGGCAAGCACTGTAGCGTGGGACTACCTCCCTGGCCTTTGTTTGTTTGTTTGCTTGCTTGCTTGCTGGCTTTTGTTTGTTTGTTTTGTGTCACATCTTGCTGTGTGGCCCAGTCTAGGCTCCCTTCTACTGCTGTGCCTTGCTCTCTCACTGGCCTGAGCCCTGCCCTGCCACCCCCCCTCCCCTTTTTCCCTTTTCTAGTCTCTTCAGAAGAATTCTTTAGGCAGTGTCTTCCATGTTGGGCTTGTGTTCATAAACGCTTTGAGGCCTACCTGAGCGCATGTGTATGCTGCTTGCCGCAGACCTCTTCTTCATCTGGTGTTGATGTTAACTCAACCCAGCAGCAGCCAATACTGGCACCAAGGCTGGGCATGTTCCAGAAACCTGGAATCCTACCCGCGTCATTGCTTCTAGGATGATCTCTGCACTTGCAGTGCCCTGAGTGGGTTTTGAGTAGGTAAGAGTGCTTGGCTTTGCCTTGCTCTGAGAGTCCCTCCCCCTTCTTTCTTTGCTTGGTCACCGTATCATCCACCTCAGTGGTCCAAGTGCTCACTAAGCCTGCGCTTATTTGTTGATACCGCAGAGTTGCCAAACTGCATGCCCTTATTTTATTGTGTGCCCCGTCTGTGCGTGCATGTGCACCTGTGTGCATACCTGTAGGTGTGCCCCTCTGTGTGTGCATGTGCACCTGTGTGCATACCTGTAGGTGTGCCCCATCTGTGCGTGCATGTGCACCTGTGTGCATACCTGTAGGTGTGCCCCATCTGTGCGTGCATGTGCACCTGTGTGCATACCTGTAGGTGTGCCCCGCCTGTGCGTGCATGTGCACCTGTGTGTATACCTGTAGGTGTGCCCCGTCTGTGCGTGCATGTGCACCTGTGTGCATACCTGTAGGTGTGCCCCTCTGTGTGTGCATGTGCACCTGTGTGCATACCTGTAGGTGTGCCCCTCTGTGTGTGCATGTGCACCTGTGTGTATACCTGTAGGTATGCCCCGTCTGTGCGTGCATGTGCACCTGTGCACTGGGTGTTGGTCTTCCATGTCTCTCATCTTGTTCATAACAGGATGTCTGTGTCACTGCTGCTATGCCAGGATGTCTGGCTCATGGGCATCCAGGGATTCTCCTGTCTCCCATTTCATACAGCAGTACCGGGGTTATAGATAGGCCTCCGAGTCCAGCTTTATGTTGGCTCTAGGGGTCCTCACACTTGTATAGCAAGCACTTTAACCACTGAGCCATCTTCCCAGCTCATGCTGGTTACTTCCTAATCTGCTTGGTCAGGCTTCCCCTCCCCAGCCCCACCCCCCAAACCTTTCAGTTTATTGCTAATGTTCTTTTCCCCCCTCCAAGACAAGGTTTCTCTGTGTAGCTCTGGTTGCTTCTACTTCCCAAGTGTTAGGATTAAAGGTGTGTGCTGCCACCACCACCCAGCTTTGCTTTTAACAGTAGCTATGGGCCTTTCACTTCTGTGTGACTACTCCCCTACCCCCTACCCTGAGACAAGGTCTCTTTGTTTAGCCCTGACTACCTTGGAACTAGCTCTGTAGACCAGGCTGGCCACTAACTCACAGATCCACGTATCTCTGTCTCTTGAGTACTGAGATTAAAGATGTTCTCTGACACCACCCATCACCATTGAGTCTGGATCTTATGGGGTGTTCTGCAAACATTAAAATAGACACACATGGTTTTAGTGCACACTTTTAATCCCAGCACTTGGTAGGCAGAGGCAGGTGGATCTTTAGCCATCCTGGTTCAAGGCCATCTTGGTCAACAGAGGAGTTTCAGAACAACCAAGGCTCTCAATAAATAAAACAAACCCCAAGATCTAGCCCTGGTGGTGTCTTCGTTCTCCTGCAGTGCCCAGGAAGGTTCCTTCCTGCACTGTCAATCACACGCTTAGCTAGCATGCCAGTCCAGCTTGTACCTTGCAGCTCAAATGTGTGCCTCCTTTCATGGAACTTCGTCCTGGGTCTTGGGCACTACCTGGTGTTGCCCTGTGCTTGTTAGAACTGCCTCTCTGTATCTTGGTCCATTCCAGAGCCCACATGTCCTGTGGTCACTATGGCATCCACCTGGCACAAAGTAAGTATTCTCACTAGTGTGGCATGGACATGGCTGTCTAAAGATTTAACGGCTATGGTCCCCTGTACCAAGCTCATGATGGAGTCAGGAAAGTTTGTGCACAGAGGGCCCAACAGTAGGGTTCCTGTGGTGGGAAGCCCTGTAGTTGATCCCTGATCCAAAGAAGTAGCTCGGTGTTGCCTTCCCGTGGCTTCTGAGAAACTGCTGAGTGTGCTGTAAGACCTGCTGTGTCTGCCCACCTCATAGAAGTTTTAGTGTGAGTGTTCCCTCTTTGCGACAGGCTCGGTTGACAGCTTTGTGGCACCATAGCTTTCTCTCCAGGCCTAGTGAGCTCCTCTGATGTAGCCACTCTTGACCTCTTTAACCTTGGGAAATAAGACATGCTTCTCTGTCAGTCAATAACCTTACCAAGTTTTGTATTCCTCAAAGTCCACTTAGTAAAGGCAAGCATTGTGTAGCCTTTAACTAGACTGTCCAGTGTCAGGAGGGGAGTGTAATCTGCTCTTTGGTGCTCGTACTGTTTGGCTTTGTATCACAATCTCAGCTAGTGCTAGATGGCTCGCATCTTTCTGCCTCACTTCCCCACTCCCCTCTTTTCTCATTCCTTTTGTAAAATGGTTCTGAATTGACTAAGCTCACCTCCAGTAATAAAAGTTCATACTGTTCTCGAAGCAACCCTTGTAAACTGCAAGGGTCTGCACAGGTCATGTGCTTAGGCTCAAAAATTGGTAGGTCTGCTAGTGTGGCTAGAAGCTTGAAGAGTTGGGTAATTTTTTTTTTCCCTCAAGGGACATTCAAGGTTCTTACTAAGAGGGCTTCCTGGAGTGAGTGACGTGGGAAAATGAGTATCTTACCACAGTTAGACACCCCTCCTCGAGACAGTGCTTGGGTGATTTTCCTGTAAAAACAGAGGAACTGACTCTTGAGAGTTCACAAAAGCGGGATTCAAGGGGGGTGGGGGGCAGCTGCCCTTAGGTTGTAATGTTAGCAGGAACCCACATCTGCTCTCAACTTCATTTGAATAAGATGAGAGCTGATACATCTGCTGGCCTCAGAGAAAAGTACCTAAGTCCCCAGAGCTGGACAGAGCCATTCACTTTGGAGACACTCCCACTCCCCAGCCTTCCTTTCTCAGCAGCTTTTCTTTTCAGACAAGATCATAGGCATCCCGGGCTGGCTAAGTATCAAGAATAACCTTGAACCTTTACCTTCAAGTCCACAGCACTATTACAAGGGTGAGCCGCAGTGCTGGGTTTATGTGTATGGGGTAGGTATGAATCGCAGACCCTCTAGGCAAGCACTCTGCCAACTGAGCTGCCCACGTCCCCCACCCCACTCCTCAGTCCCTTTACTTTTTGACACAGGTTTTCACCATTGTGCGCAGGCTGCCCTAAGCTCACAATCCTCCTGCTTCAGTTTCCAAATTCCTGAGACTTCAGTCATATTCCACCATGCTTGACACATCCCAGGCCTTTTCTGACAGTCTATAGATTCTGAATGTCTGAAAACTGACTACAGGACCATATCTCAGCACAGCTGCCTTTCCTACTCAATAGCCAGTGTTGAAGCCTGAGTCTGACACTCCTGCGGCTTTGGCACACACAGGTCACATTGCAGACAGGTCACTTCTGTGAGTGAGGGCTGTCAGCCTTGTGTGTGGTGGTTCACTTCCAAGTGCCCAGGATGCTGTCCAGTCTGTGACTGGAGCTAGCAATCAGTTTAAGACCTGAGCCTGCCGTGTGCACTAGGAATCAGCATTAGCTTGCTGGCTAAGTGATGGCTCTAGGTTTTCTTTGGGAAAAATACGCATGTTCATGTGTTCTTTTCACCACCAACAAGTCCAGGAAGGCCTACTGAGTCACCAGAGCAGGGGCCTTGGGGACCAAATGGTCTCATGGCCTTGACTCCTTCTCTCTCAGCCCAGAGCTACTTCTCTGCATAGAGAGAAGCCTGGGCCTTTGTTGTCTGAGTGGTAGTGCTTGCAGAGGACAAGTTGAGCTCTAGAGTCACATTCTGAAGACGTAGTGGTTGGCCAGAGAGAAGCTCTTTCCATATCTGTCTAGAAGCAGTTGTCCTGTACTTTTTTCTTATTCTTCTTTTTCACTGGATCTTTTGGTCTCACCATTTCCTTTCACAAGAGTATTATGTTTATTGTGTGTTCCCTCATGTGACAAGTCAGAGGACAGTCTGAATAAGTTGGTTCTCTCCTTCTGTCTTGTAGGTCCTGGGATGGAACTTGGTCCCCAGCTTTGGCAGCAGGTGTCTTTCCTTACCAGGCCATCTCACTGCCAGCACACCTCTTCCTAAGGAGGAGGCTTACTTAAAAATGCCAGAGTTCCAGTCACTAGCTTGCTGCTGTTCATTTTGAGCAGACTGGCCACTCAAAACACATGTGCCTCAGAGATGCCTACAGGAAGGCACATGTCAGTGACTATCCCAAGTGACAGAGCTCTCTTCAGAGGTGGGCTACCTCAGGGTGTCTCAGATACAGTCACTTCAGAGCACAGGTTCACCCAGTTGTAAAACAGACTGCACTGTTTGAGTTCATGACAGTTAACACCCGCCCAAGCTGAGCTTTGTTGGGGTGTATTCCTCCTGTGTTGATTGTGTGCTGCTCTGCTCTCCCAGTAGGGTGTCTTTTACTCCTAACAGGATAAGAGCAAAGTAGACCCTCCCTGAGCTAAATGTGTGTGGCTGGCTTTACACTTAGAGGAGGGCCTGGGAGAGAACAGCCAGTGGTGACTGTGTTCTTTTAAAATGCGTGTGTGCAACTGCCCCCAAACCCCGTGGGAGAGAGAAAATGCGTGTGCGCGTGCATTCTGTCTGAGTGGATACAGGGATACATATGTTTGTGTAGGCTCACATATAGACCAGAAGAGGGCCTAGGATTTCCTGCTGCCTGAGTTACAGATAGGAGTAGGAGCTGCCATTGGTCTGGGCACTGCCCTGCAGTCTTGTAGGAGAGCAGCAGGTGCTCACCCGGCTTGCTCGGGTGTCTCTGTGAGGAGGGCACTTTCTTGTGCAGTGATTACTTTGTTCTCTGTCTTCTGTTGTTTCCCTCTGATTGATCGAGACCCTGCTGGGATTCCTCTCCTGTACCTGACTCCACTTCCTGCCACCTTGCAGGTGGGGTGGAGCCATATACCACTGAGGGGGAAGCTATGTGTGTCAGTCACATGAGGCCACTTCCCTGTGGCAGCCCTAGTTACAGCAGGTGGTTTAGCCTCATATGAGTACCAGCAGGTTCACATTCTCCTGAACTTGAGAATCCAGTCTCTTGAAGCTGGGTTTCAGAGGGTTCTGTGTTCCAGTCATGTGCCATGTCTAGGCCTTCCTGGATTGCCACCTTTACCAGGGTGTCCCCTGACAAGACAACAATGCCTGTGGGTCTGTAAAGGGAGGAGATTCTGGACATAGTTTCAGGGGAGCAGCATCCGAGTTAGTGCGCGTGAGCAACCACTTACATAGTGGAACCCTATTGACTGAGATTTTAGGACCTTACCTCAGGTTAGACAGTGAGTGCTTATGCCACCAGGGTCTCTATGCAGAAGAAGTGCATTAAAGTGGCTGTGGAGAGTGCAGACTGGACCACAGGCCAGCTACCACTCCTCACACTACTCGAGCTACTTCGGAATTGAGTGTTCTGACCTCATGGGAAGTGCAGTGTGCAAGGCAGGCTGGCTGCCAGGTCAGGCCTGCACTGCACAGTCTTCCTGTGTTTCTTCTCTTGGGTAAATCTTAGAAGTGTCTGTGCCATGGGCAGGTTGTTACTTTCTGTTCACAGCATAAGGAACTGTCCACCTGTGCTCCTCCCCCTTGCTCTTCTCCCTGCTAGTTAGAATGCTCGCCCAGTTTGAGGGACAGCATTGATGCTGGCCCAGATCAGATGGCAGATTCTGTTTTCTTGTTTCATCCTTTGTAAGCCTGAACCATCTCTCCTCACCCCAAAATAAACCCATCACAATGAATCCAAAGCAGGTACACAGTACAGAGGGATTCGCTGTGAGAAGCCAGAGATTGACAAGCAAGTGCTTTTCATGAAGGGCTGTTCTTCAGCCTGGCCTCCTTTGTGACTTGCTCCACCCCTTGGTGGCCATTACTGTGGACTTCCCAGTGACACTGTTGGAAGCTGTCGCCTTTGAAAGGTGTAAGCACCTGGCCTTAGTAGCCGGCCTCCTCAGGAGGCGAGGGAGCATGGCATTTTCCAGCTTCTGTTGCCATGCAGCTGGAGATGGGTGTGGGCCATCTTCCACAACTTCCTGTCTTCAGGGTGAGGGGGTGGCGGTTCTCTAACCGCTGAAGAACTGTGTGGAACATGCTGTTTATTTACAGGGCAAATGGGGCTCTAGTGGCTGCCATTGGCTACCTTCACGTTAGCTAATTGCCACCCCTTGGCAGTGTCCATTCAATGTCCAGGAGCCAGGGCCCTTGTGGGCAGAGGAGGGCTCAGAGCTGAGCTTCCCTTCCAGCTTTTGCAGATGCCCTTCGTTCTGGTGTTAGCTGTAGGCTGGTCATAAAGGAAATGATGAGCGTTCGTGGTCTGTGCTAATTTTAGTCTTCTGTTCACAGCTCATTGTATGTCCTTCACCATTAAGGCTCAGTTTCTAGAAAGACACATTTTGAATGTAGGGCACTGTCTGTTCTACCCTTGGCTCCATTTCAGGAGTCGCCTTCTCAGTGCTCTGAAGTAGTGGCAAGGGCCTCCCAGGTAGGAGCCTGGAGATTGTTTCAACACCCACTCCTTTGCTTAGCGACACTCTGCTGTCCCAGCAAATAACTCTGCTTTGTCTGAAGTGTGCAGCTCTTGGCTAGGGTGTCAAGGTCAGTGTGCAGTGTGACACACACAGGCTCGGATGGCTGACTGAGAAGCCTGCCTTAGCTGCTCCACATATGAACACCATTCATCTTTGCTTCCGGTTACTCTTAGCCGGACTCTGCATGTCAAAGCTTTAATCTCAGGCTTCATGGCTGCCCTTCACCGACCACCCTGAGCAGACACTTCCCAAGGATGGAAGATACAGGGGTCAGGGTCTTCATACCTGGCTGCTTGTGGGTCTTTAAGGAGTTGCATAGGCTCCAGCCTGTAGCATGTGGACTGAGAATAACAGGCTTGACAGCACAGCCTGCATCTGATGCCCTCAACTCCTTAGTCTCTTGAAGAGCTAGAAGGGGCCTGGCATTTCTGGGAGAATGCAAGGAAGCGTTGTGTCTGTGTTAGGCTTCCATAGACTGCGTCGTGATCCTGCTCAGCTATAAGAGGGGCACAGACTTTCAATTTTTACAGTGCCCCAGTTAAAGCTCTAAGAATCGTAATTCACTAAGTGTCATGGCGAATGAAGTTGCTTTGGAGACTCTTGTCTAGAGTGGGGCTGTTGGGTTCTGCCATCAGACTCCAGCTTCCGTCTGCCACATCCTGCTTGTTCAGCAGAGTGCCCACTGTCTTGAGTTAGGTATAAGCTCAAGTTCTATGCAGTACCTTCACACCCCTGGGGTGCTCTGGGTGGTACCCTAATAGCAGGTCTGTAGTAGGGAGTGTTTGCAGAGACAATTGGGTCATAGAGCCTCAGTGTTCTTCACCAGCTCCCCAGTGATTCCAGTCCCCCTTCCCAGCTACTGCTGGTGTGGCAACTGCCTGAGCTTACACCTGCACAGCCTCCCTGGGTCATTAGGGTCATGGATTATAGAGTTGACCTTTGTCTGGCTTTGTAACCTCCTACCTACATGTCTCAAATTGACCACCCGCAGTATTTTGCTTTGTCTGTGTGCACTGTGTTTTGGTAAGAATTGATGAATTGGGAGGAAGTGACACAGGACCTAGAACCTGGTCCTGCTGTGAGAACTGTCTTGGCCTTGGTCCTGGAGCCAAGGGTCTGCTTCTTTGGATGGACATGTCTGCATCTGTTACTTGCCTCACTCCCATGGACTTAAGCTGTCCTGAGTGCTGCGTGGTGCTGATCCTTGGGGCCCTGAACCATGGCAGGCTGGATGTTTGCAAGTTTGGTGTTCATGCTGGATTGAAATGGTGTTTGGTGTGGATTGTGGTTAGTGTCACTAGCAAAATCAGAGCAGAGGGGTGAAGGCACGAGGCCTAAGGGAGATCTCCTGATCGAAAAGTACAGAGTGAGACTACCCCTAGGCAGGCCTGCTTTCCTGCCACCTCATTCTTAGTCCTTTATGCTTTAAAGGAAGTTGGAAGCCACCATCACCATTTTTCCACCACAGGCAGCTAAATGTGATTATATTTTTGTCCTGTGTTGAGCTGTTTCCGAGAGCCTTGTTTTGTGTGCATGTGTTGTGTTTTATGGTATCCTTGTATAACCCAGACTGGCCTCACTGCTCCTCCTCATCCCTCGGTCTCCCCAGTGCTGGGACTGTCATTCTGTGTACATGCTTGACTTCCAGGAATCATCTTTGATGACCAGGCTAGCAGTTAAATCCAATGGGCCTCTTGGGAATGATGAAAAGAGAAATCTGCCCAATTCTGCTTATACTGAGAAATGGTAGGCGCTAGTTTTAATACCTTGCTCTGTGGTGTGGTTAGGAAGGGTGCTACATGTCCAGTGTCTGAGCATGTGCTTAATGGTTCTTCAGTCTGTCCTCTGTTGAGAGGTGAAGTCAGAGAGCCTGGGAAGACTTACAGGGAGAGTGTTAAAGGCAACATCAGTCCCTTTGAGGGAACTATGGGACGAGCTTTCTCTGGAACACCTGTAACTCAGAGATGTGTGTGCATAAGGAAAAGAGCACTGTGGTCTTGGCTGTTCTTCACACTGTGAGACAGTTGGGCTCTTTGTCCTGAGCTTCGTAACTTCCCCCACAGATCTGAGTCCCAGAAGGACACGGCCAGTTCAGCAGTGGAGCACTCCCCACGCTGGGCAGATGGCATGGCCACAGCTCACACAGTCACAGCTCAGGGCCAGGGCCAGGACTCTCTCACTGCTCCTCTCCTAGAACTAAGCCCCTACTGGCTAGCATTTGTCAGGTGCCCAGCTGCCACTGGGCCCCAGCCTCTGTGCCAGGCAGTGGGGATCAAGGAGCTCCTACCCTTAGGAGCCTGTAGTCCAGGTGACAGACAGTCCCAGGTCACAGTGATAGGAGCTTTCCTCCCACAGGGAGCCAGGAACCCGGTTGGAAGATTTCACATGTCTGTCTGTCTGTCTGTCTCTCCCCGTGTGTCTCCAGACACATTTCCCTTGTCTTTTTATCTGTTCCCTCTGTCAGGGTGACACGATGGAGGTTCTAGCATTTAAAGATGATGAACAGCGTACATTACTAGACAGGAGCACTGGTGTTCATTGTGATAAAGTAGCCTCTCCTGCAGAAAATAAAGATGCCCATTAAGAAACAGGACCTAGGGCTGGAGAGATGGCTCAGTGGTTAAGAGCACTGACTGCTTTTCCAGAGGTCCTGAGTTCAATTCCCAGCAACCACATGGTGGCTCACAACCATCTGTAATGAGATCTGATGCCCTCTTCTGTTATATCTGAAGACAGCGACAGTGTACTCATATGCATGAAATAAATAAAGCTTTAAGGGAAAAAAAAAGAAAAGAAATAGGGCCTAAGGATTTAGCTGGCCCAGCATGCATGAGGCCCTGGGTTTGATCCCCATCACTGCATAAACCAGTCATGGTGGCACATGTCTACGATTGCAGCACTGGGAGGTAGAGGCAGGAGGAGCCCTAACTATACAGTGAATTTGAGGCCACCTTGGGATACATACGTTCCTAGTCTGAAGAAGTAAATAAACAGACTCTTTAGACACTGGCTGCCTTACTAGGTTGGAGATGTTTGGCCAACCCCTGCTCTACAGCAGGCACCGAGAATAATGCATTACTTATTTGTGGATTGTAAGGGATATTTTTAATGATGTTGGCTACTTTCTCACATCATATGGTCTGTTTGTTAGACGTTCTTGCTATCCAGATGGTTTTCTTTGAGTGACTTTCAAGTCTAGTACCTTTAGGTCAGTGATAACCAGGTGGTGGAGGTGACAGACAACTTTGGTCCCAGCACTTAGGAGACAGAGACAAGCGGATCTCTCTGAGTTCAGGGTCAACCTGATCAACAGAGTGGGTTTCAGGACAGCTGAGGCTACGCAGAGAATCCTGTCTCAAAAAAATAAACAAAGATCAGTGGTAATCATCTTACTAATTTAGTATTATGTTTATAGTGTTCTACATGCTCAGCGAGCACTCTAGCTAGCCCTGAGCTCCAGCTCGTCCTCTTTCGACTGTCTGCAGATCAGAGAGCAGCTTGCAGGAGTCGGTTTTCTCTTTCCACCATGTGGAGCAGGGGGATCAGATTCATTCTCATCAGTGACCAACTTCTTCTGTACTTTGGATACAGAGTCTCATGCTGTCCAAGGTGGGCAGCTCAGTCTCACTTTAAGTGGCTGAGTCACAGGCCTGATTTTTAGACATTTAACCCTTCATATATAGGATTACAACTTGTGAGACTTTTGTGGTTAAGTAAACTTAAAAACAAAAATTATCTCAAGTAGCTGTGGATAGGTCACTGCTTACTGCCTGTTTTTCCAGTTAGAGTCATCCAACTCCTGGTCACCAAGAAACAGACGCCATCCTTGGGAAAACATTGGCCGTTCATGTTTGGGGTGGCGATAGTGCTCTACCTGTGACTCCGTCCTCAGCCCCTCCCCCCTTCTTTTCAGTCTGGTTAGGAAGCTCATGTGCAGCAGAGCCCCAGGTGTAAGCCACAGCACATCCTACTGTGTGCAGCCGTTCGTACAGCGTGAGAATGAGGCCTAGGGCTTCTTCATGCCAGGCCAGTGCTCCACCACTGAGCCACATCCTTGGCTAGCACAAGTAGTTTCTTAAAAATAATTCTTGAGCTGGACATGATAACACACAGCTGTAGTCACAGCATTTAGGAGGCTGAAACAGGAGGATTGTGAATTTGAGGAGAATCTGGGTTGCACTCTAAGATGCATTCTCAGAGTGGCTTGAAGACCCCTCAGAGAAGGCTTTTCCCTATGGGTGGATGACAGCGTAGAACGAGCAGTGCCTGGTGTGTCTTCATGGCTGATGAGTGGCGTGGGTAGTGCTGTCCCCATCTGGTTTTCTATGTTCTCCTCTGTATGTCCAAGTAGGTACATCATAGATACACACGGAAGCTTGGGTCGAGCTCTTTATCGTCCCAAGTCTGTGGACCTAGTTGCTGTGACACAGCTGTCTATGGCCAAGTGCTGGCACTAGACAAGCACTTGTCAGAGAGCAGTGGAGATGAGTTTGCACAATACAAGCTGCCTCACAACTAGTTCCTTGGTTCTGCTCGGCCGGGAGAGGGAAACCTCGAGGTTGGGGAGGCGCAGGTGTGTGCACTTGCCCTTCGTATGTGGTTTGGGGCTCTCTTGGTTGCTCTGGCGGGGACTTTAGCTCCAGACCTTGTGTTACTTTAAGCATACATCTCTGTTCCTTCACTTTACCCGACTCATGGCCAGTCTTGCCTCCCTCCCAAGACAACCCTGGACCCTGTCAGACTGGTCCAGTCCCCTGGTAACTTCATGTCCCACATGGCCTGCTATACCTGCCCCAGCCTTTGACATCCTCTAAGTCCAGACTGCAGCTCCCTATTCTGGCTTCCTCCTGCCCTCTTCTGTCCCTTTTTCTCCAAGACCATGGTCAGCCATCGTTTTATTTTATTTTTTGAAGCAGGGTCTTTGTATGTAACATGGCTCAGACTGTCTTCAGTCTCATGTTGTGCTGTAGGCCTTCCTGCCTCAGCTTCCGGAGTCCTGTGGCTGCAGGGGTATTTTTGCAGTCAGTTAGCACTGTGCCCATTGTCCACTTTCCAGCCACTCATTGGCACAGGGACTCTGGGCTTCGTGTTCCCAAGCCGCTGACATAATGTCTGACATGCAGCTCCTCTTTGCTAGCCGGCTTCCTCTTTGTCAGTCTGTGGATACTTCACACCCTGAGCTAAACAGCGAGCGACTGGTGTGCTTGACCTGTCCCCTTGCTTGCTTGCCTTTTTTAGTTTGTTTGTTTGTTTGTTTGTTTGTAACAAGGTCTTTTTATGTAGCCCTGGCTGTTCTCAACTGGCTATGCAGATGAGGCTGGTCTCAAACTCAGATTTCCTCCTGCCTCTGCCCCCGAGTGCTAGGATTAAAAGTTGTGTGTGCACCACCATGCCCCGTTCTGTTCTGTTCTTGACCATTGTCACTGGTCTGTTTGGTGCTGGGGAGTGCACTCTTCCCGTGTTCTGTGCTTGTCTCTCATATGCATATTAGTTTAGACCCTACCAAGCCTGGAAACCCATTCTGAGGGAGAACTGTGTAGCACTAGCTGGTGACTCTCACAGAACCTTGCATATATCTACACTTCTCCTCAGAGGACCTGCCAGGCCATGTTGATGCTTGGTGGGACTTAGTTCCTCCTTGCTGCTCCCCCGACACGACCTGCCACTCTAGCTTTGTGTTATAGGGCGCTACCAGAGAGAGATGGCAGAGGTGGGGAGCCAGGCTGAGCTGAGAGGAAGTGGAGGGGCTGAGTCAGGCCATAGGGCTGCAGGAAGCAGCTTCCTTAGCATATGATTCTGTGGCTGGGGAGAAGGGAGTCGTGTGTTCTCAGCAGTTAGGTCATTCTGACCATGTTACCTCTACATTTTCATTTGTTTGGTATTTCCTGAGATTCTGATCGTGCCAGAAAGTGCCCAGCAAAAATTCTGGACAAGTGAGGCATTTATCTGCATTTGGTGCCCTCACCCTTTTCTTGAAATGTTGTCCTGGTCAAGCCCTGACCATGTGGGGATTGGTGTTTTGGATACCCCTTCCCCGTGGAGCTTATGCAATGAGTGGTGCTTTGAATGGAGAAGAAGGCAGGCCCTAGTCTGCCCAGAGAGTTTGGCTGCCTATCCTGGCGCTGCCAGCCTGCTGTTCCTGTGCAGAAAGTTGTTTGGGGAGCTTGAGCCCCAGCACATTTAACACAAGAGGCTCACTCCTGTGTGAAGATGACTGAGTTTAGAACAAAGGCATTTGTGGTCTTCTGTGGGATGAGCAGAACTCCTCTGGTGGATGACAGCATGAGACAGAGAAGACCTGCTGTGATCAGGGGGCACAGAGCAGGCTGTGGCCCGGGAGGAGGCCACAGCATCCCTGCCCAGATCCAGTTCTGTGTAGCTCTGCGACTCTGGAGCTTCAAGTCTCCCTCATTCTTCTGAGTTTGAAGGGGACAGACACTGTGCCCAGGCTCTGATGTGCTTAGCCAGCAAGGCCAAGCCTGTGGATGCCCAGAGCCTTGAAGCATGGCCCACCTTTCTTAGAATTCAGGCTGAAGGTTAGAGGCGGAAGAGATGAGAACAGAGTGCTCACAGGGCTGGCATGGAAGCTGGTGGCGTTTTCCGGTGTACAGGGCTGGGCTGTGCCTATGCTACTGTAGCCATGACAGTGGCCACTAGCCATTGCAGCCATGGGGGCATCTTAGGGCTGTTTCCTGGTAGGAAACAAGCATGTGACGTGGCCAGCTTGGTGACCCAGCTCTGTAGCTTCTCCCTGAGCATACCTTATGATGCCGCACAGGCTGCAGGCATTCTGGTCTATCATGGCTGCTACCTGCCTCTGTGTTTAGGGGCTTTGTACCTGCCAGTGCCCTTGAAGAAGATGGCAGAAGTAGCCACGGGTGAGTGAACACTGAGAAGTGGACCATAGTAACCCTCAGAGACACTGTTTTCAGATGTCCTCGTGTAATCAGTGTAAACTGAGAGAGGTTTTCATAAAAGCTGTCCGGGTCTTAGTAACCTGGGATGCCTGGTTTGTGAGGCTCTGTGCTCTCACTCCCTGCACAGCATCTTCAGTTGTACTTGGGTCTCTTCACAGAACAGTGCTGCGATGGACTTCCCTTAGCTGGCACAGGCTCGGGATGGCAGCCATGCGTGAGAGTACAGACCGTTCTCCTCCATGGATGTGTCACACCTCTGGAGCTTGGAGATTGCTTGGCATTCTGGCTGTGTTTTCCTGTAGAAACAGTGCGGGGAGTGGAAGTTACATGTACACCCCGCATGCAGCTGTAACCCTGCAGTTTACCTGAGGGGCTCTGTTACTTACCATCACATGACTTGACTTGGCAGTGTTTTTTATGAATGAGTAGCGTTGGTGTTCTCCTGGAGGCTTAGATCTGCCTATCCCTTTCCAGGCTCCTACGCCACTGGAGGCAATTTTTTCTTTTCTTTTTTTAAGTCAGTTTGATGCAGAGGGATTCAGTAGTACAGGGTGAATTTGGGGCTCAGTAAGTTTGAACCCCCAGAACTATCATTAGACTAGAGTCTGGGAACAGGCAGCTAGGGAGTCTACGTGATTTCTGCACTCTCTGGATTCCCAGGTAAGAGGCCATGGGGTGCTTGCCTCTGGTCTACAGTCACCTATTCTGAAACACACTGTCTTTTGTAGTAGCGAGGTACAGTTTTAAGTGCTCTGCGGGGTTCTCAGGAGTAGTGTTGCCTGCCATGAGGGCTGGGACCCAGGTGACTCATCGCACACTCGCATGTCACTCGGTGTCACTCGCATCCCTGGGATCACGTTGCACAAGAGAGCAGCTTTTAGGTGCAGCCTCACTGTCCCCTGCACTGTTTCTTACTTCAGTTTTCACACAAAGCTCATTATGAGAGGCCGTGAAGCCCCACAGACACTTGCTACCCACCAGTGCTCAAGAACAGCCTGTGCCAAACAGAGTACAGCCAAGACTGACTGGAGAGAGAGGTCTCTGGGCAGTAGCTGGGACAAGGACTGGCAGGCAGCCTGTGACAGTTTGATTTGTCACTTCAGTGTTCATCTCCCCCTTCCTGTATCAAATGGCCTGTATCACAATTGGCCAGGGTATCTGGGGAGCCACTCTAACAGGCCATGAAATGCTAGTTCACACAGGCGTTTGGCCTCTGGATTGACATCTGCTGCTTCACTGTGTCTACCCAGAAGTGGGAAGGTTGATAGCCTGCTTCTGAAGAGGCCTGCCTGGGAGTGTGCACCAAGACAGAGGCCGTGGAGGCTGGCGGTGGACAGGTTTCCTGGGAACACACATTTTTCCTAAGTATGCCTGGCACAGTGCGATGGAAGATTCTGGAGCTTTTTCTTCACTTAATAGTTATGACCTCAGAAGGGGTTGGTTTAGCTGTGGAATCTGTGGTATTAAACAGCTTTTAGCTAATATTTCCCTGTGAGCCTGGGTCTTTTCCTGCTCATATAGGTTTCTCTGTAAAAGGGCTATATGGTCCTAAGAATCACTCCAGTACCAAGCCTTTAACCTTGGAAATATCACACTTCATAAAAATATACCAGAAGTCTCATGGCCATAAGATCTTTTTGTTTTTTCAAGATAAAAGTTTCTCTGTGTACCCCTGACTATCCTGGAACTTGCTCTGTAGACCAGGCTGGCCTCACCTCGGGGATCTGCTTGCCTCTGCCTCCCCGAGTGCTGAGATCGAAGGTGTACACCCCCACCGCCATTGTATGCTTATTAAAGTCTGGCTTCAACCCTTCTGTTTAGAGAGCATTCTGTAACAGGATGCCTTTCTCTGCCTTGTCCTCTCGATTGGGGACCCACAGTGGATACTGTGATGTTTCTGTCTGGCCTTGGCCACAGTTAAAGTCACCATCTCTTCAGGGATCCCCACCGCCAGTCAGCACCTCTCCTCCAGCTTTCCTTTTGAGACCAGTGTCCCAGGGCTGCCCTGGGGCTCATGCTTGTGATCCTACACGGAGGGGGCTGAGGCAAGAGGGCTGTCACAGTTTGAATGATGCCAGCTCAGAGAACAAAATAAGACCCTGTTTCAAGACCCACATCAAAGCAGAATGAATACCCACAACTTCCGGCCTTCAGTCCTGGCTGAAGCCCTTCTCATCTCTGGCCTTTAGTCCGTCTCAGCCGGTGCAAGCCCCTGTCTATCACAGATGTGCTGTGTCGCTGTCCAGACATTTCAGGGATCCTGTCCCACAATACTCAGCATCCTTAACCTGCTCTGATAAGATGCCCGGAGCCTCCTGGGTAGAGGCCTCAGCTTCCCAGGTCTCCGGGCCAGCACCACCTGCTTTATAGCAGTGCCTTCCTCGCACTGAGTGGTATTTTTCTCCAGAGTTGCAGCTTAACTCCTTTTGGGAGTTAGGGTTTTAGTTGCAGAAAGAGCAGCTGCACTCTGGTTGGGGGTGGGGGTGTCTTGCTCTCTGTTTTCCATGCTAAGCACACAGGACATTTTACACCACCCTGAGCGTCACTCCTCTTCTTCCCTGGCTATCATCACGCTGTACAGGAATTTGGGGTTGTCTTCTGCCTTGGCTCTATGCCCTTTGCACCTGGTGCCTCTGCTGCCTGGCCTGGAATCCCCTATGGACTTGTCACCACAGGTAGCCTTCAGGTGTTAGCTGCACACCACCTCTCCCTGTCAGCGAAAAATACTTCTTTAATTACATAATTGCCAATGCCACACACAGAATATTTCTACCACAGAAAGGAGTGAGGCAGTTTTTCTCTAAGACACTTAAGTGGTCAGAGGCCTCTGGCTGGCAGCTAGTTTAAGGAGGGTCTTTAGATTAATTTCATGCAGTTTCCACCTTGTGACTCACTTTAAGAGTGCTGCATGTGAGATACGATACCTCTGTTTCTGGAGTCAGTCACTGTGTGAGGACTCGGAACTTCTAAGAGCCTTTCTGACAGTTACTCTGCCACCAGAGTTGGCCCCTCCCCTCTCAGCATTCTCCACGTCGAGTGCATACAGTGGGCTCCTGAGTGCAGCACTGTGCTAACCCGGGTCCTGTACCTGAGCTCCCAGGAGACACAGGAGAGAAACGGAGGTGGAGGGAGTGCTGGAGAGGAAAAGAAGTGTGTGGGGCAGCTTAGGCCCTGTGCTACTCTGAGGAACCTCTTCAGTGGGGCCTGGGGCATAGAGTGGTGCTTTTCTTTAGAAGTGGCTTCAAGTGGAGTCCAGGGAAGGAGGGCAGGCATGTGACCTGAGAACGTATCTCTGAGCATTCGCCTCCTGACACACCACTGTGGGGAAGTGAAGTGTTAAGGGTTTTTCTTAGACTAGCTAATAGTTTAGGAACTCAAGTTCTGCCGATAGCCTTTTACCCCTGTTAAAATTCTTTATTTTTTCAGTCAGTTGGTGGTGGCACATGCCTTGAATCTCAGCACTTGGGAAGCAGAGGCAGGCAGATAGGTCTTTTGAGTTTGAGGCCAACCTGGTCTACAAAGCGAGGTACAGAACAGCCAGGGCTAACAGAGAAAGCCCTGTCCTGAAAACAAACCAGTTAACCTTATTTTCTCACAGTACACTTCACCTTTCCTGTGGGAAGGGGAAGCCTCCTTGAACCCATCACTGCAGCTTCTCATGAGAGGTATTGTGGGTTGGGATCTGCCACTCGGATTTTCCCCTTGAAGTTTCAATGCAGTCACTGAAGATTCCTGCACAGCTGTCCTTCCCTGTCTCCTCAGCCCATGTGTGTGAGCCTGCAGCAGGGCCAGGGGTGTGCACCTGTCATATCGTAGTGCTCCTTGTAATTAATGCACTCTTGACTCCCTTATTCCTGATGCATTTGTATTTGTATTTGAGATGGTCCCTACTGTAGCTCAGGCTGTCCTGGGGCTGGCTTTCCAGGGACTGACATTGTACCCTCCCAGCCAGGCCTGGTGGCACATGTCTTTAACTTCAGTGGCATTCAGGAGAGAAGCAGCAATTAGGCCCATCATCATTCTCTCTCTCTCTCTGTTGTCTGTCATCCTATGCATGCTAACCCCCACCCGCCAACATCCCCTTGGCTCTTTCTGACATCTTTAGACCCCACATGTCCCTTAACTGAGCTGTGTCCCATGAACACTCGCTCCTCTGGGCACGTCTTCTGCGTAGGTAGCAGAGGTAAAAAGCCTAATAGCTCTATGGATACAGACAGATGAGGCTCACCATCATGTGGCAAGAGCCCAGAGTGATGCTATGCAGTCCCTGCGCATGCTCAGGGAAGGGGTGGTCCCTGGACCATAGCCCTGGCTGGTTTCCTTCCACTGATGCTGAAGGACCAAAGACCTGTCTCTGGCCCTCTGCCCAGCAGCCACTTACAAAGATAGTAAGTACTTTTGATTTCACTAACCAACCTTGATGCCTTCCCTTTCTACATAGTGAACTTATGGCCACAGGTGATCTACCCGCTAACCAAGGACAGGGACCTTGGCCAAACCCCCTGTCCTCAGCACTTGGCCCAACCTGAAGGCAGGGAAAGAAATTGGTGTGAAGTTAGTGATCCTCATACATGGTTGCCCTGGTGAGCACAAGGATCTCAGGAGACCTGGGGGAGAGCAGTGCAGCTCAGCAGGAGACCATAGCCCTTTGTGGCCGTGTATGTGGCATTGGTGGTCTGGAATTCCTTGTCCACCCTGGGCGTTAGGAGTCCTTGGTTCCTGATAACCTGTTTCTCTGTCTTCTCGGGTTTTGAAGGAAAAGTAATGCGCACATTTCAGAGGGCGTTCAAGCCGCAGTAGCTGAGAGGGTTGCAAGTGACCTGCTGGGGTTAGGCAGCATGCGTGTGGTTGTGTGATCCTCTGGAGTTTGGGTCATGGCAGCAAAATGCAGACCAACCCCTTAAAGAAGAATCTAGTAGGGGTTGGGGATTTAGCTGGTAGAGGGCAAGCGCCCCTGGTTCGGGCCCCAGCTCCAAAAAAAAAAAAAAAAAAAAAAAAAAAAAAAAAAGAATCTAGCATCTGGTTCTCGGAAGCTTCTACAGGTGATCATATGTAACTAGCAGAGGCTTGCTGCCTGTCCCCATTGTAAAGAAAAAGTATATGAGTATGGGTGTGTATATACACACACATATAATGTATATATTACACACACACATTGGACAATATGTATGTGTAGTATACATTATATAGTTTACATTATGTAATGTGGAATTATGTTTACTTGTATATGTATGTGTGCTTTTGAGACAGGGTTTCTCTGTAGGCCTGGCTGTCCTGTAACTCACTCTTTAAACCAGGCTGGAGAAAAACTAGTTCTTGATGTATTCAGCTTTGGAAAGCCTGGGTCTGTACCATAGGAGGCCAGAGGAACAGGCCTCCAAAGACTTGTTCATTTTATTGTGCAGTTAAGGATATGGTAGCACAGATGGGAGGCTCTGCTGCTCTGTGCTGTGTGCAGTAGTGCTCTGAAGGGGGATTGAACTCTCTTAAGTTAGTCTGAGGCAGGGCCTTTCAAAGCAGCCCAGGCTGAGCTTGGTACTGGGCTGTGAATGTAGGTTTTGTTGTTGTTGTTGTTGTTGGTGGTTGGTGGTGGTGGTGGTGGTGGTGGTGGTGGTGGTGGTGTCTGTGTGTCTGTGTGTCTGTGTGTCTGTGTCTGTGTGTCTGTGGTGGAGGTCCATTCTTGTCTTCCACAGTTTGGGTTCCAAGAATCCCACTCAGGTCAGAGCCTCGGCTGGCTAAGCCATCTCACCAGCCCTCTGAGTGTAGCTTGTGTTTCCCTTGAGGTTAGAGGTAACTGTCATAAAAAGTGTGGGTAGGGGGAGTGCGTGTGCTGTTAGCGCCCCTACGTGTGCACTCATGGAGAGACCAGATGAGAACATTGGGTGACCTGCTTGATCACTGCTCACCTCAGGGTCATCCTGTCTCTTCCCAGAAAGGGTCCTAATATTATAGCACATGCCACACCCGACTTTTTGTACAGGTGCTGGGATCGTGTTCATGTAGCAAGTGCAGTTACCATCCAGCCTCGCCACACCGCTGCCCCACTCCCCCCTGGTTTGTTTATTGAACTTGAACTAAAACTGTTTATATGTCGTGTGTGTGTGTGTGTGTGTGTGTGTGTGTGTCCGTCTGTCCCTGGTTGGCCTGGAACTCACAGAAATCTGCCTGTCTGCTTTGATTAAAAAGGAGCACCACCACTCCTAGCCAATTGAACATAATTAATATCTTCTTATATTTTTCTATGGATTTCTACACAAAAAACAGTTGAGATGAATATGAGGCAGGATTTGGGGTGCAGTCATTTCACTTCAAGGACAACCATGCTACTCTGTAGGTCATGACATTCTTTTTTCTTATGTAGACTTTAATCCCAGCATTCTGGAGGCAGAGGCAGGCAGATGTTCCTGGCCAGCCTGGTCTACATAGTTTCAGGCCAGCCAGGGCAGCACAGTGAGAACCTGTCTCAAAATGCCACCGATACCTTTTCTTTCCATTACAACCTTTTTATGTATATGGGTATTTTTCTGCATATGTGCCAGTTATGTGCACAGAGCCCTTGGTAGCCAGAAGAGGGCATCAGACCTCCTGGAAACTAGATTTACAGTCAGTTGTGAGCCTCTTTGTGGGTGCTGGAAACCAAACTGGTTCCAGTGCAGGAGCTGTGTCTTTACAACTTAGCCATCATCTCAGCCCCAGATCTGCCCCACACGGAACACGACAAGGTCTCACTACTTGCCGCTGGCTGTCCTGGAACTCACTGTGTAGACCATGCTGTCTTCCACCTCACCTGTCTCTGTCTCCTGACTACTGGGATTAAAAGCTACCCCTGCTTAAATTTTCTTGCATTTTAATATCCCTATTTTTCTTTATCTTTGGTTTGCTAAGATGTTGAAAAGAATGAATTTACTCCATAACATACTTTGTGCTTTGGTTTGGTTTTGAGACAGGGTCTTCCTGTGTAGCTCGTGAACTTGACATACTTCTGTCTCCTTGTAATGCTGGGATTGATTCCTGGAGTGTATACATGCCTGACCTACAGTCCTGCACTCTACCTAGAAGTGAGAGGTCACTTGCATCTCTCCATGCAGGCTGAGCGGCTGGAGTCTGAAGACTCTGCTCCTGGTCTGGGGACAGTGCCAGGCCGCGTCTGGATGAACTAAGGAACACCTACCTATGTTGAGCCTCGTGCCTGCCTCCTTTCTTGGACTGTCACATCCTCCTAACCCCAGCTTGTGACTTTATTTTTGTGGCTTCACAAATCCATCCCTTCCAGTGCTGTCACGCCTTGCTCTCTGTTTCTCCTTCATCGTCCATCTCTCACGGCAGGTAGAACGGCGTGTGGCCTCTAGACGGTACTGTGTAGGCTCACGTGCTGGTGAGTAGTGCATTTGCCTTTTTCTCGGTCCTGGTTAGCAGAGCCTCCCACAGTTTTCCAGGTACTTGGGAAAATCTTAACCAAACTCATTTTGTTTTAATGAGCTGTTTTCTGCTCGTTCACACTGCTAAGTATGCAGGGAGCATCCTTCCATTGTGTAAGGACAGCGGTGTCATTTCAGAGCAGGGATTTCACTGGTGTTCTATGTGGCCTCTCCCCTGGGACCTTGGAAGGAGGAAACACAGTGGGCAGCCTGGTTCCTGCCAGGAAAATTGTAGATATTGCTCTTGCAGATGCCTGCCAATTCCTTGTTAGTCAACTGTCCCACTGTCCCCCGGCAGGCAGCCAGGAGCCGGGTGAAGTTCTGACTGGCCTGACAGAAAGCAGAAGGTAAACAGAACAGAAGTGAAAGTCGATGTTTAGCCAGTTCTCTTACGGGAACAGTTTTGTGGTTCTCAGCACTTCAGTAGATGCTGGTTCCAATATGTTTGATTGACATCAATTACTGTAAGTCTGATTCATTTTCTCCCTATTGATTTCTGCCCAAGGCGGAATTCATGACATTTAACAGAAAACATAAGTGGTTTTTATAACAAGGGCTGTAAAAATTAGGGTCAAAGCCAGGGACACTTGAGAGTCTAACTGTGAGCGTGTCATCCTAATTATTTGTATAATTTGTGTAAGGTGAGTGGCAGCCCCGATGCCGCGGCCTTCTGCTCTGAACTCAGAATGCTGCTTCTAAAAGCAGCGCAAGACTGGGTTCACTTCACCATTCATACCCACGGCAGTCAGGACCTAGGATGGTGCTCCTCCCATCCCAGCCACAGTTCAGCCTCTCAGAGCTGTTCCTCTCCTGCTAAGAATCAGTCCTTAGGGACCGAGAAGTCATTGTTAACATGATTATCTAAGTGGCTTGTTCTTGTAAATGCCTTGGGGTCATCAGCAGTGGCAGAGGTCACTTTGGTATTTTAAGAGTTAGGTGTTTTGAACCACTGTAGGAGCCGTAGGTGGTTACCCAGCACCATGTTAATGCTCTGGAGTCCATCATGGGAGCCACTCTGAAGCTGCTGCTGTTCTTCAGCTTTATCACCACCACCCACACCCACACCCACACCCACACCCCGCTGCGCCTCTGTGTGACTGCAGTTGCAGCCTGGGTATTTTGCTCTTGTAGTCACTCAGCCTCCTAGCCTTGACTGTCTGGTGACTCTCTTTCTGCCTTGAGTCCACGGTTCCTTAGGCTGTATTCTAGTTGAAGCGTTAGTCGTCTTCTAGAGCAGGCCATCTGAGACTTTAGCAGCCCAGTTAAGTGTACCGGGGACCAGGAGAGAGCCTGGGCATTCATGTCTGCTGCTTCTCATCTGGGCTGCAGCCTTGACTGTCTGTGGTTTTTCTAAATATAATTGACTGGCGCTTCAGAGTAGAGGTGCTTGTCACCATGAAATTGTCCTGCTGTCCACAACAGAGGTTCCTTTCCTTAGTGAGTTAGAGTGAGTTAGAATCAAGCCCGGGGCCTCATGCATACCAGGCAGGTGTCTATTCAACTGCACCTCACCATTTCTTAAGGCTTTGCAGTAAGTTATGTCCTTAACTTCTGTGTGGAGAGTGAAGTAGGCTGGGGTGGAGCTTAACAGTCACAGGAGCCTGGGTCCCATCCCACTGCCCAGGAAACCAGGTGCACTTGTGTGTATTCCCAGGACTTGTTGGCTGGGATTATTAGTTCAAGGTCATCCTCAGCTTCATAGGGAGTTTGAGGCTAGCCTAGGCTATGTAAGTACTTGTCTCACAAACAAAACAAAGCAAAATACAAAGGATATTGTTTCCCATTCAAAAGAGTCTCTGGTGATCTGTGTATTTGATTGTTCTTTGCTGCATGTAAATTATTCATTCTCCTTTATAATGAGACCCAGTTAATAAACTGTGCTCTGCATGGAGTACTTTGAGGGATTATCTACAGCATCTTAGGTGAGCCAGAGACAAGGTCCAGCTCTCTGTGTGTCTTTAGCCATGGCTGCGCCTGTAAGTGCCTGCCATCGGTCCCCTCTGTCCCGTGTTTCTGCCCTTCATTCAGTCTCTCGGCTGACTATTCTGAGAACCAGTATCTTCCCACATCAGCAAATAACACCTCCAGCCCCTCAGCTCAGATGGCCATTTAGAGAAGAGTGGGAGACTGGCCAGTGTCAGGAACTTGGTAGTCCCCGATTCTGCTTACGTGTGGGTTTTTCTTTTTAATTTATTGACAGTTTCACATGGTTGTGTTGTGCATTTTGACCACTTTCACCTCTCAGTGCTGCCTGGAAGTCCCTCCCCTTCCTGCTTATTCATCTTCCCAGTAAGACCCCTCTTCCTATTTTCATGTTTTGGGGGATCGTTTTGTTTTGTTTTGTTTGTGGGTCCCTGAGTTTAATCAGTATTGTTTGCATGAGCCTGGGTGGGGGACTAGTTATTGGAATGGACAGTTTGCCAGTGGCTACACTGAAGAAAATTACTCTCCGTTCTCTGCCTTAGTATCTGTTTTAGTAACCAGTTTGGTATTATCTTGTCAGGAGGCTGTGTGCGACAATTGCAGAAGCCAAACCAAACCCCAGGAGCATGCGTTCTGCAGCAGTTAAGATGGACTTGATGGGTGTTCTCGGATGCATGTTCCCTCTGGGGCATTCCCAGCCCGTGCCGGGAAGCATGCTAGTGTAGACTCAGACTGTACACTTACGGTATTAACTTCATCCTTTCCCTCCGTCATCCAGTTATGCTGAGGGCCTGCCCTGGCCTAGGTCTGAGATTAGATAGAGGCGAGGGCTTCGCTCTTAAGGGACACCTTACTGCTTTCAGGAAGCTGTCCTGTTCTTCCCTGTGGCGGATAGTTTTAAACAAATAATGCATTCTACCATGGAGCAAGAAGCAGTCATTCATTGCACAGTACTAAAGCAGATGTTGAAGCCAGCTTTGCTGTTTGACTTAGCAGAGTGTTCTGCGAAAATATGGCAGCACTTCTGTGCCTGGATTGGATTCTATGTTGCTTACTTCCAAAAGAAATGGAGATGTCGAGTCAGGCCTGTCAGCTGGTCACCCAAGTTCATATTTGCATGTGAATGGGCTTCCGAAATATAAAAATGTCGTCCTGCTTATTTTTGTTAGTTGAGACAAGGTCTCATTATGTAGACTAGGCTGACCTCAAAGTCACAGCAATTCATCTGCCTCTGCCCCTGGAGCGCTGAGATGAGTGGTGTGCACCCCGGTGCCTGGCATCTTTTTGGTTCTTTGAGACGGGATCTAGCTGTATAGCTCAGGCTGACCTCAGCTCAGCAGTGGCCTTACCTCAGCCTCTGAGTCCTGGCATTGCAGGTGACCATGGTCACCATGACTGGCCCTTGGGCTCTTTTGTGTCCTGTCACCATGGTTTTTTTTTTTTTTTTTTTTTTTTTTTTTTTTTTTTGGTTTTTTTTTTTGGAGCTGGGGACCAACCCAGGGCCTTGCGCTTCCTAGGTAAGCGCTCTACCACTGAGCTAAATCCCCAGCCCCGTCACCATGGTTTTAATGCTAGCTTTATGAGAGTTCAGGCTCTCTCAGGTCAGGTTTTCGTGGAGTCATCCAACTGGAGGCTTACCACACATAGCTCTCATGCAGGTTCTGAAAGCCACCTTCATGCTGTATCAGTTGGAATCCCCTGTTGGCTGGATTCAGGTCTAATTCTCACTTCCATGGCCACAGTGAATGTGCTGGAGAATCTCAGCGGGTGAACTGTGATGCTGCCATTTTGTCATCTTGGCAGGAATCCTTCACTTCAGCCTCCGCTGTCCATGGAGCAGCTTCCCTTTGCCATCATTTCCCATTGAGTTTCTTTCTCCCCTCGCTCGGGTGGAAAAACACGCTGAAAAGTGGGTATGGGTGGTGGGGTATGAGTCCTGGGTGAATGCTGAGGGGTGTTTGAGGTGTGAGGCCTGCGAGGTAAGGGGTGTTTTCCTTGGCCCTTCTCACTTGACTATCCACGGGATATTGGATTCCAGAATGGAAACGAGCATCCTTCAGTGGAGCAGGTTTGCTCCTTACTTGGTAGCTTCCAGATAGGTCATGCCGCCCTCCCATGTCCTCTGCCTCTCGGGCTCTGGGGCTGCACAGTCCAGAGAATGAAGGGGTTGTTTCTGTTGTTTTCATGGGCACCTGAGGGTCTGAGAGATGGAACTTTCTATTCCTTGTTACCTGCTTTTCACTTTAGCTGATTTTATCTACTGTCTTTGGCTTTCCTTTGGGGTGGCTGTCGGGGGATAGAAGAAGTTCTCTAACTTTTCAACTGAGCTTGTCATTTTTGCTATTATGTTTTGTATTACCAAAGACATGTTTGTTTAGTTTGTCATAGCATCCTGTTCTTACTTGCTAAATATGAATCTTGCTATTGTGAGTATCAGTACTATTTATTCTCAGTTTTTCTGAACTCCACAGTTTGTCCTCCAAGGGCCTCTTTCCCTGGCCCTTGTTTTCCTGTTAGACACTTTATGAGTAGTATATCTGCCATCAGTGGCATCTGTATCTGTGAGGAGCATAGAGGCCCTCGGGCAGATAGAGCACTGAGCAAATGGGCACACCCTAATCCTGGCAGCCTTCCGTGCGTCCTGCTGTCTGGTCAGATCATCTGAGACTTCCACCTAGAACGGAAGTGGAACTGCAGCCCCGTGTGAGCTTCTGAAAGAAAAGAAGGCAGGACCTGCGCTTGGGCTTGTTCAGCTCATTCCCACCTTGGATGGGCGCTCACCTTGCACTGTACTGCTATACACTTTAGCTAGTCTAGATAGAGTCTTCCACAAAGTCATCCTTTGATTTCAGCAGAAGTGAGAGCTGGCACAGCAGCTCCGAGGGAAGGCAAGTAGGGTGGGATGGCAACTGCTCTGCTCAGAGTGGGCCTCAACCCCCCACCCCCACTGGGAGTCTCACCCTCCCTTCCAAGATGACAGCTGCCCACACCATGCATGTCTCTGGGGTCTGATTTCCAGCTTGCAGATGGCTGTTGCCATGGCTTCCTTTCCTGACCCTTTTTTTACTACCAACCCCAGAGTCAGGAGTTTACACCATTTGTAGACGTGCAGCTTCCTTGTGGTAGTGTATTCATAGTGCACATGTGCTTGTCATTGCTAATGCAGGAGCACATTGCTCCCAGACAGCTTCCTGAGACTGGCAACATCCCAGCGAGAACAGGGTGAGCCTGTGTGATGCTTCTGTTCACGCAGGGATGGGGTGCTCGCCTTCGCAACAGCGGTTGGGTGGTGGCGTGTTGATTGACAAGTTCCTTTCCATGGCTGTTCCAACTCCCAGGTCTATTATTCCAGCACTTCAAGATCTGGCCTGCCTACCACATCCCGCAGCCATCTGCCACTCTTCCCTGCTGCCCAATCACTAACTGTTCCTGACATAAGTCCCCTGCTTCCGCTACTGGCCTTCCTGAGTAGTCCTTGTATGTACCTGTGCATACCAGTCACCATGTCCTCCCTACACAGCCCAGGCATCTTTGATGTCTGCTCTGCTCGCGGGACTTGGCATCATCTCTGTGCTCCATTTATATGTGGATAGCTTTTTGCTATGGATCCCAAAAGAGTACTCTTTATTCTCTTTTGTAGGATATTCGACATGAAGCCAGTGACTTCCCATGCAGAATAGCGAAACTTCCTAAGAACAAAAACCGGAACAGGTACCGAGATGTCAGCCCTTGTAAGTACCCACTACCCACTCACACTTCCCAGTGGAGCCTGTCATTGTCTAGGGTGGGTAGAGGTTATGACCTCTTTTTCTCCGTTATAAGCACAGGAGACACAGTGTCATAGCTCACATTCACTGTTGCAGAAAGCAGTAGAGCTCCAGTTTCTGGAAATGGTAGTGGTTCAGGGTCCTTCTTTTTAGCTCTCTGTTGTGGTGAGTCATTTTCCTCCCTAGAAGTGGCATGACTTGGGCTTAGTGTAGTCTCTTCTGGATGACTCAGCAGCAATGCCATTGGTTGTTAGCCTGGTGACGAGCCACAAAGATGCTCATAGGTACTCGCTCCACTCCACCAGATGTGGAGAACCAGCCAGCCTTTGGCTTTCAGTGCTAAGGACCGGCAGTGCCCACTGGTCTAAGCTGTGCTTTCTAACTGACTTAGAGTCTGGAAATAAGTAAGTGAAAGTGTGGAAAGCCAGAACTGGGCCTCAGGCCCTAGGGTCTATCATTAGTTCTCAGGTTGTTGAGTCCCTCGAGGTCTATAGACGTTTTCCTCAACAGGATTGTGGCTCCTCAGATGGACACCACTGCTGATCAGGTTTCTGGGGAGACATAACGTGGCTCTAGGATTGAAACACAGCCTGTACCTCTGTTGTCAGGATGTGTGGAGGTGAAGCAGCAGTGCGAGCCCCTAAGCTGAGTGCTCCCTCGGTTACGCATTTAGTAAACAATGGCCAGGGTCTGAGACAATTGTTACTAGACCATACGAAGTGAGTGCACTTGGAGGTCCTTAGGTGAGGGCTGGCTGACCTCACCCCAGCACCTGCTGTTTTCAGCTTAGCTTGCCTTGGGTGAGGGACGTCACGTGTGTTTATGAAAGTAAAGTATGGTAGTGAAAAAACCCTTAATGATTCTGCTCTGGAGTCCTGGCTGGAACTTAAGGACAGCAGTGTGACTGTATGAGACTCTGCCTCTTCCCCACTGCCAGGTGCCCCAGGACATCCACCAGCTGTCCTAGGTGGGGCCAGCAGTTGCAGCGTCCCCTTGAGAAATAGGCTCATGCAGCCTGGGCTCCACTCAGACTTACTAACCCCCAAGGTTGGCCTTGAACTCACGATCATCCTGTCTCCCTCCCGAGTGCTAGGATTATAGGTGAGTATTTATTAGGTCTGGTGGGCTCAGTCAGTCTGCTTACCTGTCTACCTTCCCCAACCCCTTTCTTTCTTTCCTACTTAAGAGTAACCTAGGCAGCCCCTGAGCCCACCACAGGAAATGGCAGCCCAGCTGGAGAGGCTTCAGGCAGAAGCTGCAGGTTGTTCGTTGATCCTAGTGCCATTGTCTTCCTCTCTAGGCTCAGGTGAAAGACATGATTTGTCTTCCGTTTCCCTGTGCTATAGCAGAGAGAATAGCCTGCCCCTGTCTCAGCTGTAGGGAAAGAATGACGGCTCAGCCCTCGGGAGCCAGCACTCTTGTCATAAAGTAGTGAGTGAAACAGAAACAAAAGCCTGCTGCTCTGTCAGGAGCTGTGACAATTTTCCTGCTGACTTTGTCCCTCGAATTACATCTCTGTACATATACTGTGTGAGAGGGTTTTTACTTCATTAAACTGCGCCCCGTCCCCTTTGACACAGCATCTCACCGTGCACCTCTGGCTGTCCTGGAACCCGCCATGTAGACCAGGCTGCCCTTGTTTACAGAGATCCACTTGGCTCTGCCTTCCAAGTGCCAGGTCCAGAGGCCCATGCCAGTATACCCAGTTTAAATCCCCTTACATCTTACAGATCACACCATGTAAAAGATGGTAAGTCGCTTCCTTGCCCATGCATGCTGCTGTGCACTGGGCAGATACTCAGATATCTGCAGTGCAGAGACCTGGGCTAAGGAGCCTCATCAGCCAGCCACGCCCGAGATGCCTCCATATGGCCCAGGACTGGGACAGCTCTTAGTGAAGTGCTTCCTTTTACAGACTGGAGACTTGACTCTGGCAACCTGTGTTAGGCATTCAGGAAGTGGATCCTTTGTTGTTCTCCTGTGGTCTGTGCACTGTCCCCAAGGAGGGCGTGGTCTGGAGTTGATGCTGTTGCTATAGAATGTGATATTTCTATATTCAGGGCTGACCTGAGAACCAGTCACCCCACAGATGACTAATGTCACTCTAACAGTAAGGCCCCAGCAGTGTGCATGCTTCCATGGGTCGCTCTCTCTGCTTTTCTGTAGAATGTAGGTCTTGGACCTCACGGTTAACCCAGCTCTGCTTTTCTTTCAGTTGACCACAGTCGGATTAAATTGCACCAGGAAGATAATGACTATATCAATGCCAGCTTGATAAAAATGGAGGAAGCCCAGAGGAGCTATATCCTCACCCAGGTAATAGTCTGTCTAAACTACTTGAGAGCCGTTGTGTTCATATCAGATAAGATCATCATGTCCTTGAGAAGTTCAGGCTTCTCATCAATGAAAACAGCAGCAAGAGAGGAAACACCCTACTCTGAGCACAGCACTGTGAGGCGGCACATGGAGCTGCCGGTGGTCTTTTGATAGGCAGGAGAAGACCCTAGACATTGGGTCCACAGAGGCATTAGCTTCAGCATCGAGTGCTTCTGGCAGTGACCAAGAGCGCTAACTAGCCCTCTGTTGACTAGGCACCTCTGTCCCAAGTGCTATTCAGTGTTCCCTTGGGCCTTGTTAGAAGATGTGACATCGCTTAAAAATCCCACAGCTCTGAGCTTCCTTCTGAGAACACATGATGGACGTCCTGTAACACCCTTAATGCTGTGTGACCAGAAGACTGAATGTCTGGAAAGAGGATAAAAGCTTATTTTCAATAGTTTTCTCTAGCCTTAGCCTCTGACCTGCAAGGCGGTGTAAAGGCCTGTGTTGTTTATCCGGTCTCCCTTTGCTATTTCATGTCACATGGCCCAGGCTGTAGGGTGTCTGAGCTTGATGGTCTGCCTGCTCTGGGAAAGCAAGTCCCCATGCAGCCAGGAGCTTGGAGCTGGCACTCACCCATCACGGCCTCCTCTCTTTTGTCCTAAGCAGCCCAGAAGCCCCAGGCAGTGTGTGCAGTATCAGCGGCTGTCTGAGGTCCTGTGGGTGCAGGATCAGCCTTCCCAGGTCTCAGCCAGGGTCCTCCCAGCACCTCAGTGTTTGAGTGGGCGGCTTCAGGGATCCCTTAGGAAGGTGGGGCCTCCTGCTGAGAAGCTGAGGTCCAATAACCGCTTGAGAATCTGTGTAGAGAAGTTAGCATTCTTGGCTTCAGCCGTTCATCTGCAGTTGTGGTCAGAGAGACTTGGTGTGGCTGTTGACCCATCATAGGGTGTGTGACACCAAATGAGTCAAGTGAGCAGTTAGCATTGTCATTGAGGAGCTGGGGCTGGAGCCTGGTGGTAGAGCACTTGCCTGTCACACAAGGCCTAGGTCCAGTCCTCAGGGTTTATCCCCAAAACAAAAAGACAAACAAACAAGCATACCAGTGCTAACAACAAAACAGAAGTGTTCTAGATCTAGGTGTCGTGAGTCATACCTGCAATCCCCACACTTGAGGGCTGAGACAGGAGAATTACCACATGATTGAGGCCAGTTTGGGATACACAGTGAATTCCATAGGCCAGCCTGGGTTAACGTTAAAGCCTGGTTAGAGAACTAGAGAAACTCAAGCATTACTCTACCCACTACCCTGGCCCTGGGCCCTAGCCATTATGTGAGCCCTGTATATTGTGCTGTGTAAGGCGATGCCATGAGCATTCAGAAGTGGCTTCTATGTCCATGTCTCAGATAAGGATCAAAACAGTCTTATCCCAAAGGAGTGTGTCTGACTGGGCGACCCAAACCATTTCCAAGCCACAAATAAAGAACTCTTCCATTCCATCCAGTATTGTTCATTGTGAAACCACATTACAGCTTCATCTTGTAACACGAAGGAAACTACCTCCATCACAAAGCATAGCCAAGTCTTAAAAGCCACTGTGAGCTGGGTAGTGTTGGGAACAGGGATGCGACTGGTGAGTTGCAGAACATAGAGAGCTGCACCCATGGCGGGGCTGATGGCTTGGATCCTTGTGTAGCGCAGAGGATGAAGGACCCAGGTGAGCATCAGGAACCCTGGCACCCAACTGCACAAAACTAGCTCTGTTAGCTGAGGGGAAGAGTCACCTATGTGACGCTTTGTCAGAGCCCTTGCCTCACACTTGTAGATAGAAGGGCTCAGGGAAGAAAGAGAGGATGCCAAGTGCTGGCACAAGGCAGGGGAGTGTGCCGAGACTTAAGAGCAACGGCTTGGATGGAAGGAAATGGGGGAGAATGGAGACTTCTAGAAGAGGTTCTGCCCCAAAGATGTGACCAGCCCTCGTATGGATGCTCTCCTGTAGCATGTCACGGGGCTTACAACTAAAGCAGCACTTGGCACTCATCTATCAGCACCCACCATCACTGGGTGGGTTTGCTGCTCTGTGGGCACTGGGCGTGCCCAGGTCTTATGAGCCCCTTGGCTACCTCTGAGACCATCTGTGGGCACTATGCATCTCCTGCACATTCCCTGGTCCAGCTTTAAAGGCCATCCATATTTAGACTCACCAGTACCAGTTGTAAGAAGAGAGGCTCACTCTGGACCGGGTGCTTGCCCCATTCTAGGTGCTATGCTGAGTCCTTCACACAGCACTACTGTCGTTTATACAATCTGAGAAGGAGTACTGTTTTTAATCAAGTGGGCTATGTGGAAAAGAAGGCTCAGAGAGCTTTTAAAACTGTGACAGATTTTAAAAGCAGGGTCTAAAACTGCCAGAGCACAGTGGTGATCCTGCCTCTCACATACATGGGAACTTTGTCCTGGACTCAACCTGATCGTGGACAAGAAGCTCAGTAGAGCCCCTCAGCTGTCAGCTCAGACCCGGGACAGCCAGCACCAGGTGCAGAAATGGCCCCTCAGCACAGGATGGGATATGGGACTGGGTGACTGATCGTGGGGCACGCAGCCTTGGTGGCTACTCTGCCCACATCTATGAACATTGTCACTGACTGGTGCATGGTGTGCGTGTGTGTCCAGTGTTGTACAGTGTGTACCTTGTGTGTTTGCAGGGCCCTTTACCAAACACGTGCGGGCACTTCTGGGAGATGGTGTGGGAGCAGAAGAGCAGGGGCGTGGTCATGCTCAACCGCATCATGGAGAAAGGCTCGGTAAGTTCACGCCACAGGTCCTTGCTGCTGCTGTCTACACACAGAGTTCATAAAGCTCCTGTTTCCTCTGAGTTTGTTTTCTAACTCCTTCACATGACACATTGTTTTTAGAACGCTAAACGTTACATAAATACACATGTATTACAGACAAGGCTAGGGAGAGATGGGGCGGGGCAGGCCCTGTGGAGCCTGGTGCAGCGGGCGTTCTGCCTTGCTGCCTGTGCTTTCTTGGTACTGCCTGTGTTTGTTTCTGCCAGTTCTTTCCAAGAGCAGCCTTTAATGTATCTTTACCAAGCCCACCTTTGGCTGGTCAGACTGACTGTGCCTCTTGATGGCATGGGTGGTTCTGCAGAGCTGTGGAAGACATTGGCTCCTAGAGTTGGTATGCTGCCTTAACCTCTGCTGATGAGAAGGCTTCAGTTCTTACCACGTAAAACACCACCCCTCAGGCTCTGTCCCTTTGGCCACCCTTGCCCCTCAACCTGCCGTTTTCAGTCCCTTCTGTCCAGGGCAGTCTGTGTCACTCGGGTCTTACCACACTCTCCCCTCTGAGGGTAGTCATTGATATGGCCTGAGACCCTGAGTGGCTGGACCTGTCTCTCACTCCCCAAACTATATCCTAGACAGGCCTCCTTCTGTTTCTTCCCGTGTCTTTTGGTTCAGAGGTCTGAGTCATGGCGACACTGTCTCAGATTTAGGCTTTATCAAACAGCCAGCCCTCCTGTCCCTTCCCTCTTATCCCTGTGGTGGACACTGAAGCTGGCTCTCAGCGCTGCCCACGATCAGCATGGGGCAGAGCCAGCCGCCTCTTCCTTCCCTCTGGACTTGGTTGGCACTTAGACTCCCCAGCTCCAGAGGTTGAAGGCCCTCGAAAAGGTCAGCTGAGGATTGTTGGGAACAACGGCAGCCATAGCCAGGAGCGGAGAACAGGCTGTTCCTCCCTCTGCCTGGCCAGGGGTAGATGCTGTGTTGTCTGTTGCTAAGCTTGGGGCACCATTCATAGCTGCCTGCCCTGGTTTCCTCATGCTCTCAAGAACATGAGGTTGCCAAAGGAGCCATCCATCCCCTCAGAGACAGTGGCCGGTCACACGCGAGGGTGAGAACCAGGTGCAAAAGTGTGAACAAGGTCACCAGCTGCTCCCGCCCCAGGCACATGGTCCTGGTCACTCTGGTTTCCTTGAGGCTGCTTGTTGCCACACTGTTGCTGGATTTCTACCTGCCGCTTCTGTAGCACATGATAGCCCCAGATACAGAGCCTGTCGTTATGGTCAGTTGACACAACCAGAGAGTGGAATTTTAAATCAACCTATTACTAAGAAATCAGGGGCTGGAGAGATGGCTCAGCAGCTAAGAACACTGACTGCTCTTCCAGAGGTCCTGAGTTCAATTCCCAGCAACCATGTGGTAGATCACAACCATTTGTAATGGGATCTGATGCCCTCTTCTGGTGTGCATGAAGACAGAGCACTCAGATATATTAAATAAATAAACAAGAAAGCATCAGATATGAGGGTTAGAGAGATCATCAGATATGAGGGTTAGAGAGAGAGCTCAGGGGCTAAGAGTGTTTACTGCTCTCTCAAAGGACCTAGGTTCCATTCTCAGCACCCACACAGAAGCTCATCACCACCTATAACTCAAGTTCCAAGGGACCTAACAACCTCTTCCGACCTCAGTGGACACCAGGCATGCATGTGGTACACAAGTGTGTGTGTGTGTGTGTGTGTGTGTGTGTGTGTGTGTGTGTGTGTGTAACAGCATGACTGGTTAGCTGGTCACTGTTTCTCACGGCAGTGTGGCAGGGTCCTTTAGAACTGTTCTTCTCTACTTAGGACCATTGGGGCGGTGTGCTTTATGTGCGATGCACATCAGAAACCTGGGTGTGGGGGGTATGCAGGGGTGAGAGATGCTGCTCCTTTGCTCCCCTAGGTCCAACTGTCCTCAGCCCAGCAGTCCTGACTTGCAGAGGCCTGGGTGGCATGTGCGCTGCCTTCTTCCTCTCAGACGTGGGTGTTTACTCTCTGCCTCTGGTACATGGTGTTTTCTATGTGTAACAAGCAGTAGGAGTGTTGCTGGAGCTTTGTGCATATAGTTTGCATTCCAGAATGCAGCCTGTGTCTCTCCTAAAACCTCCTGAGAGTCACTGGTGGAGGTCAGGCTCCTGGTAGCCCAGGGTCCTTATCTCTGGGACCTTTTCACTTGTCTGTATTAGCCGTCCTTTTGGGAGATGAAGACACGCCACCTGTGTAAGAAAGAGAGCACTGGCTGTCACAGGCTCTTCCTCACACTGCCCGCCTGGCTTTGTTTTGGAAGCACTTGTGTGAATTTCAGGCTTCATGGTTGAAATAACTACTGTTAAACTCAGGATGCGCACACTGGCGTTGCCATCTTCCTGTCTGGGGCTGGCCCAAGGGCCTTGGTGTCGATGCCGGCGAGGGCCTGCTCCTATTCCAGTAAGAGTCAGACTTTCACTGAAGGCAGCGTGTGGGCGCCGTCAGCTAACTGGAAGTGGGCATTGTGTGCTCTCTGGTTTGTTTTGTGTTTAAAGTAGACATTTTTACGGGAAACGACAGAGCCAAGCATGGTCCTATAGACATCTAATTAAATGTTGTTTGATGGACACTTGGCTGTGTGCTACAATGCCTCTGAAACTGATTAGATTAGAGATCTGTCAGGGTTGTCCTGGGCTTCAGCTGTAGAAGTGAAGGTCAGAGCCTGTCTGCCCTGCCCTTGAGGTGAAAACGCCCACTCCTTCTTCTGTACCAACAGCCCTTTGGCTTCTCCCTGCTCATGGTGAATGCCCACCCTGGCATGGTAGCCTGGGGTCTGACTGGAAATAAGTGGCCCATTCAAGTCTCTTTATGCACAGTTCGCTGGCACCTTGCCTCTGCATTCTGATGTTGAGATCTGTTCCTGTGCTGACAGATTGGCCCTAGTCAGGGAGCCCATCTCTGGCAGCTGGTCCTCGAAGGTGGGAGGAGGCTTGGGTCGAGCAGGCCAGACCTTGAAGTGGAGCTCTTGAGAAAGCCCAATTAGCTTCTGCCCTGGGATTGGAGGGTTCTTGCTCCATGGGTAGTGGAGGCCCTTGCTCCCTTCACTGCTTTCCGTCTTTTGCATTGGTTTTGTGGCGGGCAGCTTTGGAGCCAGAACAATGACAGCAACCACCTCTGCAGTCCTTCTTCAGCCTCAGGTCCTTGCAGGCCCTCATGAGGAGATAGCTCAGGTCCCCAGTTGCCACCGCCCCACTGTGCTCTGGCCATCCTTGACCTGTCTTCTGCTTTCCTGTCAGCCATCAAAATCTTCTTTCCAGAGAGCTTCCGTTGACATCTTCCTTTGCTTGGTTAGCATGAGCTTCCCCCTTCTCTGAGTCCCCAGGTCCTCTGTATTCTCAAGTCTCACTTCTGTGTTCTCCCCATCCACCCACCCTAGAGGGAGGGAACATGTCTCCAGCAGACTGTGCCAGCCCTGGTACAGGTCAGGTATGTGAATTCTATGTGTTCTCTACCAGAGAACAACTTACTACACTTCCTTGGGAGAGTCAGGGTCTCTGAGGTCTCTGCCTGGGCACTTTGTCAGTCCTGCCTTGGAGACCCACAACAGCTGTCTGCAGCAGGAATGACTGAGTACCTGAACTTAGATCACAGGGTCTGTGTGAGTGAATCGCAGCCTGATCTTTCTTCCTAAATCCCAGACCAGATCTATTGGTTCATCAAAAGCAGTAATGAGCATTTGAATCAAGATCATCAAATGGTTTTTGCTGTTAGCAAAATAGAGCATTAGGAGTACTTTTCTGAACAGAACCAAATCAGAGTGGATGAGTGAGTTCCACCTGCCTGTTGTCTTCCACAGCCCCTCAGCCTGACAAGGCTCCAGCAGCTTCCCACCCTGTTGCCTACAGTTTCCTCAGGGGCCTGGGCATACTGACATACTACTGAGAGCATCTCTGAGGGGGCACAGCTTCTGCGTGGTATGGTTTTATCTCACAGCATGGCAGGGCCCAGCGCCCACTGGGACATGCTGGGTGAGGCATGGGAGCCCTGTCACAAAGATGCTGGGTCAGGGCTCCGACCAGCTCCAGCTTCACTAGGGTGCGAGCTGTACTGACTGGGAGACCCTGGCCTGTGGGCTGTCATACAGCCGGAAGACAGCCTTCCAAGCCTCCTGTCTCCTAGCAGGTGCTCAGAGTAATCCAGTGCTGTTCTTCCCCAGTTAAAATGTGCCCAGTATTGGCCACAGAAAGAAGAAAAAGAGATGGTCTTCGATGACACCAATTTGAAGCTGACACTGATCTCTGAAGATGTCAAGTCATATTACACAGTACGGCAATTGGAGTTGGAGAACCTGGCTGTAAGTATTGACGAGTCCTCCGGAGACGGTGACTCGCTTCTTCTGATCTTAGGCCTTGGTGCTAACTTCAACTGTGGCGTTTTCAGGAATTCTGAGCCCTGTGCACAGTATGGCTTCATCCTGTGGTGAGCAGAGCTTGCTGTTGTAGGCACCAGTGCCCAGGCACCAGGGTACAAGCCACCTCCCACGGCACTCTCACCTTGACACCACTTAACACAGTTCCCAGGGAAAAGTCAGTTTCTTGCCTGAGAGTGGTTTGCTCTGCCTGTGAGATTTGGGGACATCTGCTTATTGAGGGAGACATTTCAGAGCAGCACCAAAGGCTTGTCTGTTTCATGGCAGTGAGGACAGGAGAGCCTAGGCTTTGGGGTTGGAACTTTTAGAGGGTGGTTGACTGTATTAAGATAAGGTCTCAATAGTAGCCCAAGCTGGCCTCACATTTCCAGTCCGTCAGCCTCTGCCTCTGCAGTGCTGGGGTTATAGACAGGAGGCCTGCTCAAGGTTTCCACTTGAGCCTCTTTCTGGGCCCTAGAACTGAGTCCTTGTAGAGGGAAGGGAAGCAGGGGGGACGTGGTAGGAGAGCCCATGCTCTTTAGGTAAACACGACTGTTCTTTCATACTTTCTTCTAAGCCGGTTTTTAAAGTATATGTGAGGCACCTCCCGCCTTGCACCCAATACAGGTAGTGTTTGGTTTTGCAGGGAGGTGGGCAGAGCTGCTTCAGGGTCTCCAGATGGATGGTCCTTCAGCTGCGTACAACCTCCTGGATCTAAGCCACACTGAAAGGGTGGCCATGTCTTTGATGTGTGTTTGTCCCACAGCAGGGACCTTCTGTACTTTGCAGAAAGATAGCAACTTGGTATCAGCAAGTCAAGCCTTCAGTGTCTGTGTCCCAATCTTTGTCTGGCACAGCCTGCTGGCCCTCTCTGCAGCCCTGGGACCCTGCCCTCTGAGGTCTGCAGTTGGCCTCCTTTAATAATCCTGACCATGGAGGTGGTGGGATAGCTCATATATAAAGGTGCTTGCCAGTAACCCTGCAAGTTACCATTTGATCATTCAACATGTGGTACCCCTGACCCCCAGCAAATAGTTTTTAAAATATCAGACCATCTAGGAAAGAACAGAGCACCAGAGGCCATTCTTTTTTTTTTTTTTTTCCCCCGGAGCTGAGGACCGAACCCAGGGCCTTGCGCTTGCTAGGCAAATGCTCTACCACTGAGCTAAATCCCTGACCCCCCAGAGGCCATTCTTTTTGCTCAGCTCCAGGGGCACTGTGGGACAGCTATGGGAATGGGTATGGTCCTTGAGGTGAATGATGGTGTGGAGAACTCACCAGCAGTCTGGCCTCTGGAGTCACAGCTGATGCTTCACCTGTATGACAGCCACCTTACTGGCAATCCTGTCTTTGGAGACTTTTCTTGAAAAGTAACACTTGTCTGACCCATCCCAGTGTTCTCCCTGGGCCAGCCAGACCTGGTGCACATCCCACTCCCCGCCCCACCCCACCCCGCTGTACCTCTTCCCACACACTCACATAAACACAGGAAGGCTCTCTGAGATTTAAGATGCCAGTGGCATCATGGCGACTTTCCAGCTGAAACTATTGTGGCCACATGTGTGAATGTAGAAGGAACAGTAGGGTAAGAGGATTGTCCACTGCTTAAGGCTGTGGTCAGATCCAGCCGTACCCACTGAGGAAGGCTGGGCAGGAAGCGACTTGGTGCACACATGGGGTCTGTGTAGATAATGCACTCAGTCTAACAGCATGTGTCTCTCTCTTTCAGACCCAGGAGGCTCGAGAGATCCTGCATTTCCACTACACCACCTGGCCTGACTTTGGAGTCCCTGAGTCACCTGCCTCTTTCCTCAATTTCCTATTCAAAGTCCGAGAGTCAGGCTCACTCAGCCCAGAGCACGGCCCCATTGTGGTCCACTGCAGTGCTGGCATTGGCAGGTCAGGGACCTTCTGCCTGGCTGACACCTGCCTCTTACTGGTAAGGAGGGATTTGCAAGCCTAGGAAGAGAGGAAACGTGCTTGAACCCACCCTCTTAGCTAGAGTTCCTGTTGCTGTCCACAGACCCCCTTCCTTGGAGAGCACCCTGCTGTGGTCTTTGATGCCAGCAGTTTCCATTGATGGTGGTTGAGCCCCTTCTAGCTTTGTCCATGGGGTTCTCCCAGTTGTTACAGGAGCCAGGCACCCTAGAACCCCCATGCAGGAGCTGAGCACCCTGGTTGTCAGAGAAGCCAGGTACCCCAGTTGACACAGGAGCCGGGTGCCCTAGAACCCCCATGATTCTTCTCTAAACTCGTCCAGCTCAGGCCCAAACGGTCCCAAGTCTGCTATGTTTCTCTCCCATTTCCCTGAGACCCTCCACCACCCACCCCTCTGCGGCTTTCTTCTGGCTGACCCAGTGTCCCTGGCTTGCAGATGGACAAGAGGAAAGACCCGTCCTCTGTGGACATCAAGAAAGTGCTGTTGGAGATGCGCAGGTTCCGCATGGGGCTCATCCAGACGGCCGACCAACTGCGCTTCTCCTACCTGGCTGTGATCGAGGGTGCAAAGTTCATCATGGGCGACTCGTCAGTGCAGGTCAGTGCAGCTCTGCTTCAAGAGCTGGTTGGTTTTGGGCCTGGTTCCTAGCTGGGGATAGACCACAGAGCCTGTGCGTGCTCACCAGGACTACTCTGGGAAAGAAACTCCAGTTTAAAAGGTCCCATGCTGTTGAGGTCATAAGAAATGGCTCCCCTTCCTTAATGTCTGCCATTGCTTTAGTCATTAAAAACTGCTCCCTTCTGCCTGCCTTATTCATGCTCTGCAGAGCCCTAAGACGAAGAGTGGGCTTGACCTTCTAAAGACCATGCCTTGTGCAGTCTGTGGGTCTTCAGAGGTGGAGGCACCACCAGTCCTGGGCCTGCCTGGCTGCCCGAGACCCTAGCCCAAAAAGAGCACATTTACCTTCTCAATATTTGCCTGGGCCAAGGAGCCCAGAGCTGCTGCTGAGCTGTTGCCTGCTCACCAGGACAGACCCAGGGCTGGCACTAATGGGGCTTCTGCTGCCTTCTAAGGATCAGTGGAAGGAGCTTTCCCATGAAGACCTGGAGCCTCCCCCCGAGCACGTGCCCCCACCTCCCCGGCCACCCAAACGCACACTGGAGCCTCACAATGGCAAGTGCAAGGAGCTCTTCTCCAACCACCAGTGGGTGAGCGAGGAGAGCTGTGAGGATGAGGACATCCTGGCCAGAGAGGAAAGCAGAGCCCCCTCAATTGCTGTGCACAGCATGAGCAGGTAATGGGGGGCCTGGCTTGTGGGACGGGGTGAGAGGAAGCAGCTTGTCCAGAATCACATGAAGGCATTGAAAACTTTACAAGAGATGTTTCTGCATGCATGAGAAGTGGTGTTGCCTCTGTCCAACCAAGCTGCCATTGCCCCTGAATAGGGTCCTGTGAAATGACTGACAGGTTATAATGGGGTTCCTGTGCTCCTTGTGGTGTTTGTCTGACTTGTTCAGTGTCGGAACAAAGGAGGTCGGGGTCGGATTGCAGCTTGCTCGCCTCACCCCGATGCAAGCATTGTTGAGCACCCAAGCTGTCTGAGGCGTCCTTGGGTAATATCGGAATGGACCCTGAATCCGTGCTGCAGACCCTCCAGTGTGGGGATAAGACAAGCTCATGGCATTGTGTGGTAGAGCGAGATGACAAGAAAAAGTATGTGCCCAGGGTTGGGGATTTAGCTCAGTGGTAGAGCGCTTGCCTAGCAAGCACAAGACCCTGGGTTCGGTCCCCAGCTCCGAAAAAAAGAAAAATAAATAAAATTAAAAAAAAGAAAGTATGTGCCTGCAGGAAGTGGCACTGTGGCGACCCCAGTAGGAGTGAGCCATTTCCTGTGTCAGCGGCCTCCTTCCTGGAGGGCAGTGTTGAGGTGTGGGTACGCAGTCTGACTCTGAGCAGTACCCACCCAGAGCTCTGCACACAGTGTGTAGAGCATGACCTAGCTGCCCTCATTCCAGCCTGCTTGGACATACAAGGTACAGAGCTGGCAGTGTACCGGGAAGCCCATGTTTCCCCTGTGACTCGATGTGGATCTGAGTGCGTGTTTGCCTACAGCTGAAGCTTTCCACCCCTCCACCCCAACCCCCGGTTAAGTGCGTGCACTGGTGGGCCATGGGCTGACATGAATTAAACCCAGCCCTGACCATGAATCCTGCCTAAGGTCCTCCAGGGCTGGAAGACAAGCACACTGCTCTGTGCTAGGAGGGGAGGGTTCACTGTCCTCACGGAGATAGTGTGCTTTCCTGTCTCCTCAGGGCAGATAACCTGTCTCTTCCTCTCTCCTCAGTATGAGTCAAGACACTGAAGTTAGGAAACGGATGGTGGGTGGAGGTCTTCAAAGTGCTCAGGCATCTGTCCCCACTGAGGAAGAGCTGTCCCCAACCGAGGAGGAACAAAAGGCACACAGGCCAGTTCACTGGAAGCCCTTCCTGGTCAACGTGTGCATGGCCACGGCCCTGGCGACTGGCGCGTACCTCTGTTACCGGGTATGTTTTCACTGACAGACTGCTGTGAGGCATGAGCGTGGTGGGCGCTGCCACTGCCCAGGTTAGGATTTGGTCTGCGGCGTCTAACCTGGCGTAGAAGAAACAACAGCTTACAAGCCTGTGGTGGAACTGGAAGGGCCAGCCCCAGGAGGGGCATCTGTGCACTGGGCTTTGAAGGAGCCCCTGGTCCCAAGAACAGAGTCTAATCTCAGGGCCTTAACCTGTTCAGGAGAAGTAGAGGAAATGCCAAATACTCTTCTTGCTCTCACCTCACTCCTCCCCTTTCTCTGGTTCGTTTGTTTTTGGAAAAAAAAAAAAAGAATTACAACACATTGTTGTTTTTAACATTTATAAAGGCAGGTTTTTGTTATTTCTGGAGAAAACAAAAGATGCTAGGCACTGGTGAGATTCTCTTGTGCCCTTTGGCGTGTGATCAGATTCACGATTTACGTTTATTTCCGGGGGATGGTCCCACCTGTCAGGACTAAAGTTCCTGCTGGCTTGGTCAGCCCCCGCTGCCCACCCTGAGCTTGCAGGTGCCCTGCTGTGAGGAGAGCAGCAGCAGAGGCTGCCCCTGAACAGAAGCCCGGCTCTGCTTCCCTCAGGTGTCCCTGCATTTCCATCCTCCTTCTTTGTGACCGCCATCTTGCAGATGGCCCAGTCCTCAGCACCCCACCCCTGCAGATGGGTTTCTCCGAGGGCCTGCCTCAGGGTCATCAGAGGTTGGCTGCCAGCTTAGAGCTGGGGCTTCCATTTCATTGGAAAGTCATCACTACTCTATTAGAAGCCACTCCACTGAGGTGTAAGCAAGACTCATACAGGAGGAGCCTTGGTGCCATGGAAGCCACTCCGTGCGCAGGACCTGTAACAACCTCTGAAACACTCGGTCCTGCTGCAGTGACGTCCTTGGAGGCATCAGACAGATGATTTGCAGACTGCCAAGACTTGTCCTGAGCCGTGATTTTCAGAGTCTGGACTCATGAAACCGCCGAGCGCTTACCGTGCAGCCTCCGATGCTGGTTGGCTGAGGCTGCGGGGAGGTGGACACTGTGGGTGCATCCAGTGCAGTTGCTTTTGTGCAGTTGGGTCCAGCAGCACAGCCCGCACTCCAGCCTGAGCTGCAGGCCACAGTGGCCATGGAGGCCCGCAGAGCGAGCTGGGGTGGATGCTTGTTCACTTGGAGCAGCCTTCCCAAGACGTGCAGCTCCCTTCCTGCTTTATCCTTCTGCTTCCTTCCCTGGAGTAGCAAGCCCACGAGCAATTGTGAGGGGTGTGAGGGAGCTGCAGAGGCGTCAGAGTGGCCTGCAGCGGCGTGAGGCCCCTCCCCCTCCGACGCCCCCCTCCGGAGGAGCCGCTCCACTGTTATTTATTCACTTTGCCCACAGACACCCCTGAGTGAGCACACCCTGAAACTGACCGCGTAAGGTGTCAGCCTGCACCCAGGACCGTCAGGTGCAGCACCGGGTCAGTCCTAGGGTTGAGGTAGGACTGACACAGCCACTGTGTGGCCGGTGCTGGGGCGGGGGCAGGAGCTGAGGGTGTTAGGAGCAATGTTCAGGAACAGACGACAGTGGTGACATGTAAAGTCCCTGTGGCTGCTGATGACATGTGTAGGATGAAGGCTGGCCTTTCTCCCATGACTTTCTAGATCCCGTTCCCCATCTGCTTTCCCTGTGAGTAGAAAACACACAGGCTCCTGTCCTGGTGGTGCCGTGTGCTTGACATGGGAAACTTAGATGCCTGCTCACTGGCGGGCACCTCTCGGCATCGCCACCACTCAGAGTGAGAGCAGTGCTGTCCAGTGCCGAGGCCACCTGACTCCCGGCAGGACACGTCAGGCTCTGGCCTGCCCCACCACAGCCCGCTGGATCTCAGACATTCCACACTCACACCTCATTCCCTGGACACTTAGGCAAGCAGGGCCCTGCCACCTCTGGGGTCAGCCCCTCCATTCCGAGTTCACACTGCTCTGGAGCAGGCCAGGACCGGAAGCAAGGCAGCTGGTGAGGGTACCCTCCTGGGAATAGTGTAGGTGACAGTCCTGAGAGTCAGCTGGCGCTGCTGGCACCAGTCACCTTGCCCAGAAGTGCTGCTCTTGAGCCTGGAAGAGACTGATGATGGTGCTCACGACTCTTCTGTGAGGGGAACTTGACCTCCACATTGGGTGGCTTTTTTTAAAATAAGCGAAGGCAGCTGGAACTCCAGTCTGCCTCTTGCCAGCACTTCACATTTTGCCTTTCACCCAGAGAAGCCAGCACAGAGCCACTGGGGAAGGTGATGGCCTTGCCTGCAGAGGCTGAGGAGATGGCTCAGCCGGGGTCCAGGCTGTGTCTGGAGCAGGGGTTGCACAGCAGCCTCACAGGTGGGGATCCTGAGAGCAGGCGCTGCCCTGTTGCCCCGCTGGAGGCAGCAAAGCTGCTGCATGCCTTAAGTCAATACTTACTCAGCAGGGCTCTCTCTCTCTCTCTCTCTCTCTCTCTCTCTCTCTCTCTCTCTCTCTAAATGGCCATAGAATAAACCATTTTTACAAAAATAAAAGCCAACAACAAAGTGTTCTGGAACAGCACCTTTGCAGGTGTGTGGGGTGTCTCAGGGTCTTCTGTGACCTCACAGAACCGTCCGACTGCACCGTTTCCAACTTGCTGTCTCACTAATGGGTCTGCATTAGTTGCAACAATAAATGTTTTTAAAGAACAGGGACGTGAGGTGCTTTCATTTTCTTTATTCACAGACTTGGGCCTGGGTGGGCAGTCATTTGTCTACCCGTGCCAGCCTGAGGCCTACAGGGTAAGCACGCTGTGCGTCATGTGACTGCTGAGATGTGGGTTCTCTACACTGTCCTTTCAAGACCTCCCCTTGGGCAGCCCAGGCTACCTTGAGACTCACAGGTCATTGGAATCCCTGGCCCAGCATCCAGACCTCCCCTTGGCCAGCTGCCTGTCAGATTTCATGGTCTTCAATCTCAGGACATCCATAAACCTCATCTGATGTATGCTTGACTTAAACATGAAAATGAGACCCAAAAGTGGTGTGACCTTCCGTTCATGTATAAAACTAAATATGTAAGGCCCCAAGGTGACTGACTTCCAGTTCAGAGTCACTTGAGACTTGTGGAGTGGAAGATGTCACTGCAGAAAGCACAGCCCCGTACCCCTCGGGTTCACAGGTGGCTTGTGCAGCAGGTGGTCCCCGCTTGGGTCCTGGCCACAGAACTGTGAGTGCTGTGGCTGCTCTCACAACCAAAGGCATCAGGTATGAAAATGACTCTCGAGAGTTACCAGTGTGGAAAGCTGACTAATAGTGACTGGGATAAATCCAGTGCAGTGAAGGCTTGACAAAGGCCTGGGGTGTCCCCAAAATGCCCCCAGAGGAGGGCAGCCTACCATGAGTCAGGCATGAAGAATATAGGGAGGATCCCCAGTGGGTCCTGCAGGGAGCCCTGTGGCCCTGCCACCCCTCCCATGTTAGGGCTCTACGGATACAACATTCTCTACTTGGGGCAGTAAGGTGGCCATACGCCAGAGTTTGTAATTGAGATTTCAGAGAATGGACATGAACGAGGCAAATAAATACCAAGTCAGCACACATGATCCACAGGGACCTAAGTGAGGGATGACTATGTCAGCCCTGAGAACCCCCTCGTGGGCATCTCAGACGCCAGCATGGAGTGCTCTATTCACTTAAGTGGGAAACCCCTCGTGGGTATCTAACCCATCATGGGTCTCCCCAGCCACTGCAGTGAAAACCTCCCCAGGTCTAAGCATTCATCCAAGGGCCCGGACTGCCATGGAAGTGGACCTGCCCACTGGGAAGCTGCCACAGCCCTGTTTGTCAGACCAGTTCTGTCCCAGCTGAGGGTGTGCAGGGAGCTCATACCCCATGCATGTCTGTCACCTTGCCCTGGACCCTCGATCCTCAAGACAGTGCCTGGCACTGTACCCAGGATGGCAAAAACAGCATTTGGCGGAGGCCACAGCCTTAGAGGTCCCACATACCACTTGTGCCTGCTCTGTGAGTACATGACTGTTATCCCTGCGCTGAGGACCCAGTCTCAGGTAACTGTCCTGACCAGCTCACACTTGGGAGGGAGTGGCTTGGCTGCTCCATCCAAATCCTGGGCACTGTGGAGGCTAGGCAGCATGGAAGGAAGAAAGGCCAGATTTGAGCTCATCGAGCACGGCTTCTTAAAAAATTGTGATCTCAACATCCGCTTCATGACAGAAGGCTTCTTGTTCTGCATGTAGTTTGTCCATCTTCTCAAAAGCTAGGCGGCCTTTCTCACCTGGAATGCAGAGGTGTTTGTCACTGGCTTGTCACCATCTTGGTGTCTCTAGAGGAGTAGGGCAGTAGTGCTTGGGGGTCCCTTGCCCCTGCTGATGACTGAGCAGGAACAGTCTCCAATGATGGAGACCTGGGCTCTAGCCTGACTTTGCCCTGCCCTCCATTTGCCAAGAGCCATAAAATGCAAAAAAGTTACATCCTGGCAACCAGCCTGCTGTGAAGGTAGCCTGCCCTGGCCAGGGGCTGCTCAGCATAGGATGGCCTGCAGCAGGGTCCCTAGCAGCCCGGTACTGACAGCTGAGGTGGCCTCAACCCTCTCCACTAGAACCTTGGGGACCCACTGGCCTACACTTTACCAAACGACAGTGTTGCTTCCCGCGCTGCGACTCGCACGGCCTCCAGGTCAGACTGACATAGACTGACAATCTGTTCAATGCTTTCAACGCCCTGTAAGGTCAGGAGAAAAAGGGAGGGCTTATGCAGCAGACAGACCTATCTCACTGTTGTCCCTGCAGTGCCAAACCCAGCATGTCCTCGAGGCCCTTCAGCACTTTAGGAAGTCTCTTCCCACCCCAGTGCAGGCCTGCAAGCAAGGCCACCAGCAGCAGCTCTGTGAACACCATCTAACAACCCAGCTGCCGTCTGGGACTTGCTAACTGGAACTCTCCTCTTCTTGGAGAACCAGAGCCTGATTGCCACACTCAGGGCTCCCACAAGACTTCTGACTCCTTCACCTAGCACCTGAGACTCAGCAGCCTCTGAGGACCTTTTGGGACATCACTGAGCAAGTGAAGTCACTGGGTTCCCTCTACATTGAGCTAGCTCCCACATACAAGTAGGTAACAAGTTTATACAAAGGCAGAGGCAGATTCCCAGCATGGGAGTGCAGGGAGAAAATGGGGCAGGCAGGGCTCACAGGCCTCGAAGCCCACATGTCTCCAGTCCCGGAAGTTAAGCTGGAGCCCAGACTTATTTTATTTATTTATTATATATAAGCACACTGTAGCTGTCTTCAGACACACCAGAGGAAGGCATCGGATCTCATTACAGATGGCTGTGAGCCACCATGTGGTTGCTGGGATTTGAACTCAGGACCTCTGGAAGAGCAGTCAGTGCTCTCTCCAGCCCCCTGGATGGCTTTTAACAAACCTATTCACATAGTGAATTCTCAGAGTGGCATTTAGGGTTTTTTGTTTGTTTTTGTTTTGTTTTGTTTTGAGATAGGGTCTCACCATTTGGCCTAAGCTGGCCTGGATCACAGGTATGTGCCAACACCTGGATTTGTTTTCAGTGCACAAAAACTACTTTTGTGTGTGTGTGTGTGTGTGTGTGTGAGAGACCCTGAAGAGATTAGACATGTGTGTGTGTGCACACACACACACACACACACACACACACACCCCTCCACACACAATGGACAAAACCAGAGTGAACAGGTGCTGTCTGCATTCCTGTTCAACTGGGGAGGAAGGCCTTTGGGGACCTCTGCTGTTGGAGTCTGAGAGCTGGACGTTACTTGAAGTCCTCTTGCTGCTGGTGAAACCCTTTACCGCCCCACCCTCCCATCCCTTGTCCCAGTGAAAACATTTCAAGCTGTTGCTGCTGTTTTGGCCCTCACCACTGATGGCCTCCTGTCACTCCTGGGGACAAAGGACTCACCCCGAGCTGCTGCAGAGCCATGCACGCCGCCTGCTGGAGCTTGGAGTCACTGTCATTTAAGGCATTGGTGTAGTATAGCAGGGCCTGAGGAAGAAGACCAGGATTGGACAGAGCTGGCATGGCAGAGTGGGCAGGGCAGGCGTAGGTCCCCAGCTGGGTGGAGCACTCTGCATACGCCCCAGTGACCCAGACTCAGCCCTTCTCCAAGCAAAGCTTGGGGTGAGACCTGTCAGTCTGCCCAGCTGTATTGCCAGGTGGATTACCCCAAGATTGATCACCTTTTCCCGGAAGCGCTTGTTCCTGGCCGCGCTGGCCAGTCGCATTCTGGCAGCCCTGCACAGCCTCGGGGGTCCGTCCAGCTGCAGCCGGGCCCAGGCTTGAAGCGTCTGGGGCAATGGCTGCAGCTGGTTTAGACGCTTCCCGTGCAGCTTCCTCAGGGCCTTGGCTGGGCCCGCACAGTTCAGTTCCTCAATGAGAGTAACTGGAAGACAGGAAGAGGCAGGTGCCGTTGGTTGAGGCTTAGCCACTTCAGTCACAGAGGGAACTCCAAGGCGGGCATCACCACATCCCGACAAACATTTCCTACAAGTGGGTCAGACACGCCTTACAAATGAGCAGAACCACAAGCCGGCCTTGGCACAGTGGTTTACACCTGTAATCCCAGCACTTGGGAGGCTGAGGCATGAGGATGGTGAGATTGAAGTTGGCCTGTGCTACATAGTGAGACCCTGACTCAAAAAGAAACCAGAATAAGCCGAGGCGTCTAGGCTGCCTCCTCTCTCTGGAGCTGTTCTGGACCGTTCACCTCCCTCTCTTAATTTCCACCATAGCAGGCTGTGTTGTCACTCGATCTGATCTCAGTTTTGACAGAGGGAGAGTTACAGGGGCTCCCGAGTTGTGGCCCAAGCCAGAGTGGGACAGGGTATGCTGTAACTCGCTTCCAGATTGCCACGCCACCAGGCCCTACCTTCCTTGGTGAGCTGAGTGAGGTGTTTCTCCAAGTCAGAGATGCTCTGCTGCTGCAGGTAGCTGTGGAACTGGAACCAGGTGACCACCTGCTCGTCCTGGAGCCCTGCTGTGACCAATAGCCCGCCACAGCCCAGCACCTGCTCCAGGAGCCTGCGACACACTGACAGAGGGAAGGGCCGTGAGCGGAGCCGAGGCCTCTCAATAAATAGGTCTGTGTCCGATGAAAGGGACTCAGGGAAAGGGGAGCCCCCTTAGAGCAGGCAGACTCCTGGCTCTAGAACCTTCCCTAGCCCAGAAGTTGGTAGCACTTGCCAATAAGGTTCAATTTGACTCAACTCTAACCCCTTTCCTATCTTTTCGTTCTTTATTTGACAAGGAAAAGGGGCATGCTAGCTAGCCACTAACCACCACAGTGGGCTCTGAACCCCAGGGCCGGAGCCTTGGAAACACACATGGTAACCAGCAGTCCAGAGAGTGGGACGAGCTTCCAGACTTCAGACGCTGCTTGCTCACCCCACAGGAAGTGCTACAGCTGCCTTCAGGAAGTGTCCAGCCTGATATCAGGACTCCTAGATGGCACATGCTTGCCCCCCTCCCTCTAAGAACCTCGAAGGCTTGGTGGAAGGCACAGGGATTCACAGCCTGCTTTCCCAGGGGCAAGGCAGCGAAGATGCACAGAGATAGGACCCCAGCTGCAGCACTGCCGTTCCCCCCTCCACCCCCTGGGATCGGGCAAGGAGGGCACTACCTATTTCCAGCTGGCCCGGGTACTTCCCTCGGACGCGATGTAGGAATGTCTTCTTGAGCTGGCTCAGGAGTGTGGAGGCAGGGCAGGCCAGGACTCCACCAGGCTGTGTGCACCCCTGCCACAGTGCCAGGCCACCCTTCCTTTGAGATGCCTGTGGGATGACTGAGAGCCAGCAGCTGCTCAGCAGCCTGGGCAGGAGCAATCAGGAGCACCAGAAACCCCTCCACGAGGACCCAAGGTCGGAAGTGAGGCCAGGAGACCCAATACAGGGACCTCCTCTCAGGCCCGTGTCACCCCAAGGAATGGTCTTGGCTCCAAGCATCTTCCTAGTGCCTGCTCACAAGATCAGTCACTCACTGCCATCCTGACTAGGAGACTGGACTCCCCAGACAGGTCCTCAGAACCGAGGTGACAGCCATTGCTCAGAGGGGGCACCAGCGTGTGGGTAGGACTGGCTTCAGTGAACCAGCAGTGGCTTTGCCAGTGTACAAATGTGCAAGCCCATGTAATCCGCCCATCAGTGGGAGAGGGAGGGAGGCAAGGCCTTGGGCGTGTGCCCGGTGGATACTTACTCTCTTCAACCGACTTGGCCTTGCTGACCTGCTCAAGGTCAAGGTCTGAAAGCACTTCCAGAACCTGTCTTTGCTGCACCGCTTCCTCCAGGAGGCAATCCTGCACCATCCTTGACAAATTAGGGGAGGCCAGTTTCTAGAATCATCGAGATACTCAGGTCACCCTACAAGTACATCTCTGCCCACAACCACTCATAGCTGTCCTGTCCTGGAGGAAGCTTCTAGACCGTGACCGAAACTCCTTCTCTTCACTAAGCTGAGCCGCCAGGGTCAACCCACCCAAGTCGAGCCAGACATCACAAAGCAGTGGAAAGATGGCCGGCATCTGATCTCAGGGCCTTCACACCCCAGGAGCAGCACGGCCTGAGGCCCACCTCGGATACTTCCTGAGATTGGGCCAATCTGGACCGATGCTGTACATCAGAACCACCCACTTGGTTTCAGGGCTCGGCTCCTGTCACGGAGCCCCCATGACTCTCAGGGTAGGTTCCTGTCACCTGACTGAGGCGTTTCGCTGCCTTTGGGCCCAGCCCCCACCCTGGCCAGGCCCCACCCAGACACCTGAAGCAAGGCTTTGCAGACTTGAAGGTGGACAGTAAGCAGTGTGTCCAGCTCAGGGGCACCGGCTGTGAGCTCGCTAGGCGAGACCTTCAGTGATGGCCGTGGAGGTGGGGGGCTGTCCCTCCTGAGAGACAAAAGAACTGAGTGACCATTAGATTAGCCAAGGGATTCCTTTCCTGTCACCTCCCCCACCTCAGCTCCAGATCAGAGACTGGGCTCCTCAATAAGAACGAGAGAGAGAGAGAGAGAGAGAGAGAGAGAGAGAGAGAGAGAGAGAGAGAGAGAGAGAGAGCGCGGGACATAGAATAGAAGGGCAGGGCTTCCCAGGGGGCCTGAGGCTGTGACTCCCTCTGGGTGGTTGGCAGAGCCTCCCTTTGCTCTTCTGTGAAGTGGGCAGGAAGACTAGACCCAGGGCTAGAATCATAGCTCACAGGGTAGATCTGAGTCCCACCAAGGCCCACCTGGCTCGCCACACTCGGGAAGGTAGCAGACTTGGGATGTCCCCTGTGGGACCACCGGATTAAAGAAAGAGGTGGAGACTGGGGATTAGAAGTGGCCCTCATCGGGGTAGGTGGTAAGACAGACATAGATGGTGGTCCAGAGGGAGTGGTGGGGGAGGCAGTTACTATGGAGGTTGGTCAGCGTGACAGCCACTGAAGTCAAGGTCAGAGTTTTGCTGTGTGCTGCTGTTATTGCCTGAGAGACCCTCAGTGGCCATCAAGACTTGCTGTGTGGAGATAGCGCCATGGAGAGGAGGCACCATGCACAGAAAAACTACACATGATGGGGCCAAGGACTCAGAGACCAGCATGGAGCTGCAGCAGTCCAGAGGTGTGCCCATGTGGGGTACACTCACTCAAGAGCCTGGGAGCCCCCAAACAGAGACAGTTCGTCACTGGCAAGGTCGGCATTCAGAAAGGCGAAGCTCTCAAGTATACAGTCCATGAGACTCTGCGCTGACACGGGTTCCGGCTGCACCCCTCGGGGCTGTGGACAAGCACCAGGATGAGGGCTTTGCCCAACTCTTACACCCAGCCAGACTGTGACAGCCCCAGCCCCAGCACAAGCCAGCCTAGCAGACAGCTCACATCTCAGCCGGGTGAGCCTGAGAGATGGGGCACTTCCAGTGTCCCACCAACACAGCCTGAGACAAGGGAGTGTCACCAGGGAGATCTGAAAGTCCCCAGGCAGGGATCACGCAGGGCAGGGCTTCCCCCACAAGGAGGCGCCACCTGCATTGCCGAGGCCCAGTGGCTCATTCTTCAGCAAATCAAGAAACCCGCTCTGCATTCAGGCCAACCGTCACCCTGGGGAGATTCAGAGGCTGTGGGTGAGCTGTGAATGGGAGGGCATGCGGAAGCCACTGCCCACCGCTGGTCAAGCCATCCAGAGGCCTCTGTCACCAAACCAGAGCTGCCTGCAGGGCTGGGATCCCACTGGTACCTCAGTCCGCACCAACCACACCCCAAGAAGGACCCAGCAAAGCTGCAAACTCAAAGCGGGTGCTCTCAGCTGAGCCTACAGGGGAGGGGGAACCCACAGAGGGAGTGGGGGGGAAACTGTGAGCAACAGCAAAATACTAAGCCTGAGTACACTCCCCTTCCACTAGAGTGAAACTCTGCAAGCACGTGTGTGTGTGTGTGTGTGTGTGTGTGTGTGTGTGTGTGTGTTGTGTGTGTTGTGAATGAGGGCATGTGCTTGTGTGTGCCCAGAGGGACCACACAAAGATGACCTTGGGTGTCATGCCTTAAGAGCTTGTTTGTTTTGTTTTGATGCAGGGTCAGGGCCTAGAGCTTGATAATTAGGCTCGACTGGCTGCCCAGGGAGCCCCAGGGAGCCCCAGGGACCCTGTTACTCGTGCTTGCCACTGCGCCCGCCTTCCCTTTACGTGGGTCCTGGGGTGTGAACTCAGGTCCCCCTGTTTGCACAGCAAGTCCTGACTGAGCGTCTCCCCAGCCCTGAGGACAGCTTCTGTAGTGGCCAGTGTTGTGGCTCCCGGCAGTTCTCCACACCTCCCGCCTGAAGGAAGCTTCAGCTCTCCAGTTCTCACCACCAGACATGCCGGGGCTCATGCTTGCTGCCGTGGGCCAGCCCTACACATGGCTATCCATGACTGACTGACAAACTGACGAACTGACGAACAACACAGGTGGTGGAACATGTGACAGTGACTGGGGAAAGGACGTCACAGGGAAGCAGGGCAGCCACTCGCTCCCCTCAGTGGGGAAGTTGCCTATGGAGCAGAACCTGTGCATTGATCCCAGTGTGTGTGTGTGTGTGTGTGTGTGTGTGTGTGTGTGTGTGTGTGTGTGTATCTATGGACATTCTGTGGATGGCTCCCTTTTAGCAGTCAAGCTGAAGGTGGGACCTATCGTTTTTGTTTGTTTTTTTATTGTTCTTAGCTGTTTTCTAGAAAAGAGGAGTGTCTCTTTGGTGTTTTGAATGACTGTGGTATTGCAGGGTCATACAAAGTGCTTGTGACTCTTCAAAACACAGGAGTGTGACAGAAGCTGGGTGCCTGTGACCCAAACGGTTTCTCACATAAATGCTGGAAAAGTACTAACAAAGGTGATAGTCCTCAAAGTCTTGTTCCTGGCCCGTGTGGGTATGGTCTTTTTAAGGTGGTAGGCTGTAGATTTCTTTCAAGACACTAGACAGAATATAAGAAGAGCCTTCTCTCAGCTGTGCTAGTGTGAGAATGTAAGGTCCAAGTCAAAATAAAACAAACAAACAAACAAAAACTTTTGGAAGATGCCTGTGCCATATAGTTCTGAGGGGGAAAAAATGTGTCGCACCCAAGAGTGGGCTCATCGGCACCTGTAGAAGTCTGTGTGTGTGGTCCACATTTTATTTTATGTATTTAAAACTATAAACAGAGAGGCATCCATCCAAGGCCAGCAGCTCTGAGAGTCACTGAGAGGACTCCTTTGGCTGGGCAGGGGAAGGTTCGGATGGCTTAGAGATGAGGCTGGCAGGCGGCTGCGAGGCCCTCCATACACTGCAGCCTCCACCCACCCACCCACCCACCCACATCAGAAGATTCTCGATGGAGCCAGGTCCTGGCTGGGAACGGAGCGAATTACTCACTGTGCGCTCCGGCCTCCCCTCGGTATCCTCCTCCGAGGCCTTGAAAAGTGGGAAAACTGAGGATGAGGGAGACTTGGCCCACCCAGGTCACAAAGAGGTGAGGCTGAGAGGCTAACCCGGGCCGGCTGGTCCCTGCGCCTGCTCCCTAGCCTCAGGCTCACGGCGAAGCGCGGGGGGCATACCTTCAGCCGCTCCCGGAGGCCAAGGACTTGGTACTCCAGCTCCCTGAGCTGGGGCTGCGCAGGGTCCGCAGACCGCAGCAGATCCAGGACGTCCTGCACAGGCCCCTCCACTCCGTCCCCCGCACCTCCATCCTCCTGGCCCTTCCGGCTCCGTGGCACCGTGGGGCTGTGGATGGGTGCGTCCCGCAGTAGGGCCAGCCTCTCTCCTCTCAAGTCCCTCCAACCAGGCTGTTCTACAAGCACACCCCGGGCTGGGGGAGCCAGGCCCGGCAGCAGACCCAGGGGTGGAGGCTCCTCCCTGGTCTCCTCTTCTATGCAGGCTGTGGGAGCCACGGGCATGGGCAGGAAGCCCACATCTGAGGTGGATGCTGAAGTGCTGGTCTCAGTGTCTCTGGGGTCCTCGGAGCTGAAGGAGTCCATCTCCAGTAACTCCTGGCTCCGGCTTCGCAGGCGGGGACCCTGGAGCTCACTGTCAGACAGGTAGCCGAGGATGGAGGTGGCCCTTGGCCCACCTAGCAGCAAGGCCTGCTGCATGGGTTGCTGAAGGACAGACTGGGAGGGGACGCAGGAGTCACCTCAGCAGCCACCCCAGAGACTGTGCTGTGACCCCCGCATGCCCAAGTGCTCAGCACAATGGGTATCCAGAGGGCGTGTCCGCCCTCTTTCTAGTTCTTCCTTCAGGCCTCAACTTCACAGTTTCAGCCTTGCCATGCTCCTGCCTCAGGACCTTTGTGCTCTGCCAATACAGAGCCCTGCGCATAGAGACCACAGCAGGTAGAGGGGTGGGACACTGGAGCACTTAGGGTGTCCAGGATCTTGGGAAGAGATGTGGCATCTGAATTGGGACCCTCACTGTCGAGGTCATGCGTGCAGGGCGGTTGGTTCCAGGGCCTGGGACCCTTGCACGGGCGCAAGCTTGGGAGAGGTGCTCCCGCTGAAGATTATTTATGACCTGTGGATAGCCACAGCGCAGCACTGACGCGACCTCCTCCTCTGGTGAGTAAATACACAGTCGCCCATGGGGCAGTGTGTTGGAGGTGGTGGTGGGGCCGTTAATAAGGGACCCTGTGAGGGACCATCCCATGGACAGCACCAAGAGAAATAATGAGGTGTACACAGCTTTCAGTCCCCCATCCCCAGGAAAAGGAGAGGAGGATGGCCCTGGCTCCAAGGGGACCTGGCCCCTGGAGGTCACAGGGAGAAAATTGCATTCTTACACAGGGGTCCCGATCACACTCCTGGAAACTAAGTTTCCCCAGCAAAGAGACCAAGGCTGTGGCTGGGCAGAGGACACACACACACACCACAGCACACACACACACACACACACACACACACACACACATACACACACAGCACACATGCACACAAAAACAGCACACACACCACAGTACACACACATACACACTGCAGCACACACACACACACATACACACACAGCACACACATATACATACCACACACAAATAGCATACACACAGCATACACACACATACATATACAAGCAGTACATACCATACACACTGCACACATATACAGCACACATACACCACACACACACAGGACACACATACACACACAGCACACACACAGCATACATACACACCACACACACTGTAATATACACATACACACACAACACACAGCACACATGCACACAAAAACAGCACATACACAGCACACATACACCACACACAAATAGCACACACAGCACACATACACCACACACACACACACACCACGTAGGTCCCAGATCCAGCTCAATCCCCATGGCCTCAAGCAGCAGAAGACAGAGCCACACAAGCCCTGAAGCCCCGAAAGCTGAACCCCATGCAGGCCCTGCCCCTCACTGCCCAGCCCCAGGGCACCCCGTCCTCCCAGGGACAGGCTCACTCACCAGGTAGTATTTGTCCCGGAAGCTGGGGGTGCTGGGTGGCGTCCATGTGTACAGGGAACCCTTCCTGCTGCCCACGGAGAACCTGCCAGTGGGGCTGGGTGACACCAGGCGGCACTCGGAGTCCAAGGGGCTGCAGAGAAGTGCAGAGACAAGCAGGGACTCAGGGGTTACCCAGGGCTCTGCAGTCACGGGCGGCTCCCTGACGTTCAGAGGGTCTGTGGCTGGGTTATTCCCAATTTTCTCTCATCCTAAAGCCTTCAGGTCAGCTAGGACTGATCTTCACGGTTCCCTCAGAACTTAGTAGATGAGGCCCAGGGGAGGCCAAGGGACAGCATGGCCCTCAGCCAAGGATAGCACCAAACCCGCCATGAGATCCTAAACCCCAGAGACCTGAGGTACCTCCACCTGAGGGCGTCCGTGGCCTGTGCGGCTCAGAACCTAAGAATGGCTGGCCTAGGGCAGCAGACACCTGAGGGAATCCTGGGTGACTGAGTTGGACTGTGTTCTTAGCTCTTTCCCACGCTACCACACCTGCTCTGGGGACAGGGAAGGGGCACCCTGGAAATGCAAGATGGCTCTGCTACTGACAACTCTAGAGACCACAGTTCCTCAAGGCAGTGCAGGGTGAAGCCCCAAACTCCACCCAGACTGCTCTGAGCCTGGACCCCCTAGTATGGGACCTAGTGGAAGGCCTCAGGTGACAGTTCAGCCCTGGAGTGGAAAGGACGGGACCCTCGATAACAGGAGTCATGGGAGGAGGCCTACAAGGGCAGAAGAGAGTCCCCCTGAGAAACAGGCAAGAACAAAAAACAGCCTAGAAAGTGTCAGGGCTCAGCTGGAGCTGCCGTATGTGCCAAGGTCACAGGAGGCATGGGGAGGAGGGAACAGGCCGGCTTGGCTGTGAGGACGGATGGCTATGCAGGAGCGGGTCTGGAGAGCCCGAAGCTCCTGAGGAGCATCAGGACCACTTGGTTCCTTCCCCTGCACCCAAGAGCTGGGGCAGCCTGGGCGAGGGCGGGGGCACGGCCATTCTCACTTCCACAGCAGCTCCAGCTGCAGCTTGATGGTGCCCAACTCTGTGATGTCCACCACCACAAGCTGGGGCCGGGCTGTGAAGAAGTCCGCGACGTCACATGTCACCGCACCCACCACCATGGAGCCCAGGCCTCGAAGCTCCGTCACCTGAGCATGAGGGACAGTTTGGTAGTGTCTGAGCCCAGCACCCAGGCCCCAGGCCCCACCCTGGGCCCTGCCCCACCTTGATCTCCAGGTTCTCATGCACCGTGGGCACAAAGACCCTCTCCTCCTCGTCCCAGGTCTGGCTGTCATCTGGTTCTATCCGGCCCTTCAGCCGCCATCGCTGACGGCCCAGGCGCATGAGAACCTGCAAGTGAGTCACAGAAAGAGGTGCAGAGACAGCCCCAGGGGAATCCACTCACTGCCGGCCTAGGACCTCCCTCCCAGGACTAAAGGCCTGGACCTCCCAGGACCTCCCTGGCTGTACCTCATACTGGTCTCCGGGACAGAGGCGTGCATAGCCCACCAAGCCTGGAACACAGAAATGGGTTAGTCTCCTCTCCACCCCCTGCCCAGGGACCACGGTGACCCAGGGGTACAGTCTGCCTGGCATCATGGGAAGGACAGGAGGTTTCAACGGTCAAGAGGGTGGAGGAGATGGCACCATGCCTCAGAGAGCAGTGAGCCCACCTTCCTGTCACAAGTGCTGCTGACCTCTAGACCCTGGGAGTCTGGCCACATTGCCCACCCTGGCAGGCTCTCAGGGCACCTGGAAAGATCTGCTACTCAGCACAGCCCGGCATGGTGCTTACCTTTCATCTTGACATGGAACTCGCCCAGGTGACCTTCCAAGGTCCCCTCTATGAGGCACATGTCCTGCAAGGTCCACAATTGGATCAGTCACTTGCCAGCTCCACTGCCTCCCTACCCAGGAGCCCTGAGCAAGGGCGGAGAGAAGTGGCCCACCTCCAGGCACTCCTGCAGGCTGCGGCCCAGCTCCTGCAGGCTCTCCCGGGAGGCACGGCTCTGGGTGCTGTTGCTGAAGGCACGCTGCATGTTGGAAGCTCCATCTCGAAGCCGCCACTGGATACAGTAGCCCTCATAGAGTTCATCGACCTGCAGCAGATATGCAGGCTGTGAGCCGCACCGAGGGACAGCCCACGTCAACCTTCTGTCCCCCGCAAACCCCCGCCACCAGAACGGTCCCCTGGCCCCACCTTGCCCTGTGCTCCTCATGGCTCTAAGCCCACCCACGTAGCACCCCAGCACCCAGGATGGCTCACACACATTTGAGCACAGTAGACACTAGTGACCATGTCACGTACTCTCCCTGCCTGGGTCCCAACTGGGGAATGGAAAGTGAGCAACGACAGCTGCCCACCCTGTGGGTCTGGGGAGGAAGGTGAGCTCATGAAAGTGTTTGCAAGCAGACTCGACTTTTTAAAAAGCCCAAAGGAAGGTAAGAGTGTGTGCACACGGCCTTAATCCCAGCACTCGGGAGGCAGAGGCAAGCAGCTCTCTGTGAGTTCAAGTCCACCCTGGTCTATAGAGTGAGTTCCAGGACAGCCAGGGCTACTCAGTGAGAAGAAGGAGGGTGAGGGAGGAGGAGCATCAAGTCTAAAGGACTTGCTGGAGGACTGTGGGCACACACAGGGACAGTAAGGCCTTCTAAGACCATGCTGTAAGTCCTCTGTACCGACCAGTGACAGAGCCCCAAAGGCCCAGGGAGCCTGGATGCCTCTCACCCTCACCCAGGGCTGAGCCTGCGCCACTCACTCCAGCTCTGCAGCACTGTCCACCCCAAGTCTCTGCGGCTATCCGTGACCAGCAAGCGTAATACCCCCTGCACCTACACGACACCTACTACCTTCACACAACACTTACCATAGCCACATCACACTCTCGTGGTGCCCAGTGACACCCGCGTGGTGCCCAGTGACACCCCATGGCACTCAGTGACACCCCATGATACCTAGTGACACTTGCATGGTGCCCAGTGACACCTGTGTGGTACCCAGTGACACCCCATAGTTCCCAGTGACACCCTCATGGTGTTCAGTGACACTCACATGGTGCCCAGTGATACCCCATGATGCCCAGTGACACCTGCATGGTGCCCGGTGACACCCAATGATACCCAGTGACACCCATATGGTGCCCAGTGACACCTGCATGGTGCCCAGTGACACCCCATGGTTCCCAGTGACACCCTCATTTTGCCCAGGACACTCCATGGCTCCCCCCAACTCATAAGAGACCCCCACATGACTCCCTGTGACACGTTGCTCCCATTAACCCCTCCGATACCCTCCCCATAACACCCCATGATGCCCAAGCCACCCACCTTGCTGATGTGGAACTCCACCTTCCGGATGTGTCTCTCCACCATGCGCATTTGCTTCTCCCAGGATAAGAAAAACTGCTTTAGGAGCAGCCGGGTTCCCACCACTAGGTCCCCACCACCTCCTCCCACCCCTCCCCAGGATGGGGGTACTGAGCTCGGACCTCAGAGAGGCTCGCCTCAGGACTCAGTTTCTCTGCTTGTAACATGAGAGGAAGCTCGGGTGTTCTGCCCAGGAGCTCCTGGGATGGAAGGCCACCCTGGACAGTCTTAACCCCCGCCCTGCAGAGACCACACAGGGACACAGGCTCACCTTGTCCAGGTCATAGTAGAAGGCCTGCAGAGAAGAAGAGAGCATCAGTCTCAGGCCTCACACCACAGCGGGACCTGAGCTCCAAGGACAAAACCAATGCCTGCAGCCTGCACCACTCGTGGCCAATGACACCCAGGGGGAAAACAAACTAAATGCCTGCATTATGGGCAAGCCAGTTCTAGGTCTGGCACTATGTCCCTGTGTGTCCCGGGCAAGTCATTCAACCTCTCTGAACCTCCCTTTCTTCCTGTGTAAAATAGGCATCAGTCATTGTGATGGTCAATTGATCATGCCTGGAAGGGAGTCTAGATTTCATTAATTGGGCTGAGAAGATGGACCCTAACAGAGTGTGGTGGTGACCCAGAGGCTGGGGTCCTAGGCTACATAGCGAAGAAAAAGCCAGCTAAAAACCAGTGTCCAACTCGCGCTGCTTCAGCTGTAGCCACAATGGGCTGCCTCACCCTCTGGATGTCTTGCTTTGAGCCAAAGCTAGCCTTTTCTCCCCTTAAGCTCTTCATCTTGTCACAACAAGGAGAGAAGCAGTAGGCACATGATGGACTTCGAGATTGTAGAATTCAAAGTCCAGCTAAGAAATGAAGCCTTGGGCCAGTGGGATGGCTCATGGGTAAAGGCGACTGCCGCCAAGCCTGACGACCTGAGTTCGATGACTGGGGCCCACAGGAGCACTGTGGCAGGTCCATACCTGCTTTGCCTCCTCTCCCTCACGCAAATCAATTCATACATACATAAATATAAACAAATAAATGTAACACATTAAAAATGAGGGACTACGATGGATCTGAGATTTTTGAAGATGTGCTCTAATTCAGGCTTCTTGGAAACCCACAAAACCCTCTCTGTGGGGTTCAGGCACTCCGTCCTAGATGTGGGGTCTCCATCCTCCCCGACACAAGTGTAACATAGCATCAGGTCTGAGACGGGCCTCTTTAGACATTGTCTACCTGAGAGAGACTTCTAGACGGAAGAGAGTAGGGCACAATGCGGGAACAGCCGCTCTCCCTTGGGGTTAGGTGGTACTAGGAATGGGTGAGGTCTTGGAAGTGCCTCTCCCCTCCCTCCGTCCCGGCTCTCATGCAGTCGCCTACTGAGGGAGGCTCCGTGCTCACTCAACTCTGCCTTCCCATGTGGCTGACACCCACACGAGACTGGGCCTTCCACCCCACCCAACACCCTAGTCTTCCGTATCAGTGGGAGCCAGGACCCAGAGAGGACCGAGAGCTACTTTGGTATACAATCTGCTGTTTTCTCCCTTTCTGAGTTCGAATCCAGCCCATCCTGAAGGCCCTACGCAAGGCTGAATCTGGAAGAGGGACACGGGGACACAGCTGGGAAGAAGAAGTCCAGAGCATGTGACACGACATAGCAGCTTTGCTCCTGGTGTGTGACCCAGGCAGGCTGGGTGATACTTGCCCCAGGCAGCAGCTGGTGACATAATCTGACTTGCAGAAGTGAAGCCAGTCTAAGGAGACACATGTGTCTCTGACTATCTGACGGTTGAAGCCACGGATACCAGAGCAATGGGAACCTCTCAGGAGTTTCATGCTGGGCTAAGGAAAGGAGCTTCAGCCTGATCTGAAGACTTCTCAAAAGATTTCTCCAGGATGACGAAGCCCAGATAGAGTGGTGGGTGGGAACACAGCTCCAGCCGGGACTACTTAGCTGGGCAAATCATTGGCTTTGATTTAAACTCTCATCTCACTTCAGGACCATCAGACTCTTGGGGTGTCTCCTGAGTTCCCTTATTCCTGTTAAACATTGGCTACATCTCCCTTTCTGCTTTCTACTTTTTTTTCTTTCTTTCTTTTTTTTTTTTTTTTTTTTTTGGAGCTGGGGACCAAACCCAGGGCCTTGTGCTTGCTAGGCAAGCGCTCTACCACTGAGCTAAATCCCCAACCCCTTCTGCTTTCTACTTTTAACTTGGCTCTTCTGAGTGCCTTAGTAGGGGCAGGAGACTGGACTGACCAGGGACACAGGGTCTGACCCCTAGGTTAAAGAGTGAGAGGAATCAGAGTGACTAGAGAGAGGGTCAAGGGGTCCCTTGCTGGAGTGGCTGTCCCTAAGAAGGCAGAGCACAGGGCACCTACTGATGACCTAAGCTTTTTTTAGGGTCACAGGCTTAGAGTAGAAAAAGCTTTTGCCCATCTGGAAATCAAAATTAACTGGCACCCTGTCATGTTGTTTGGGTTGGTGTTGATACACCGGGGGACAGACATCTCAGAGTCTGTGAGCCTTACGCTGGCCAAGGCTGTCTGGCCTCAGACCGCACCATGATGTCCTCAGAAAACTGTCACCTTGGACACCACGACTAACATGGTTTGGGGAGGGACAGGGCCTATGACAGAGAAATGGCCACTTTCCTGAATAACACATACTGCCTGGGCCTGGTGTGTCTGATGGGCTAATCTGAGGATCAGGACCATCGAGACATGAATACCTGTGCAGCGTCAGCTCCTCCCAGAACCACAGAGAGGAGGGCTCACCACAAATACCACAGGCCTCTGGGTGGAGACCACTGACCGTCTTTTGGCTGCTATGAGCCCAAAGCCATCTTCATCCCAGCTACTCACCAGCCTGGAGCCCCTCTGGGTGTCCGTGTGGCATCTGCACAGGTAGTCCAGTTCAGCCTGCTGCTCACACAGGTGCTCCCTGCAGGGGAGGGGGAGGGGGAGGGGCGGATTTGAACAGAATGGGGGAGTGGGCAAGCCCTCCCAGCATAAGGGATTCCTCTGTTACCCCAGAACCCCACAAATCAGTCTACCTGTTACTAGCGTGTTGTAAAGATGGGTCCTTAATGGCAGGGAGAGGTCAGGGGGAGGCTGAGGAAGGCATGGTGGATAGAAGAGGGAGGGAGGTGGGGGCCAGAGGCTGTGAGAACAAGCAGAAGGCTAATAGAGAAGAGAGAAGATGAGACCGTGGAGTCGGGGGGGAGGAAGGAGGACCCAGGGGGAGGGGAGGGAGCACCAAGGGAGGGAGGATTCAGAGAAGTAGGGGAGGACCAGGGGAGGGAGGAGGAGGAGGACTCAAGAGAAGTAGGGAGGACCCAGGGAGAGGGAGGAGGAGGACTCATGAGAAGTAGGGAGGACCCAGGGAGAGGGAGGAGGGGGAGGACCCAGGGAGAGGGAGGAGGGAGGACTCATAGAGAAGAAGTAGGGAGGAACTAGGGAGAGGGAGGAGGGAGGACTCAAAGAGAAGTAGGGAGGACCCAGGGAGAGGGAGGAGGGAGGACTCATAGAGAAGTAGGGAGGACCGAGGGAGAGGGAGGAGGGAGGACTCAAAGAGAAGTAGGGAGGACCCAGGGAGAGGGAGGAGGGAGGACTCATAGAGAAGTAGGGAGGACCCAGGGAGAGGGAGGAGGGAGGACTCATAGAGAAGAAGTAGGGAGGAACTAGGGGGTGGGGGAGGGGGAGGGGGAGGAGAGGGAGGACACAGAGGGAGGAAGGAGGAGAAAGGTCCCAGTGAAATGTTGAGCAGCAGAAGAAACAGAGACTACAGCCGAGGTAAAAGTGGCACCTGGGAAGGGAAAGTCCCTTCGAGGGACAACCCAGGGCTGGGCTCACTCTGATGATGGGCTCTGTCAGGGCAGCTGACTGTCTGATCATATTGGCTGGGCTCTGCCCCTCCTCCCTGATCCTGAGAAGAGAGGAAGGACCCTCTAACACAGAACCCAGGGTGCTGCAAAGGGCTTGTAGTGTCCTGGGTGGGTAACAAAGAAGCAGGAACCCCGATCTGCTCAACCGGGGCTCCCCTTCCCCAGGGTTCTCTGTCTCTGACAGAGCCTTAGCCTCTCCGATGCTGAGAGCATTATCTAAGTTAGACTGAGAGTTTTGAAAGCCCACTCCCCTTTCAGGGCACCTTCCATCCTCCCTCTTCTTGGGTCAGGGTGGTCTCTGCTCTGGTGAGGGCAGTGAAGCAGATGTGCTCCCTGCTCTGACTTTAGGGGACTTAGGTGCCACTGTATGTGGGAGATACCTTCAGGGCCAAGGTGTGTCTTTCCTGCTATGATGGCTCCTGCCCAGTCCACAGCAACATGGTTCTCTCTCGCGCTCGCGCTCTCTCTCTCTCTCTCTCTCTCTCTCTCTCTCTCTCTCTCTCCCTTCTCTGGGTTTATCTTATCAAGGTCAGTTTATTGGATGACATCAGATGCCCCAGCGGAGGAGAGACCCAGGCGAGCTTGTTCATTTCGGTTCAGACTTGTCCTGTGGGGACCCCACTCTCCTCCTCTCCTAGCTGGGACACCAGTGCCCCCTGCAGGCCTCACGGCCCTCATGAGGCTGGAGCCCAGCAACATCTATCCCTACTCAGAATAAAACCAAATCTGCCATTGTTCCCACAGCCACCTCCCCCCTCTCTCCTCCCCAATCCGCTCCTGGCTCCTTCTCACCCCCGCCCCCACATGCAGCGAGTCCACCAGGAGTCTGTGGTTGTCAGAGGATCTCAAAGCCAGGCCTGAAGGCCTGACCATCTCCTTCCTCACCACAGAACCTTCCATGGCTCTGTGATGAACAACGAAGGCCTCCCACAGCTCACAGGCCACAGTACTGTTGTTCCCTTTCCCCGCTTCCCTTGCCGAGGGTCCCTGCACTCTGAGGCCTCTGCCTTTCCATTATCTTCCTCCCCTGTCCTATGCCATGGTGTGGCTGCCCAGGGATGTCCCTTTAAAACATGTTAGACTCCTTCCTGCCTCACCTGATCCGTCTGCAGCACCTACAGCACCTGACATACTTCTCGGTACTGCGATGTGTCTGTCTGTCTCCCACCAGAGACAGTGCCACATGAAAGGGCTTTCTGACTGGTGTACTCCTTAAGCTCCAATGACTCATCATTTGTTCTTGGGTCTCAGATCCAGGTACCCGACTGCCTAACCACCCCCCATCCCGTCCCGATGCTCTGTGAGCTGAGACCTGAGATCAGAGTGCAGGCTCCCACGCAGGGCGTCTGCACGTGCCACCCCCTGTACATAGGATATCAGTCTCTAGAGGCCAGCATAGTGCTGACAGCTGTCTTTCACATCCTTGGCAGTCCCAGACCCTATGTGACAATCCATCTACTATGAGACTGTCTCCCTGCTGCCAGATGCCCTCCATGTCTCTCAGACAGACCCACTGTCCCCAGGAAGAGGTGGGAAGGGCACGAGGGGAGGAGCAGCTTCCCACTCACCTGAGGCCTCTCTTCAAAGCATCGAAGATTTTCTTCACTTGCTGTGGCCGGGGGTCCAGGCACAGCGAACCTTTGCGCAGTGTTCCATAAGCCTTGGAGGACTTGGCTGGCAGTCGGGACCGCACAGAGTTCCTGTTGATGGACTTTCTGTGGGAGGGGACAGAGAGTCAGGAGAGCTGGCTGGGTTCCACTTCCATCGCCTCTACGATGTGTGGTCTTCAGAAAGCTGGGGTTCCTGGGGCCTCAGTTTCCTTATCTGGAAAACGGGAGGCCTGGATTTGACAATGAAGAGGACAATAACAAAAGCTCATATCAGAAATGAGTTTTCAATGAGGATGCAGTGAAGCAGCCGGACCCCATGAGTGGCGTGCTCCATGCAGGCAAAGCTGCAATGGTGGGCTGAATCATAACCCTGGGCATCCTGCATGATGTAGAGAGACTCTCTGGGCACTGTGTAAAAGCATTTATCTGTCAATAAAAAAGTCTTTGGCCAATGAGCTCAGACAGGAAATAGGAGGAGGAAGTTCCGAGAGAGAGAGAGAGAGAGAGAGAGAGAGAGAGAGAGAGAGAGAGAGAGAGATTGATTCTGAGAAAGAGTCAGGCATGGGAGATTCACCTGAACTCTGAGGAGACAGATGCATGAAACCAAGAAGGTAACCAGCTATTATGTGGCACTCATAGAATAGAATAAGTTGGATTATTGAGATATGAGCTAGTTGGGGAACAGAGCAGAGGTTATTAGCCTAGACATACATATATGAAATATTAAATCTCAGAGTTGTTATTTCAGGGAACTTAAGGACAGGTAGGAAAAGGTCACAGTTATAGCAAGACACAAGCACCTGCTCAGCTCCAGCTTCTCCTGTGACCTTCCCTCAGGCATAACCCCCACCCCCCAGCTCTGCTCGTTCCCTTGTGGTTTTAAAGAAAATGGCTTTGATGGTTAATCAACTGTCAAACTGACACCATGTATAACCAATCAAGAGTCTTGATGAGGACTTATCCAAATCAGGTTGGTCAGTGGACATGCCTTAGGGACTGCGGGAATTTGTCTTGATGGCCTTAATTGATATAAGGAGAGCCAGCCTGAGAGTGGGCAGCGCCATTCCCTAGGCTTGGGCGCTGGACTGTGGTAGAGCAGAGAAAGCTGAGCCTGCTCGCATTCATTTCTCTCCGCTGGACAATAGGGGCAAGGAGAGGCCATAGGTGGAGAAAAGTGAGGACCGTGAAGGGTCATCGGGGCAGCCTGGAGTGGAAGACCCTGCCTCCATCCTGACCCATGGCTGTGGGCTTCTGAACAGAAGGTATAACAGTGTATTTGAGCTCCTGACTTCTTTAGTCAAAGCAGTTTCCCTGGTGCTAGCAACGTGCCCCGAGCCTCCATTTGTCATGAAATGGTTCTGTGATTGGCACAGGAAGGCCACTCGTTAGCGGGTGTTTTATACCTGTGAGCTAACATGAACTGCATCAAGCCGTGTCTCTCCTGCATTGGCAGTCTGGATAATAGCTGCTCAGCTAACTGTGCTCTATCCCTACGCAAGGATAGCTATGGCCATGGGGCAGGAGGACAGAGACATTTGGGTGGAAGAGCCAAGTCCCAACCCTTGCTCCAGGAACGGGGGACACGGCAGGGTGTGGGGCACAGGACACAGGGTGCACAGCATGGGTACAGAATGGTCACTCACTACAGAGTGGTCAGCTTAGATTGCAAACCCCTCCTCAACATAGTGGACTTACGGGTCCCAAGACCATTGCTGCTCCCTTCCCAAGCCCATCTATGCTGCTGGTGCCTGGGCCACACCAAGGATTGCTGACTGCATGCACACGGAAGCCCTGACAACCAGGAGCCCAGGGGCTCAGAGCAAAACGTGAACTGATTAGTGAGATCCTACCTTAACAAGGACACAGCGTGTCCACAGCATGTCTCAAAAAACAAAACAAACAAAAAGATAGTCTCATTTGTTAGATACGTTTAGTCACATGGCCCTCTGCCCCTGGGGCTCATTCGCCCTGGGCTTTTGGGAGTCACCTACACACTGAAGACCTGGCCTTCCTGGAGGTCTTTCTGATGTCTCTGGGCTTGCTTCCTTTCCCTCCTTCCTTCCTTCCTTCGTCACTTCTTTCCTTCCTTCCTTCCTTTCTTCCTTTCCTTCCTTCCTTTCTTTCTTTGGCTTCTTTCTTTCTTTCTTTCTTTCTTTCCTTCTTTCCTTCTTTCTTTCTTTCATAACATCTCTCTGTGACACCAAGACTGACCCCAAACTCAAACTCACAGCAATTCTCCTGCCTCAGCATCTCAAGTGCACTTTAAAAAAAACATAAGCTCAGGGCTTGCCCATCCAGATAGGAGGTCACTGAGCATCCCGGGTCCAGTCCCCTGGGGATCGCAGTCCACAGATGGAAGCAGAGGACTGTGGGTTGGTGAACCAGGCAGAGGGGCGGGGCACAGGGACATGGCTCTGCCCTCTCCTCTGCCCTGAGAAAAGCCACTAGGCTGGTTCCTGCTGGGTGACATGCTAAGCATTCCACAGGTGGGAGACACGACACAGACATGCAGCTTACTCAGGCCGTGTCTGCTTGTCACCTTGTTTTGGGACCATCCCACACCCCAGGTCGCTGAAACTGACGACCCAGCACTACACCAACCCACCCTGACCCTGGGGCGGGGGTTGGGGAGGTGGGGATGCTGTGCCTGTACCCCAGCCCCACAGCTCCCATAGTGGCCTTTAACCCACTCTGCCTTAGTGTCCTCCCCTGTGGAAGGGGATAATGAATCCTGCCCCTTGACTGGTCATGACAATCACTCAGCAGACACTTTCTGAGTCCCTATAGCAACCATCATTTCAGGGGCTGAGACAGGACAGAGATGTGACCAGGAGAGACAGACGCCTGCCCTGAGAGATACAGACCAGCTGGCACTGTCAGTGTCTGGCTCTCCCACCACCAAGCTGGTGACCCTGCACACTTGACGGAGTTTCTCTGGGTTACAACTGTCTCTCTGTGAGATGGGGGCCAGGGCTGGTGAACAGCAGGGACCATAAACCTGTCGGAGCTGGAGAGAAGTTTGGAGCAAGCCTGTCAGATAGAACCTGATACTGGGAAAGAAAGAGAATAAAGTGGGCAGGGAGGGGGCTCCCCCAGTGGGCAGAAAGGAGGGCTCCCCCAGTGGGCAAGGAGGCGGCTCCCCCAGCAGTGACTGGGAAAGGGCACTCCACCATTGCCCAGTCCCTGACACCGATGTTCACACAGGCTATAGTAAAGTGACTTTCTAGAGCGCCCCTCCCCCACTCCCTCTCCCCCTCCCCCGAGGCCATGTCACCCACCTCTTGGACCGGGCCCTCCATAAAGTTGCCATCTCAAGCACGGACAGGCAACACTGCACACAAGGGGCCAGGTGGGTTCTGACAGGTGAGATTCCAGGCAGCCGGAGAACAGTGATGTGGGAGGCGACTCTGGGTGGAGCTGCAGCTTACTTAAGGGGTTCACAGTCCTCGACTGTGCCCCTTGGCCTTCCCTCTCCCCCGGCCTCTCCCTGGGCTCCGGAGGCTCCAAGCCCAGCTCTGTGGCTGAGCCTCTGAGGGCAGTGGCTCTGAGGGCTGGCCCAGCACAGCCCGGATAGTGAAATGAGGCGCGTGCTGCACAGCCCGGCTGGTGTCACAGGCTGGGAGCAGTTCTGGGGGTGGATGTGTCACCAGCCCCATGAGGGCTCAGTAAATATTAAACAGCCCCAGGCCTGTCAGACAGGCTTCCAGGCACGTGCAGTCCGGCGTCCGGGGCTCACAGACAATCAGGCAGGCTCTGCCCGCCACAACTGTCCTCAACCTCACTCTGGCTGTGCCTGGGCAGGCTCTGTAGCAGACAGGGCCCTGTGCACATGCTGAACCTTCCCCAGCCTCCAGGCAAGGTAGTCCCTAGGCTGCACAGACTCCCAGTACATCAAGAGGCTGACCGTGGTCCTTCCCCATAGTGGAGGGCAAGGACAGCCTAACCATGCTAAGGCTCAACTCTGCGTGATTTGAACCTTCATTCCACCACCATTCCATGGGTCTTTGAGTCTGTCCCCAGGAACTGTTTAAAAACCAGGCTTGATGACCTACCCCCATTCCTGGCTTCAGAGGCACCTCCTGACAATCCTGGAGGGCTGCTCTGGGTGCCATATCATAGGCATATCAGTGGAAACTACAGGGTTACTGTCAGCAACACACACACACACACACACACACACACACACACACACACACACACACACACGGAACGGGAAATGGCTTTATTATAAACCATCAATTTTGGGCTGGAGAGATGGCTCACTGGTTAAGAGCACTGACTGTTCTTCCAGAGGTTCCTCAGTTCAATTCCCAGCAACCACATGGTGGCTCACAACCATCTGTAATGGGATCTGATGCCCTCTTCTGGAGTGTCTGAAGACAGCTACAGTGTACTTATATAAATAAATAAATCTTTAAAAAAAATAAATAAACCATCAATTTCATCTTAGTGCCAAGTTCTATCGGATAACTTTCCCAAGTAAATTCTGTATCTGCAGGGTAGAAAGCCCTGGCTGGCCCAAGAGTTGGGATGGGACGGGACAGTGTGCCCCACCCCGAGTGGATCCCTGCTGGGTCATTTTGTGTTACCCATGCTGGTGTGGTCCCCTCCTCACCTTTGTATCCCTGCCTGGTGAGCAATCTGGAATCAGGGGCAGAGCTGAGGAGGCCTGAAGCCCAGACACCAGGGAGATGGACAGAGGCAGGAAGTTAAAAATAGTTATGCAGGGGCTGGAAGGACCCCTCAGCAGGTAAGAGCATTGGCTGCTCTTGAGGAAGACCCGGGTTGGATTCCCAGCACCCAAGTGGCAGCCGAAGTCTGTAACTTCAGTCCCAGGGGATCCAGCGCCCTCTTCTGGCCTCCTTGGGCACTGCATGCATATTGTACACATACACATGCAGGCAAAACACAGGTAGACAGAAATTTAAAAATAAATCTAACACAAACTCGCAAAGCCCCCAACTATGCCTCTTCCCTATTACCACAGGCAACCGTCCACATCTTAGACAGGGGACTGCCCAGGCTGAGGCTGGATGGGGGGCCACTCAGGACCTCAAGAACAGCTAAGACCTAGTAGCCTTTAGCATGCCCAAGCAGGTCTCAGGCATTTGCAGAATCAGGGCTCACTTCTCTCCACACTGCATGTACCTGGCTGATGGCCATGATCCCAGCTATTATAATAGGGCCAATCACCTTGATCTTCCAGGGGTGGCTGAGTTGGGGAATCCCTTGGAACTTTTAGGCAGAAGTCCTGACAGGGCTTGAGGGGACATGCCCCGTGGATATGGGGTGTTGAGGCCCGAAAGCAGCAGGGTGGAAATGTAACGTGTGAGCATCACCAGGTGGCTAGGAAGAGCGCTTTGTCTGTCCCAGGAGCCAAGCACCAGCCTCATGGTGGGCAGCAGCCCCTCCTCTCCTACTGAACTACACAAGGCCATTGGGGTCTCAGTGAATCTGCTCAGAGATGGCCTCAGGCTATGTGCTCCTCGGCCGGCTTACACACAGACCCCAGGGTGGGGTCTAAGGAGACCCAGGCAGAGGCACCATGCAGATGCCCAAGCTGAGAAGTAGCACTGGATTCTTCAGAGTCACTTGTAGCCACCCCCAACAGCATTTATGCAGGGTCTACTGTATGTCTTCCTCATGGTGACACCAATCTTCCCAAGGCCAGTGACGACAACTGGTCACCATGGGTTTTTGGCCAAACTCTCTCCCATCCAGAACTTCTGCTTAAGCCTTCACTGGTCCCTGATACTGAGGACAAGCCCCCCACAGTGCTCCCTCTATCTCTTACGTGGCCGTGTTCCTCCATAGCCTGCTTGCTGCTCCTCCTCACCTCAGGGCCTTTGCACTTGCTGTCTTCCTCACCCCCACTCCCCATCACCACCCTCAGCTCCTGCTGAATGAAGCCACTGCCCCACAGACCCTCGGGGAGGCACCACCCCCCTCACCCCTCTCTGCGTCCTGTTCTGGGTCCAACACAGTACCAGCCATGGCTGAGTTGGCTTGATATAGTTTCCTTTTGTTCTCCTGATGGAGACTCAAGCAGGGCCTGGCCTGGGTCTCTCTCTACAGATGTCTGCTGAGGAAGGAGGATTCCCAAGTGCTCCACTGAGACAAGCATTTCAGCTCTAAAGGACACTCCTCTGGACAGAGTTCAAATGGGGCAGGCCAGGGGCAGAGGGTGGTCTGCAAACAGCCTTATGGGGCAGTTGCTGGGTGGTTGTGACCAGGACACACAGCATGTGTGAGGGCCTGGAAGACAGGAGTGAGTGGTTGGAGCACAGGCCAAGCTAACCCAGTACCACTGAATGGCGGGGAGGCCAGAGCAGGCTGCTGAGGTCTTTAAGCACAAGCGTAGGTGTGTGGCATTGTGGGAATTGGTTGTTGATCATCTGACTGACCAGTGAAGCTCTGCACCGTTGGGGCCTTTGACTTTGCAATTCCAAGCTACCAACCAGGAGGCGGCTTCCGGGCCCTTGCCCAGTACCTAACTAGGACAACTAGACCCTGGGGTGGTGGCCTCATCAGGATAGGAGGGAGCATGGGGTGTGGAGCAGCAGGCATAGCCTCGTCCTCTTGGCTCACGTGACCCAGGCAGCACCTCACACAGAAAGCCACACCCTGGGTCAGCTCCTCTTCTGACAACCAGAAAGGAAGCCACACCCGTCCCACGTTCAAGCGAGGAAACCTGGGCTCGGAGAGGTGACGTCACTAGCCTCAGGTCATGGAGCCAGGACAGGAGGCCCCACGTCCAGGCTACTAAACAGGAAGAACATTCCTTTCTACCCCACCCCAAGGAGGCTGAGGCTAACTGGGAAGACATTTTGCTCTGTGACCCTGGATGAGTCCACCTCTCTGAGCCTGCTTTCTGATTGGCCAGGTGGTGATAAACTCAGCAAGCAGGCAGGTGGGAAATGACAGCTTCCTGAAGGTACACACGTACCCCACATAGTTTGGTGTCCCAGGCAGCCGGGCTGGGCTCTGTGTCACCCTCACCCCTTACCCCCATCCTCATGACACTTACGAGACCCTTCGGCTCTGTGCACTGCTGAAGCCAGCGAAGGAGGCGCTGCGGCCCACGGTCCCCACAGCCCCGGCTTCCCCGGGAGACAGGAAGCGAAGTCGCACAGACATGGCTGCCGCCTGTGAGGAGAGGACGGGAAAGTTAGCATGACTGGACAGTCTGCGACAGCGCCCCAAGCATACCGGCCCTGCTTCCACTCACGGGAGCAGGCTGCAGCAGTGCAAGGTGGGGGAATACCAGGGCAGCCTGGGGCAAGTGTCTGTTGCAGGGTTCAAAGCCAGACCTGTTTCTCCTAATGTGGAGCCCAGCTCAACTAGCAGTCTTCTCTCTCCTCTCCTGCTGCGGCCGCTCCTACAGAGCCAGCACTGAGCACCTACTGTATACAGGCTCTGCACTATACACAGGATGCTGAGTGAGACAGCATGGGCCAAGGCCCTGTGGCACCAGAGGACCAGCCCTAACCCAGAAATGGAGCAGGGCTGCAGCTCCTGGTAGAAGCGAAGAGGCCACAGAACACAAGTCCCCAGAGAGCCAGGTCCCCCTAGGAGGATTTTGGCCTTCCTGCTGTGCAAAGGTAGCTGGAAGCCACAGGTAGCCATGAAACAGCAGCGAGAGGCAGCTGACACCAAGGGCTGCCGTGGCCCTGGGCCCACACTGCCTGCCTCGCCTGTCTCGGATCCAGGCTGTAATGAGGCCAGCCCACAGAGCCCTGGCTGGCTTCTCTTTTTTCCAAACCATCTCCAGAATGGAAAAATGTCCCTGCATCCCTGGGGATCCAGGCACTTTGAGCTGGATCTTCTAGCACAGACAGTCGGAAACTTCTTCATATCTAGCCTAAATCTCTGTTGCTGCTGCTGCTGCTGCTGCTGCTTCCTACTTGCTCCTTAGCCAGGGAAGGGCCCGTCTAAGGATTTCAGGGACCCTACTGCCCAAACTCCAGCCACAGACATCTCCCTCCTTCGCTGTATTGGAACCCTGCCCCCACCCCATCTCTTTCACTTCCAAACCTTGGTTTGTGCTGGGGCCTCTGTCTACAGCTCTCACAGCTGCCCGGTGTTGGTCTCGCATCTCCTTTAGAGTCTGTCCCTCTCCGGGGTCCACAGGCCCACACTGTAGCTCTGCCTTCCTGTGCAGTTCTCCAAACCTTTCCCGTCTGCCTCCAACCCCACGGCACCACCCCACAACACAGAGTTCAGGAAGGCATAGGAAGAACAGAGCTAACCTCAGCTCCAGTCAGAGCCTCACCCTGGGCCTCCGTGGTCTCAGCTGTAAAATGGGCTCAGTGGTTGTCAGAGGGACTAAGAACAAGACGTGCCAGGAGTCACCTGCGTGTGTGTGTGTGTGTGTGTGTGTATGTGCGGCGACGATGGTGGGAGTGTTAAAGACAACTGACTCAGGGACCAGGGCCCTAAAAGTAATAAGGTCTATACAAGTAACTTGCTGTAATGAAGGAGACAGTCAGTCTGCTGATGCTGCCCAGTGGGCCACTGCTCTTCCTGCATACAGATGGGCACACTGAGGCAAAGTGAGCTGTGAAGCCCTGTGGTAAACGTCACAGATACATTCTCTTACTCAGTCCATGCTATCTTCTAAGGAACAGGTTCAGCTGATGGCTACACTCAACAGACAGGGAAACTGAGCTCAGAGACACAGCGAGAGCCCCCTGTGGACCCTAGTGGAGAAGCGACAAAGCCAGCTTAGAGCCTAGACGTGAATGTGTCTCACCTAGCATCCAAGCACCACCACTGGGGACACTGCACCCACCCACACACCAGAGGAGAACCCCCCGCCCCTGCCACTGGCTTGCGCCAGCTCAGGGAGGCACTTGAACTGCTGGCACCCCCTTCCTGGCCTCAGTAAGCCACAGTGGGAATTATGAACACTCCAGCCTGTGCTGTCCCCACTCTGCTAGGTGTCACGAACCCACCAAGGCTCCTGCCCTCAGCCCAGTCCAGGATGGCTGCCACCTTCTCCCACTGTTGGGCCAGGGGAAGAGGAAGCCAGGAGAATAGCCACCCTGGGGGTCTCCAAAGCCTTCATTCAGTAATAACAGATCCTGAGCAGTCCTGGTCTCTGACAGCAACAGCCATTGTCCCTTTGAGGGTTAGGGACAGGAGGCTGAGGCCCCCCGACAGGCCAGCACTTGATTCCCTGTAACCCCACTGATCTCACAAGGAATGGGGCTCTGAGGAGACAGCAGTTCAGAGGCCTGCATCTTACTCTGCAGTTGGCCCTGTGGATTGGTTTCCCGTTCAGTCCCACCCTCTGACCCCAGCCACCTCTGTGGGGCAGTCTTCTTGGGCATCTCCTCTCTGGGAGTCTCCAGCTCTGGGCTGGGGTCAGACCCGTATGTCCTCAGAGTCCTTGGACACTGCAGTCACCACAGACGGACGGTGGGACTTGCTCTCCTCCTAGACCCCGCTTCATCATCAGGGCACTAAGACCCACCAGAGAGGCTGAGGCTACCCTCTGTCACCCAAGCAGCTGCCTACACAAAGACCAACCAGCAAAGGGCAGACAGAGGGTTAGGTGGGACACCTCTCTTTTCAGGCCACATGCATCTGTCACCACTGTCACCACTGTCACCTCAGCCACTTCAGAACTAAAGGACACCCTATTGATTTTATTCCTCTTGTAAACTGGATTTCACGTAGTCCAGGCTGGCCTTGGACTTTCTATATAGTTGAGGCTGATCCTCCTGCCGGGGGGGGGGGTAACCCCTGGGAATACCAGCACCCACATACATACCTGCTTGATGCGGTGCTGAGCCCAGGCCCTGAGGGCGCTAGGCAAGCACCCTACCCACAGAGCCACACCCCGAGTTCCACAATCAGTGTCTATGGTCATAGTCCTGGGCCCTGCTGCAGAAACACCCCTGTGACTTCCACACCCTACAGACCCTCCAGCCCACAACCCTGCTTGAGGCTAGATCACTCACCATGGTCCATAGTTCCCAACCAAGTGCTGTCATGACTTTCTCAAATAAAGAACTGAGGCTGGGCTTAGGGAGATGGCTCAATGGTTAGGAGCACTCGCTGCTCTTACAGAGGACCTGGTTTCAGTTCCCAACACCCACATGACGGCTCACGACCACCTGTAACTCCAGTTCCAGGGCATCTGACACCCTCTTCTCACTGACCTCTGAGGGCTCCTGCATGTACATGGTGCTGCATACATGTACTTGCTCTCTGTCTGTTTCTGTCTGTCTCTCTGTGTCTCTCTCTCTCTCTCTCTCTCTCTCTCTCTCTCTCTCTCTCTCTCTCTCTCACACACACACACACACACACACACACACACACACACACACACACACACAAAATAACAAATCCTTAAAAAGAAAGGGAACTGACACTGTCGTCTTAGTACCTGGGAAGCTGAGGCAGAAGGATTTCTGTGACTTCCAGGCAAGCCAAAGCTACAGAGACACTGTCTCAAGCCAACAGTACAAAACAAAAGAAACAGGCTGGGACAGAGGGTGGCTCCTCTGAGAGCACTGACAGGAAACCCCAGAGCTGGGACTTGAACCGGGCACGCTGGGTCCTGTGTCTGACACTGGGGCCAAGCTGTGCTCACCTCCCCAGGGGAACTGATGAGCCCTCCATCTAAGAACCGGCAGTGGAGGGGAGGGAAGATCCAGGAATGAGGCAGGGTTGGAAAGGGCCTTGGCCACAGAGCAACTGAGTTGTGAGGCCAGCAGCGCCCCCTCCTGGCTGGCCAGGTAAGGTTATCCTTCAATCTCCCCAGGGAGAGAGAGAATTGGGGCTGGGCTCCCAGGACTAAGACAGTCCAGCTCAAGACTTCACAAGCCGCTTCAGCCCTGGGATGGGGAGGACGGGGGATATTCCAGCATTCCCAATGTTTGCATCAGGCATGACACAGAGGGCAGCCAAAAGTCAAAGCAAGGTGAGCAACTGGGGCTCTTGGAGACCCCTTGGCTCATCACCTCTGCTGGGACTGGCATTAACCCCAAAGCTGCTGGATGGGGACAGGCCTAGGGGTCCCTGGGGAGGTCCTGATTATGCAAGGAGATCCTCGGTGGCAGCTAGCCGTCTGCGGGAAGCAAGGTGAGCGGTCAGCATGCTCTGGGCCCTTGGGTGGAGGAGCAGACATACGGTTGCAGTTTCCAAACCTGTGGTGGAAGCCAGAGGAGCGAGCCAGCGTCTTCTCTCTCTGTCCCCTGCAGCCTGGCTCTGGTTGGCACCTGGTACCGCTGGGACCCTGCAAACTAGTTGAAGGTGGTTTCTCATGGACCTGCTTCCCCGACTCTGAGGGACCCTGGGGACAGTCCTGGGCCTCTGCCCCAGGTGAAGCCAGAATAAACAGAAGTCAGTCTGGCCACAGTCACCCTGCATCACCGCCCACCAGAAACCTGCAATTTCACCTCATTTGGAGGTAAAGTGGCTAAATTTAGTGTGGTGGGTTTGTGGGTCTGGGCGGCTTTTATGCCTGAGTCCCTCACTTATGGCTGCTTTTTTTTCTCTCCTAAATGCTGGCCAGGGCTTGGATTGCCTTTGGGGGTTTCTGAAATAGCTCCCTTGGTATAGCCTGAAAGGAACTGGGAGATCAGACCCGGATGGGATAGAGCCTAAACAGGAGGGGCGGATGACCCAGCAGAACACCCTGGAACCAGACTGTCTGACCCAGAGGGGCCTGAGGGAGCCAACCTCCCATTTTACCTCATGCTCACAGGACTTGTCTGAAACAGCAAAAAGAACCGAACTGGTCCCCAGCTGAGTGGATCCAGCAAAACCTCCACTGGGGCTGCCCAGAGCCTTTGCACGGGCTGCCCTTCCACCAACTCCCTCCCTCCCGTCCTCGGATTTTTTTTTTTTTTTTTTATTTAGCATCCTCTAAGCCTTCATGTCTTCATGGCTGAAGTCACTTCTTTGCAGAGATCGTCCTTGACCAAGCCCTAACTGGAGAATCCTCATTCCTCATCTTTCTAATGCCCCTCTGAGGACTGATATCCTGCAGGTCAGGACTCCTTCCTTCCTTCCTTCCTTCCTTCCTTCCTTCCTTCCTTCCTGCTCTCAAGCTGGACCATGCATACCCCCGGAAGTGGCCTACTCGTGAGTGACTGACAGACAGATATGCCTGAGATTTCTCCGTCCATGGCTTGCTGGCTGTGTATGTACCAAGTGTCTACCGTGCACAGGCCTGGGCACCCCAGGAATCCTCCTGTCTCTGCCTTCACAGAGTTGGGGCTACAGCCACATGCCGGTATGCCTAACTTCTGGGAGGTCAAGATCACAGAAAGCAAGCCTGGTTTCATTTGGTTGAGTTTTGGGGTGGCAGTGGTTTGGGGTCACTGGTTTGTTTTTTTTTTACCTAAGGTCTTGCTATGCAGCTCTGACTGGTCTCTAAGGTGCCATTCTCCTGCCTCTGGCTGTTATGCACCGAAGTAGGGAGCATGTGCCAGCACACCCGGCTGCTGAGGTATTTTAAGGAAGCCTCTGTTTAGAGCAGACTGTGTGTGTGTTTACGTCTAACGGGTGGTAAATACAGGCCTCAGCACAGCACAGAGCTCCTGGCCCGCCTCGCTCCTGGCTGCCTTGCCCTCCAGGGCTTCCTCTGCCCAGCACAGTCACAGCCCAGACACCTTCCTGCCCTCCTCAGTCTAGGTCCCACCCACCCTTGACTCTCAAACCTCACAGACTCACTCAGGGCCCGTCCTGTGGGTGGACAGGTGGGTCTCTTCAATGGCTTCTACAGTCCCTTGTCCACTTCACAGGGTACTGCGCAGCAGCCAGCCATGGCTAAACATGGGAAAGAGGGAAAGGCCAGCCCATGGTTGGCCCTAAGAGGAAAACCCATGACATAGAGGGATGGCTGACACCAGAAGGGTTCAGATTAAAGATGCTGAGTGGACTGGGGGCTCTGTGCGGGAAAGAGCTTGTCTCTCAGACACGAGACCCTGGGTTCAGTCTTCACTGACAGTGAAGAGCAATTGGGGAAAACTTCTAAGGTCAACTTCTGGCCTCCCGTGTGTGTGTGTGTGTGTGTGTGTGTGTGTGTGTGTGTGTGTGTGTGTAGCCCTGCACATACAAACACACACACACCTCACCACCTACATACCATATACCACACACCACATGCACACACACACACACACACATATCTGCACACACATACATACCACACACACACACACACACACACACCACACACATGCACACACATAAACACACCATACACATATACACACGTGCACACACACATGCACAAACACACCACACACATATACACACATACATACCACGCATACACATGCCACACACATACTGCACACTTGGTGTGTGTGTGTGTTTATGCGCACACAAGTACAAAAGACGCACACAACCAAGCTTCCCCTTGTCCTGCTGGAGTTTCAGAGTGGGCCTTGTCATCTGTGAAGCTCCTGAGCTGTGGACCTCAGAGGCAGAGTGCCCTGGCAAAGTCTTCATCTCCCCAGCAACTTCGTAGCCAACAATGTCCACCCCCTTACCCCTGCAAGAGACCACATCCAGAGATTCCCACAGTTCCCCTCTTCTCAGACACACGGGACACACCTCTTCCAGCCCACTCTAGCCAGACAGTCTGTCACTTTAGGCATTCCTGTAACTGGGGCTGTAGCTCAGGGCAGAGTCTTTCGGGAACATAAGAAAGATCTTAGATTCCAGTCCCAGTACCATAAACATAAACAGGATAAAGTAATATAAAACAAAAAACCAAAATAACAGAAAATATAGATAAAACCATCCACCAAGCTTGCTGCACCCAATCTGGCCAAGAGACTCCAGGTAATCTCAACAGGAATTCACCGCAGCTCCCCGAGAGTTTGGGTGTTGGTAAATCCTGTCAGTGATGCGCAGAACATCTCCGAGGCGGCAATCCCAGGAGCTGCCTGTAGGGGGCGCAGTAGAGCCTGGCTTTCCACCCCTCATTACACTATCATTTTACATGTGTGAATGTAAATATATTTACATATTATATATAAAGGCGGAGTTTTCTGTGTATCCTGCACGCCACAAAGGTCAGAAGAGGACATCAGATCCCTTTGAACCTCAGTTACAGACAGCTGTAAGTCACCGTGTGGGTGCTGGAAATTGAACCTGGGTCCTCACAAAGAGCAGCCAGCTCTCTGGTCCGATCCCTACCCACTTTTCGTTTTGTTTTGGTTTTTTTGAGATGGAGTCTCTCTCTGTTGCCTTGACTGTGCTGGTACTTGCTATATAGACCAGGCTGGCATGCATGCCACCCCTGCGATAGTAATAATTGGGGAAAAAAATGAGTATCTAGACTTGGGAGTTATCTTAGTGCAAACGACACATGGCTACATTTGGTTAAGCAAAATACGACGCTGCTGCTTTCGAAAATTCCTAAGGAACATTTTTGACACTAAGAATGTGATATTTTAAATGTTTTTTTTTTTTTAAAAAATACAATTCTTCTGGTCTTTTCCTGTCCAAAGAATGAACAGATCACCACCCTTAGTTTAGTCAAAACACAAAGTGGGACAACATGGGTATACACAAGGAGCTAATGGCAGGGTGTATTAATTAGAATATGTGTGTGTGAGTGTGTGTGCACGCGTGTGTGCATATGCAATGGTTTTATTGCCAAGTATATCATTTAGGTATTTTTTTTCCTTTTTCTTTATTTTTTTTCTTTTTGAGACAAGGTGTCTGTACATATCCCTAGCTGTCCTGGCACTCACCATGTAGAGCCATCTGGACTCAAACCCACAGAGATCCACCTGCCTCTGCCTTCCAAGTGCTGGGATTAAAGGCATGCGCCACCATTGCCCAACCTTTGATTAGGTATTTCTTATTATAAGAATTTCGCGAGCCAGATGTGCTGATGCACACCTGCCTGTACTTGTGAGGTAGAGGCAGGCAGGAACTTCCAGGCCATCCTCAGCTACACAGAAAAATTTCAGAGCAGCCTGGGGTGCCTACAATCTCATCTCAAAGAAGGAGGAGGAGGAGGAGAGAAGAGAGGGGGGAGGAGGAGGAGGAGGAAAGAAGAAGAAGAAGGAGGAGGAGGAGGAGGAGGAGGAGGAGGAGGAGGAGAGGAGAAGGAGGATGTGAGGGAGGAGGAGGAAGAGGAAGAGAAAAGGAGGAAGAAGAGGAGGAGGAGGAGAACTCCTTTCCAAAATCAGTACTGAAAAGTCTGGGTTCTATAGAAACTCAGAACAGGACAGTCAAGAACTCAATACCTACCACCTTTCTGCTTCAAAAAAAAACAGGTCACCAGCCCTGAGAAGATGTCTCAGTGCATGTGGCTCTGTGCAAGTATAAGGACTGAACTCAGGTCCTCAGAAGCCACAGCAACACCTGCAACCCCAGCGCTCTAACCGTGAGATGAATTACAGAGGCAGGAGAGTCCCTGGAAGATCCTCACTCTCCTGCCCACCTACCACCCGGCTCTCCAGCCCCAGCTCCCTGCTTCTCCATGCTCTAGAGCCCAAGGCTCCACAGCCAGCCTGCTGGTTTGCTGACCGAAGCCGTTCACAGCCTAGGAAGTGGCTAAGGGGTCAACCAGAGATGAGCCATCAGGTTCCTCCACAGTAAACAAGTCACAAGAATTGAGGCCAGCCTGCTCTGGTTTTCCTGAGAGGCCAGTTCAGAACCCGGGCCCCAGCCCAAGAGCCACCCTGGCCTGGAGCAATCGGAGCAGGGAAGTGAGGAGAGATGGGTCTTCTGTCTCTCCATCTCTCTTTTTTTTTTTTTTTAAATTTTAAACATTTATTTATTATGTATACATCATACAGCTTTCTACCTGCATGTATGCCTGCAGGCCAGAAGAGGGCACCAGACCTGATTATAGATGGTTGTGAGCCACCATGTGGTTGCTGGGAATTGAACTCAGGACCTCTGGAAGAGCAGACAGTGCTCTTAACCTCTGAGCCATCTCTCCAGCCCCTCCATCTCTCTTTTCAATTCACCATCCCAACAGAGTGATTTCCTCCCAAAGGGACAGAATATTTTCTAGAACGCAGTGTTCTCCCCACCCCTCCCCCGGCTCCGTGTGTGTGTGTGTGTGTGTGTGTGTGTGTGTTGGTGTTGTTTTTGGAGTGCGGGAGATGGAACCTAGAACCTTACATCTGCTGGACCAAGAGTTCCCCGCTGAGTAGGACTCCAGCCAGCCCTCTATTTCCAACAAAGGAGACACCCACTGGTCGCCTCCGGTACTGCATTCTTTCTCCATCCACGGGGACAAATGCCCACCCAAAGGAGGGTGAGTCTCTGTTCCCAAGCTCAAGTGAGGTCAGTGGGTCCCAAGCACAGGACAGATGTGTGTGGCTGAACAGTTTGGGCTGAAACCATAATCCTGGAGTTTCCAAAGTATTGCAGAACATTCTAGGCTGACACTAGAGTGTAAGTCATGAGCTGTTTATTAATTAGATCCCTGTTTGCCAAACATTCTTGCCTGGGTTTCCCAGGAGATGGTTTGGTTGGGAATGCGTGGCAGCTGAGTAGAAATCAACAGAGGAAGAATGTTTGCTCACAGAGAGGCTCGCAGAGAGGTAGATGCTGTGAGGAGAGAGAGCGTGGCTAAAGTGTGTGTGCATGTGTGTAGGTCAAAGGGCAACCTCAGGTTCAGGTCCTCCCTCCCAGTGCGTTTGACACAGGGTCTCTTCACTGCTGTGTACCAGCCCTCTCTCGGGTTCCACCACCCCAAAGCAGACAGTGAGACAATGATGCTCACTCCCACAGCTGGCTTCACTTGGAGTCTGAGGCCCCAAGGGAGGGTCTTCACACTTGTGTGGTTTGACCTTTCCTCAACATCTCCTCAGCCCTGGTACCGAACTTTGAGTTTCTGTGAAAAGGAAGGATGACACCTGGGGATAAACTAGAATCTGGGGCTCTTTGAAGACAGCTGATAGCTTGTGCCTCCCTCAGCCACTGCAGGGCTGCCAGGAGAGCCCCGGGTTACAGCAAAACCTTTCATACAAACGCCCAGCTGGCCCACGTGGGGGCCACTCGCCCTGCAGCCCTGCACCAGCAAAAATGAAAGGAAATGAGCTAGAGCAGTCCTCTGGGGGTGGAGGGGTGACCATGGGGTGGGGGGTAGAAGGGTGACCATGGGGTGGGGGTAGAGGGGTAGTAGTGGGGTGGGGGTAGAGGGGTGGCAGTGGGGTGGGGGTGTGGAAGGGTAACCATGGGGTGGGGGGTGGAGGGGGTGGCGGTGGGTATGGGGTGGTGGGCGGGGCAGCAGTTTGAGGATAGTTGAGGGTTTTTTGGTTTGGTTTTGTTTCGGGTTTATCTTACTATGAAGTTATGGCTGCTCTGGAACTCACCGTGCAAACCCGGCGGTGTATCCGTATGCACGCTTCTCCACAAATAATAAGAAAATGATAATAAATGGAATTCAGGGTGTGCCAGATCACTCCTATGGTTCCCAACACTAGGGAGGCTCTGGCATGAGGATTTAATGAGTTTGGGGCCAGCCTGAGCTACAGAGTGAGAACTATCTCAAGCAATGACAAATTAGCAAGTCAAACTGTGTCTGGTGACCCCCAGCCTGTAAGCTAAGCTAAGGTAATCCAGAGGCAGAGGCAGGAGGACCTCAAGTTTAACGTTTTGCTAAATATAGGAGTATCCGTCTTAGTGGCAGAATGTTTGCCCGAGACCCAGGACTCAATACATGGTAGGGGCCTAGTGGCACAAGCCTCCAAAGAAGAATCGGGAGTTCAAGGCCAGCCTGAGCTATGTGAGACCCATCTCAAAACAAACAAAAACCCTAATTAAAAGAGAAAGGAGAAACAAAAGAAAAGAAAGAACTAATAAAGAGAGGGAGTGTTTCGATTCGTCAGCTATGAAAACACAGGACAGGGAGAGTCCAGAGCTAGGCTGCTCCATGCCAGCCCTGGCATGTGGCGCTGGCTGATGTGGGATCGCTGAGCTGTCCTAATGGGCCCCTCTGACAAGTATGGACCCTTGCTTGGGCCAGCATCCAACCCAAAGCTCTCGCCTGCCCTAGCACTCCCCACACGAGGTTCTGATCTCACACCCTGGACTTTATTGCTTTTCCTGCCTAAGGAGGGGGATCTGCTTGGCCCAGTGAAAGTTCCTGCAAATGCTGAGCTGAGCTGGAGTCTGGCCGCCTCGTAGACGGGTTTCCAGGGATTCGTGCCCTTGAGCCTTTGCTGGCTTGAAACGGATCTTTCCCTTCCAGGGAGAGCAAAGAGGGCCTGGCTTCTAATGGGAGGCAGGGCTGCTCTGGGTGCCAAGAGTCCTGGCCGGGGCCCTGCAGATCTGGGCCCCAGTGACTCACTCCAACTGCCTGTCAGAGCCGTGCTCCCAGAAGGTGAAGTGGGGACAGAAACTGCTCCTCACCACAGACCCGGGCTCGGTCACTGCCTCCCAAGGCTGCCGCATCCCAGGCTGGATGACTCGAGCAAAAGAAACTTTTGTTTTACAGTCATGGAGGAAACCATTGGACCAGACCCCAACAGTTCTCTGGGGGAGTGACGTTTGGGCCCTCATGGTAGAAAGACGATGGAAGACTTCTCCAGAGGAAGCAGCCTGGGGCTGCGTGCATGCAGTCCCAGCCAGGAGATGCTGCGGATCCGATGCCAGTCAGAGGTTATGTGGTATTTTGGGTGGGAGCCGGGGGGAGGGCTTGGAGAGATGGCTCAGTGGGCTTAAGTACTCCTGAATTCATTCGTGTTTTGTCATTGTTGTTGCTGTTTGTTTGTTTGTTTGTTTGTTTGTTTAGAGGCAGGCATGGTGGCAGTGTGTGTTCATAATCCAAATGCCAGAGATAGATGTGGCCACCAAAAAGACACAAGCACAAAACTCAGAATCAACCGCTGTTAGGTTCTAGCCTCCACATGAACACACACACACACACACACACACACACACACACACACACACCACACCACACACACATACAAAACACACAAACACACAAACACACACACACACACACACACACACACACACACACACACACACACACACACACACACACACACACACAAAATCCAGGCTCATGCCTGCAACCCCAGTTCTTTGGAAGTAGAGGCAGGAGGATCAGAATTCCAAGATCACTTTCAGCCACATAAGGAGTTCCTGACTCGCCAGAGCACACACATGTGCAGCCAAAACATGGATACACATAAAATAAAAATAAATATTTAAGGAAAAACACAAACACAAAAATAGACCATTTGCAACATGTGGGAAAAGGGAAATAAGGAGTTTTCAAATGTGTCGCCTCACATCAGCCATGTGAGCAGTCAATCCTCCTGACCAAGAAACAAACTAACAAACAAATAACCAAGGTTATCAGAGAGATGCCCCCTTTCCATGACGCTGGTTCCATTCAGAGATACCCCAACCACCCAAAGAGCCCTGTCCCGGCACCGTGACCCTAGAGGGTGAGGACATCGCTACATGAACTGGAATCTCAGGGTGACTCAGACAGTAGGGTGGCTCTGGTCCTCGTTGCAGCAGGTGCAAAGCTCACCTGAGTCTACAAAGTTCTAAGCAAGAGTAAAAAGACCCCATTGCTGTCCTCAGCTCTCTGCCCGAAACCTTCTCTCCCAGTCACAACATGGAAACCACTGGCTTTCTACACCTGTTACATAAGTCAGCGTTCCCTAGAGTCACAGAACTTATGGAATGTCTCTCTGTATTAAGGTAATTTATTGTAGTGACTTACAGTCTGTAGTCCACCTAACCCAACAATGGGCGCTGTGGGTGGGAAATCCAAGAATCCAGTAATTGCTCAGTCTTACAAGGCTGGTTGTTTCAGCCGGTCTTCTGCACAAGTAAGTTCCAACAGATGTGCTAGCAGGTAAACGCAAGCAGGCCAAGAAAAATGAATCTTCCTTCTTCCAATGTTCTTGTTTTTTTGTTGTTGTTGGGTTTTTTTTTTTTGTTTTGTTTTGATTTTTTTTTTCCAGAGCTGAGGACCGAACCCAGGGCCTTGCACTTGCTAAGCAAGCGATCTACCACTGAGCTAAATCCTCAACCCCCTTCCAGTGTTCTTATGTAGGTCTCCGGCAGAAGATGTGGCCCAGATTAAAGGTGTGTACCACCACGCCTGCATCTGGGACTTGCTTTGTATGGGGCTGACCTTGAGCCCAGAGATCTCCCTGCCTTAGTCTCCTGGGAATAAAGGCGTGCACTTGCCTGGACCTACGCTTTTCATAGCCACTAGGCCTCAAGATCTCCATGCCAAGACCCAGGTCAGAAACTTGTGTCCTCCAGCCTCAAGATCTGGATCACAGGTGAGCCCTCCAGCTCTGGATATAGTCCAGATATAGTCAAGGTGACAACCAGGAATAGCCATTACACCTGTCCTTGGTGACTCTTGACCCTCGCTACAGGGGAAAAACAAGCCAGATAGAAGCGGTTCCACAGATGAGACCCCTCTCCAGCAGTGGCTTTGGAAACCCAGGGGTGGCTTCCAAGGACATGAGGGTCTCCAGCAGCTGAAACCAGTTACTATGGCAATGAGGACTGCCGCCATTTCATTTCTGCTCCTGTAACAAGACACCCCGAGGAAAGCGACTTAGGGAAGAAAGGGTTTGTTTGACTTACAATTCCAGGTTACAGTCCCTCAGTGTAGGGGACACCAAGGCAAAGGAACGTCAAGCAGCAAGTCATATCACAGCCACAGTCAGGAGCAGAGGGGAGATAATGCGTGGATGCAATGCTAGCCTGTGCTCAGCCCTGCTTCTCCACGCACACCCCACACATACACTCCATGCACACACTCCACACATACACTCCACGCATACACTCCATGCACACACTCCACGCATACACTCCACATATACACTCCAAGCACATACTTCATCCACACACTCCATGCATGCATTCCATGCACACACCCATGCACACACCCACACATACACCCATGCACACCCCACACACACACCCATGCACACACCCAGCATACACACCCACACACACTCCACGACACACCCATGCACACACCACGTGACACACCACATATACCCAAGCACATACCATGCACACATTTATGCATGCATTCCATGCACACACCCATGCACACACCCACACACACACCACACACACCCACACACACACACCACACCCACACACACCCACACACACCACACACACACACACACACACCCACACACACACACACACACACACACACACACACACACACACAGCACACACACACACACACACTCCCACACACACACACACACACACACTCCACACACACACACACACACACACACACACACACACACACACCCATCACCCCACACACACTCCACACATACACTCCACGCACACACTCCACACACACACAACACCACACACAACCACACACACACCCCACACACACACCCATGCACACACCTCCCACACACACCCATGCACACACCCATGCACACACCCACACACACACCCATGCACACACCCACACACACACCCATGCACACACCCATGCACACACCCAGGCATGCACCCACACACACCCCACACACACACCCATGCACACACCCACACACACACCCATGCACACACCCACACACACCCATGCACACGCCCAGGCACCCATGCACACACCCAGGCATGCACCCACACACACACCACACACACACCCACGCACATACACACACCCTCTTCACTCACACTCACATCACATCACACCCACACACCCTCTCTCACACACACATCATATACACACCCACACACACACCCACACCACACATACACACACCACACACACACACACACACACCACACACACCCACCACACACACCACCCACACCACCCCCACACACACCCACACACACACTCCCATGTACACACCCATGCACACACCACACACACACCATGCACACACCCACACACACACCCATGCACACACCCATGCACACACCCCAGGCATGCACCCCACACACACCCACACACAACACTCCACACACCACCACCCCACAACACACACACACCTCACACACCCACACACAAATACCACACACCACACACATACACATACCCCACAAGCAGACCACACACACACCCACACACACCCATGCACACACTCCACACATACACTCCATGCACACACTCCACGCATACACTCCATGCACACACTCCACACATACACTCCACACATACACTCCACACACACACTCCACACATACACTCCATGCACACACTCCACACATACACTCCATGCACACACTCCACACACACACGCATACACTCCACATATACACTGCACACACTCCACACACATACACTCCATGCACACACTCCACACACACTCCACACATACACTCCATGCACACACTCCACACACACACTCCATGCACACGCTCCAGGCATACACTGCCTAGGGCATAGTGTAAGCTACAGTGGGCCAGCCAGGTCTTCCCACATCACTAATACATGAAGACAGTTCCTCACAGACATACCCAAAGGCCAATGTATATACAACTCCTCAATTAAGACTCTATTCGGAGGCTGGAGAGATGGCTCATCAGATAAGGGCACTCTCTGCTCTTTCAGAAGACCTGGGTTTGGTTTCCAGCACCCACATGGTGGCTTACAACCATCTGTAGTTCCAGTTGCAGGGATCTGATGTCCTCTTCTGGCCTCCAGGAGCAGCAGGAACGCACTTGGTACACATGCAGGCAAAACAAAGACCCGTGCACATAAAATGGATAAACTTTTTTTTTAATTTTTAAAAAACTGCCTGGGAAGTTCAGGTCAGAGCTGGGCATGGCTGCCCACACAGGGAGCCACAGCTTGCCAAGGAAGCAGGGCGGTCCCCTCCAGTAGGAAGCAGACAGTGCGAGCTTGGGGGTCTAAGTGAGCATGCAGGCCAGGGGTGAGCACCCCTCAGAGTCCACAGCCAGTGTCCTCCTCTTGTCTCGTGTCCAGTGTCCACATCTGGCCTCTTTGCACAGCCTTCCCTTGGCGCCATGGAATCTTAAAGCATCCTTCAGTCAACGCTCCTTAGATTGCTATAGACTAAGTCTGGGCCCTTTGAGGGAGAAGGTGACCCTGGGACACATGGCACTGTCCGGTCTCCCAGCTCTTTCCTGCATGTAGCCTCTCCAGGCCTTTCCCGCCCCAAAATTCTTCCAGGCTTCGCACTCCAAGGTCCTCCCGAGTCCTCGTCTCTTTCTCCCTCTGTGTGGGGATCCACTGGATCATCCCACCCCTGTGCAGAGCCCTAACTCAAACACTCGGCCGCAGGGTGTGTGACCAAACACAGGCTGAGCCACCCCCTTCACACCTCAGGATGTTTAAGATAGGCTATAGCAAGCGTTCCAAGGACGCGAAGCCATGAGACTCCCAAGACACCTCTAAAGAGACAAAACCAAGGCCAATGCTTTGGAGCCCAGACAACTCAAAGCAAGCACTTTGGCCCAGCGATACACCAGAGACAAACTGTCCACACCAAGTCTGTACAAACGGCCACAGCAGTCAAGAGAAGGACACCGGTGGTGTCTGCTGTAGATGGATAAGCAGTGTAAACCCTCCACACTCCTGGCCAAGGTTCAGCCATGTAAAGGCATAAATGCCCCAGGTGCATTGTCAGGGCAGCAGGACTGGGGACACAGCTGCCGATGAAGGATGCATGTCCTAGCTTGGATCCCCAGTGCCCACATAAAACGCAGGGTCCAGCACCACACTCTGATCCCAGCGCTGGACAGGAAGAGGCGGGTGGGTCCCTGAAGCTCACTGGCCATTCAGTCTGACTGAATCAATGAACGCAGGGTCAATAAGAGACTGATCATGACAGGGGGTGCACGGTCAGTCCAACATGGTGGCAGCGGCTTGCAGTATGGCTTGTTCACATGCTGGTGGATCAGGAAGCAAGGGCAGGCTGTAACCGTCAAGCCTGGCTCCGAGTGGGCCACAGCTGCCAGCCCAGCCCTATACCCCACAGGCCCTGCAGCCACCAAGGAACCAATGTTTAAACACGTGACCCAGGTGGTGGAGAATCTTGACAACCCAGGGCATTTGAAGCAGACACAAAAGAGGTCATATGTTTATGTGACAGCCCCAGCATGGGGACATAAAAAGTCAGTGGCGTCTAAGAAGGAGGAGGAAGAAAAAAGATAGTGACTGTAAGAGTGTGTGGGGATGAGGCTGTCACTGGGTGATGAAGTCACTCTGGAGCTAGATGGTAACAATGGTCTGCCTCCGTGAGAGTACGTCCCAATCAAGGGTGAAGTGTAGAAGGCAAAGGTCACACGAATTACATCTCCATTCTTTAACAAAGGTGTTTTTGGGGTTGGGGATTTAGCTCAGTGGTAGAGCGCTTGCCTAGGAAGCGCAAGGTCCTGGGTTCAGTCCCCAGCTCCGAAAAAAAGAACCAAAAAAGAAAAAAAAAAAAAAAAAAAGGTGTTTTTGTTTGGGTGGAGGTTCCTATAAAAATCTTTATCATATTATTTTATACCCTCTGACCTTGTATTCCTGACCTTATGCCCCCTGACCTTGTGCTCCCTGACCTTGTATCCCCATCTCAGCGCATGCTGCTTCTCCATCTGTAACAGATGGCATGACTCTGTTTCATTCCATCCTTCTTGGGGTCTCTTTCTATATAGATTGGGACTGGCCTCGAACTCTCAGTGATCCTACTGCCTCAGTGTCCCAAATAACAAGATTGCTATTGTGCACCACTATGTCCATCCCTGAGCGTCCATCTACGACAACTCAAACTCCTCAGAAGTGAGCCCCAGAGGCGGCCTCTGTGGACAGCCCCCCCTGTCCTCGCTGGGGTGGGGCTCTACTCCCAGCCACCCTAACAGGGGCACTGGCCACATTCCTCCCTTTCACTCCTGTGCCAGCCTAAGACTGTGGCCACCTGAGGGATCCCCGACTGTCACTCACATGGCACCTTCAGGAAAGTCCTGTGTCTAGCACAGGTCAACACAGATCTTTTTGTTTTGTTTTGTTGTTTGAGGCAGGGTTTGTCTGTATAGCCTTGGCTGTCCTGGAACTCGCTCTGTAGACCAGGCTGGCCTCAAACTCACAGAGATCTCCCTGCATCTGCCTCTCAAGTATAGGCATTAAAGGTGTGCACCACCACGGTTGGCTTGGGCAACACTGCTCTTTATGTCAACTCACTTTTCCAAGTTAAGTGTGTCCTGGAAGGTCACCTGTCCCTGCGGCCACCTGTGACTGCTGCCACCTGTGACTGCTGCCACCTGTCCCTGATGCTGTCTGTCACTGCTGACATCTGTCCCTGCTGTCACCTGTGACCACTTCACCTGTCACCACTGTCACCTGTCACCACTGACATTTGTCACTAGTGAGACATGTCACAACTGCCACCTATCACTGCTGACACCTGTCACTGCTGACACCTGTCCCTGCTGTTACCTGTCCCTGCTGCCACCTGTGTCTGCTGTTACCTGTCACTGCTGCCACCTGTCACCACTGGCACCTGTCACTGGTGACACCTGTCACTGCTGACACCTGTTACTGCTAACACCTGTCACTGCTGACACCTGTCACTGCTGTTACCTGTCCCTGATGCCACCTGTGTCTGCTGTTACCTGTCACCGCTGCCACCTGTCACTGCTGACAGCTGTCACTGCCAAGTCAGGATCTTCCCACCAACACCCTACAGCTCAGAGAAGGTACTCACACTGAGTGTATGTCCAGCGCACACCCAGCCACCAGAGCCTATGTAGGGCCAAAGAGGAGATGGGCATCTGAAATCACAGTATCCATCAAGGGACTTTCTAACCGGCACAATCAGGTCTGAAAGGGATGGTGAGTCACTGCTAATTAACACCCTTTCATCTCTCTTGAAGGCTGTACCTGAGAAACCACTTTCTCCTGCTGCCTTCCCTGTCCCTTATCTAAAAGTGTCACCACCCTGTCACGGCTGTCTTTCCTAATTTTTGGGTGTGCTTGTTTTGTTTTGTATGACAGAGTCTTACTATGTGGCCCCGGCTGGCCTTGAACTCAGACAGTGCAGGGGTTGGGGTAAGGGACCACAGGTGTGTACTACACCTTGCTCTGTAACCCTAACTCAATTTCCCTTTAGTGTTCAGTTACATGAGACACGGGTCGTCAGGGCTGGCAGCGTTACCCACCACGTCACCTCACCAGCCCAAGCCTCCATTTTAAATAGTAGAGGCGGGACTGAGAGGTGTGGCTCCGTTGGTAGAATGCTTGTTGCATGCACAGAAGACTGGACTCCATCTCCCGCATTGCATACTGGGTACGGTGGCTCACACCTGCAATCCTAGCGTTCAGGAGGTGGAGACAGGGAGATTAGGAGTCCAGGGTCATCCTAGGCAACACAGCAATTTGGAGGCCAGCCTGGACCTCATAAGATTCTCTCTAGCTTGAAAAGAAAGTCAGTCTGGGTTTGCCAGGAAAAGATAGAGCCCCCAAGAAGAAACGACGAGGAGCTTAAAAGGCTTAGAAATTCTCCCTGGGAGCCTGTCCTGTCCCACCCGTGTCCCAAAACATGGTGGAGAGAGAGAAAGCAAGGAAACAAGACACTGCCACTGGGGTGGCCCTGGGCACTTTGAATACATCAAGATGGGCACACTGACAGCAGCCACTGGGAGCAAGTCTGGATTGAGTCTGGGTTATTAAACTCGCAGACTCCAGGCTCTTCTCACAGGAAAAATATTTATTTCACTGAGCCTGCTTTTAGAAAGCTGTAACAGCACGCACATCGATTTAGCAGAGTTTTGGCTACGGCTGGGTTTTGTCTGCCTCCGGTCTCTTGTCTGCGTGGGTTGCGTGTGTGTGTGTGTGTGTGTGTGTGTGTGTGTGTGTGTGTGTCCGTGTTCATCCGAGGCACTCATTCCCGGGAGTAGGCAATCAGCTAGAAGACAGCCAGAGCAGAGAGCGCTCTACTCCCTGTGAGCCGGGGAACAAGAGCTGGAAATTGAGAGTCGTTCAGCCAGGGCCCTGCTGAGCTGTCCTCAGATGCCTGTAGACAGGCAGTTACTCTCACGTCCGAGTTCTCTTTGGACCTAATGCGCTGCTTCCCACACTTCTCTCCCACCCCCAACCCCCATAGGAGAGGAAAAAGTACAGCTGGGTTTGGTGACACACGCCTTTGATCCCAGCCCTCGTAAGGCAGAGTTAGGTGAGTTTGATGCCGGGAGGCCACGGCCAGCCTGCACTGCTCTTTAAACTGTCCCGAAGGAAAGGTCTTGGGGACTGGATGGTCCATCGGTTAAGAACACTTGTTCTTGCAGGGAACCTGGCTTCTATTCTCAGCCCCCAACACAGTGGTTCACAACCATCCCCGACTCCAGTTCCGGAGAATCCTATGCCCTCTTCTGGCCCCTTTGGGCACTGCATGCACACAGTTCGTGCATGTGGAGACATACATGCAGAGAAAACACCCATACACGTAAAATAAATAAGTCTAGAGAGAGAGAGAGAGAGAGAGAGAGAGAGAGAGAGAGAGAGAGAGAGAGAGAGAGAAAGAGAGAAGTCTGGGGCTAGCAAGATGGTTCAGTGGGTAGAAACACTTACTACCAAGCCTGGTGGCCCAATGGGAAGAGAGAACTGATTCCTGCAAATTGTCCCCTGACCTCCAGAGAAGCCACAACAGATACACGCATACACACACTAAACAAATAAATACATAAGTAAGAAATTGCCCAGCCAAATCTGGCGGCATCGTGTAAGTAGATATTACTGGCTTTTTTCATTCTTTGAGGGATACAGAGCTAAGGGCTGGAGTCAAAGTCCCCAGCAGAGGCCCCCCTGACTCACCCTCCCCAAGCAGTCAGGTAGAGAAGGCAAGGTCTTCTCTGCACTGTGCTCAAGGACACCAGGGCCTCACTGCCAAGTTCATGTGCAAGAGGAGCCTCCGAGGCTCAGAGTTCCGCCCTTAATGTATCCACTCTGACCTTCTTGTGGGTTCTAAATTTAGCCAAACAAGTTCTTCTAGCCCAATTGATGACGCGGGTACATTGTTACAGGATCAAACCTTTTTCCTGGTGTGGAAAGAATAAAAGAATGAGGCTGTTTGCAGAAGCCAGCCTGCTGACCGCCATCTGACATGGACCCTCGTCGGCCCCTCGTGGTGATGGATGTGTGGTTATCGACTGTCTTCTCTGGGGACAGTGATTAAAGCATTTCCTGAACCAGAGTCTAAATGGCATTTGTAAGTGAGCCTGAAAATGAATCTCTGAGAGCTGGGCATGGTGACTCATGCCTATAATAACAACACTTGATGGGAGCTGAAGCAGGAGGATTGCCACAAGTTCTGGGCCGGGGGGGTGTTTGGGGGTGGTAAGATACATTGTGAGCTTGAGGCCAACCCGGACTAAAAGAGTGAAACAGTATCTCAAAACACTGAAAAGAAAAGAAACATTGGGATCACTTATGTAGGAATAAACCAAAACCAAGTTAAACTTCTCCTACCAATAAGGAAGAATATGATTCTGTCCTGGTGGAGCACGAAACGGGCAGGTGTCTCAGGGTCCTTGGGGACTCACAGGCTGAGTCCCGGGGGACTCACAGGCTGAGTCCCGGGGGACTGACCTGCCTGCGCCCTACACAAAGCCTCTACTAATCTGAAGCAGCATTCATGGCCTTCCCAGTCTGGTCACCAGCACCGAACACTCTTCAGTCATTGGACCCAGAAGAGACCATGATGACCCAGTTGGTCACAAACATGTCATTAGATGTCTAGTCGGAAAGGACAAGCCCAGACATCAGCTTCCCTCCCTCAGAAAGATAAATCTGGAGTCAGGGAAGGGCATTCCATCTGAGTCCGTTCCTGAGATGAAGGCCCGGGGTCTTGGGGTTGGGGTGGCCACTCTGGGACTTACAGACAGGATCTATATAGAAAAGGACAAAGTGCTGTGGACTCTGGGTTCCAATGAGCCATAGATGGCTTGCTCTAGCCTCTACCAAAACCCACTGTTCCATTTCTGCTGCTGTGACAAATACCCCGAGGAAAAGTGGCATAGGAAAGGAAGGGTTTAGCTGGTTTAAATTCCAAGCTATTGCAGGAAGTCAAGACCGTGGCATCATGGCCACAGACGAGAGCAGGCAGAGTGTCTTAGTCAGGGTTTCTATTCCTGCACAAACATCAGGACCAAGAAGCAGGTTGGGGAGGAAAGGGTTTATTCAGCTTACACTTCCATGTTGCTGTTCATCACCAAAGGAAGTCAGGACAGGAACTCAAGCAGGTCAGGAAGCAGGAGCTGATGCAGAGGCCATAGAGGGATGCTACTTACTGGCTTGCTTCCCCTGGCTTGCTCAGCTTGCTTTCTTATAGAACTCAGGACTGACTGAGGGCTGTGGCTCAGTGGTAGAGCATTTGTCTAACTTGCTTCAAGCTGTGGGTTCAAACCCCAGCATCACCACAGGGCAAAAGACTATACATGAAAACCAGTGCTGACCTGATAAGGTGTCAGCCACAAGCATTAACCAGAAGCTCAGCTTCATCGCTTGTAAAGAACCCAAGACCACCATCCCAGGGATGGCACCACCCACAATGGGCTGGACCCTCTCCCCTTGATCACTAATTGAGAAAATGCCTTACAGCTGGATCTCATGGAGGCATTTCCTCAAGGGAGGCTTCTTTCTCTGTGATAACTCCAGCTTGTGTCAGGTTGACACACAAAACCAGCTAGTACACAGGTGGGGGAGGAAAGGAGGAGGAGGAGGAGGAGAGAGAGAGAGAGAGAGAGAGAGAGAGAGAGAGAGAGAGAGAGGAGAGAGAGAGGAGAGAGAAGAGAGAGAGGAGAGAGAAGAGAGAGAAGAGAGAGAGAGAGAAGAGAAGAGAGAGAGGAGAGAGAGAAGAGAGAGAGAGAAGAGAGAGAGAGAGAGAGAAAGAGAGAAGAGAGAGAAAAGAGAAGAGAGAGAGAAGAGAGAGAAGAGAGAGAGAGAGAGAGAGAGGAGAGAGAGAGAGAGAAGAGAGGAGAGAGAGAGAGAGAGAGAGGAGAGAGAGAGAGAGAGAGAGAGAGAAGAGAGAGAAGAGAGAGAAGAGAGAGAAGAGAGAGAAGAGAGAGAGAGAAAGAGAGAGAAGAGAGAGAGAGAGAGAGAGAAGAGAGAGAAGAGGAGAGAGAGAGAGAGAGAGAGAGAGAGAGAGAGAGAGAGAGAGAGAGAGAGAGAGAGAGAGAGAGAGAGAGAGAGAGAGAACAAACCACAGATCCTTGCTTTGTTTGCTCCCGGGCAGCATTCTCCTCTTTTACAATGAATGCTTAGAACCCTCTGCCTAAGGCATGGTGCCACCCATAAGGGCTGGGTCTTCCTATATCATTAACAATCAAGATCACCCCCCCCCAGACATGCCCACAGCCCAACCTGATCTAGGCGATTCACTGACTCTCTTCCCAGAGGACTCTAGATCTTGTCAAGGAGACAGTTAAATGACCCAGCACATTAGCTCTACCCCTAGACCCCTCGGTTACAGAACCAACTAGTTCTTCAGATGAACGTTGCTGGGTGTTCTGGGCCTTCCTTAAATGTTTTCTCAATCCCAGAGGAATGTCTGCAGCTCCATGGAATGAACACAGCCCCTTTTAGCCTGAGTTCTAGGTTGATTTTTTTTTTTCAAACTGATATGATTTTTTTAAGTTTTATTTATTTCTATTTTTTGTGAGCTTGCTTATGTATGCAGATTATGTGCGTGCAGTAGCCATAGAGGCCTGAGGAAGGCATCAGGTCCCCTTAAACTGAAGTTACGGAGCTGCCAAGTGGGTGCTGAAAACCAAACCAGGGACCTCTGGCAAGAACAGCCAATGACTGCCGCTAAACCATCTCTCTAGACCCTGGTTTTTGTTTTGTTTTGTCCTTTTTATTTTAATTAATTAATTTATTTATTTTCTATATATAAGTACACCGTAGCTGTCTTCAGACACACCAGAAGAGGGCATCGGATCTCATTACAGATGGTTGTGAGCCACCATGTGGTTGCTGGGAATTGAACTCAGGACCTCTGAGCCATCTCTCTAGCCCCAAAGGAGTAGCCCAGGCTGGCCTCGAACTCGTGATCCTCCTGCCTCTGCCTCCTTCAGCAAATCCTACTGGTGGTGTGCACCACTAAAACCAGCTGGGTTTGTTTGTTTGTTTTTTTTCTATTTTGAGACAATGTCTCATAGAACCCAGCGGAGCTCCTGATCCTCCTGTCTTTACTTCCCAAGTGCTGGGATGGCTGACATGAATGAGAATTAGGTCTGAGTGCATTTCTGACTCAGGAGATGCAAAGGAGCCTCATTGAAACCAGAAGAGGTTCTTGCGTGTCCCAAGTGATCTGACGCCCTCCCTCTGGATGGTATTTGAAGGAGACCCTCGGAACTGCTGTCATCATTGTCTCTGGGAATCCAGGCCGGGTGGTGAAACTGAGCAGATCATAGGGTGATGGGGGTGTGAGATGGGGGGATGCTGGGAGACAGGAGGGAGGCAGGGTGCGGGGAGAGGTGTGTCTTTCCTTCCCTGGGCTCATGAAGCACAGCTGTGAGGTGAGTATGGTAAGGGGGAAAGCAGTGAGCTTGCCTGGGTTCACTGGTCTGACACTGAGTGCTGGGACTAGGACCTGGGTCTGCTGGGCCCTGGCTTGGCCCCTTTCACTACACACTACCCTAGTGTCCTGCCTGCCAGATCTCCATGGAGCCACATCTGCCCTTGCCTTAGTCTTCTAACTGCTTCTCTCATCAGCTGCCCCCGCAGGCTTGGAGTTAGGAGGCCCCTGGAGCTGACCACAGAGGCAGGAAAGGATCAGCTGCAAACTTGACCTTTCCTCCTGCCTCTTCTAGACCCCAAGGGAAGTGTGGGTGGGTCCCAGACAACTCAAGAGCAGCTGCTTTGGTCATTGGAAGCCCCGAAGATGGAACTCTCAGGAAAGAAAGAGAAACCAAATAGATTTGCAAATAAACTTCCTGGACCCGGGGTCAAAGCCCAGCAGAAGACACACTTAGCAGGATAGGGCCTCAGCTTCCATCCCCAGCCCCACAAAAAGAAGAAAAGTAAATTTCCACAGGCAATCAATAATAATCACCACTGTCCACACCAGTAAAATTGGGGTGTGAGTACCAGGTGCCAGGCTGTGCTATAATTCCATCATGGCTTAGAGGGGTATATCAAGGCTCAGGGGGGTGCTAGGTCACACTCAGGTCACCCCCAGGTTTGAGTTTGGCCACTAGGCTTCTTCACAGGTAGGACTACAACCCTGTCCTGTTCTTGGGACACACTGTCTCCGGCTTCTGTTGGCAGCATCTTGCTCACCAAGACTCCTCTCCTAGATGTACCCTGCTCTTCTCTCATGCTCCAATGTCCCCCATTGGCTCCCAGGAGGTAAGCAGCATCCCCGCAGCTCCCCACTGTGTGATTTGAACATACTGAATTCCCTTCTGAGCCCAAGGGTTGTCACCCATGTCATGAAGAGACTCAGTTTAGTGCAGTGAAATGTGAGGGTGACAGAGCCAGGACACGTGTCCCTGTGTGACTTGGCCTCTGCGGCCCTAGCTTCACTTTCTTGGATGTCCCATCTGCCCTTGGACCTCAGAACCTCCAACAGAGCTTCTGTGAGTCCCAGTGTCACTAATCACCGTCCTCTCCCTCTCTGGTGGTGATACCCATGGAGTGGACACAGACATGAACCCCTTCTGGATCATCCTCCAGGCTCCCACTGTCTCCCTCCGGTTAGGGAAGACCTAAGCAGGAGACTAGGGGTCCCCATGGTCCCTAGCAATTTACCTTCTCTTCAGGAAAACTGACTTCTCTTCCATGATACAGCTGCCATAGTGCCCCATTTTAGAGTGGGGGGTCTCCCAGGGCTGACTGCCATTGCTCCTGACTGCACAGTGAAAGGGGACATCAACGTGCCCAAGTCCTCTATAGACAGCAGGAGTCTAAACATTTGTTCAGCAGTGCATCAGCCTGAAGTACCAGGACAAGGTCTCTCTCTCTCTCTCTCTCTCTCTCTCTCTCTCTCTCTCTCTCTCTGTGTGTGTGTGTGTGTGTGTGTGTGTGTGAGAGAGAGAGAGAGAGAGAGAGAGAGAGAGAGAGAGAGAGATGCTGTATATATGCTTGGTCTAGGGAGTGACACTATTAGGAGGTGTGGCCTTGTTGGAATAGGTATGGCACTGTGGGTGTGGGCTATAAGATCCCCTGGAAGCCAGTCTTCCACTAGTGGCCTTCACATGAAGATATAGAACTCTCAGCTCCTCCTGACCATGCCTGCCTGGATGCTGCCATGTTCCCGCCTTGATGATAATGGATTGAACTTCTGAACCTGTAAGTCAGCCCCAACGAAATGTTGTCCTTTATAAGAGTTGCCTTGGTCATGGTGTCTGTTCATGTAAAAGCCTAAGACCCTCTCTCCCTCTCCCTCTCTCCCTCTCCCTTTCCCTCTTCCTCTCCCTTTCCCTCTCCCTCCCCCAACTCTCTCTTCCCCTCTCAAGCCAGTATGAATCCTGGTTTCCTAGCTTGCAACCATAGCAACTCAGGCTCCAGGACAGTGACCGAGCAAGGGTCTGGCTAATGGGACACGCGTCTTACTTAGCTTTGTGGATTTCCCCTTAATCCAGCCAAGCCCAGAGGTCTAGGATGCAGATTTGAGAGGACACTGGTTTCTTCGAATACAGGAAAGAACATTCTGGATGCCTTGTGGACTTTGTTTTTGTTTTTATTCCACATTCTAAATAGTTCACTGTGTAGCCCAGATTGACCTCAAACTTTCCATGCCCCTGCCTCTGCTCCCTCGCTAATGCCTGGAACACACGCCCGTGCCGTTCTCACACTTGAGCATCTCAGTCGACTGTGGTCAAACCACCCTGCTCTGGTTAAGAGTCTAAGAAACGCTGCATCTAGAATGTTCTATGCCTCCATCCCACCTTCCTCGGGACCTCCACTCCCGCCCAGAGGTCGTTTCCAGCTCTCTGTACCCCCTCCTGACACTACTACAGCTACCCCATGTCTGACGTCTGCCTCTGAGAGATGGGAGCCAGAGGTTCCTGAGTCAGACAGACCCGGAGATCGGTCCACCTCTTTCTTGCTTTGTGACCGTGGACAATCACTCAACCTCTCTGAGCTTCTATTTCTCATCTGTGAAGTGGGGATGCTGACACTGCCCACTGTGTTGACTGTCTGAGAATGGCAGGATAGGTGCCAGCCACGGCGGATGCTAAGCAGGCATTAGTGTCCTGGCCTTCTGTTTTAGATGGACTTAGACTCTGGTGACGGGGAGAGGAAGTGCTTGGGACCTGAGCTTTGCTCTGCCAAGAAGTCCTGGCCAGCTGCCACAACTGCCCTCAGTTTGGGACTCACCCCAACAGTCCCTGGAGAACTGTCTGCACATCCATCCATGAGTGGCCTGGCTCTTTCCCCCGTAGCACAGGTGGGAAACTGAGGCTGGGCCTTTGCCCAGTTCCTAGAGTCAACTGACAGAGGCTTTGGGCCACACTGGCCTGGACCTTAGTTAGCACTGAGAAAAAAAGCACTCTAAGTGGTGCATAGCAACCCTCCCACAGCCAGTTCAGCCTTCCACAGAGTTACCTCCCCATTGCCTATCCCCTGCCAGCCTCCCCCTGCCAGCCTCTCCCCTGCCAGCCTCCCCCTAACAGCTTCCCCCCACCAGCCTCTCCCCTGCCAGCCTCTCCCTTGCCAGCCTCCCCCTGCCAGCTTCCCCCTGCCAGCCTCTCCCCTGCCAGCCTCTCCCTTGCCAGCCTCCCCCTGCCAGCCTCTCCCCTGCCAGCCTCCCCCTGCCAGCCTCCCTGTCAGTGTCCTCCCTGCCAGCCTCCCCTGTAACCTCCCCCCATACAGCTCCACCCATTCTGAGTCTCCAGGTCCTCTCTCAAAGCTTACCCTGCTATTGCTTCTCCCCTCTTCATGGAGGGCTCTTCAGACGTGCTGAGGGTGGGGCTCCTTGAACTTGGACACCACTGAGGCTTTACATACACACACATGAGCACTCCCAGGAGAACAAGCACACACATTTGTTCACACGTGCACAGAAACACACACAGATAAGCAAATGCTCACAGGAGTGCTGGTACACACACTCACCCCTGTAAATGCTCAGGAGTGTACATGCACACGTGTTAACACTTGTATACATGTGTGAACACTTGTGCACATGTGTGAACATACACATGCATGACTTGAGCACCCACACACAGGTAAACACGCTTGCCTCATCAGCCATCCACTGCTCATTTGGCCTCCGGCTCTGGTCCACCTCCCTTGACCCCTGGACCCTGGTGGAAGGTCACCATCACACACAGGTGATTCTGAATGGTTCTGAGCACATATGTAACAGGATTGTAGCAGACTACATACATGACAGCCTCTATAGCAAGTAATAGTTTGGACACGTTGCCCTCCCTCTGGCTTTTCTGGGAAAGCCAGCACCCAGCTGCCCGAGGGTGGTTTGCAGAGAGGACCCCAGACACACCAGTGCTGAATTTTTCTACCAGAAGGTGAACTGAGCTGTCACCCACTGTCCACATTGGGTGCAGGCTCATGGGTGGTATCTGAGAGGTGTCAGATGGATTACAGGGGCAAAAAAAAAAAAATGAGGAGAAAGGGAGGAGGGCAGGATGAAGGAAGGAAGTAAAAGATGAGTAAAGTCAAAGCCTGTGAAGGTGGGTGCAGGTGGGTGCAGGTGCAGGTGGGTGCAGATGAGTGCAGGTGGGTGCAGGTGGGTACAGGTGCAGGTGGATACAGGTGGGTACAAGTGAGTGCAGGTGGGTGCAAATGGGTGCAGGTGAGTGCAGGTGCAGGTGGGTGCAGTTGGGTACAGGTGGGTGCAAGTGGGTACAGGTGCAGGTGGATACTGATAAGTGCAGGTGGGTGCAGGTGGATGCAGGTAACTGCAGGTGAGTGCAGGTGGATGCAGGTGGGTGCAGGTGGGTGCAGGTGATCTGTGAAGCTCTGTGTCCAGATGGACATTGTGGCAGTGGAGAGACGACCAATCAGTCTCCAGTTCCACAGAAAGCAGGCTTTGAAGTTAAATGTTGGACTTGAGCCCGGGCTCTGCCCTGCAGTGGGTGGTTTCTGCATAGCTGCGGGTCCATCTACCTCCTGGTGTACATGGGAGACACCTAATGACTAGAACATGGCAAAGGTGACATCAGACAAAGTCAAATCAGAAGAGGCGACAACTTTCAAACAGGGTGCAGCAGCACACCCTGTAAGCCATTTACATTGGAGGCTGAGGCAGGAGGATTTCAAGCTAGAGGCCAACATGAACTTCAAAGTAAGACACCTGTTTATAAATAAACAGGGGCTCAGATGAACTTAGCGATAGAGTGCTTGCCTAGGGCAAAGCCCTGAGCCTACTCAGTACTCAGAAAGAGAAAAGTGTGAGATTCCAATCTCTGCCTCCCTGCTGACCCATAGCTCAGGAATATGTGTGCTCCACACGCTCAAAGCCCTGGTTCCATTCCCAGCCCCCAAAACCAAAAACTAAACCAGGCAGGACTTAAGCACTCCCTTTCTCTATCCTTCCCCCCAACCCCTTCTCCCGTGCTCGCTCCACAGAGTAAAGCCAGAGGGCCGGGCTGGCGCTGCCCCAAGGCCAGACACTAAGAAGAGCACCTGTGGCCAGCAGACTACAGAAAGTTGAGCCCCATGGTGTGACCGTTAAGATTGTCACTTGACAGGATCTAAAACCTGTCCTTGAGGCAAGCCTCTGGCTGCCGGTGAGTAGTCATCTCAATTGAGGGAAGATCTGCCCTAAATGTTGGAAGTGTCATTCCAGGGACCAAGGACCAGGGCCCGGCCTGAACGAAAGGGAGACAAGGAACTGAGTACACACACTCCTCTCTCTCTCTCTCTCTCTCTCTCTCTCTCTCTCTCTCTCTCTCTCTCTCTCTCTCTGCTTCCTGGCTGTAGATGACACTGTGACCAAACCTCCTCCCATTCTTCCTCCCACCAGGACATCGCTGTCATGATGGACTGGCTGTGGCAGGGACCGTGACTCAGACCTGACCCTTCCCTCCTAAGGTTGTTCTTATCATACCAACAGAAAAAGTAACCCCGGGGGCTGGAGAGATGGCTCAGTGGTTAAGAGCACCGACTGCTCTTCCAGAGGTCCTGAGTTCAAATCCCAGCAACCACATGGTGGCTCACAACCATCTGTAATGGGATCCGATGCCCTCTTCTGGTGTGTCAGAAGACAGCTACAGTGTACTCATATACAAAATAAATAAATAAATCTTTGAAAAAAAAAGAAAAAGTAATCCCAATATTCCTTTAAGAGAGCTGGGGAGCAGGCCCTCCGACCCCTGGACACAGCCCCATGAGAGCCCCTGAAGTGGCACACCCAGAGTAGCCATGCTGGGTCCCTGTCCTACACAAAGCATGAGGTAACAAAATGTGGTCAAAGCCACCAAGTTGTGGGGTCACCTGGTATTCACCAGGAGACACTCACTGTTAGGATCAAAACTGTTCTCGGTCCATTGTCATTTTCATGAACATTAAATGACACTTAGTGACATGGTGATATACTCCTGTCAACCCTCCCAGCACTCAAGAGACCGAAGGGAGAGGATTGTGACTTTGAGGCCATCCTACGCTATATATGGAGACCTTTTCTCAAAAATTAATTAATTCATTAATTAAAAGCAGCAGCAACCAACAGGGGCTGGGGAGAGGCTCCGTAAGGAATAGCACGATCCTGAGTTTGATTCCAGCACTCATGTGAAGTCAAGGTGTAACAGGACACACTTGTCATCCCAGAGCGAGGGAGGCAGATGTGGGACGATCCCTAGGGCTCACTGGCCAGCCTACCGAGCTTCATCAGTGAGCCCCAGACCAATGAGAGAAAGGAAGATCTCTCTCCAAGGAAGCCCTCCGTCCCTGCTTCCCTGGACCAGCTCTCAGCCTCAGGGAGCCACTGATGGATCTGCCTGTGGCCAGGAGAAGCATCCAAGGCCTGTGACAGTCATGGACAGCGTGTGTCAAGTGCTCTCGGGTAAGCCTTCCTGGGCTCTTCCCCCTTCCTGCATGATGTGGTCTGGAGCCCCGTGGGGCCCACAGGCCTGTACTTGGCATAGTGGAAGCAGACAAACCTGTACAACATTGTACAGCCAAAATCTCAGCCTCCTGGAGGTCCGAGTCCACAACCAAGGGAACCTATAAGACAAGTTGGGAGCCGGCTTACAGTTTCAGGGTGTGTGCCCACGGTGGCAGGGAGATTTGTGTGTGACAGGCAGTCAGGCACATACTAGGGCAGTAACTTAGAGCCCACCTCTGATCCACAAGTTGCAGACAAAGACGACAGACTTGACTTGGTGTAGGCTTTGGAAACCTCCATCCCCCAGTGACCCACCTCCTCCAGCAAGGCCACACCTCCTAATACTTCCTAAATGGGCCACTGGGAACCAAAGATTCAAACATGTGAGCCTTTGAGGACCATTCTTATTCAAACCACCTGAGGGTGTCAGCAATGACTGGGCTCAGTTCCGTGACACAGCCGAGACTCCATGAGTGTTTACAGAACAAAGACCGTGTGATCCCCGAAACTAGGCTGAGACCACCAAACTGTCTGTCTGTGCACCAGAGGCCTCAGCTCTGCACCTCTCCTGCCCACTACCTGCAGGACAGACACGGGTGTGTCCATCCCAGGTACTCTGGGGCGGCATGCTTCTAAGCAGAGGTGGACAGAGGCCGAGTTCCAGATGCCTGCAGCTGCTGGGAGGTCACTGGGGGCTTCCTCAACAGCTCCACTGCCCTCACTCACAGCAAGGCTCCTGGGAGTCTTGGCTGCTGAGGTCCCTGGGATGCCCTGTGAGTTTTCTCATAGGCACATCCTTAGACACTGTCACCACAGCCCTTGCCACCACAACAGCAGTTAACGCTTAAGGAGAGCTCGCTGGGAGCCTTCAGCTCATGGGATCCCATTAGCTCACAGTTCCCAAGGGCCTAGTTGTCTGGATTCATACCAGGCATGTGGCTGGCTCTTGACCCACTTGCCAGCTGCCCCCCAGCAAAGTCTCTGGGAAAAACTCATCTCCTTAGGGGCCCCCAGCACCCGCCCCCCTCCATAGCTCTTCTTGCTGACACAGCAGCTATTTCCTGGCCCCAGAGTCCCAGCAGTTAGAGCCCTGCCCACCCTGCCCACCCTGTCCCCATCCCAGCTCCAACATCTCAGAAGAGCAGCCCAGGGCTTCTATTTTCCAAGACAGGGATCCATCCATGCGGGAATGTAAATTCCTACCTCATCTGGCTGCTCAGTCATTTATCTCTGTCAGGCCCTGTCTGGCCTCTGCTCTCTGCTCCATATCAAAGCAATGGCCACATTCCTCCAGGGCTTTCTCCAGACCTGGCCCAAGATGTTCCTGCTGCTACCTGGCAGAGGACACTGCCTCAGAGCATCTAAGAGAATTGTCCCCAGAACAAATGAGTCACCGTGTTTTGTTTTGGTGTTTTCAGACAGGGTCTCTCTACATATAGCTCTGGCTTTCCTGGAACAAACTCACTGCATAAACCAGGCTGGCCTCAAATGCACAGAATTCCACCTGCCCCTGCCTCCCAAGCGCTGGGATTGATGGTGTTCGACACCGCACCCAGCCACAAGTCACACTTTAAAAAAATATTTTTATTTATTTATTGTTTGTTTGTTCTATGAATATGAGCACACCATAGCTCTCTTACAGATACACCAAAAGAGGGCATCAGATCCCATTACAGATGGTTGTGAGCCACCATGTGGCTGCTGGGAATTGCAGACAGTGCTCTAAACTGCTGAGCCATCTCTCCAGTGAGTCACTTTGCAATGTGTAGCCCCAACACTGAGACTCCCCAGATGCTGCCAGGTTTCATGAGTGTTCTGCACACCTCTGCACACCCTACAGGCCAGGACCCACGTGGCTTCTTTCTTTCTCTCTCCCTTTTTTTTTTTTTTTTTCTTTTTTTTTAAGGTCTATTTTAGCCAGCCGTGAGACGGTGCTAGACAAGACGGAGAGCTGTTGTAGTCATGAAATCTCACCAGTACGGTTGCCTGCACCATAACCACACCTGTCCCTATGCCAGTGTGGATGGGAGACATTTCTCAAGGTCTCATTTCTAAATGAAAATCTGCAGACAACCAATGGCTTTGACAGTGAGTTTTCTACAGGGATGAGCGCCTCTGATTGATAGGCTATCCGATCTCCCATGCAGGCAACATTAAGGAGACTCGGTCAAGCGTGTGCACACGTGTGCTGCACACATAAATGTGGGTACCCTTTGAAAGGGCATCGGATCCCTGGAGCTGGAATTATAGGCAGTTATGACCCGCCGTGTGGATTCTGGGAAGTGAATTCTGACTGTGCAGAAGCTCTGTATCCCTATTCCTCCACCAACCCCTCTCAGCTTCCTCCCCATGGGAGAGCAGTAGGATCAGCCTGTGCCTGGAAGACGCTTCTGCAGTGGGAGGCATATCTGCAGGGTGGTACAAGCCAGGAAAGAGATTGTGTCTCCCATGTGTCCAGGCTCCTGGGATGGGGTGCGATGGTGTGTGTGTGTGTGTGTGTGTGTGTGTGTGTGTGTGTGTGTGTGTGTGTGTGTGTGTGAAAACGTAGCCAGCTGCAGAATAAGAAAGAAAAGAGTCTCCCAGCTGTAGCATTTGTTGGCTGTGTGACCTCGGGAAACCGAGGTCACCTCTCTGTTCCTCAGAGGTCATCATAGGCTCTTGAACAGCACAGAATGGTAGCAGGAACAGAAGGGATCTGGACCATGATGGGCTAGCCGTGCGTGTGAGGTCACAGTGGAAAGGGGACCCCAGCAACAGTGGGAAATGTCAGGTGGTCAGATAAGCTGTAAAAAATACTACAGACCTGTGACTGGATTTAGAAATAGGTCTTTACAGACGTGCAATAAAGGGGAGGTGGTCCTGGATTGGGGCCAGTGACCAGTGTCCTCACACACGGACAAGACACACTGAGGAAAGCTATGTGACTTCTGGGGTGGAGTTTGAGGCTAGGAATACAGTTTAGCGGTAGAGTATGCACCTAGCCTGTTCTGGATTCCGTCCCTAACAATGCCACACAGACAAACAAAACAAAAAACTGCTTAAGGTCAAGATGGAGCAGCAGGACTCCTACCACCTCGGAGACTAGGTCAGGCAGCATTGTCCCTTGGGGCTTCTGGCATACAGACCTTTGACAGAGGTTTCTAGTGAGTCTGTGGGACTCACTCAGCATCACCAGGAAATAGACACAGGCGCCTGCTAGACCTCGGACCTCTCTGAACACCGTGCCCCACTGCGGCAGGCAATAATTCAGGACAGCCACTTGGTACATGCCTTCCGTCCCAGCACCGGGAGGCGGAAGCAGGGGCATCGGAAACTCAAGGTCATCCTCGGCTACCTGGTGAGTTTGAGGCTAGCCTGAGCTACATGAGAAAGGGTCTCCAAACTAGGGGAAGACTTACCAGACTTGGTGGCTCACACCTGTAATTCCAGCACTCTGGAGGCAGAGGCAGACGGATCTCTTGTGAGTTAGAGGCTAGCCCAGTCTACAGAGCAGGTCCCGCCCCAGCCAGGACCACACAAGGAGACGATGTCTCAAAAACAAAACAAAAACCAGGGAGAGTGAGTCACAAGGCCCCAGCCCTCCCTGATGATCTATTGGCCACTGATGGCTGCTCAGGAAGGGAAAGACGTTTCTTCACGGAAGTAGCCAGGAGCCCATGTTCGAATAATGTACACACTGGGTCAAAACAAAACACCTATGAAAGTCTAAAGGGGGTGTGCTGGGAAGAGGACGGATCAGTGAGAGCGGGAGGGGACAAAGAAAGGTAATAGGGGTGAATGTGATAAAAATACTTTATATGCAGGAACGAAATGTCATAATAAAACCCAATATTATCGTGTGATTAATATGCTAATAGGCGTGTGCACAGAGGCATGGTTGTACCGCTGCCCAATTGCAGAGGGCATGATGATACTCAGAGCTGAAACTAACTTTGGTTGCAGTCATAAAACCCTCCCAGAGCCAGCTCTGTGTGCAGAGCCAGGAGCCAGCCACTCTCTCATCCAAGTCTCCCGGCGACAGTTTCCCTGTTTACATCCTGAAGACGAGGAAGCAGGACAAGACTGGTGTCACGGAGTGCCAGGCATCATGAGACTCGGGGACAGGTAAAGCCAGCTCTGTCAGACTCCAAGTGACCTGTGCCAGGTCACTCTGGGCTACGCTGGTGGCTGTGGTGGGAGCGGCCATGGCACTAGGGGACACTGCCATCTGCACGTTCATGGCAGGACTTCTGATGGAGAGGACTGCTAGCATGGATGGCCCACCGGAGTCCCTGAGCTCCACCGTCTGGATCTCCAAGCCTTGCATTTTCTCTCTTCCCTCCAGCTGGGGAAGCAGCAGCAGGGACAGAGGAAGACGGAGGGGAGGCCAGCCCTGCTGCTAGAAGATCCCCACCAGGGTCTGGAGTATTTTTCCACCAGGAAGCAGTGAGGGTCATCTGAGTTTTTTCACCCTTTGTCCCAAGATGCAAAAATGAGAGAAATGTACGAGGGCTCTGCCACGGAGGGATACAAGCTCACCCCGTGTCCACTTCCTGCAAGGAGTGGAAGGTCAGAAGCTGCCTCTGGGGACCGGGTCTGGCTTCGGCTTGTCACATAAACCCTCCCATCCCCCTGACCCCCGTAGTGGAGATAGGATGAAGCCCTATCCTAGACTGCGGCTTCTCCACCTGTGAAGTAGAGTGGCCATGCCCTGTGTCACCTCAGAGACCACAAGCCACCTGTCCATCTCTCAGGCTTCTTCCTTTGTGTTCTCTCTCCCTCCCTCCCTCCCCCCTTCCCCCTCTCCTTCCCCCTACTCTGTGTTTTGAGACAGGGTTTCTCTGTGCAGCCCTGTCTGTCCTGGAACTCACTCTGTAGACCAGGTCGTCCTTGAACCAAGAGACCTGCCTAGCTCTGCCTCCGAGTGCTAGGATTAACTGTGTACCTCACCACACGCTGCCCTCCTTGATTCTCTTAAGGCCTAGCAAAACTTGGGGCAGTGATGAGGCAGAGGGTGTGAGGCAGGAGGATTGCCAAGAGCTCCCGGACAGCTGGACTCTAGAATGAGTACCAGGTTGGCTGAGCTCTGCAGTGCCCGTGGGCCAGTGAGATAGATGCTCAGCTGGTAAAGGTAAGGGCCCTACAAGCCCAGAAGCCTGAGCTCTCCAGAGCCCACAGAGAGGTAAAAGAGAGGCCAACTCCAAAAGGTCGTCCTCGGGCCTCCTCCACGCATCCACTGGGCATGAGCACACACGTGCATGCATATAATAAGAATAAGTAAATAAGATATAACAACAAGGCCGGGCAGTGGTGATGCATGTCTCTAACCCCAGCATTTGGAGACAGAAGCAGGCGGATCTCTGGGTTCAAGGCCAGCCTGGTCTACAGAGCAAGCTCCAGGACAGCCAGGGCTACACAGAGAAACTCTGTCTCAAAAAACAAACAAACAAACAAACAAACAAAAACAACAAAAAAACAACAACAAAACCAAACAACAACAACAATAATAGTAACAATAAATTAAAAATGAAGGTGAACAGGGTTGGGAATTTAGCTCAATGGTAGAGCGCTTGCCTAGCAAGCGCAAGGCCCTGGGTTTGGTCCCCAGCTCCGAAAAAAAGAAAAAAAAAAATGAAGGTGAACAACATAGGAAGTAATCCATCCAGTCCAGAAGCCCTGGTTTATTCCTGGTGCATTCAGCTCAGCCAATCTTCCCTTTGCATTCAGTCGGCGCCAACTGCATGCAATGCTGGAAAGATGCTAGCATTGTGAACATTCCTCATCCGTGTGCCAACAAGCCACGACCCTTCGGTGTTTGCTAGGACCGAAGCAGTACACATTCTGTCTCATTTAACCTCATGCTTGCCCTGAGCTCTGTGCTATGAGTAGCCTGGTGTCCAAGGATGCTCAACAGAGAGAGAGAGGATTCTGCCAAGACCACAGAGCCACCAATCTCTTCTCTCTTTGTCTCCTGCACCCTGCAGCTCCCACTGGCCTGGACATCCCCACAGTGGGACTTTTTTTTGTTTCCTCGCACCAGTTTGGATTTCTCGTGGTTCACGCGTGTTATGTCTCTGAGGCTCCCAGACCTTCCTGAGAGTCAACCCTGACATAATGAACAGTTTCCAAGCTTTTTGAACAAGGACACACAGGCTGGGCTTTTGGGGATGCAGGTACCAGGATGTCAGAGCTGAAGTGAGCAACTCTGACCTTGAATTTCAGAATCGCACCCTGCAGGCGCGAGTGTCTCAGCTGGCGGCAGGTAAGGCAGAGGACACTGGGCTGAGGGGGAAATGCCCTGTAAGGACCAACAGAGACTCCCAGCACCAGTTTCCTCTGCCCAGACCACACAAAGGCACCTGCCAGGAAACGGGGCTTTCGGGCCCTGCCTGCTTCACCCTTCTGAGATGCCCAGTAGTACTTCCCTCACCAAGGGACTCAGGAAGAATCCTTCCTGCCAGCCTCTTGTCCCCCCCCACACATACACACACAGGCCTCTCTGCATGCCAAGCAGGGCTGCCCATGTTCTCTTGGCTCCTTGTCTCGCACATCCAGGGTTAAGGTTATGGCAGGATTCACACAGTTGAGCAGAGCACACGAAAGCATGGGCACTATTTGCAACCAGGAAAGATCTGAGCCACCCCCCACCCCCAGCACACACACACACACACACACACACACACACTGCCACATCACACCACCCCCACACCCACAGAGGACAACACAGCCAACCTGGACCCATGAGAATGGGAAGAACCATGAGTCACCCCCAGACTCTGCCTTGTACCCCTTCTGTATACTTAGGTCCTTCCTCGCTGTGGGCCGAGGGACTCTAACCATTCCTTTAACATGCCTTAACTAAGGCACAGGGGGCCAAGTCCCTGGTGCTGGCCTCCGGCTAACAGCTTGGATGTTAAAGTGTAATGTGTGCTTGAAGCTATCCCCCAGCTGCTCTGTGCTGCCAACGCCCCCTCCTCCAACGAGAACTCTCCGGAACCTGAATGGAAACCATCGGCGGCTTCACCATCTTGCATTTAGCCAGTCCCGGGAGCAGATAAAGTTAGGACAGGCAGCCAAGGCCTCCACCTAGGATGCTAGGGACCATACATGCTCCCCACAGGCCCTGCTGGCCCAGCAAGGACGTGGGTTTCTTCCTAGCTTCCAGAAAACCAAACAATCTGTGGGACCTTGCATTGCCAGACAAGTGGGCTTCATGGCTGAGCTGCAGGAGAAAAGTACACTGTGTGTGTCTTGGGGTCTGACAGAGTCTCTCCAACTGAAAGACGACTTTGACCCTTTCTGGTTTTTGTTTTTCTTTCTTTTATTAAAAAAATTATTTATTTATTTATTATGTATACATCATACAGCTTTCTGCCTGCATGTATGCCTGCAGGCCAGAAGATGACACCAGATCCCATTACAGATAGTTGTGAGCCACCATGTGGTTGCTGGGATTTGAACTCAGGACCTCTGGAAGAACAGTCAGTGCTCTTAACCACTGAGCCAGCTCTCCAGCCCAGTTTTGTTTTTCTTTGTATAACAGCTTTGGCTGTCCTGGAACTCACGCCTTACACCAGGCTGGCCTCGAACTCACAGAAATCTGCCTGCCTCTGCCTCCTGAGTGCTGGGATCAAAAGCGTGCTCTGCCACCACCACCAGACACAACAGCAGTAATTTTTTTTTAAAAAAAGAAAAGAGATGGAAAGTAAGCTGCTCAGAGATTCACAGCACTGTGGCAGTCCCGGGATTCAGGATTTGAGTCCCCATGTGTATGACTAAGGGCTTAGCAATGCTAGGTTGCTGGGCTCTATTGTGAATGGCTTGAACTTGGCGTGGGAAGAACTGGAGGAGATGGATACACACCCAGTCTGTCACTAATGCCATATGACTGTCATTCTCTGTGCCTACGAATCTGTGTTTGCACAAACTGATTAGGGCACCTCTGGTTTCAAAGGAGGGACTGAGAAGTGTGTGGCCCTGTGCCCATTACAGAGAAAAACATGTCCTGTTCCCACAGTGTCCCTCAAGGGCAGAACTAGCCTCCACAGAGGCAGAGAGAAGCAGGCAAGGCCAGTGCGATCCTAAGTCCCTATTCTGACAGGTCCCTGCACGTTAACCCTCAGGCTCCCATCCCTCTGGGAGCAGCCACAGTGCATGGACCCAGGACATGTGGTCAGCAGTACCAGGGAGCCCTCAAGGGACAACACGCTAGCAATCACAGCCTCTGTGGACCAAGCCCATGCTCTCCCTGCCTTGGGTTTTTCTGGAATAGGAAGGTATTGTTAGTTGGTTCTGCTGGGGATGGAACCCAAAGGCCCCTGCACAGGAGGCAAATGGCTAAGACTGAGCCCCCTTTGAGAAGGTGGCATCTGTGCAAGGCCCTGGAGGGTCCAAGAGAGGGGCAGCATGAGAAGGTGCAAAGGTCCTGGGGCAGGGCTGTCGATGGCCTAACAGAGAGGCAGGTATGAAGACGGCATGTTGACCTGGGGTTTGAGGAGTTTGGATCCTGCAGGCCTGGTGTTCTGAGTGACTGAGCCAGGCCGGGCAGAAAGAGGCAAGAACAGGGTGTGTGGGGGGGGGATGGGGGGTGGCCTTGCTACTAGGAACCTACTAGCTGTGCAAAGGAAAAGAGACCGACCGTCCGATGGCCAGCTGAAAAAACATAACAAAACAAACAAACAAGCAAGCAGAAGTTTGGGTAGTTTGGGGCAATTACCGTGGTTCAGAGAGAAGGCTGGCTGCCTGGGCTGGGTGGAACAGTGGAGGGGGTCGGCAGCCATGGACTTCAACTTCTGGGTCTCTGTTGAGGGCTCTTACAGTTCCTATTATTGTTGTTGTTGTTGTTGTTGTTGTTGTTGTTGTTGTAAAGTAGAAGCTGCTGGGCTCTACCCAAGTTTGATACCTAGTTAGAAAATGTTTGTCAGGGCTAGAGAGATGGCTCAGTGGTTAAGAGCACTGACTGCTCTTCCAGAGGTCCTGAGTTCAAATCCCAGCAACCACATGGTGGCTCACAACCATCTGTAATGAGATCTGATACCCTCTTCTGGTGTGTCTGGAGACAGCGACAGTGTACTTACATAATAAATCTTTTTCTTAAAAAAAGCATTTGTCAAATGACAAACTATTTGACCTCTGGAAACCCAGCCTGGAAGGCAGACAGGTGGTGCTCCGTGTGTGTGCGCATGCACATGTGTGTGTAGGGTGCTCACGTATACACAAAAGTGGGCGTGTGGAGATCACAGGACAACTCATGAGTGTTGATTCTTTTCTACCTCGTGAGATTTGGTGGCAAGCGCCTTCACCCACTGAGCCATCTCGCCAGGCCGGAATGGTCAAATCTCGGCATGAAAACATTCAGGAGCCACGATCAGTGTAAGGAAGAGGTGCGGAACACAAGGGGTGGACCCATCTCAGGGCTCGATCATGCGTGTGATCAGGCTGTGGGGCTGGGAATGGAGTCCAGAGCCCACACAATCGAGGAGAGTGCTCTGCCTCTGAGCTACCTCCTGCCCAACCTGCTGCTGCAAAGTTCCCAAAGAAAGGAGGGAGGAAGGAGTGGGGAGGAGGGGAGGAGGAAGGGTGTACAGTGACCGAGGTTGGAAACAGAGACACTGCCTTCACAGTGTCTACCAAGCTGCTCATAGGAGTCCGAAGATTGCAATCAGGACAGCCACATGGACACCTGGGATGTCCCCTTGTTCAGACAGTCACACACACCCTCTCTGTACACTCCTACATACCAAATATGCTCCTAGCCCTTCTTAAATCAGTGAGAGCCTGGCCCCTTCCTCTACCACAGCCACACAGCTTAGCTAACACCCCCACCTGGGCCTCCTCCTTGGCAGAGAAGGAGGAGAGGCGGGACTTGGGCGTGAGAAAGATTTTCCTTGTGCTGGCCTGCTCCAGGGCGCCTGGAAAGGGCCCACCTGGCCCCTAGGGTTTCTAAAAATAGAGCAGTCTTAACTCCTCTATAGGGCTGGCTTAGCTGTTCCTTTGAATTGTTCCAAGACATTGTTTCTATTAGCGCCATCATTCCCTGCACGGGGAAAAGAGAACTGGCAAGATCAAGGTCTGCAAAGGCATGGAATTAACCAGAAGCTGCCACTGACAGGACCCACTACGGAACGAAAGCTGCTCGGATACAGAGACTGCCGGACCCCAGGTGCAGAAACCTGGATACAAAGCCCAAAGGTGCAGCGAACAAAGCGTCCGTATCCCAGTATCCCAGCGTGCTGATGGCCCTGGCTGAGCAGGAACCTGGATGTCCCTCCTGGGGATTTATCTGTCCCCCAGGGCAGAGCCAGAAAGGTCAGGTTTGGTTGTTGACCCTTCTTCAGTGAAAGAAGGAAGCAGAGGACTTTGGCCTGAAACTTAGGGAAGTTGAAGCCTTTCCATGACAAGATCTCTGAACCTCTGGGCAGTGTACATCAGAAACCTAAAGGTTTATCAACCAGCTCCTGGGGCTCCGTGTTCATACAAATTTACATGGGTGCATGCTCACGAGCGTGCAAACACACAGCAGTGCATGCCAGAAGAATGTTTATCATACACTTTACTAATGAAAAACATTTACAGGGGCGGGAGAGATGTTCGGTGGTTAAAACCACTGGCTGTTCTTGCAAAGGACCCTGCTTCCGTTCCTAGCACCCAAATGGGGGCTTAGAACAAGTTCCAGAGGCTCAAGGCCTCCAGCGCCCTCTTCTGGCCTCCTTGAGCACTGCATATATGCGGCACACAGACATGCAGGCAAAGAATGCAGACACAAAAAAACAAGTAAATGTTTATTTGATAGCTGGGCACAGTAGTACACGCCTTTAGTCCCAGCACTTAGGAAGTGGATCTCTGAGTTTGAAGCCAGCCTGATCTACAAAGCAAGTTCTAGGACGGCCAAGGCTATTACCCAGAGAAACCCTGTCTCAAAAAAATCAAAATAAATAAATAAAAAAGCAAAATAATAAGACAAAATTAACACGGCCAAACGCGGTGGCTTATTTCCTGTCTATCTCCCAAGGAGGCTGAAGCAAGGACATCGCGTGCTATTTTTCTGAAGATTTCAAACGATCAGTTCATTTGTGTGGGACCTTTTCGCAAGTTATTTTTTAATTTTAAATATTTTTTTTTTTCTTTTTTTTTTTTTTTTTTTTTTTTTTTTTTCTTTTTTTTCGGAGCTGGGGACCGAACTCAGGGCCTTAAACTTTGTAGGCAAGCGCTCTACCACTAAGCTAAATCCCCAACCCCAATTTTAAATATTTCTAATATTTATTTTATGTATGTGAGTACACCGTTGCTGTTTTCAGACACATCGGAAGAGGGCATCAGATCCCATTACAGATGGTTGTGAGCCACCATGTGGTTGCTGGGATTTGAACTCAGGACCTCTGGAAGAGCAGTCAGTGCTCTTAACCGCTGAGCCATCTCTCCAGCCCCTTTGGCAAGTTTTATCCTGATTCCTGCACCTGATAGTGGATGAAGGAGTGTGACTTTTCAGGAACCCTGGTGGGTAGTCCCCTTACCTCATCAAATGAGCTAGCAGCCCGACAACAGTCCTAGGTCACTTAGAAACAATGGCAGCAGAGGGCAGAGGCAGAAAATGACATTTGAGGGGAGCCCTTAACATGGGCCACTTTCTTAAACCCGACAGCACACAGAGCAACAAAACAGGCCAAGCCCCATGTTGAGCCTTTTGGCATTTTCCCACCAACGCCAACTTCGAGCTTCCGAGATGAAATCGCTGAACGTGGAACCGGGAAGGGCTGTGCAGTGACCTGCCACCCTTCGGCGTTCCTGCCATTCAGATGCGACAGGACATAGCTTAGAGGAAATGGCACAGAGAGTTGTGGGAGGCCAGGACATGGCTCTGTGGCAGACTACACACTTAGTACCATTGAAGCCCTGGGTTTGTTCCTAGCACAAAGAAAAACGGTTTCAAAAGTGGGAGCTGGGGAGCCAGAGAGATGGCTCAATGGTTAAGAGCACTGGGTGCTTTCCCAGTGAACAAGGGTTCAGTTTCCAGCACCTCTGTAGAGGCTCACGACTGTCTGTAACTCCAGTTCCAAGGAATCCACTGCCCTCTTCTGACCTCTAAGGACAGCAGGCAAGCATGTGATACATTTGATATAATTACAGGCAAAACACGTATATGCACAAAATAAACGGAAAAGAAAAGGGAGAGGCCCTGGCTGGGGCTGTAATTCAGTTGGCAGAGCGCTTGCCTAACATGCACAAAGCCCTGGGTTCACCCCCCAGAACCGTACAAATTGGGTGTAGTGACAGATGCCTATCATCCCAGCAGTAGGCAACTGGCATTGTGAGGCTGAGGCTGGTCTATCTCAAAACACCAAGAGTTGACAACATAGGTCGTTAGCAAAGCACTTGCCTGCTATGTGTGAGGCTCTAGGTCTAGCCCCAACCTTCCAAATAGGAAGCAGAAGTGATGAGCTCCGTGTACTTCCTTCCTACTTTAAACAGAAGTTACTGTGAGTTTACACACTTCTGAACTTAGCAACCAAGTCACCTAACTCCTAAGATTCTGAGCGCAGACTTTCTCCGGAGCGAGAGATTCCTCCATCCCTGAGAAGGAGCTACATGGTAAGGAAGTCGCCTGCAGCAGGTAAGGAAGAACACTCAATGGGAGGAAGCAATTGCCCTCACAAGCCTGGAGGCCTTAGCTCCATCTCAGGGACCCACAGGTAGCCCAGGCTCCAAGACCAGCACTCCACCTATGGGTGAAATCGTTTGGCAGGAATCCAAGCTGCAAGGTTCACCAGGTCAACCTCTGGCCTGCGCTGCTGATGGGTCAGCGGCCATAGCCCCATCTGCATCATTCCTACATCTTATCCTCCCAATGCCCTGGAGTTCTTCCTCCTCCCCACACACCCTCAGTCATAGGCACCTCTGGAGCAGGACAACAGGCGGAAAGTGTTTTACAAGCCCCACCCCCCACCTACAGAAAGAAAGAAGAGAGAGAGAGAGAGAGAGAGAGAGAGAGAGAAGAGAGAGAGAGAGAAAGAGGCAGAGAGAGTTGGAAAGCCAGCCCAGGCCCTTGTGCATCCCAGGCAAGCACCTTGACCTGACTTACAGTACCCCTCAGCACTGCCTTCCGCCCCACCTCACTCCTGGCCTTGGGAATGTCCCTGCCCAGAGTTCCAGAATCCAGCCATCAGAACCTTGAGAAAGTTCCCTAAATAAACCCATTACCCCACAGATGAAGAAACTGAGGTTTGGAGAAGCGATTTGTTCAAGTCACAAAGAAACTCTCTCTCTCTCTCTCTCTCTCTCTCTCTCTCTCCCTAGGACGGATGGGGAGCTTCTGGAACCACAGCTCAAGCCCCCGTTTACTGTCAAAGCAGGGGGTTCTGAGCCCTCCCCCGGAAAGGAAAGGAGGTGTGGGTCCACCCCAGGGCTGCTGCCCAGTGGAACATTCCAAAGGAAGTAAGACAGGCCACATCTGGGCGTTGAGACCTTCACCTCTGGCTGGGAGCCTGGCCCTGGGGGGCTTCCCACCTGCCGGTGTGCTGCTGGAGACATCCTAGCCTGGAATGTAACCGGGCCTCCTTCCGCGCAGAGCCCGGGCTAACTCCGTCTGCAACCCACTCCCTGCCCACTGCCAGCGCCACAGCAGGGATGGGTATGCAAATAGGCGGCCATGGTATTAATACGAGATTCCCCCCAGGGGAGGCGTGTGGAAAGTGCTGGTGTGTTTCACAATTCTGTTTTGTCCAGAGGAGCCGCGCGGGGGCCCGGAATGATTTAAAACAGATTTTTGAAAAGGCAAAATAAAATTGGAACACAACCTAGTCAAGGCATGCGCCATGCTCCCCGCCCCCAGCTCTCACTCCCACTCCCACCCCACGACAACCCTCTTTCTCTCAAGTCCCTGGGGATCCCTGGCCGTGGCAATGGCCGTGGGCGATTGTCCTCCTACCAGAGCGCGCCTGGCCCAGCTCGTGCAAACCTCGCCTTCTTGACAGCTGAAGGTGGCTTGGAGCTGAGGCTGACCACCTCCTCTGCTCCTTCCTAAAGGAACAAAGTCAATCTAGTCCATTTCTTCCGCGCCCCCTCCCCTCACCCCACGCCTAGAATAAGCGCTTAGTAAGAAAGACCCCGCTTCTTGCTTGTCAATGGCACTGATGGGCTGTGTAACCTCAGACAAGTTTCTGAGCCTTTGTATTACAAAAAGCAGAGAAGAGAGTCTTACCCTCTACCTGGAATGGGGAACCCCCGAGGACTCCCTGTTTCCTGTACCAAGTCACTTCAAAAGCGCCCAGCACTATTCCTGAGAAACAGTGTCGCCCAAGAGCCCCTAAAGATCTTCCGTACAACCATCCTATTTAAAGACTGACAGGACACACGGAGGCCCAGAGAGGGAAAAGAGTTTGCCCAAGGCTACACAGCATCGTTCTCTCTACTCCAGCCAAGACTCCCTCTCGCCGCCCTAGTGCTCTAGGTGAGTGCGAGGAAGTGGCCCCTCCTCTCTCCACCTGCACGTGCCAGCCTGCTGGGGACCGCGAAGACACTCACCGTGGAGCGGGTCTGGACCTCCGGGACCCAGCTGCGCTGCTGCCCGGAGCTGGCTGGTTGTCACCGACCGCGGGCTGGCGGAGCTCCCCGCAGTCCTCTGACCACCGCGGATGCTGGTTCTGGGAATGCACTCGGTGGCCCCTGTATCCGGCTGTTCCCGGCTCTGGCCTCTGAGATAGAGCTTATCTGACGGGTGTCAGGGTTCAGCGGCCGAGGGACCGGGGTTCCCGGAAGCCTCCAGCCCCGGCCCTGCGCCCCCGGATGCCGCGCTGGCCCGTCGTGTCACCGCGCTGCTCGGACACTCCCCTGCCGTAGCTGCAGGAGGCCACTTCCTACTCCCATCTCGGCTGATTCCAAGTCCACGCAAGGCTCTTGGCCCCCGACGACTCGGATTAATCACTCGGGATTAGATGCCTGCCTGGGATGGAGCGGAGGGGACGCCTGCAAGTTTCTGTTTACTGCGCTGCGCGGGGCTGCGGCTAATCACTCGCAGGCAGGGTCGGGCTCCCTCCCTCCAACTTCTGCCTTTCCCTCTTCCCGGCCCTAGCCCCTTTCCAGTTCTCGCCACGGTCTGGTCGGAGCTGGCCTGGATTCCCAGCAGGAGTTCCCCCTCTGAACCTCCCGCTCTGCAGGGTGGGGATCCAAAGGGAGGGTCCAAGCTTCTGCAAACCCATTTGGGTTTGGGTTTTGATTTTTTTTTTTTGTCTTGTCAGATGCCATTTTGCGTTCATTCATTCGTTCATTCATTCACTCATTTGTGGGGAGAGTGCACGGGCCAGGACACACTTTGAGGAATCAGCTCTCTCCTTCTAACTTATGGGTTCTGAGATCCAGTTGTCAGGCCTGACAGCAAGTATTTCTGTTTTATGAAAATTGGGGGGGGGGTTGTTTGTTTGTTTGTTTGTTTTTTAAGACAAGGTCTCATGTAGCCCTGGCTGCCTCTAATTCACTATGAAGCTGAGGATAACAGACTCAAACCAACCATCATGCCAGCTTTGCAGGAACTCTGAACAGCAGGAATACATGCCTGCATGCATGCATACATGCAGATACATACATATACACATATGCACACATGCACACACCGTAAGAATGGGTCCTTACAGGAAATGGAGAGTCACTTACTTAGCCGTCTCCTACATGACAGCCAGAATAAAATGGAAGTGAGCACAGGCAGCAGCTGTGGCCTGGGGCTGTAATCCCGGCACTCAGGAGGCTGCAGCAAGAGGGTGGTGAGTTGGAGGCTAGCCTGAACTACATAGCAAGACATACTCAAGCAACAACAGCAGCATCAAAAGCCTGTACTCTCATACTAAGCACAGCCACTGCCCATAAGACACACACTCCTTGGGAAGGGCTGCAATGAGGCTCAGTGGGGGAAAGAGCACTTCTTGCACACATTAGGACCTAACCATTTTCAAGCCACTTGCTTTAGTTATTGGTCTCTTCTTTGTGATACGAAGGCTTGAACCAGAGCCTCCCCCACACACACACACACACACACACACACACACACACACACACACACACACACATACCGCCTCTTCTTTTCATTTCTGGGGCCGGGATCTCAGCTGGTTCTCAGAAGAGCCTCAGACCCTTAAACCCAAGCTCACCCTGTGCTTCTGCCTCAGCCTCTGGCATAGCTAATGTCTGGAATTACAGGACTACAGTGCCAAGCCCTGACTCCCACTTCATGCTCTTAACACAGGGGTCTTAAGCCAGGCAAGGTGGCTCACACATCTAATCCAAGCATACACAAAGCTAGGCAGGAAGACCAGGAGTTCAAGGCCAGCCTGGGCTACATAAGATGCTGTCTCTGGGCTGGAGAGATGGCTCAGCGGTTAAGAGCACTGGCTGCTCTTCCAGAGGTCCTGAGTTCAAATCCCAGCAACCACATGGTGGCTCACAACCATCTGTAATGAGATCTGATGCCCTCTTCTGGTGTGTCTGTAGACAGCTAAGTGTACTTATATATAATAAGTAAATATATATATACATATATATATGTATATATATATATATTCTCTAAGTCAGAAACGTTAAGAGTGGCAGTGGGCATTATGTAATTCCAGAACTTGGGAATCAGAATGAGGATCAGAAATTCAAGGACATCTTTAGCTACATAACTTTGAGGCTAGCCTAGGCTACATAAGACCCTGTCTCAAAAAGAAAACAGAAAAAAAGACCAATGTTTTTTTGTTTTTTGTTTTTTTGGTTTTTTTGGTTCTTTTTTTCGGAGCTGGGGACCAAACCCAGGGCCTTGCGCTTCCTAGGCAAGCGCTCTACCACTGAGCTAAATCCCCAACCCCAAGTCCAATGTTTTTTAGATGTTGCCCAAGCTGGCCTTGAGCCCCTGGACTCTAGTGGGACTCCCAAGAAGCTACATTGTGTGGCATGGCGCCCAGCCAATAGAATCTTGACCATGTAGCATGCTCCCTAACACGCATTTGAAATTGAATATGGGGCGGGAGAGATTGCTCAGTGGTTAAGAGCACTGACTGCTCTTCCTGAGGTCCTGAGTTCAATTCCCAGCAACCACATGGTGGCTCACAAGCATCTGTAATGGGATCTGACGCCCTCTTCTGGTGTGTCTGAAGTCAGTTACAGTGTACTTATATATAATAAATAAATAAATATTAAAAAAGAAGAAATAGAATATGATTGAAATAAATATATAAAGCCAGAAAGAAGAAGCCAAAAGGCTGTAAACCAAGCTGAAAGGCTTCCTCTTAGTACACATAAGTTGCATACATGCAAATACTCATACACACAAAATAAATAATTTTTTTTTAAAGTCAAGTCAAGCTTTAGGCTCCAACTTCGCCTTGAAATTCTGTGAACTCTGGCCACGGAGAGGGTGTTCAGTAACTTGAGCAGGAGTAAGCTACCACTGATGACTGACAGCTCTCCAGGCTGGTCACCCCAAGCGGCTGAGCCTCCTAGGAGACGGCTCCCACCACAACGGTCTGTGCTGGGCAGTAGCTCCGTTTCAGCAAAGCCACCCTCTCAAACTCATAAGCCACAGGGCGCACTTGAACGGATGAGTACAAGTTCAGAGATCACATGAAGGTTCTGACAGTTTCAATGTGATACCCCTTCCCTGCACCACCACCATCCCCCCCCCAAAACCCCATTACCGCCCAGCATCCCTGACCCTGACAAGGTTTATCTGTGATAACATGGGATTCCTCTAGGGGGCGCTGTCCCACTCTGCACTGGGCAAATGTCTGCTGATGGTAGGAGCCTTCCCTGCAGAGCAGTCACCATAGGAGACAAATGACTGCTCCCCAGTACCAGCCCTGACTCTGTCCTCCTAGACAGAGAAAAGACTCCAGGTTGCCATCATAACCAGATGCCAGGGTATTTCCTGTCGGGAAGTCCCACCGGGGTGGGGTCCATGCTGACACTGATACCATCGGACACGGAGGTGTCTTGTAAACTGGGCACTCAGCAACCCCGGGTCTCCTGAAGACGGAGGCATTTTATCCTCAGGCAAATAAAACTCTTCTACTTGATTATGGGATTGGCTAACTGAGAGGCGGTGGATGTAGAAACAGCAGCCCTAGACTCCGTTCCTGCATGCACAGAGTCTAGGAGCAATCAAGTGGGCCAGGGATTGTGTGTGTGTGTGTGTGTGTGTGTGTGTGTGTGTGTGTGTGTGTGTGTGTGTGGGTGGGTGGGTGTGGGTGTGTGTGTGGTGTTTGTATCCGTGCATGCGCATGCATGCACACACATGCTCGATTGAGTGCAACTGTGTGGATTCAGAAATTGGAGTCTCTTTCCACCACATAGGTCCTGCGGATTGAACCCAGGTCACGGGGCTTGGTGGTAAGAACTTTTATCCACCGAGTCATCTATGGCTCCCCTACTTTTAATAATTTAAAGCTTAAAATTGGAGCCACCTGACAAGGGATAAATGAACACAAGCCTAAGGACACTTGGGATTTAGATAGTGACAATGGATTAGTCATTGTCTCTTAGCTGCCATGAGCATCACACAGGGATGGAAGTGGACCATGAGGGGACAATGAAAAAATCCACGCAGAACCCTTCACACACACACCAGGCATCCTATAGATAAACAGGAAAAGCTGATGGAGCACAGTTCAAGACCAGCCTCTGGCACACAGTGAATTCCACACCAGCCTGGCTACAGAGTGAGCTTAAGGCTTGCCCAGGAACAAAACAAATGATCATTGAAACTTTGGGGACTTTTCCCCACCTCTGTTTTTTTTTTTTTTTTTTTTTTTTTTAAGCTGGGGACCGAACCCAGGGCCTTGAGCTTGCTAGGCAAGCGCTCTACCGCTGAGCTAAATCCCCAAACCCCCCATCTCTGTTTTGACTCCATATGTAACCCAGGTTGACCTTGAATTCACTGTTACCCAGGCTGGCCTCAAACTAGGGGAGAGTCTACTGCTTCAGGCTTCAAGTGCTGGGATTAGGGACATACATTACCATACCTGCCCTAGAATGTTTCAAATACTTGTTTGTTTTTCAGTGCTGAGGATGAACCTAGGACCTCGAACATACTAGAAAAGGGCTCTCACTGACCTCACCCCAAGCATTACAAAATATCTTTAAAGGGTTCACAGTACAGGGAAGTGTCATTTGTTTGTTTGTTTGTTTGTTTGTTTGTTTGTTTGTTAATAGACAGTGTCTCTCTACATAGTCCCGGGACTCACTATGTAGATCAGGCTAGCCTCCTTGAACTCACAGAGATCCACTTGCCTCTGCCTCCCCACTAAAGACATGCGCACCACACTCGGCTGAAACAGCTGTTCTTTAAAGTTTTATTTATAAAATAAAATGGAAAAAGCAGTAAGCACAACAAAGTGTCAACAACGGGTGCATGCATGGCCTGTGGATTATTTTAGGTGCTGCCTTTCTATTTCCCTCCAGGCTTTTAATTCGTCCAATAAAAGTTGAAGTGGGGCTTGGCGCGTTCCTGTGAGCCAAGCGCATGCGCAGTGGAGGCCAGCACCGTGACTGGCAGATCTGAAGTTGTGGGTCAGTCTTGGCGACGTACTAAGTTTGAGGCTAGCCTTGACCATGTGAGATCCTGTCTCAAAATATCAAAAATAAGGTTGGAGAGAGAACTCAGTGGTTAAGAGCACTTGCTGCTCTTGGGGAGGACCCAGAAATCATTCACATGATGGCTCACAACTGCCTGAAACTAGGAGATCTGACAACCCCTTCTGGCTTCTGAGGCACCTGCACACACACACACACACACACACACACACACACACACACACACACACACACACACACACACGCACACGCACATGCACACACACGAGCGCACACACGCATGCACGCACGCACACGCACACATACACACACATGCACATGCACACACACGCATGCACACACGTATGCACGCACGCACACGCATGCATGCACACAGTAAAATAGTAAGTCTTTTTTAAGAAACCAAAAGTAACAAATTAACTAAGAAATGTAATTAATTAGTAAATATACATCATCCCCTAACACAACCTTTTTCTCAACTCCCTGAAGCTGAGAGGAGAAACCTTTATTTTCAAGGACCCCACGGCTTTGTGGGGAGCAGATAGAAGCCAGGTGGCAGATTAGCTGAGCCCTGCAATTTATCCCTTTTCAGAAACTGACGGAGACAAGCCTGTGAAAGAGACCCCTGAGGGAGGGGCAGGGAGACAGCAACCAGGGTGGAAGCCCTTATCAACCTTAAGAACTTTCAGCTCTGACCAGGTCCTATTACCTGCTCCTCCCTGGAGATAAATGTTGTAATGTGTCAGCCCCTGGCGACTCTGCTCTCAATCTGACCCCTCTGGAGCCTCACTCCAGGCCCTTCTGACGCTCCCTCCCCCACGACAAACTGTGGTCCTGGAGCCCGGAGGCTCTGTTGAGCTAAGAAAGCCTTCCGATTGACAAGCTCTACCTCTGGCCTGGACCAGAAACCTCAGTTTGGTTTGAGTGAAGCAGCCCTGAATTCTGGCCTTATCAGTCAGGGCCTGATTAGCAGAGGTCGAGGGCTGACCCTAAAGAAAGCCCTTCCTCCCACCCCAGAAGACACATAACTCCCCCAGCTCTTGCCAGAGTTAAATCTTTGCCGAAACCCAGACCAGTGAAGTAAACTGTTTCCACACACAAGCAGCCATGGTCTTCTCTGGCGGCATCTGGAGGGCCTGCGTTTCTCCACGTGGTGACTGTCATCTCATACCACTGAGAGCGAGCCCAGCATTCCAGAGACGACTCCACCAGCTGAGGAATTCTGCCGGCCCCTGGTGCGCAAGACTTCTGTGAGATGTCTGATTTTTCCGACAAGACCCTCAGCTGCGTCTTGACACTTCTGTTGTGTCCTCCCCCTCCCGCCCCACCCCCACTCCGTCACCATGCATGCCACGGATTTCTAGTAAACTACTCAAATATGCGCAGCCTAAATTGAACCCTGATGGTGGGGCGCTTGCTCCCAGGTCCCTCTCCAAAGCCTGGCTCTGGAAACAACCGGCCAGTGCGCAGTTTATTTGGGTTGGCTGGTTCCGTGCTGCTCGGAATCTGCTTTGGGGGTGGGGGGCGGGGGCGGGGGGCAAACCCTGCCCCTGTTTAGATTTATAATTTATATTCCAAGCACAAATACCTCATAATGGAGCTAGAAAAGAGAGCCGGCCACGAGCAGGCCATTACGGGCTGACACTGCGAGCGTGTGGTTACATTAAGGGACCCCAAACTGCTTTCTGTTAAGCCACCTTCTAACCGACACCGTGCAGCGGTGCCTGCTTGGCCTCTGTCCACCCGTGTCCTGAGCCAGCTCTTCCCAACTGGAGATGCCTGCTCAGTGCTCAGTCCCCTTGCGTTCCCTGCCCTCTGGCACCCAACGTGAGGAGGAAGACGAGACCCAGGAGCGTGAAGTCCACTCCAGCTTCCATAGACTTCAGGCATCCTATTTTGTGGGGCTGGGGACCGGAACCCCGAACTTTGCGCTCGCTCACTAGGCTAGTGTTCTCCTACTAAACCACACCCCCAGCTCTGCGTTTGTTTCCTTGAGACAGGGTCTGACTATGTAGCCCAGGCTGGCCTCCTACCTCATTCTCATTGCTGCAATTGTTGTAACAAGCTGCCACATCCAACTTCAAATAAGAGTTTTCCATCAAATCTAGGCAGAACCAAGTGTGGTGCATGCCAGTGATTCCGGGACTTGGGAGGCAGAGGCAGGAGGATCACTGCAAGTTCAAGGCCAGCTTGGTCTAGGTAGTGAGTTCCAGGCCAGACAGGGCTGCATAGCAAAACCCTGTCTCAAACAAACAGCGCTGGAGAGAAGGCTAAGCAGTTAAGAGCACTGGCTGCTCTTCCAGAGGTCCTGAGTTCAAATCCCAGCACCAACACGGCAGCTGACAACCATCTGTAACTCCAGTTCCAGGGGATCCAACACCTCTACATAAACACACATGCAGGCAAAATACATAAATGTACAAAAATGAAAATAAATAATTTTAAAAAACAATAAAAAAAAGAAAGATATTAACTAAGAAAAGTAAACCAATCAGGCAGTGGTGATACACAATTTTAATCCCAGCTCTTGGGAAGCAGAGGCAGGCAGATCTCTGAGTTCAAGGCCAGCCTGGTCTACAGATCAGAGTTCCAGGACAACCAGGGCTACACAGAGAAATTCTGTCTCAAAAGCAAAGCAAAGCAAAACAAAACAACAACAAAATGGGGGGGGGGAAGGAAAAAAGAAACAACAAGTAAACAAGGCATGGTACCTCATACCATCCTGGGTGCAGAGGCAGGAGGATTCCTGCAAGTTTGTGGTTTGAGGTTGGCTACATAGTGAGACTCTTGTTTCAAAAAAAGAAAGAGAGAGAAAGAAAAGGAAGTGGGAGGAGGGAGGGAGAGAAGGGGAGGAAGAGAGAAGGGGAGGTGAAGGAGAGAAGGGGAGGAGAAGGAGAAAAGGGGAGAAGGAGAGAAGGGAAGGAGGGAGGGAAAGAAGAGGAGAGAGAGAGGGAAGGGGAAGAGGAGGAGAGAAGGGGAGGAGGAAGGGAGAGAAGGGGAGGAGGGAGGGAGAGAAGGGGAGGAGGGAGGGAGAGAAGGGGAGGAGGAAGGGAGAGAAGGAGAGGGGTTGGGGATTTTTTTTTAAATATTTATTTATTTATTAAGTATACATCATACAGCTTTCTGCCTGCATGTAATGCACATGCAGGCCAGAAGAGGGCATCAGATCCCATTACAGATGGTTGTGAGCCACCCTGTGGTTGCTGGGAATTGAACTCAGGACCTCTGGAAGAGCAGTCAGTGCTCTTAACCACTGAGCCATCTCTCCGAGGGGTTGGGGATTTAGCTCAAGGGGAGGAGAAGGAGAGAAGGGGAGGAGGGAGGGAGAGAAGGGGAGGAGGGAGGGAGAGAAGGGGAGGAGGGAGGGAGAGAAGGGGAGGAGGGAGGGAGAGAAGGGGAGGAGGGAGGGAGAGAAGGGGAGGAGGGACGGCACAGGGATCAAGTCTGTCGTGCCCTTAGTTCACTCGCTAAGACGCTGAATATCCAATGTGATGCACACTGTGATCTGATGTGATTCATTTATTCAATATTAGCCACTGTTCTCAGGGTAGAGGAGTGAGCTCTTCACAGTACTGGGGACTCGGTGACACAGCAGCTTGGCCAGCAGTCCCTAAAACTGCAGCGGGAGGCTGAGGGACACCTCTTCTCTTAGGTAGGGCAGAACTCGGCAGCAGCACTGCCAATAACTGAGCTTCTGATACGATCATTCACTCAAGGCGTATTTGAGTCGCTGGCACTGTGTTAAGGGTTGGAAAGAGAATGGCGGGAATGTCACCCATCCAGACTGCTTACAGCTTGTGAGGGAGGGGTCAAAGACTTCCAGGACTTCAGGAGAAGAAAATGAGAGATTGCTAAAGGGGTTGGAGGGGACTGTAGTGCCCTGCTGCTGGGTAGAGGGCACCTGGCCAGGGAGGCAGGAAGGCTGACCCTGGCACTGCTGCCTTTAAAGGGGAGGTAAAGTGACCCGACTCAAATGAGAGGAGGGGAAAGGCCGTGCCCCACCCATCCAGCCACCCTGGGATCTCGGCAGGAACTGTTACACTGGAGAAAGTGACACAGAGAACGGGGGTTCAGAGGTGCCCCGGCGGACAGAATGCTTGGTGCACACTCACAAAGGCCTGAGTTTAGGTTCCCAACAACCCTGTAAGAAAGCCAGGCATGGGGCGGAGAGATGGTCAGCAGTACTCATGTGCTGTTTTCAAAGAAGTTCTGGGTTCAGTTCCCAGCACCCATGAGGAAGCCCATAACTGCCAGTAACTCAATTCCAGGAGATCCAATGTCCCTTTCTGACCTCCGGAGGCACCATTCAAAGACACCCTCATGGTGAACATACGTACATTCAGAGAAACACATACATAAAATAAAATAAAAATATTAATTTTTAAACGGAAGAGATGAAGATGGGAGCTGGAGCGATGGCTCAGGGGTTGAGAGAGCACTGGCTGTTCTTCCGGAGGTCCTGGGCTCCGTTCTCACACAGACAGGGAGGCTCCCAAGTGTTAACTGCAGTGCCAGGGGATCTGACTTTGCCTTAGGGAACACTGCATGCTGTGGTGCACGTGCGTGCGTGCGTGCGTGCGTGCGTGCGTGCGTGTGTATGCTGAGCGTGGATGTGTACAAAAGCAAAGCAGAGAGAGAGAGAGAGAGAGAGAGAGAGAGAGAGAGAGAGAGAGAGAGAGAGAGAGATGACCAATTAAGAGTGCTTCTGGTTCTTCCAGAACCCCAAGTTCAGTTCCTGTAACGGCCTCTCCAAGAGATCTGACGCCCTCTTCTGGTTGCTGAGGGCACTGCACCCACTGGCATAAATTCACCCTTACCCAGACACATAAACAAAAAGTTTTAGAGCACATTTTGTTTTTGCAGAGGACGGGAGTTCAATTCCCAGCACCCACGTGGTAGGCTACAATCATCCAGTTCCAAGGGAACTGATGTTCTCTTCGCGCCTCTGAGGGCGCCAGGCACGCATGTGGTATACAGACATACATGTATGAGCAAAATGCCTATATACATTAAACAAACAAACAGACGAGCAAATAAATAAACAAAATTTTTAAAATACATTTAGCCAGGTGTGATGGCACATGCCTTTAAGCACAACACACAGGAGGCAGAGGCAGGTGGATCCCTGAGAGTTTGAGGCCAGCCTGGTCTACGTGGGGTGTTCCGTGACAGCCGAGGCCACACAGTGAGATGCTGCTTCAAGTAAAATAAAACACAAAACTAAGATGCGGGGAGATTCAAGGAGACACGGACATCAGCCTCTGCCCTCCACGCACTCGTGCTTGCACCTCAGCAACACACAGACAGGAACACACCAAGCACATGCCAAGCACATACCAAGCACATACCAAGCCCTTATAGCAGTCCAGAGAAACCTCTGTGTGCTCTGCACTAACTCTGCACTTCTTGGGAATGCTGGAACCTGAAATTTATTGACATTTCCTGAGACTTAGGGTAGTTCATGCTTAAAAACTAGAACACCCCCAGGTACCCTCTCAAAACACTGCCCCTCCCCGTGCTCCCTGAACACAATGGTCCACCTCCCCCCAACCTACACCAGTCCCTACCACTGCTGGATGGGTCAGCGGTAAGCTGACAGCTGGACCATTATCGTTACTTCGAGTGACTTGAAGCTGCTCTTCCAGCTCTTGTAGGCTGGGGCAGGAAGATGACTTCAAGTGAGAGGCCAGTCTCATCTACAGAGGGGTTTCCAGCTGTCTTGAAAGTACCTGGAAAATAGTTGCCTCGAAAGCCAGACAAACAGGATATCGAGGTGGCTCAGGGGTTAAGGCTGTAGCATGCACCTGAAACACCAGCATAGGGACCCCAAGAATTCAAGGCCAGCTTGAGCTGGATAGAACCTTGCCTCAAAAGTGCTGCGGCACGCCCTCTCAATCCCAGCACTCAAAAGGCAGAGGCAGTCAGAGATCGGTGAGTTCAAAGCCAACCTGGTCTACGTAGTGAGTTCCAGGCCAGCCAGAGATATAGAGCAGACTCTGAAATAAATCAACAAGTAAAATATTTTCTCTTTTAAAGCAAAAATCCTAGAGCGGGAACCAGGTCTGGTGTGCAATGACAGGTCAATCCCTCTGGGGCTACTTTGAAGAAAACAATGGGAGATTAAATCGAGCCCAAAGGAAAAATGGCCCACGCAGGTGGTCAAGCTGCCGCCAGCCGCCAGCCGGCGCCTTGACAGAGCACTTGATATTATAAGTAGGAGAACGCTCTAAGATAATGACGGGTGCAGCACAGAAGCTGCACACAGAGTAGCCTCACAGTTCATAGGTGTTGCAACTGTGCCTAATTACACGGGCTGTGTGTTTACCCCCACAGGGACACGGGTGTGAGTGCCAACAGCAACACAAACACGTGAGTGACTAACCCCTTGAATTATGGTGTCACAGTGGCCTCATCACTGGGGGAGAGAGGGGATGTTCCACTCCATCCCTCAGATGCATGCTGACTGATGCTAACACACAGACTCTGATTGACAGCCCTCAGCCCCTCCCTCATTAGCAGGGACCATGTGCCAGAATAGATCTGGACGACGTTGAAATGATTTTTTTTTTCTTGGTGTTTTGAGACAGGATCTCACGTAGCCCAGGCTGGCTTCCAATTCTAGCCTCTACCTCCCGTGTGTGGAATGAAGTGGAAACTTTTGAGGTCTATCTCAGATTGTACGCTCCTGGTAGTGGGCTGGGGTGAGGGATGATAAGCAGACAGAGCTGGTAGTCATGACAGGGAGGACCCTGTCCAGAGCCAGACAATTCTCAACAGTAGCAGAAAGCTGGAGAGACAGAAGATGAGGTAAGTTAAAGAGGGAAGGTCAAGGGTTGTCAGGCAGAGGCTGTCAGGAACAGTTTAACACTGGCTCAGGGAGAAGCAGCCACTCTAGAGGATGGGCGTCATCTGACTGGATTTTCCCAGAATGCTCTCTTCTCACTGGACCACAAAGGAGCGATGGTAGAAGGAAGGAGATGTGAGAAAAGGCAACCTTGCATCCAGGGTGGTGAGAACAGAGGGGTTCTGAGTCACAGTGTGGGCTGAGTGATGGGGCTGGAAGATATGGGGAGGGCACAGGCACTCCCGCAACACGAACACGGGCAGGACTGACCCTGCTCAGCTCTGTGGAACGGCGGCACGGCTGTTTGCTGTGACGCACCTCCAATACCAGTGTGCAGGAAGGTGAAGCAGGATTGCTGTGAGTTCAAGGCCAGCTTGGGCTCCAACGTAAGATTCTGTTTCAAAATATAAAGAGAGAAGGAAACAAGGAATGAATGGGTCTTTGCACATCACGTCCTTAAACTTTGGGGTTTGCGAATTAACCTCTTTCTTTGGGATATCTTAAAGATTTATCTTGTTTCCAAGATTTATTTTTATCCATCGGTTTGTTGTCTGTTACATGTGTGAATACTCGAGGAAGCCAGAAGACACACGCCCTTGTATCCCCCAGAGCTGGAGCTTCCAGTGGTTGAGAGCTGCCTGTTACAGGGGCCGGAACTGAACTTGGGTCTTCTGCCAGAGCAGAAAGTAGTCAGAGCCAACTCTCCAGCCCCTGCCTCTGTAGTCATGCTTATGTGCGAGTGTGTGTGTGTGTGTGTGTGTGTGTGTGTGTGTGAGAGAGAGAGTGTGTGTGAGTGTGTGTATGTTTGAGTGTGTGTGTGTGTGTGTGTGTTCGAGCCGGTGTATTGCTTGTATTATAGCTCCGTCTTTCCAGCCCCTGTTCCTGTCTTTTTAAACAAGGTTTTTTTGTTTTGTTTGTTTGTTTAATTTTTGTTTTTGTTTTTGTTTTTGTTTTGTTTTGTTTTTGAGACAGGGTTTCTCTGTGTATCCCTGGCTGTCCTGGAACTCTCGCTGTATACCAGGCTACCTTCAAACTAACAGGGATCCCCCTGTCTCTATCTGCTGAGTGCAGCGATTAAAGGCGTGCACCCCTGCACCCACCTTTCATTTCCACTTTTGACATTTTTCAGGGAGTTCTTTGGGTCTCATGTAACCTAGCCTAATACACTATGTAGCCAAGGCTACCCTGTAGGCCCTGGTCTTCGTGTGCTCACCTTCTGAGTGCTGGGATTACAGGAATGCACAAGAATGCTCAGCTCATTGGATGACCTTAGGGGACATGGTGACCAGCTTGGACCACGACTAAGACCCAGGAGACTCCAGATCCCTGTGTCGCCCCTTCCTGGCCGAGTGGGCTTGAGTCAGTCGCTTACTCCGGCAGCTCTGGGTTTCCTTGTCCTAAAATAGAGTGCGATTGTTCGTGTCTCCCAAAGTGTGGGAGGAGGGTGACATCATGCCTGTAAAGGTGTCCAACAGCCGGGACGGGAACTAAAATCAGATGACTGGGACCAGGCCTGGAGGCCACCAAGCAGAGAGTGGTGTCACCCCTGAGCGGGGGTGTGGGGTGTGGGTGAGGACAGTCAGAGGCAGAGAGGGCACAAGTTCATCTGCTGCAGCTGGAGCAGAGGACACCAGGCTGTGGCGTTCAGGTCTAATGGGAGAAGGAAGGTCTAGCCTGCAACCTGCTGTCACTCATGGAGCTAGGTGAGAGAGGAAGGACAAAATAAAGTCACTGTCCTTGAGACCAGAGAAGTCACTGTCCCTTCAAAGAAGGCACAGCGGGGTTGGGGATTTAGCTCAGTGGTAGAGCGCTTGCCTAGCAAGCGCAAGGCCCTGGGTTCAGTCCCCAGCTCCGAAAAAAAGAATAGAAAAAAGAAGGCACAGCATGGGAGACCAAGAGCAGAGTTCCTGAGGAATTCTGGTGTGGAGGTCCTCATCAGACTGGGGTGCATGCACCTCAGTCTACAGTCCCATCTTGCCAGCCTGGCACAGGACTTTTCTTTTGTAAGATGTATTTTTATGCCCAAGAATAACTAGAGTTTATGAGCAGGTTCTCTGAAAGTGAAACAAAAGCGTTCTTAACCACTGAGCCATTTCCTACCAGCCACTGCAAGAAGTTTCAAATGGCAGATAGAGCTGGGTTCACATACCTGTAAACCCAGCATTCAGGAGGCTTACCACAAGATCACAGGATTACTCCAAGTTCAAAGTCAGCCTGGGCCACAGAGCAATACCCTGTCTCAAACAAACAAAGATCCGGAAGGAGGAAGGAGGGCAAGAAAAGAGAGGCTACAGTGTGGTGCACAACTTAGTCACAGCTTCGGTCCCCTCACTCAGGAGGCAGAGGCAGGCGGATCTCTGTGAGTTTGAGACCAGCCTGCTCTACAGAGTGAGTTCCAGGACAGTCAGGACTATTGCACGGAGAAGCCCTGTCTCAAAAAAAAAAAAAAAAACAAAAAGAACAAAAAACAAAAACAAAAACAAAAACCGCACCCCAGCTCGCAGAACGGGCAGGACCAGAAGGAAAGCTGAGTGGTGACATAACCTACAGCTGGATGCTCTCTTGCCCAGCTCAGTGCTTCTGTTCAGAATGCAGCCTGCCTGTTCTGAGACATTAATTTCATGGAGAGGGGTCTTAGACCGTTCCCACCTCTTTGCTCATTTTTCCTCTTTCTCACCATTATCCCACCTTCATCCCTAGAAATTCAACCCTGTACCATTTACTGTTTCAGGATGACTATCCCTACCTGAAGAATGGCTGTCCCTCGCTCTGTAAGAGAAGCCATGTTCCACTGGGCAGGCACGGAGCCTCAATCTTTAGCTGGATAGGGAGGGTTTTTCTGTTTGTTCACTTCTTTTTGCACACACAATAAATGGATGTCTTGTCTTGCAAAAACAAAAACAAACAAACAATAAAAAACAGAATAAAAAGAAAGGAAGGAAGGTGGGGGTTTAGAGGTGACTGCGTGGTTAAGAGCACTGGCTGCTCTTCCAGAGGTCCTGAGTTCAATTCCCAGCACCCACATGGTGGCTCACAACCATCTATGACTGTAGTCCCGTAGGATCTGATGCTCTCTGCTGGTATGCATACATGCAAATGAAATGTATACACACACACACACACACACACACACACACACACACACACACACACACACACACACGTAAACAAGCCCTTAGAAAGAAGAAAGAGAACAGGCCCGGTTAGGCTATACTGGTAGAGTATACACTTAGTGTACAAGAGGCCTGAGGATGAGGGAGGGGGAGTTCTGCCCCTCTCAGATCCCTGAGAACAGGTTCTGTCCATCAAGAAGACCATCTTCGCAGTACAGACACCTCTCGCACGAGTGCACGTGCCCTCTGACCTCCTGGAGTCTATCCTGGAGATGCATGCACAGGGCAGCCACACGGGCCGTCCCCTGCAGCACTGAGTCATGGTGACTCTGATGCCTAAATAAATTACGATGTGCCCGTGTCTTGGGAAGCTAGGCATCCAGAAAACAGACTTGGGAGGGCAGGTAAGAGGAAGTACCAGGTGACACATTGCAGAGTGTGCCTAGCAAGTCAGGAAGTTATGTGTGGTATGTAAGTAATAGAAGTCTTGGGAGGAAGGGGCAGGGCAGTTCTACAGGAGAGCTTCCTTGTGTAGTGCAGGTAACGTATATTCATCTGTAGAGTAAAACCACACGGACTCATCTAAGTCGTTCGAAGTGGGGGGTGTCGTTTGTTGGTTGGATTGAGGCACGGTCGCACGTACCATGGGCTGACCTCAAATTCACTATGTAGCTGGGGAGGGCCTCGAACTCCTGATCCTCCTCTCCTACCTTCAGAGTACAGGGTTAGAGGTGGAGTTTGTGGGAGGCTGGGAGTAGAGCCCAGAGCTTTGCACACCTTAGGAGAGTTCTTGGACCATCAGACGTTTCAAGGACGAGAGACTAACCTACTGTCCTCCTGATCCTGTGAGCCGCTTGCACTCAGGAACCCATGGCATGGCTCCCTGACGACAAGGAAGCCAAGACCCCGTGACTTTCAGAGTTCTCTCTACCCCTGTGACACACAGGGTCCACTGGCGCTGTGTCTGTCACCTGGGATGTGGTGTTACATCAGCTGCCACTCATCACAGTGTCTAGCAGCTCTGTCCTCAGGCACCAGGCCATCCCAAATGAGGTCTGTGTAATCTGACTTATTTGTGGGTTTCGTTAAGATAGTCTCGAGTAGCCCAGGCTGCCCTCGAGCTTGAGGCAACTCTCAAGAGTACTGCAATTACAAACTTATGTATGTCACCGCACCCAGCACACTCTTGATTGTGAAGGTAATATCAGGAAGGAAAGATTTTCCTCTACATTGTGGAACTGATCAACTGAGACTAAAAAATAGAGACAGGCCGCACACCAACAAATCAGTAGCTGGTGAGGGTTGAAGAATCAGGCTCGGCCCCCATGTGCGGCAAACTTTCCCCTTAGCCTCCTGAGGCCCTAGCAGGGAACCTGGGCTTCGCGCAAGGTGTCCCGGTTCAAGCCTTGCTGTTAGCGGATGCTTATGATTTCCAGATCTGGCTCTGGGTGAAATGGATCTGGAGCAGGATTTAGCCCTTGGGCAGTCTTCAGTTCTGCCTTGAAGCCCATGGGCTGGGCGGGACACACCTTCAACTAGAAATGTTTGTCTGAACTTGAGGGGAAAATGCCTCCGTCAAGAAGAACTGCCAGGCATACCTGTCGAGCTCTCCAGACACAAACAGGTCTGGAATTACGAAGGGGTCATCTGGTTTAAAGTCAAAACAAAACGAAAGGCTGGTGGTGGTACGTGCCTGCAATTCCAGCACACAGGAGGCCGGCTTGGGCTTAATAGTAAGTTGTGGGGTAGCTTGGGCTACAGCGTGAAACCCTGTCCTAACCGAACAAAAGCAAGCAAGGAAGCAAGCAAATGCACCAACCCATAAAGCCTTTGTCCTCACAAGCTCCTTGCAGAAAGCTGGGGGGCATAGTGGGATGACCCAGGCCCTAAGAGTGGCCCGCCCTGCCTACTTGGGTGTACCTGTGTTCTTCTACGCCCTCCGTGACTCTCTCCTGGGAACTGCCTTTGGCTGGCTTTGTTGTCCCCAAGCCTCTCCTCTGCAGGTTACATAAGCTTGGAATTCCTTGAATTTTTATTTTTTAAAAAATGTGTTCCCTTCTGAGGTGACTGAGGGGAAAGCGACTTCTCTAAATTGTCCTGACTCCTTCCTCCAGTCTCTTCTCCATGGCTGACCCCCTCCTTCCCCCTCAGGAGTGAGGCAGTGAGGCAAAAGCTGGAGTGAGGGTGCTAGGCTTCTAGAAAGTTCTGGAAGGCAACGAGGCTCACAACGTGAGTCTCATCTTACTTTTACCTGCAGGGATGGTTTCAGAGCAGGGAAAAAGACTCGGATGTTCTGTCAACCTTTGAACAATTGAAGCCAGAGAATGGTAGAACATTCGCTAGGCAGAGACAGGTGGATCTCTGTGAGTTCAAGGTTAGCCTGGTCTACACAGAGTTCCAGGCCAGCTAGAGTTACATGTCGAGACCCTTTCTAAAAATAAAAATAAAATTACGATAAAATAGTTTTAAGCCAACCGCGGACGTTTATGTGCCCTTTGAAGAACAGTAGAGAACAGTGGGAACTGTCCATCAGGGCGGGGCCAGGGACTGACCTTTTCTGCGATTACGTTTGCACATTTACAGGGTTCCCAGTGAAGCTAGACCTAGTACACGGACTTGAAATCTCAGTGCTTGGGGGGTTGGGAATTTAGCTCAGCGGTAGAGCACTTGCCTAGCAAGCGCAAGGCCCTGGGTTCGGTCCCCAGCTCCGAAAAAAAGAAGAAAAAAAAAAAAAGAAAAAAAAAGAAAAAAGAAATCTCAGTGCTTGGGAGATGAAGACAGGAGGATCTGAAATTTAGGGTCAGCCTTAGCTAAATACCAAGTTTGAGGCTAGCCTGAGCTACATGCCACAAACAAACAACAAACCTCTAAATGCACACGCTGTGGGTAGTAATACCCGTCTATGAATTCTGTGACGATGATGTGCAGTTTGCTGGGAACTTAGAGGTTTTTGCACAGAGTCTCAGGACGAAGAAAGGAAATCAAGAAACCTGTAAGCAGTCATGGCCTGAGAGGGGAGCCAAAGGGGATGCCAGGGGAGCGTCCAGGTCAGAGAAAAACTTTTGGCAAGCAGTCTTCTCATTCCATCATGTAGGTCTGGGTTCAAACTCGGGTCATCAGGTTTGGTGGCAAAAGGCTTTACCCACTGGGCCATCTTGCTGTCTCTTAAGGGTTGAATAGAATGAACTATACTGACAATATTTTTCAGTGCTAAGATCCAAAGGCCGGGTCTCTGACACATGCTAGACAAGCAGTCTGTCAGAGGCAGGTTCGTTGTTGTCGTTGTTTGTTTGTTTTGTTTTGTTCTATTTTGTGTTTAGAGCATCCTGTACTCTGGCGCTGTGTCAAACATGTTAGGAGCATTGCATCAGGCTCAGACCTGAGGAGCTGAGCAGGCATTACTAACCTTTATACAGATAAGGGAGCTGGGCCCTCACAGCACCTCAAATCTATATCCCAGCCCAGAAGAGCTGAGGGAGGAGCCCTGTGAGTCTGAGGCCAGCCTGGGCTACATAATGAGGTCCTGACCTTTTCGAGCCTTGGCTGGCTCCTTTGAGGAGTTACAGCCAGGTATGGTGGTGCAGGACTTTAATTCCAGCGTAAGGGAGGCAGAGGCAGGTGGATCTCTGAAAGTTTAGGCCAGCCTCTTTTTACAACAGTGAACTCTAGGACAGCCAGGACCACACAGGAAGACCCCGTCTCTAAATAAATAAATAAATAAATAAATAAATAAATAAATAAGCAAGCAAGCAAGCTATGAAAGAAAGAAAGAAACACTAATTAAGACCCCCCCTCCCAGGCAGGCTTTGAACTTGGGACTTCCTGTTTCTGCCTCTCCTGTAGCTGGTGTCACAGTCAGGTCTTATGTAAGACTTCCACATATCCTCTATGGGCGCACAACTGAATCGAGAGGAGGGACTCTAGATTCTGATGGAATGGAGTCCTCCTTGTCATCAAGACAGCTGCTGGCTGTGTGGGAAGTATTTCCTAGGCATTCCAACAGAAGCCTGGTGTTAACACTACCCTGCTCCTCATGGCTTGCTCAGCCTGCTTTCTTATAACACCCAGGGCCACCTGCCCAGGGGTGGCACTGCCCACAGTTGGCTGGGCTCTCCCACATTAATGAAGAAAATGCCCAACGGGCCGGTCTATGGAGGCATTTTCTCAATTGGGTTTCCCTCTTCCCAAACGATTTTACTTGTGTCAAGTTGTAAAACTAATGGAACACATTGGACCACAGAGTGCGTTCAAGGCAGGCTTAGGCAAATTAGTGAGATGTTGTCTCAAAATAAAAAGACACATACATAGTGGGGTTCTGTAGAGCTGCTCGCTGCCTGGCTCTGGGGAGGGAGGGAGGGTAAAGGAGGTGAGGGAAGAAGAAAGGAAGGGAAGAGAAGGGGGAGGGGAGGGGTCAGGAACAAAGAACCCAGGGTCTTTTAGACACTTATCATTTTAAGATAAGCTTCTTGGGTAGGTCCTAAATCCAATCCTAACCCCTTATCAACACAGACTGGAGACACACAGGCCGACCTGGAGAAGACAGGGATGGCCCGGGAGAGCCTGCAGTGACTCATCTGGAAGCCCAGGAATCCCACGGTGACTGGCAGCTATGGGAGGTTGGGAGAGAGGCCTGGAACAGCCTGTCCCCAGAGCCTCTTGAGGAGGCCAAGCCTGATCACACCTTGATCTCACACTTCTGGCTTCTAGCCTTTGAGGGAGGGAATGGCTGTTGTCACCTGGCTGGTGGAACACTCAGTCCCGACATGAGTTAGGAGCTGGGAAACCCACATTTCTGTACACTGAATTTTGAACTGCGTGTCTTCCCAGACTATCAACTGGTAAGATCCTCTTTGGGGCTGGAGAAATGGCTAGGGGTTAAAGGTCCTACTGCCCTTCCAGAGGACCTGAGTTCAGATCCAAGCCCCTAAGTGGTTTGGCTACAACCATCTGGAACCCCAGCTCTAGCAGATCCAGTGCCCCTTCTGACCTCCCCGGCATGTGGGTGCACACTCAGACACATATATGCGAACTGTGTTTTCACTTGTTTAGAGAGAGAGAGGGTTGGAGAGATTGCTGAGTGGTGGAAGGTACTTGTCGCTCTTTCAGAAAACCCACAGGGTGGCTCACAACGGCCTATAACTCCTCTTCTAAGGGATCCGGACCATCTTCTGATTTCCTCAGGCCCCAGGCACACGTGTGTTGTACATGCAGGCCCAATACTCATACCTATAAAGAAAATGAGTTTTTTATTTTTTTAAAGTTTTTCTAAGTTGTATTTTTGAGATGGGGTTTTACAACATAGACCAGGCTAACCTTGAACTCACAGAGATCTCCTGCTTCAGCTTCTCAAGTGTTGGGATTAAAGGTTCATATCACCACACCTGGCCCATATATGTGTGTGTATGCTTTTAATATATTAAATATATATGTCATATGTTTTATATGTATTACATAAGCTATAATGCATAAAATATTATAGATATATTATATAAAATAATATTAAAATATTTTTGAGACAGGATCTCATGTATCATAAGCCGGTCTTGAACTTGTGACATTGCCGAGGGTGACCATGAGATGCTAATCCTCCTGCATGTGCTTCCAATTGCTGAGGGGAGAGGCTGAGCTACCAGACAGTTTCTGCCATGCTGGGGATGGAGCCCAGGGTCTGGTGCATGCTGGACTAGCTCCACCAATTGAGTCACGTCTCCCGCTCCTCAGAATGATTTCCAATTACACCAAGATAGCTTCTCACGGGCCTCAGAATAAACCCGTTTTGGCCAGTGTAATGGGCCACACCCGTGGCAAGGACTCCAAGCTCCAGGCCTACATACACACACACACACACACATGCACACACGCACACGCACACACTCATGCCTTGTCCCCCTCCAAGGCCTGATGGTACACAGGGAGATAGGAACAAGGATCCATGACACCCCTCGCCCCCCCAGGCTTCCTCTGTACTCATCATGTGAGGTGAGTTTTCTTGCTTTGGTCCTTGGCTTTTGTCACAGATTCCTTCCTGATCTCAGCAAGATTATGGCCATAAAGAAGTCACCTTTGAGCCTCTCAGTGGTGGCATACACCTTTAGTCCCAGAGGCAGAGAGGCAGGAGGATCTTTGTGAGTTTGAAGTCAGCCTGGTCTACAGAGCAAGTTCCAGGACAGCCAGGGCTACCCAGAGAAACCATCTGGGAAAACAAATAAAAACAAAAGTCTCCTTTGTAGACATTCCCCTACACGTCCCATCTGAGTAGTCTCTCTCTCTCTCTCTCTCTCTCTCTCTCTCTCTCTCTCTCTCTCTCTCTCTCTCTCACACTCTCACACACACACACACACACACACACACACACACACACACACATCTAGGCATTTACACTCATACACATACCTCTCACACAAGCTAATAGCTGAAGAAATGCCCTTCCTCCCACAGGCCACCCCACTCATCTGGCCATCTAATCACGCTCAGCCTGCCAGACTCATTAACTCCCCCTCCCTTTTGCCCCCTTCCCCCTGCCTCCCTCCTCAGTAGATCTTACAGAAAAGGAAACACAAATCCGATTCTTCAACTTCCCCAGATTTAAGCCTCTCAGGAACCTCTGAGGCTTCCCCATCTGCTTCCCACCTACTTTCCTCAGAGATCTCCTCCAGGCCCTGTCCAGGCCCCAGGCTGGCTCCCCGCCCCCCTCCCCAGCTCTCTGTCCCTGGAATGCTCCCACCCCCTCCCCAGGAGACTCCCACTCATTCCTGCCCAGGCCACTTCACCCAGGAAACAGTTCACCCTCCAGCTGACTTAGTCATTCTCTGTGCTACCTCTCCTCTCCCTGGCCCTCGCTGAGTAATACCTCAAAATAGCAGCTGGTGCCTTCCTTGCCAGCCCTCGAAAGTGCCAGGCACTGAGCAAGAACCTTTAGCTATGGCATTTGCCCTCCATACGCTGCCTTGCCCCCAGTCACAGACTTCCACCCCACTCACAAAGACGCTCCTGACGCCCCAGAGGCAGTCTAGCCACGCTACTTAGTTAATTAATCCGCAGGGTCTTCCTCTGTGACCCAACTCCTGGACTCAAGTAATCCCCTGCCTCAGCCTCTCTACTGACTGGAACTACAGGTGTGACCCCCAGTTCCCTCCATTCCTGCAGGCCTCACTCCAACCCAAGCCTCCCCAGCCTCTACTCTGTCTGCTTTATTTCCTGTGCCTCGCTGTATCGATTCACTTGTTTTATATATCATATCTTCTTTCTATACCTCTCCCCCCCATGGAGCTGAAGATTAAGTTACGTCACACCCACACACTAGACAAGTGACCCACCCCCGAGTCATATCTCCATGGTGTGTGTGTGTGTGTGTGTGTGTGTGTGATGTTCATGCGTGTGAAAACAACTTGCACAAGCTGGTTCTCCTCTTCCATCACATGGGTCTGAGGGACAGAACACGGGGCATCAGGCTTGGCCACAAGCACCTTTACCCACTGAGCCATCTCTAGCGCCTAACTAGATTTGGTCTCCCCGAAATGTCAGCACTAGAAGAACAGACATTTTTGTGATGTTTCTCTTAACTACTGGGCTCACAACAGGCATTGGAAAACATTATTACATGAAGGAAGTTTTTTTTTTTTTTTTTGGTTCTTTTTTTCGGAGCTGGGGACCGAACGGAGGGCCTTGCGCTTCCTAGGCAAGCGCTCTACCACTGAGCTAAATCCCCAACCCCATGAAGGAAGTATTAAAAATGTATGAATGACATGAAGGGATATCAATACATGTATGTTTCTTTCTCCCACCTCTTCCTTAAGGAGAGATCGCCCTGCCTGGGGTTCTCTGATTGGTGTCAACTCTAGTGGTCTCCTCCATTCATGATCCTGGGCCACTGCCTCCAAGGGACAGTGCGTGGTTATTTCTCAAGGGTTTAATGAAACAGGAATTCTATTAGAATCTTCTCGTGACTCCTCATCTGACCCTTAGCTGACTGTCAGCCTGTGAACCATGAAGGGCTCTGTGTGTGTGTGTGTGTGTGTGTGTGTAGGGCTGTGTGTGTGTGTGTCTGTATGAAGGGCTGTGTGTGTGTGCATGTGTGTGTGTATGAAGGGCTGTGTGGTGTGTGTGTGTGCATGTGTATGTGTGCGCGTGCGTGTGCGTGATTTCTGTTGTTATTTGAGTTTGGTTTTGAGACAAGGACTCTGTGATCCTGGTAGGTCTGGAATGTTCTGCCATCCTCCTGCCTCTGCCTTCCCAATGCTGGGATTATGGGGGTGCCCAGCAACTCCTTTCTGTCGATAGTACACTATTATCTCCACTTGTGTTCCATGTGTTTGTGGGGTGTGATGACAGTTACCACCCTGATGAAGCCTATTAAGACAATGGACAATAAAAGTAATTAAACCACAGTAATGAGTGAAGGCGCCCGACACAGACTCCTGTGATCTGGCCTAAGTGTGCTGCGTGTGAATTAAGACCATCAGACAATTAGCTCTTGTTACCCTAATTTCATAGACATGTTAACGGAGTCTCAGAACTAACTTGACTACAGTCCCACGTTACAGCAGCCCAGACACAGACCTTACCTGTAGCTTGAGGACTGTTCTGTTTGCTTCGCTGATTGATTTTCAACCGTCTCGTTAGTTTAGGAGAGCCTGAAACTACCTGGAGTCTAGGATGGCTTGACACAAGCTATAGCCATTTGAGAGAAGGGAACCTCAGTTGAGAAAATGCCTCCAGAAGACTGGGCTGTACACGGGCAAACTTAGAAGGCATTTTCTTATTAGTGATTGACTGGAGAGGGCCCAGCCCATTGTGGGCGGGGCCACCCCTGGCCTGGTTGCTGGTTGTTCTGGGTTCTATCAGAAAGCAGGCTGAGCAAGCCACGGGAGCAACCCAAGTAGCATCCCTTCACGGCCTTTGCACCAGCTCCTGCCTTCAGGTTCCTGCCCTGTTTGATTTCCTTTAATGATGAACTGTGGTGTGAAAGCGTACACCAACCAAACCCTGTACTCCCCAAGCTGCCTTGGTCATGGTGTTTATCACAGCAACAGGACAGTAACTAAGGTAATCCCCAGAGTCCTCCTGCCTCCGCCTCCCAAGGGCAGGCACTAACCATCAAACCCCACTGCTTGCTTTTCTAGTCTACACATTTTAAAAACTGTTTTTTGTAGTACTGGGACTCAAGCCCAGAACCATGTACATGCTGACACGTACATTCTACCAGGGTCTGCCCCTTCCTGTCCCCAAGTCATGTTCTCAGTCCTTTCTAAGGGCTGAGGCGATGGCTCAGTCAATAAAGTGCTTACTTCAGAAGCATGAGGGGACTGAGTGGAGACACCGAGCGCTCTCATAAAAAGGCAGACGCATCCACAAAGGGTTGAGGGAAGCAGAGACAGCGCCCTAAGGCTCATGGTCCAGCCCAGGCAAATCACTGAGCTCCAGACTGTCTCAAAAAAATAAGGTGGAAATGATAGAAGACAGAGATCAACTTGTGGCCTTTGTGTGCAGGACATAATAACACACATATAATAACACACATATAACATATAACACACACAAATAATAAACACATGTAACACACGCATCGAATAACATAATACACATATATAACAACATATAACACACATACAGTAACGCATATATAACATACATATAACACACATAATAATACATATATATAATAACACATAATAATACATATAATAACACACATTAATAATACATATATTACCATTCTAAATTTGGTATGGTAGCTCACACCTGTAATTCCTACACTCTGGGAGCCTGAGGATCACTGTAAGTTGGAGGATAGCCTGGGCTACAGAGTAAGTTTCAGGCCAGCATGAGCTATGCAACTATGAAAGGCCCTTTCTCAGAAACAAACAAAACCTTGCCATTTGGGGTTGGAGAGACAGGTCGTCTGTCAAGTGCACTGGCTGCTCTTCCAGAGAAGCCAGGCTTGATTCTCAGCACTCACGTGCAGCACACAGGCAACCAGAGGGTCTTTAGTACAGAGATACACGTAGGCTAAAACACATATACATAAAAATAAATGAACTAAAAAAAACCCACCATTTCAGGTTGACTGTTGGATTGTGAGGGAGGCATCCCTTAAAAGGAATGATGGAGGAAGATGTCCAAACCCTACTCTGGTCTCACATCTGTGACCACAAGTGTATGCACATTTATACAGGCATGACTGTATGACTGTACACATGTACACACACACACACACACACACACACACACACACACACACACACACACACACTGTAACCCCTATGAAAACAAGTACAAGGAGTCTCGTCACATCTGAACTTCATCTCCAGCTCAGAGCTGTTGGTGGGCGTCATTAATAAATAAGCCTTAAGAGTCCCGCATGGCTGCCACCAACTCGGTGGTTTGTAAAGCAGCCCTGCGTCGTCATTCCTCATCTGAAAGAAATGGCATCTCAATTGCCAGGGCCACCGCTATGGTCCCATTCCACAGAAAGGAGTGTTGAGTGCTTGAGAGTATGGGGTCGATACTACCCAGCCAGTGAGGAGCAGAGCAAGAACTTGTCAGCCTAGAAAACAAGCCAGGTCTTCCGGCAACCGCCTTCTGATACGACACTCTTTACTGCAATTTAAGGTTTTAAGATTAAATCAGTTCATCCGTGGAAAAGCACCTGTTGGGTTTCGTATAAATGCTAATACAACCTTCACCTTTGTCAACTCCTCCTGGGAAGAGAACCTTGGCCAGTGATTGCAGTCTGGCCATGGAGCATGATGGGAAGTCTAGTCTTGCCATCCCAGTCCGTCCTGGTACTGCTGAGACACCCATCACTGTCAGCAATCCCTGAGGAGCCAAGCGTTGAGCTGGGATGGTAAAGACAACCCCATCTGGGTCTGAGTTTACAGACAGACAAACTGGGTCCCAGAGCGGGTTAAGGTCAGAACACAAACTCAGGGTGCATCCAGCTTGAGGGCAAGACAGAAGCAGTATCCTGGCCCAGATGCTTCCCGAAAACATCGTTTTCTTAACTAAAGGGGCAGCGAGCCTCTGAAAGGCTGCAGGGAAAAATGGGCCCTTACCCCATACCAACCCGGCAAAGCTTATAAGCCATTAACCAGCAAAGAGCATGTGACAGAATTCCACCTCGGCTAAAGGGCTTAAAATGCTTGGGTGAGCCGCCAGAGATTCATAAATATACACTTCAGCTCTTTCTCAAAAAAAAATCATTAACTAGCTCCTTCAAGACTTGAGCAACCGCTGAAGAGAACGAGCTCGGTGGAGACGTTCCTTGAAGAGATTTTCCCGGCCCACCTCCGGGTTTTCCACACACCCCTTTCTCTAAGGGCTGGGGGGAGAAGATCACTCTGTCAAATGTTAATTTAAAAAAAATAATAATCATGGGAATTTACAAACTGTTTCCACCATGCAAAGTTCACTCCTAAAGAATTTAACAGGGCAGACCTGTAGTGTTGGTGTGTGCAGGTACACACGTGCACGCTTAAGGGTGTGTGTGACTGTGCAGGCCACAGGACAGCCTCAGGGGTCATTCCTCAAGGGCTTGCCAGTGTGCAAGGTGCAGGGATCCTCCCATCCCCGTCTCCCTAGTGCTGGAATTTTAAGTGTATTCCACTTTTCTTTTTCCCGTGGGTTCTGAGGATGGAGCTCAGATCCCCGTGCTTCTACAACAAGCACTTGACCAACTAGGCCATGCCCAGACCATTTTGTGTGGAGATCAGAGGATAACTTGTGGGAGTCTGTTGTTTCTGGGTTCCAGGGACAGGACTCAGGTCATCAGACTTGGTAGTGTCAGATCGGCCATTAGGCTGGCCTTGAACTCACACACCTACCTACCTACCTCTGCCTCCTGGGTGCTGAAGTATGGTATGTACTACCGAATGAGGTCCATTTTTAATGATAATCTGTAGCCCAGATTGCCCTGAATTTAGGCAATCCACCTGCCTCCCCCTCCCGAGTCCTGGGATTACAAGTATTGAGCCACCAAGCCACGCTGACTGTTTACAGCTCAAAAGACCACGTTGGAAGAGGATAAAGTGAAACTATAACCCTCGCCAAGTAGTCTCAGGGGTGGGACGGCCGGTGTGTGGGTGGGGAGCTCCGGTGACCCACTCCAGACTCACGATCCGAGGAGCCTATAATTTATGGAGCCAGGTCAGGCTGTTACCTTACTTATCTCTCAACCCACTGAGCTCTAATTCTCACAGCTTCTCATGCCCCTTGTCAGTCCAGATCAGCTCTGGCTTGAGGATTTGGGGGCAGGGAGAGGAGGTGGGGAGAAAGGAGGAGGTTAGGGTCAGTTTCTAAAAGGCAGGAGTCAAGAGTTAATTCACACCGTTTCTCTGGTCTTCAGGCTTCTTAAGCAAAGCTGACAACAAGTATCCCCTCCCCCCACAGCACCTTTATCAAACACAAACTATTTTCTACATCCCCTCCTTACACAGCCCTGGTTCGCCGCAGATCTGCCTGAGAGATCCAGGAAGCTCTGGCCTGGCCCTCCCTTGAAGAAAGGAAAGTTCAGGTAGCAGAGATGCCACACCCGGGGGGAGGGGAGGGCGGATGTGACGGCAGCTCCAGGAATGCAGGGCCCACGCAGGTGCACTGGCACCCATGAGCTTCCTCCTCAGCGCAGCTGATAAAGTAGTCTCGATAACAATAATAGCAACCACCCAGCCATCATCCACACCGACTTGGGGCCACAGGTCCACAGTTCTCAAGGTGTGACCTGCTCAGGGCAGAGGCAGGAGAAAGCTGAGATTGGAGTTCCTACGCTTTCTAGTACATGGGTTTTAAGAGTGGCCCATGGGTCCACTGGCACCTGGGAACCTCGCTAGGGGAATTTCCAAAGTCACGTTGTTCTCATGAAGGTGTCGCCTCACCTTCCTTCTCTCAGAAGGAAATGATGGAGTTTTCCACGAGAGACATGACAAATGGTGACATCATCTTTAACTGCTTGGAATACATACTGTGTATTGTTTTAAACATGTTTCTGTTTTAGTTCCAATACAATAAATACCCATAGGGGAACTTTGAGGTTCCCCGTAATGTTTAGTTAAAGAGGTCCTGGGACCCAAAGAACTGCAATTGCTGGGTTGATGCCGTTGAGCAGGGCTCCAGGCCTGTGGCTGGCCCCTCACAACCACGAATCTTCCCTCCACCACACAGATATGGGTTGGAAAGGCAGCCTTGTGATTCAGCTTGGGGAATAGCCTCTCTTCCTCCAGTGCTTCCACCCCGAAATGGCCAGGAAAACTTTAAAGCTGCCTACGTCTGTCAAACTGATTCGTTGAAGGGGCTTCTCATCTTTGAAGGTATAGGGTGTAGCCTGGAGAAGCCACAGACTGGGTTCCGGTTCCTCTGTCCCCAAATACATACATGAGAGTATGCCAGGCCAGGCGACTAACTGAGCAAAGCGGACATATCCCGCCATTGGGTAACTTTCATTCTACTTAGAGGAACACTATTTGAAGTGCGCATGCACGAGGGAAAATAGAAAACCTGAGATCCATCACAGTGGAAATGGGGAGGCACAGATGTTAGATTCTGTGGTACAAGGGGAGAGGGTGGACAGGAGTGATTAGGAGCTAGCTTCCTAATCAGCTAGCTCTTCAGCCCTCTGTGGGGTAGAGGGGACATAAAGGGTCTCAACTTTCACCTTTCTCCTAACATCAGCAAGGCCAACGGATAAACAAAACAGCGAGGCATCCACCCCACACCCCAGTGTGGGGCGAGCGCTCAGAGATTAGGAATTGGTGTTGTGTTACCCGGGACACAGCTTGGTCACTGGGAGAACAGAACACAGCCCAGAGGCCGGCGGTGGTACAAACAACAAACAGCCAAGAAATTGCTCCATGGAGAGAAGACTTCAGCCCCAGAGGGCGGATGGGGAGGCCTGCAGGGAGCCAGGGCCTGTGGGGACTGTAGCAGGCCTCAGCTCTCTGGTCCTCTCCTGATACCCAGGACACCCTGGGGACAGGGAAGATCTAGAGCAGTGGTTCTCAACCTTCCTAATGCTGTGATCTCGCCTTTGTGATGGCCTCCGATCATAAAATTATTTTTCTAGTTACTTAATTGTAATTGTGCTACTGCTATGGCTCATAAATATCTGTCCAAAGGTCGTAGGTGACCCCTGAGAAAGGGTCGTCCTGGGGGTCGGATCCCACAGGTTGAGAAGCGTTCATCTAGTCGAAAGTACGGTTTCCCCGCGTGAAATCAGGCCGAGAGCCCCCTTCCAACCAGCCTCTTCTTCTAGTGACTGTCCCAGAGGCGGGAAAACTTGAATCTTTCGACAAGAGTTTCAGGGGGCCGCCTAGAAGCCGCAGCATGGGGGCCCAAGTCGAAGAGGGGCCCCGGAAGCCCAGCCATCCCACGTCATCACAAGGGAACGGCCGTACACACATTCCAAGCCGGTGACTAGGGCGCGTTAAAGATACGGGTGCTCCGGACTCGACCCAGCGGGCGAAAACGCTTGCGCGCATGCGCAAAAAAACACACCCCCCCCTCCTGAGCTGCAGTCCAGGTGCGCTCGCGCTTCCGGCCGGCCTTCCCCATTGCCTTCTCGGGGCGGAAACTCTACAGCCAGCGCATGCGTCCTGCTGCTCCCCATATTAATCCGGAGAGGCCTAGAGTTTCAGGTGATCCCGCCCCTCCCTCGCAACGCAGGGCCAATCGCTAGGCTGTGGGCGGGGCTTTCCAGACACGAGGCCCGCCCACGGGCCGCGCGAGCCCCGCAGGCTGCGTGCCGATTGGCTGTCGCCGCGGGCGCAGGTGCGCGCTTCCTATTGGGTGTGGGCGGAGCGCGAGCCGCGGCGGAGGCTGCAGGTGAGCGCGCGCACGTGCCGCGGCTGCGGCCCTGCTCGGTGCACGAGCACAGGGTGCACGAGCACCGGGCCGCGCGCGTGCCCGCGGGGGAGGCAGCGGAGGAGCAAGGCTGCGGCCGCTGTGGGATTGTGCTCCGCCCTCTCTTCACCGCGGCCGCCGCCGCCTCCGAGCCTCCCTGGGAGGGACCCGTGTCCCCGCCTGCCGCACTGCCAGTCCGACCCTCAGGCCGCCACGGAGCAGCGGGCACAGCGCTGCGCGGACCTTAGCAGGTGCCGTGACGAAGCGCCGTGCTGCGCTTCGAGTCCCGAGCCCGCGCTCCGCGGCCCCGCTGCCCGCGCTCCCGAGGACGGGCCCCAGACGAGGCCGCCGCCGGCCGGGCGCTCAGCATGAACCGTGGCCACCGGCACGGGGTGAGCAGCGGCTGCCTGGGCACCATGGAGGTGAAGAGCAAGGTGCGCGGCCGGGCGGGGCGACGGGGACGAGGGCTGGCTGGATGGTAGACGCGGGCTGCCGGGTGAGGACGTAGGGTGGAGGGATGATGGACCTCGGCTGCCCTGTGGGAACGCGGGGAGGGCGATCTGCTGGCCGAAGCACGTAGGAGAGAAACTTGGTGGAGCGCGGCGACGGGAAGCGTTTGCGTCTGCTCCGCAGTACAGCCCCTGTTTGCTATCCTTCGTATTCCCGCCTTGCTTTACGGGTGCGATGGGGACCGCTCCAGTGCAAGGTGATGGGATAGTTTTGGGGGAAATCCCTTCACCCCGGGCACGAGTCTGAGGCTTTGGGAACACCTTGCTGTCTTCTCGTGTAACCTTTTCTTGGGATTCGGGGGTACATCGAATGGAGGAGAGCTTTTTCCAGCTCTAACTTTGGTATGCATCTAATCTATGAAATTAGCACTATCGCCTTACTCTGGTGCTGCGCTTGACAATCGAGACGCTGCTACCCTTTTCATTCCGGCTCTTCATTCCGAATGTTTTTCCCCCTTGGCGGGTCTGCCTCTGTTAGTGATTTCAGTTTCCGTGGAATTCCTCAATCCCAAAGCCGGGTGAGCAGAGTAGCCCGTGGGGATTAACTGAAGAATTCCTTCTTCCAAAAAGGGGCTTTTCAGATGGAATTTGAAGGTGATCTGTAGCCGCTCGAACATGTCGGCAAGCCTCTCCTGATTTTGAAAGGCCAGGAGGAGCAGGATTATGTAGCTTGGTTCTCTGAGAGTTCTGAGATGACAAGAAAACCAGCACTTAAAGGGTGTGACGTCCCCCTAACTCTGCTCTAGGACCAGGTTTTGTCAGATGGAACAACTTGTAAAACAGTGGTAGAGGGCATTGCTGACCATGAGAATTTAGGACAAAATTGTTGTGAGACACACAGAAAGAACGGTGTATCGAACACCCACAGTAAAAATAAGTGTGGCGGTTAAGGGATTCCTTGGGGAACATCGGTCCTGGGAGTAGGGTGAGTGGGGAAAGCTGTCTGGAGCCTTTGTGTGTAGTTTCTGGGCTTGAGAGGAAAGTTCTGTAACTAAGAGTCACATATCTACACTTGCTTTTAATGTTTTTTTATTTTTAATCTCTAACTATTGAAGCTGGATCTAGAGAGTTCCAGGAGACCCAGTCTTAACGAAGTGGAGGGAGGACTTTATATATCAGAATAGGTACACAGATCTGTTTAATAATAACAGGACTGTTGGTGTTAGAGAGATAGATGCACTTACGCGTGTGCGCTGTTCTTGCCGCAGTCCCAAGCTCAGTTCTCAGCATCCCTGTCAAGCAGCATGCACCTGTAACTTTCTTAAAATTCACTATTTTGTGTGTATAAGTGCCTGCATGTATGTCTGTGTGGCCACCTGTTTGCCTGGTGCTCTAGGAGGCCAGAATCCTAGAGAGAGTTGGATCCCCTGGATCTGGAGTTGAAATAGTGGGTGCTGGGACCCACACCCAGATCCTCTGGACGAGCAGCATGTCCAGTGAGCCTTCTCTCTAGCTCCAGAAGATCTGATGTTCTGGCTTCCCAGAGCACCTACACATGACATGCACACACAGAGACACAGGTGTACACAGAACTGTTTTAGAATAAAAACTATGATAGTTTAGGGGACACACCCTTCCTGGCCGGGTTCCGTACAACAGCAAGTGACTTAGTATAGGGAGATGACTGACTCCCAGACATGTCCGTCTTTTTCTCTAGTTTGTAGCTGTCAACACACAGACTTTCTCCTGGCGTCTCTTTGTAGTTGGGCTTGTGGGACTTGAGGTCAGAAAAGAAAACCACTTGCGATGTTGTGTACTACCAACACTGAGTTTTATGGTCCCGATCTTGGTAGTGAGTCCTTAATGTTTTTTGGGGTTTTTTTATCATTTAAAAAAATGAGTAGAGATGCTAGGTGTGCCAGCCAGTCAGATAGGAGTGGGTCTCTGCCGGCAGGAAACTGAGCTCTTGTGGACTGGAATTTCAAGCTTTTTGTTTTCCTTTTCCATTTACTGATCTTTGAATATTTTACATAGTTCTGTCCAAAGTGTGTGGTGTGTATTTCAGCTGCCGTACCTATACTAATAGTGTGAGCCCTCCCCTGAACAGAGGCAGGGAGTCAGAAGATAAACTTGGGAAATGCTGTCAGGCTGTCTTATTTGCTAATGAATGACAGACAGCAAAGGCCTGCTTTGTGAGGTTTTGAGATGTTTTATTTTTCTGTGTAGCCCTGACTGTCCTGAAATGTGTGTGTATGTGCATGAGTGCAGGTGCCTACGGAGTCCAGAAGAGGGCGTCGACTCACTGGAGCTGAAGTTACATGTGCTTGGGAGCCACCAGACATGGTGGGAACTAAACTTGGGCCCTCTGGAAGAGCAGTGCTTGTTCTGTTGTTGTTGTTGTTGTTGTTGTTGTTGTTGTTGTTGTTGTTGTTGTTGTTGTTGTTTTTAAGACAGAGACCCTTGGGAGGAGAGACAGCTCAGTGGTTAAGAGGTCCAGAGTTCAAATCCCAGCAACCACATGGTGGCTCACAACCATCTGTAATGGGATCTGATGCCCTCTTCTGGTGTGTCTGAAGATGGCTACAGCATACTTATAAATAACAAATAAATAAAAACTATTTAAAAAAAAGGGGTTGGGGATTTAGCTCAGTGGTAGAGCGCTTGCCTAGGAAGCGCAAGGCTCTGGGTTCGGTCCCCAGCTCCGAAAAAAAGAACCAAAAAAAAAGACAGGGTCTCTCTCTACATAGCCCTGGCTGTTCTAGAACTCATGTAGACCAGGCTGGTCTCGAACTCACAGAGATCTCATTGCCTCCACTGGGAGTAAAGGCATGTGTTGCTAGTCCTACCTAGCTCAGATTTGTAAAAATACTTTCATTTTGTGCTATGTGAATGGTAAAAGTTCATTTAGATTTTCATTACATTCTGGTCATTTACAGAGTGTATGGAGAGTCACAGGTACCTCTGTGTAAGTGTAGGTCAGAGGGCAACCTTGGGAAGTTGATTCTCACCACCATGTTATTTTTTGGTATTGGATTCAGGTTGTGAGCCTTGGCCACAAACACTTTTACCTACTGAACCAGCTGTCGGTCCAGTGTCAGTTCTATAATATCACAGTTACGTGATCCTAACTAGAACTGGCTAATGTGCAGGTCATGGGTAGGATCTCCTTCACAGCAGCAGTAGTGTCAGCCAGGGGTGGCACATGCCTTTAACCCTAGCATGTGGACGCAGAGGCAGGAGGATCTCTGAGTTCCAGGCCAGCCTTGTCCACAGAGCAAGTTCCAGGTCTGCCAGGACTACACAGAGAAATCCCTGTCTATCTTGGACAACCAGAAAGAAAGAAAGAAACAATAGTGTCGACTTTATTATCTTTGCTCTGGGAAGGGAGACATGGTACAGATAGTAAGAATAATGGAGTGTAAATACGGGTCTAGTTAGAAGTGTGATACCAGCAACTGGGTGATAGCTTTCTTTGGTAACTGATTTAGCTTCCTGATTGTTTCCCCAGAAAGTTCTCCATAATCAGTGTGATATCCTTAGGTAACCTTGGTCTCAAGGACAGGGGCTATAGCTGCTACAGTGGAGCTTGACTGGCATACTCAGGCCTGGCGGCATCTCTGCCACAGCCAAGACACCTGCCCGCAGCCTCACAGTCTTGGGACATGCCTCGTCCTCTTTGCTACCCATGAGCAAATGCAATATTAACAGTGCTGCACACCCCACAACCCCAGCTCTCACTGCAAGTCCCAGAGCAGCTAAAACTCCACAGGGGAGCCCAGCAAACAAACCACATTAGGGCTAGAGGGAACCTCGGTGGTTAAGAGCACAGACTGCTCTTCCAGAGGACCAGGGTCCATTCCCCTTCCCCCAAAAAAACCTAAGTTCTAGAATGTGCTAGGAAACAGGCCAAGATTGGATTCCAAGCCAGAAAAATCACATGGCGAATAATTGTTGATTGGGTCCGTTTGATCTCTGTCTGATTTTCCTTCATAAAAGTTCTTACAGTCATACTTTGCTGCACGAAGTAACTCATCCGCACTTCATCGTTTGCCAGCCTTGGGGGGTGGGGGCACAATCTACTGTCAATATCTAAGTGTTTAAGCCAGAGAAGAAAGTGTTCACAGAGAGCTTGCATGCAGAAGCTTTGGGGAACCCTAAAGGGTTAAGTCATTAGGTGTATTCCATTCAGACTGCAGGGGAGGGGGTGATAGCCTGGGGTGAGTCAGCCTGCCCCTCGTGGACTGTGGCTGTGCTGTAAGACCCGCCTCCTGAAAATGGAGGAGAAACTGCCTCAGATAACATCGAAAGACTGACTGATATGAAGGGTGTTCCCTGGGTTTTATTTACTCTGAAGTGCGTAGGCGTGACTAACTTTTTGAGAACTTTAAATATGAGTCACCTGATTTTTCCTGACAAATGTTAGTGTTTATATCTCAGGTATGTGTTTTGGAAACTTTGAATTTGTTAAGAGTAAGAAGCGGCCAGTGGGGTTTTGTTCTAATGTCGAATGGGGAGCAGAAGAGCAGGGTCGGCCATAGGTAGAGAGAAGGCTGGACGGCTGGGTGTCCCGGGACTGCTGTTGGCCGAGAATGCCGGTTGGGATAAGGGCCTTTCTCTGCCTGGCACCTGCTATTCCTGTGGAACATTCACGTTTCCTGACTAGCTCGGAATTTATACAGAAAGAGAGTCTGGCAGTCAGACGTGTTTAGCAAACATTTACACTTTTTCCGTGGCTCTGGACCAAGAGCCTTGCACATGTGAAGTTCATACTCTACCACGGAGGTCCATCTCTAGCCTCAAACAAAGAAAGTTAACAATAGGATTTTAACTACCCCACCCCTTGGGTGAGCAAATGCCCCCCCCCCTTTTTCCCTCTAGTGGCTGTACGACTGTTTTGCCTGCCTGCCTGCCTGCATGCATGTACCCCATGTGTCCTGCTTGGTGCCCTTGGAGGTCAGAAGGGAGCCTCAGAGAGACACCTGGAGTGTTTGCGAGCCACCTTGTGGGTGCTGAGAACTGAACCCAGTTCCCCGCAAGAGCAGCACATGCCCTTGACTGCTGAGCCATCAGCCCAGCTCCTGGCATTTAACTGAGCATTTAATGTGCTGTGTACCCAGTGACTCGTGAGGAGGCTCCTTTTGAAGAGGGCAGATGAACCTTTCTTAGGTTCCCCGTTTGAGATCTTTTACCACACCAGTGGAGGAGCCTTAATGTGTGGCCTTGAGGGACCTGGAAGGTAAGTGGGAATGATGAGGGTGCTTCCTGCCTGCCCTGTGATCTCCTGCCTCCCTCAGGCGGTTAATCTCCTCACTCACTAATTGCTGAGCTTTTGAAGCGGGCCAGCCTCCTGGTCCCAGCACATAAACATGCTCCTTAACCAGACCAGGCAGGGTTTAAAGCTGGTGTGTTAATATGCTTTTTTCCTTCCCCACACAAACTTAGGCTTCTCTCCTGTCCTTAAGCAGTATAGTCCTTACATGATGACATCACTCATGTCATACCAAGAAGCTCAAAGTCCTTTTGATACACTTAGATGTGACTCTTACAGCCCACGGAAAGATAAGTCATTTTATGGGGGTATTACCACCGTGGTAGGAAGTTAGGCCTGTGAATGCCTCCGGTGTCACCCAAGGTTGGAGCTGAGTTGATGCAGGGCTGTCCTGACAGACCTGGCATGGGGATTGTAGCCATGCCTCCTGCACCTCTTTGCCTTCCGCTCCTGGCAGTGAGGTTCACCACAGGGCTTTCTGTGGCTTCAGGTTCACAGAGATCCTCTTGCCTCTACCTCCCAAGCGGGACTAAAGGCGGCTAACTTTGTACCTTCTAATACGTTCCCTATGTTCGTAGTTCGGAGCTGAGTTTCGGCGGTTTTCACTGGAAAGATCCAAGCCCGGGAAGTTTGAGGAGTTTTATGGACTGCTGCAACACGTTCACAAGATCCCCAACGTTGACGTGCTGGTGGGCTACGCAGACATCCACGGGGACCTGCTGCCCATAAACAACGATGATAACTACCACAAGGCCGTTTCCACTGCCAACCCACTGCTCAGGGTCTTTATACAGAAGAAGGGTGAGTGCCTTTGTAGGAGCACGCACTTCGGGGGGTGGGGAGCTTGCCTGTGACAGAGTACCTGCCTCTTGTGCAAGTCTTACACCAGGTAGTGTGCAAGTCTTGCACCAGGTAGTACAGAAGCTAAAGCATTGTGTTGCCGGCTTAATTAACATCCATGCTTCCTGAATGTATGGGAGAAAATCTATGTGTGTGTGTGTGTTTTTTTTTTTTAAAGATTTATTTACTTTATGTATGTGAGTACACTGTAGCCATCTTCAGACACACCAGAAGAGGGCATCAGATCCCATTACAGATGGTTGTGAGCCACCGTGTGGTTGCTGGGATTTGAACTCAGGACCTCTGGAAGAGCAGTCAATGCTCTTAACCACTGAGCCATCTCTCCAGCCTGAAAAATCTGTGTTTCTAACCACTATGGAGACAGAGACAGTCTTGTGGAGGTTAGAGGACAGCTTGTAGGGGGATAGGCAGTAGGTACTTCGAGCTGCAAGACCATCTTGCCACTGGCCTTCCTTCTTAGAGCTTTATTTTTAAATTGTGTGTGCATGTGCGAGAGTGTGAGAGTGTGTGTGTGTGTGTGCGAATGCAAGTGTAAGTGTGTGTATATGAGAGAGTGTATGTGTATGTGTGAGAGTGAGTGTCTGTGAGAGAGTATGTGTGTGTGTTTGGTTCTGCACACATGGGTACAGTTGTTCTCAGAAGCCAGAGGTGTCAGATCCCCTGGAACTGGTGTCGCAGGCATCGTGGGTGCTGGGAATCGATCTGTGCATTCTGAAGGAACAAGCCACTACTCTTAACCACTGAGCCATCTTGCCAGTCCCCTCTTCTTAATTTTTTTTTAAATCAAAATTATGAAATTAGTCCTCACTGTTGGACTGATGGGAAAGAGTGAGCTTGGCAGCCTTGAGCCCCTCCGAGTCAGCGGAAGCAGACCGCTCACTCTCCCTCTCACTCTGTCTGGGGGACTGTGCTGCCTGCGGCCACTTCCTCGACAACTGAGGGGGCAGCCCCGGCTCTGAGTGGTACTCGGAAAGAAGAAAATCTTGTTTCTTTCCCATTTTAGAATATTGTTTTAATTCACAAAAACAGTCTAAATGTAAACCTGGCTGGGATTGAGACGGGAAGGGGGATTCTGGGGGCTGTGGATATCGTCTCTCGGAAAGTGTCTTGAGTCCTAAAATCTAAGACTGCCCCGCCCTGTGTGTGTGTGTGTGTGTGTGTGTGTGTGTGTGTGTGTGTGTGTGTGTGTGTGTGTGTGACAGAGACAGAGCCGCAGAGGGACTGCAGGTAGAGGACGGACAGCCCTGTCCTGTTGGTTATTCACTCCTCCTATTTGGTAAAGGGAAGGTTTGAAAAGCTGCTTCAGCTTCGAGCAGAGTGTGATGAAGACCTTGCGGTTTTCCGACCAACCTAGAAAGCATCTTGAAGGGAAGGAGGGTGGGCATTCGCCGCCGCTCCTAGGGCCCTAGTTTCTCTGGTTTTCTGGGTTTGGAGAAGCTGACGTCCACCGGTCTCGTCTGCTGATGGGCTGCAGTCTGTTCTGAGCGAGTTAGTGCTAACGGTCGCAAGTGCCCATGCGTGGGTGGTGGGCTCCACAGCAGGCACACACACTGTGGGCAGAGACTGATTGCAGGAGGCCCTGTTGTCTGCTCGCAAGAATCAGTGTGTAGAGCGCCCATGCAGGGCAGAGGGGAGAGACGGGGAGCTGGCTGACAGCGAGGAGCGCAGCAGAGCACAGCTGTGGCTGTGAGTACCGTAACCGTGTATTACCCGAATCCAGCAGAGGGCTGGGATTGCTGGGGGATGACAAACTTGATCCTAGGCTTAACAGATTATCCCAGTAGTCTTCGGAATTGACCACCCATGTGGATTAGAAATGGTCGTCTGGGGTTGAGGGTAGGATTCTAGATTCTAGGATTCTGGGCACTGGAAACATGACAGCTGCACTCAGTGACTCACATCTGTAATCTCAGTCCAAGAGCCCAAGGCAGACTGAGTACTGTGAGTTTGAGGCTAGCCTGGGCTCTATAACAAGATCCTATTTCAAAAAGACAACGAAGCAACATAAAAGCTGAAAGAACAGCAGAACTGGAGAGCAGGTCACTTCTGGGGAATGGTGAGAACTGGGGAGCAGGTCACTCCTGGGGAATGGTGAGAACTGGAGAGCAGGTCACTCCTGGGGAATGGTGAGAACTGGAGAGCAGGCCCACCTGGGGAATGGTGAGAACTGGAGAGCAGGTCACTCCTGGGGAATGGTGAGAACTGGAGAGCAGGTCACACCTGGGGAATGGTGAGAACTGGAGAGCAGGTCACTCCTGGGGAATGGTGAGAACTGGGGAGCAGGTCACTCCTGGGGAATGGTGAGAACTGGAGAGCAGGCCACTCCTGGGGAATGGTGAGAACTGGAGAGGAGGTCACACCTGGGGAATGGTGAGAACTGGAGAGCAGGTCACTCCTGGGGAATGGTGAGAACTGGAGAGCAGGCCACTCCTGGGGAATGGTGAGAACTGGAGAGCAGGTCACTCCTGGGGAATGGTGAGAACTGGAGAGTAGGTAACGCCTGGGGAATGGTGAGAACGGGAGAGAATTAGGAGGCAGGTCCACCTGGGGAATGGTGAGAACTGGGGATGGTGCAGGTCACACCTGGGGAATGGTGGTGGAGAACTGGAGGTCACTCCAGGTCACTCCTGGGGAATGGTGAGAACTGGAGAGAATTAGAGAGCAGGTCCACTGGGGAATGGTGAGAACTGGAGAGCAGGCCACTCCTGGGGAATGGTGAGAACTGGAGAGCAGGCCACTCCTGGGGAATGGTGAGAACTGGAGAGCAGGTCCACCTGGGGAATGGTGAGAACTGGAGAGGAGGTCACTCCTGGGGAATGGTGAGAACTGGAGAGCAGGGGGATGGTGAGAACTGGAGAGCAGGTCATACCCGGGGAATGGTGAGAACTGGAGAGCAGGTCACACCTGGGGAATGGTGAGGGGAAAGGGGCTTCTATGCCATGGCACCATCTCCCAGATGCTGAAATTAAGGACTTGCACCACCTCGCCTGGCAGATTTTTAGTGTTTAAAAATAAGACTTTGGGGCTGGAAAGATGGCCCCAAGCTTGACAACCAGGGTTCTTCTATCCCCAGGATACACATGGTAGAAGGAACTGATTTCTGAAGTTTCCTCTCTTACCTCCTTAGTGTGCTGTGGCATGTGTGTGCACACACAGAAGAATAAATGTAATATAAGTATATTTTATTGTATATGTATTTGTGTGTTGTGTGCCCCTTGTAATCATAGCACTCAGGAGCTGGCGGGAGATGGGGGGTGGAGAGTTAGGTCATGGCTACCCTGGATGACAGAGTTCCCAGTCATCCTCAAGTGTACTTGAGAGCTAATGAGCTGGCTCAGGAGGTCATGGTATGGATCACCAAGACTGGTGACGTCAGTGTGGTGCCCAGGCCAACAAGGTGGGAGAAGGAAGCCAGCTCCCATAAGTTCTGGCCTCCACGCCACATGCTCCACGACATACACGACACAAAGTGTGTGCATGACTGTAACATGCACACATACCTGGAATATATTATGGCTTTAGCGAGAATTACAAGGTCCTCTCATCAGCTGTCGCTTGAAGCTTCGTGTGACGCCTTCCACTCCAGCTAATGGAGTCCTGGTGTAAACAGATAGGCCCAACCTTCCAACACCGAACCCCCACCCCTTCACACCCTGCCTGACTCAGTGCCTCACCCTGCTCTGTCTCTGTGTCTGTCCTGGGACCCTCCTGACCAGTTTTCCCGAAGCTTAGTCATATCTTGTGTGGGCCTGGGCTCTCTGGCTCGTATGTGCTGTTGACCACCAGGTCCTAGCATGGAAGATAGCGTACACCATTCTACTTCTGATTGAGCATTTTCTTAAAGCAAGCAGAGGCTCAGGCAGGAGGCTGTTTCTGTCAGTGGCCTGGAGAAGCCAGCAGAGGGCCTGGTTAAGGCCAGAGCCACGGGTTCTGGTTTCTGGTTCATTGTTGTCTTCTTCTTGTTTGGACTCAGGGTCTCATTCCACGGCCTGGCTGGCCTGGGACTTGCTAACCTGCTACACAGACCAGGCTGGCCTTGAACTCGGAGGCGTTCCTGCCTCCGCTTCCTGTGTGCCGGGATTAGACCAAGGCCGCAGTCTGTGTTTTTAGCCGTTAGTTTTAGTCTTTTCTGTTTTGTGGTGCTCTTTGGTTTTGAAACTACGGCGTCATGGTGCCAGACAGACACCGTGGCCTGAGCTGTACCCTCATCCCCTCGTGATTTTTTTTAAACACTTAACCAAAGCCATTAACGTTTAAAAGCCATGGTCGTTTAGAATCTGATGTGCTTCTCACTGAAGTTTCTGGGGTGATGACTGATGCCTGAGTGTGGATACTCAGAGCTGACGCCTAGACAACCAGTCTCACACTCTGCACTTTGAAAAGTTCTGTTTTATAACAGTTTTCTGTCAGAAGAAAAATGTTGTCCTGTTTCTTGGGCTATTATCATGAAAAACAAAACAAAACCCTGGTATCTGAACAATTATTTTCACAGAGGGTTTCCAGCTCCTTTGTGGGGGTGGAGTTTCTCCTGCTGTGGCCTGGCCAGGGTGAGACAAGCACTGGCCTCTGTTGTCTATTCCATGACGATGTGCTAGACAGGTTAGAAATATTGAAGTTTGTCTTTAAAACCTGTCCAGGCCAGGGACAGGGGCATGGGGACCTCCCACCAGCACCAGTATTTCCCTGTGGGCCAGCAACATGGCTCCTCAGTGGGTACTGATGTTGCCATCAAGCCTGACAGCCCGAGTCTGATTGCTGGAGCCCACGTGGTAGAAGGAGAGAACTGATTCCCACAGTTTGTCTCCTGACCTCCACATCCATGCACACACGTGCGCGCGCGCGCGCGCACACACACACACACAGTCACATACAATAAATGAGTGTGTTAGTTATGGTGGCACTACTCACACACTTTAATCCCAGCACTCAGGAGGCAGAGGCAGCGGGTCTCTCTGAGTTCTAGGATAACCTGGTCTACATAGAGAGTTCCAGGACAACTAGGGCTACATAGTGAGACTCTTGTCAACTCAGACCCACTAGGTCATTCCTGTAGAATGTTCCTGTAGAACAGAGTCAGGGTGATGTGTTTCCAGACAGATCTCTTAGTCTGGGACCCAGGACATGTTAGAGCGCAGGCTCTCTCCCCAGCCCACTGTACCTGTACTCAGATTGTGTGTCCTGGGGTGAACAGTGCTGGCAGGGCCTCCCGCTCTGCTGGGTCTCATTCAGGACATGGCCTCTGTGACTCACACACCTGAAACTGGCAGAAAATCAGCTCTTAGACCTTGACCTGGCACTGGACATGACTTTGTAGCTACATTTTAAGGTTACATTTTACTGAGCCAGGGTTTAATTTTAATTCAGTCCAAGGGATACACATCCGTTACTTCTCAAAGGAGGCAGGAAGGGTGAGTGGTACAAACCTGTAATCCCGGGCGGAAGTGAGTTCAGGGCCAGCCTCTGAATACAAACAGAAGTATAGACACTGCCATAAAAACTTTACTCCAGAAACTAGAGCTGTGGGTCACAAAATGATCCCCATCGCTGCTGACAGAAGCCGTGCTCCTACCCCTGAGCCAACCTTTTTCAGTCACCAAGTCATAGCACACACAGCTGAGTTGTTTCCCTCGTGTGTCCTACACGCGGACTCCGCCCCAGGCGGTCACATCCTCAGTGCCCACAGAGACCAGTCTTCAGGCATGCATCAGGGAGCGTTCTAGAAAACCCAGGTAAGGTTACCATGATGACTGGGCTCACAACACAAGGCTGAAGTCCTTAGACCACAGTGCTTCCCAGGAGCCCTGTTTGCACCCCCAGTACACCCCCTTCCTTCTCCGTGTATCAGACCTCTTCACCCACTCCCTTCCCCAAACACCCACACACTTTCTGCATCCGGAACCTTCTTCCCCTCCCAATCCTGCTACCTGCTACTGCTCTTCTCATCTCTGGGGACACCTCATTTCCACAGTGAAGTCCTGCCTCCCCTGCCAGCCTCGTCAGGTCTCCCCTCGCTCTGGTTCCATATACCCGTCCTGAGCTCTAAGCGTTCCATATGGCCGTCTCCTTGAAAAGTGAGTGGGGCTGGAGAGATGGCTCAGCCCGGTTAAGGACCTGATTACTCTTCAGAGGTCTCAGCAACCACATGGTGCCCATCTGTAAAGAGATCGATTTCACTGGTGTATCTGAAGACAGCGGTGTGCTTGTATATAATAAAGCATGGTTGAAAAAGTAGTGAGTGGTTGCTTCTTCCATGGGGAAGAAGGGGTCCGTGTCACTTGAACATGGGCTAAAGTGATATTTAATCCTTTCCAAGTTGCTGGATAATTTTCGATTCATCATTGTGCGTTAGAAAGAGACTGGCTGGCAGACAGGCAGGACGTTTTGTAACCCTCCCTTAAAAACATTTCTTATCCCTCTCAACCCAAGGTTGGTTGTGAAGGTGACACTGAGTGCCCTGCGAAACCAGACCACGGCTTGCTGTGTAGCCCAGGCTGATCTTGAACTCACAGTCATCTGTGTCCACCTCCACCGCCTCAGCTATGGGTGTTGTGAACACCACCACACTCCTGTTACCAGGGCTGGAACCTAGGGCTTCATGCCCGCTAGGTCAGTGCCCTACGGTTGAACACTCAATGCCAACCTCACCGCACCCCGCTTTATTTATTCTTTTAAAGACAGGAGCTAGCCTTAACCTCGCTGTGCAACAAGTTGGCTCCTGATCCTTACGTCTGCCCCCAGTGCTGGGTTATAGGTGAGCATGTCCGGCCTGGCCTGGGGCCAGTCCTCCTGCCGCAGCCTCCGTGTAGTTGCCCATACAAGCCGGTGCCACCAGGCCTAGCTACCCTGTCTTCCTCTGAACCTGCAACGAGACAAGCTCCAGAGCCCGCTGAGGACCTGTACTGGTGTTCGCTATGCCTTCCTGCCCGTACTTTTACTGTACTGAAGTTTTTGTGTCCCAAGGTTGCTGCTTTTCAGTGTGGGCATCACTGCTCATCATCACAGTGGGTCCTGGCTCACCTCATCCGAGTGTGCTGTTAGGAGAGCTGGGAGTCTGTGTGCGAGATACACGTTTGGCTGCTTAGAAGTTTAGAAGCTTCTGGGTGGATTCCTGTCAAGGGCAGCGGGCAGAGATAGTTGGCTGAGGGATAGAGTTCTCCATGGGGTGTCCTGTCTGGCCTTGGTCAGCTCCGCTGTGGGTCTCTGGGACTCCCATGGCCTCTGGAAGTGACCTTGGCCTCCAGCTGGGCCCTCCTGGACGGTCACCTTTACACTTTACACTCACACCCTGCACCCTGGCCTGCCGCCAGCGTGTTTCTTTCCCAGTGGCTGGAAACTGATTAGCTGGGTGGGAGAACAGAGGTGCCTTTGTGCCTCTCAGTGCTTCTGAGAATTTAGAGCAAGCATTCAGAGGGAGTCGTAGGCCAAGGCAAATTATGCAGATTTGGGTTTTCTCCGTAGGGTTTCCCATGAGCAGGCATGTAAGCAGCTTGGGGGCCTTCTCGGCTTTGTGGTCTGGAATTCCCCTGGACATGTTACACGAGCTTCCACTATTGGTCGTTCTGAAATAAACAGTTCAGTGTAAGACTAATCCTAACGGCCTTTATTGAGATTTTTGCCAAAACCTCCTGCTTCAATGGATTTATTTCTCAAACCGAACTATAAAGCAACTTTCTGCCTAAGGACACAACACAGATGCTTTGTGAGATGTGGCTGGAGGGATGGGGAGACAGGGTGTCCCTAGGCCTCCGCACGTGGCCTAAGGAGCCACACACTGGTACCCCGAGGTGCCAGGAGGAACCTGGAAGTTACTGGTCTCGTAAAGACCTGGCTTCTTCTGTCTCCGGTTTTTTTGTATTTGTAAGTCCCTGAGTGGGATCTCAAGATAATGATGGGTGTCCTTGGCTGGGGCAGGTCCCTAGCTGGGGCAGGTCCACTGAGAGGGTAGCAGGATTTCTGTAGGGCCTGGGCTGTCTGTCTGTAAGGGATCTCCAGGTAGTTACTTTGCGGGTGAAGGAGCACATGGAGGTTCAGTGTTTTGGAAACAGGGCCTTGTGTGGTCCCTGGCCTTGCTGTGTAGCTGTGGATGGGTGGGCAGCCTTGGGTTCCTGACTGCTTACATGCGCCAAGCCCTGCACTCTGATTACTCAAGTATTGTTTGTCTTTGTTAATTGATTGCTTCCCGGTTGGTTTTGATTTTGGGTTTTGCTTGGTCGGTTGGCTTAGGTTTTTGCTTTTGTCACTGAGATAAGGTCCCTGGTGTAGCCCAACCCCGGCTCTAACAACTCAAATGTCCTGTTTGAGCCTCCAGAGCCTTGGGGCTCTAGGCCTGAAGACCAGACCAGCCCTGAGGCCGCTTCAGCTCTCCCGTAGTTCATTCCGTTCCCAGCCCTTCCTCCCTGATGCTCCATCTGTTTTCTGCCTTCACCTTGTGAGAGCAGTGTCTGGGGCTGTGTCTCCAGCCTGTGACATACTCAGCTGGCTCAAGGAATTCATCCTTCTGCAGGTGCACAGTAACAGGGCATGCGTCTTAATTCAGCTGCAGATGCAGGGTTAGCACATGCGTTTGTTGTGACTTACTAGTTATCAGCACTGCTGTGTGTGTGTGTGTGTGTGTGTGTGTGTGTGTGTGTGTGTCTGTCTGTCTGTCTGTCTGTGTGCATATACTCTATGCAGTGGGCACGGGGAAGTTGGAGGACAACGTGCAGGCTCTCTGCTTTACGGGTGGCTGGGCTCAAACTCCAGTCGCTAGACTTGGCAGCGAGCACCCTAGCCACTGAGCCATCTCACCAGCAACAACGGAAGTTTTACTGAAAAACAAGGCTTTCCAACATGGAGGGAAATCTGCTGGGAGCCAAGAGACATGACACAACTTAGATGGGGCAGGAGTTCCAAGTTTGCCAGAGCCCTCCCACCCCGCACCCCAGTCTGCCACAGCACTGACGTCACACCTGGTGGAAAACATGAAAGATCCCACACCTCTGCCTCTGCCCGAGTGGGGAGTGAGAGGTTCAGAGACCATGGGCAGAAGGGAGCTGATTTGCTGAGAGACAAACTGAGCACTGGCTGCATCGCGGTTAGATTGTTCCTCTTCCCCCACCCTCCCAGCTGCTGAACCGAGGGCCTCACTAGTTCCAGGCAAGTGCCCCCCACCCCCACTGCCACACCCCAGCCATCTTTCTCTCCTGAGTTCCCCTCCCCGGCCTTGTTTTGGATGTGATAAATATGCAAAGCAGAAGTGTTCTAATTAAATGCAGGAAAACATGCATTTAAAGGAGCTGTTTTAAGCAGGCAGGTTGGGGTTGGGGATTTAGCCCAGTGGTAGAGGGCTTGCCTAGCAAGCACAAGGCCCTGGGTTCGGTCCCCAGCTCTGAAAAAAAAAAAAAAAAAAAGGCAGGTTGGGATAACACTAATCCAAGCTCAGTAAAGGCAGAGGCAGGAGGATTGCTCCAGCATGGCCAACCTAGTCTGCAGCGTGAGACTGTATCTCAAGTTTGTTTTCTTTCCCCTTCAAAATAGGGTTTCCCTGTGTAGCTGTCCTGGGGTTCACTCTACATGTAGAGCAGAAACTCAGAGATTCTGCCCTGCCTCTGAATGCTGGGATTAAAGGCGTGCTCCATCACCCTGCTAAGAGAGAGTTTATTTTCAAGTAGCTGGTGTCAAATCATTTTTATTCTGGCTGGAGAAGTGGCTCAGTTGGGAAAAGCTCTGGCCGCTCCTCCGGAGAACCCAGGTTCTATCCCGCACATGGCCCACAAGGTGTGACTCCAGTTCCAGGGGACCCAACGCCCATTTCTGATCTCTGAGGGCACCAGGCACACATGTGGTACATATGCACACACACAGGCAAAACTCCCATACGTGCAAATATATTTTTAAAAGATTTAAAAATTCTGAGGGGATCTCATGCCATTGAGGCTGGTGTTGAACTCAGTATGTAGCTGAGGCTGCCCTTGAACTCCTGATCTTCCTGCCTCCGCTGCACAAGAGATGGGTTTGCAGGTGTGGGTACTAAATATGTGTACATGTTTGCCAACAGTGTGCACACAGAGGTCAGAGAACAACTTCTGAGAGTTGATTCTTTTTCCACCATGTGGGTCCTGGAAACCAAACTCACGGCATCAGGCTTGGCGGCAAGCTCCTTTACCACTGAGCCCTCTCGCCAGCCCAAGCCTGATGATGTGCTAACATTAGAGGTAAATCCTGTAACCCCAGCTTTTCAGAGACTGAGGCAGGAGGAGGATTGCCTTGAGTACCAGGTAACACCCGGGGGGTGAGAAGAAATGAAGTTGTAGCCAGGAGTGGTGACATACATAGTCCCAGTGTGTCAGCTGCCTGGGTGACAGAGGCTGGCCTGGCAGTGTGAGCCTCTTCACCTGAGAAGATTTTGGTTTTGAACTTGAGCTCTCCTGCCTTCTGTCTTTGGCCCCTAAGCGTGGGGATGACAGCAGGTGTGTGGGCCGTGCTTGACTGTCAGAATTTCACCGCTCACTTAAGTAGTTCAGTAGTTAGTGACGTTTGCGATGTGTGATGGGGCCCTCTAGTGTCCTCTGAGGGTATGGCAGTCACCCGTGCAGCTCTCTGCTCTGGCTGAGTAGCTGACACCCGGAGGCTGATCTTAGGCGCTGTCTGCTGGGTCAGCTGCAGGCAGGCGTGTTTCTTGGTGGGTCTGTAACCGTCCTGCGTTTGCTTTCTCCAAGCAGAAGAAGCCGACTACAGCGCCTTTGGCACGGACACCCTGATCAGGAAGAAGAACGTGCTGAGCAACGTGCTGCGCCCCGACAACCACAGGAAGAAACCGCACATCGTCATCAGCATGCCGCAGGACTTCCGGCCCGTGTCATCCATCATCGATGTGGACATCCTCCCGGAGACGCACCGCAGGGTCCGTCTGTACAAGTACGGCACAGAGAAGCCCCTGGGCTTCTACATCCGGGACGGCTCCAGCGTCCGTGTGACGCCGCATGGTTTAGAGAAAGTTCCCGGGATCTTCATCTCCAGGCTCGTCCCCGGGGGCCTGGCCCAGAGCACGGGCCTGCTGGCTGTCAATGACGAAGTTCTAGAAGTAAATGGTATAGAAGTGTCAGGCAAGAGCCTGGACCAGGTGACTGACATGATGATAGCCAACAGCCGTAACCTCATCATCACGGTGCGGCCGGCCAACCAGAGGAACAACGTGGTGCGTAACAGTCGGACTTCCGGCAGCTCCGGCCAGTCCACCGACAACAGCCTCCTGGGCTACCCACAGCAGGTGGGGGCCAGCTTGGAGCCAGAGGACCAGGACAGCGATGAGGACGACATCATCATTGAAGGCAGTGGTGAGCCGCAACAGATCCCGAAGGCCACCCCGGAGGCCCTGAGCCTGGAGTCCCTGACGCAGATCGAGCTCAGCTTTGAGTCGGGGCAGAACGGGTTCTCCCCTCCCCAGGACACGAGCCTGGTGGCTGCCCCCAGCAGCCTGGACACCGAGTCGAAAAGCCGAGCTCCGGATCAGAAACTCTTAGAGGAAGACGGAACAATCATAACGTTGTGAGTCGCCACGCTGTCCTCTGAGTGAGGATGTGAGGGACGGTGTGTGAGTGTGGCACAAGACTGATGCTGTGGACCTCCGGGCTGTGATACTCCACGACAGCCTTAGTGTGGCTGGGATGGGGTGGGGCGTCTACCACGCCGGCGAGTGTGAGCAGGGCCACAGAGCGGGTGCTGCTTCTCTGACTGAGACCTGCCTGGAGCCGGGCTGCGGTGGCCAGTGTCCGCCTGCCTGCAGGGCCCGCTCTTTGCCCTCTGTGAAGTCTGATTGTCTGTTAGCCACTGGGAACCTCAGTTCTTAGATTCCCAGCGTTGATGTTTTCTGACTTTAAAATGCTCCTCTGTTAACTGTGACAATTTATTTTTTCCATGTGCAGTTTTTGTTCTGTCTTCCTGTTTTCTAAGCCGTTAGCCGGCCATGTTTAGGGGCCTCTCCCTGGCCCTGGAGTCACCTGTTGTCCTCACCCTGGGGCTTTACAGTTGCAGGGTGTCCTAGTCCTTTGCCCCCCGTCCACGGTGTGAGTGAGTGTGAGTGTGTACATGTGTGTGAGTGAGTGAGTGTGAGATGCAGTGCAGTTAGCTGGCTCCCACACGCTTCCAGTGTACCAGGCAGTGTGGATTGCTTTGGATAAAAAGGCCCCCGGGTTAAGAGACTTACACACGGTACAGATGTGCACTTTGTATTCAAAAGACGGAGTTTTCTTCCTGGGGATTCTAGGGTGCTGCCTGCATTTGGGGAAGCCCGCATCAGTTCACCACTCACAGGGGTGGTGGTTATTTGAGTCTATTTATTCTTTCCCGTGCGTCCACTCAGGATGAGGGAACCGCAGTTGTCTTCCCTTACCTGGCTGCCTCGTGCTGCCTGCACAGCCACTGAGGTCCACACGCGTGGGCTCAGACTGCCCGAGGCCCTGAGGCGGACAGTTATTTATTTCCTAACCTGACGGTGGGCGAGCGTGGGCACCTCCCAGCTCTGAACTATGACTCCAAGATGAAGGACTTTATCCTCCGTAGTAGGAGCCGGCAGAAATGAAGTCTTGATCCAATGAAGGGCGCCGGACGCCATCGATACTCAACGTGGTATCTGCAAGCGCCTGGCTGAGGCTGGGTGCAGCGGCCCAGCCAGCGACCGTTGAATTCACTGAGTCCCTCCTCTCACGGCACCGCCACTTGCTGACAGCATCCCCCCTGACACTGCACACCATGCAGTGCGGCCCTCGGGTGGAGGCACAGAAGGCTCAGTTGCACACACATTCGCGGTGCATGGGCTCAGCGTTGTAAGTAGAGATATTTCACATGCTACCTCTCTCTCTCTCTCTCTCTTTTTTTTTTTTTTTTAACAGAGTTTTAACATTAGAACTTTTCTCTTGGGGAAGAAACACTTCAGGGCTTGACTTTTTTGTACAAATTTTAACTGTAAAATGCAGAATTTCTCTTCTGTCTGAAAATGGAGATCGCTGCTGGTGTGGATTTTAATTTAAAGGACAATAGCGTTAACAACGAGGTCGTACCAATGAAGGGAGTGGTCAGTAGACCTCCATGAGCCAGCGGATCTTGGCTATGGGGGTCCCATCCTGTTGGCTCAGTTCTTGAGGCTCCTTAGAACACAGACGTAAGTGTCAGCGGCTTAGCGTGCAGATCTGTTGTCCCGGATGTCGAGCCTCACTGTGAATTCTGTTCTGTCCTCAGTCATCAACTCTGTCAACCAGATGCTGTGCTGTTGTGAACCGTGAATTTTCTAATTAAATTTTACATGCTATAACATGATTTTTTTACATGAATGATACTTTGTTTAAACTACTAAATGTCAGTATTTTACTACAATTTTATTATAAAAATGTACATTATCACTAAATGAACTTTGATTTTGAAAATCAAGTTAGCTTTAGTTCCATATTATTTTTTACAAATAAAAACGGACTTGTATAAAGGCTACTTCCTTGTCTGACGTTCTATGAGGCGCACCTAATGAGGCATCCTTAGTTACTGCACTGGGAGTGACACTGGGTCACCACTGATCCCTTAACCCTTTTCCAGGGCTAAGTGCTGCGCACCAGGCCCCAGTCACCACATTCCCCACCTGGAGCCACACCAGGCCTCTGTTTTACATTTGTACTTTGAATAGTCCAGGCTAGCCTCCAACTCATGACACTCGGCCTCTTGGAAGTGGGATTTCAGGCACAGGCCATGCGGCCATCCCTGGGTTGTTTTGAGGTTTTTTTTGTTTTGTTTTGTTTTGTTTTTTAAATTTTAGGCCAGGCCCAGTGACAGGCCTTTGAGGTCCAGCACTCAAGAGGCAGTCTGATCTCTGTGAGTCCCAGGCTAGCCTAGGCTACACAGAAAGGACATGTGCTATTAAGATAAAGTATTTTGTATGTGTGAGCACAAGTGTATTTGTGTATGTGTGGGTGTTGGGCCCCATCTCGATTGTGGAGGTCAAATGACAACTTCTAGGAGTCGAACCCCTCCTCATGTAGTCTAGGTTAGCCTGTTACGAATACTCCCGCCCTTGCCTGCTGTGTCCTGGGTTCTCAGAGGCCTGTGCCCAGTTGTCAAAGGGTGGTTTGCCTTTTCTCTTTAGAATATTTTGTTATTTGACTACAGTTTTGGGGAAGGGGGGTGGTTTTGTTTGATATCTGAGGGCAGTTAGTTTGAGAAAGTTCTATAGCCTCAGGCTAGCCTTGAACTCGTGAAACTAGCTTTTCCTGCCTTCGCTCCCAGGTACTGGCATTTCAGGCATGGGCCACAGCCTTGTCTCATGTTTGTGTTCTGGTTTTAGAACCTGATAGGTGACCAGACTGGCCTTGAACTCACCTGCCTCTACTTCCTGAGTGCTGGGATTAAAGTCACGTGTGCCACGAATGGTCTCTTGGGGTTTTCTTTTGAGAGCTTACTGCATAGCTCAGGTTAACCTTGAATTTGACATTGTTCTGACTCGGGGGTTGGGCCCCAGGTGTATGTATCCTTTATTTTGTGGGCTGGGGTAGGTGGCAAGTGCATAGAGGTCAAAGGACAGCTCCTAAGAATTTAAGTCTCCATCCACATGGGTTCTGGGAATCCAGTCTAAACAGTAAGCACTTCTAGCACCAAGCCATCTTGCTAGCGGCTGGTATGAATGAATATACTGGCTTGTGTGGGTGAGTTTCTGCACTTGGTGATTATTTCCTCTGGCCCAGGACTGAATCATGCCCTGTACCACACGAGAGTGTGAGTAGTGTGGTGGTCACGGGCCTGCACCAGGAGGCTCTAGGTGATTTGGACCAGTGAGAGCTGAACAGCTGAGTCCTACTGAGAAACAGGCAGAGAGACCCTGTTTCAAAAAAAAAAAAAAAAAAAAAAAAATGCAGACAGTTCACCGGAGAGAAGACTTCCGCCACTGTGTTACTGATTTAAAACATCAATGTTTGCCTGACCTGGTAACACAGGGTTGTCATTCTAGCTACTGGGGAGGCTGAGGCAGGAGGATTGCAGTTCAGGGCCAGTCTGGACAGCTTCGGTAAACAGGGCTGGGATGTCAGTGGTGGAGAGCTAGCCTGATGTGCACACACTTATAGGTTTGGCCCCTAGTACCAAAAAGTAAGTGGGGCCCTGAGGCCGAGGCTCATTCAGTAAAGAGTTGGTCATTCAGGCAGGAGGACTTAAGTTAGAGCTGTACAGCCCTGACTGCAACTGGCTGACCCGTAACTTCAGTGGGATCAGTTCCCAATTCAGTAGGCGACCTTGTCTCAGAGAAATAAGATGTAGGGCCAGCAAGATGGTTTGGTGAGTAGAGGTGCTTGCTGCCAAATCTTCACAATTCGGGTTCAGTCCCCAGAACCCACGTAATGGAGAGAACCAATTCCTTCAAGTTGTCCTCTAACCACAAACACAAGTGCTTTTCTTGGTCGATTGGTTTTGGTTTTCCAAGACAGGGTTTTTCTGTGTAGCTTTGGCTCACCTAGAACTTGCTCCATGCTGGAGATAAAGGTGTGCGTCACCATAGCCAGCACAAATCCTTATAAGTAAGGTACAGAGCAATTGAGAAGACATTCGATGTTAACTTCAGACCTCTGCATATACGCTCGCACATATGTATATGCGTGCTGTCGTGTGCATACACGAACATTGTGCATATCATATGTGTATGCGTGAACATGTGCATGCCACAGACATGCACACAACCATTAGTGGCCGGTGACTACAACCTAGGCAGGGCCCTCCCTGCTTCCTCCTTTCTGTCCACTTAGCCTTTCTCTTAGGCAGGTTTCCTCCTTTCGGAGAAGGTGGCCTACAAACCCATCCCGTTCCATTCCTCAGTGTCTTTGACCCACCCTGTGCCTGAACCAAGCAAGCCCAGTGATGTTACTGCCCTGGCCTGGGACACAAGGCTAACCTTGGTGGTGTGTTCCCTCACACTGGGGTACTAGGATCTTGGGAAGAAGGTTCAAGTTCAGACACCCTGCCTCAATACAACAAAAATAAGCAATGTACCAGAAACGGGGGCTGGAGAGATGGCTCAGTGGTTAAGAACACTGGCTGCTCTTCTAGAGGACCCAGGTTCGGTTCCCAGCACCCATGCCTGGCAGCTCAGAAGAGCTTGTAACTCCAGCCCTAGGGGATCCAGGGTCCCCTTCTAGCCTCTGTGGGCACCCACACATGTGACATTCACTTATGGACACAAATCTCATGTATAAAATAGATAAATATCCCTCTGCACTGGGCGGGAATATGTAGTGCTATTTATTTATTTATTTATCTATCTATCTATCTATCTATTTATTTATTTATTTATTTATTCATTCATTTATTATGTATACAGTGCTCTGCCTGCATATATGCCTATACACCAGAAGAGGGCGCCAAGATAGCATTACGGATGGTCGTGAGCCACCATGTGGCTGAGAATTGAACTCAGGACCTCTAGAAGAGCAGTCAGTGCTCTTAACCACCGAGCCTTCTCTCCAGCCTAGTGCTAAATTTTCTTTCTGGTTCTTATGTCTTCGGGTTGCAGTGGGACAGGGCAATTAGAGCTGGCAGATGGGGGCCCTGAACCCCTGAAGCAGAGGGTTCTGGGTAACAATGCCTGGCCTGGAGCAGACAATATAGATCAGGCTGGTTCCATCTTGAGTGCCGGAACTGTAGGTTTGAGCCACTGTGCTTTGTCCTTTAACATGAGGACAGGGTCTCCTGTAATCTAGACTGGCCTCAAACTCACTAAATACCCTTGGGTGACTTTGAACTCCTAATCCTCCTGCCTCTGCTTCTCAAATGTCTGGAATTATAAAACATGAACCACCAGACCTGGCTTTTTTCTTCCTATCCTCCCGGTAATTGAACTCAGGGACTTGAGCAGGAAAGGCAACACTAAAGCCTGGATTTCATTTCCACTTGGGTCCTTGGCTGGCTCTATAGACAAGGCTAGCCCCTGGTATCGCTGACATTCTCACGGCAGCAACTCAGATCAGTCTGGAGCAGTCCTGGCCTGCCGATCAGCAAGGTGCAGGAATGTGGCCCTTCAGAAACAGTTCTGATGGCGCCGTCAAGTCCTCAGAGCAGGGCAGGAGTCGCCGAAGGCATGCAGTGATCCCCAGAGAACCCCAGGCTGCATGGCTGTGCTGTGTCATCTGCCAGGAGACAAGCCAGCGTCCGACCCAGTACAACCCACTGATGCTTATCAGTACGGCCTTCTTCTCTGTCCAGATTCCCAGAATGCTCCAGGACATGACAAAGAGCACTCAGACCGTCCTTCCTAAGGCCCGAGGAGGCTGCTCTCCACTCAGGCATGAAGCTTCTAGAACATAACCGGCTCCCAGGTTACCTGGCCAGGAGGGACTGAGATGGGAGGAAGCTATTTCCAGCCCTCAGCTGTTTGTCCCCGGTTTGTGCCCTCACGGACTGTCCGAGTATGTGCTTAGTGACTCGGAACTAAATCATTAACTTAGCAGATAGCTGGAGAGACGCTGAGAGCCCGCCTTCCAGGGATCCAGGACAATCCTGAACGAGGGTCACAGTGCCAGGCGGGCTTCTTGGGGAGATGTGAGTAGCCTTTGCTGCGATTGGAATCAGAGCAGCTGGAACCCAGCAGTCCACCCAGGGAACCAGACAAAGAGTGATTATTTCTTTGGGTGGATCATGGGGGAAACTGGTTTCAAAACACCGGCGAGGCGGGGTGGTGTTAGGGGAGGCTCAGCAGGTAAAGGCACTTGCCAACAAGCCTGTTTGATCCCCCAGGATCCACATAGTGGAAGGAGAGAACTGACTCCTAAAAACTGCCCTCTGACCTGCAGATATGTATCATACCTTACACGTATGTAAGTAGATGCCAAAAGATAAAAGGACATGGACCTGGGGGCAAGCATGACTTGCTTACCTAGAGTCTACATGGTCCTGAGTCCCATCACCAGCACAGCATGACCCAGCATGTTGAGACATGCCTGGATGGCCAGCATTCTGGAGGTTAAGGCCAAAGGGTCAGGGGTTCAAAGGTCATCCCTCAGCTACATAGCAGATTTGAGGCCTGCTTGAGCTACCTGAGACCCTATCAGTAAACAACATAACAAATAGACTTAGTCAGGAACGAGGGTCCATACTTGTAATCCTGGCAGCTAGGAAGCTGAGGCAGGAGGATTGTGAGGTGGAGGTCACATTGCACTACAGGAGCACCCGTCTCAAAACCAGACACACACTTTTCTTCATTTATTTTTGCTCTCTCTCTCTCTCATCTCTTATTTAGGGAAGGGAGAGTACGCATGCCATTTGTGAAGTCTGCCTCTCCTCCATCTTTTTTGTCTTGTTTTGGTTTTGTTTTTCGAGACAGGGTTTCTCTGTGTATTCCTGGTTGTCCTGAAACTCAATCTGTAGACCAGGCTAGCCCCGAACTCACAGAGTGATATCAGCCTGCCTCTGCCTCCTGAGTACTGGGCTTAAAGCGCTGGCCACCACCAGCCCGGCTTTCGTACTCAGTCCGTAGAGCCATCCCTACACAGTGAGCCCTCTCACAACAGAATAGTCTTTTACTTATTGGGAGTGTCTGTGTTTTCGCCGCTGTATCACGTGTGGAGATCTGAGGGCAGTTTGTGGGGGTCTGCTCTCTCTCCCTTATGTAGATCCAGGAGAAGGGACTTGGGTGATAAGGCTCAGCTGGGCAGAGGTGCCTTTAACCACTGAGTCGGCCCAATTTCTGATCGGAACATTTTGAATTGTGTGCTCGCTCGCTGGCTCTCCCCTCTCCCCTCCCCTCCCCCCTCCCCCTCCCTCCCTCATTCCCTCCCTCCCTCCACTTGGATGTGAAGTTAAGCTTCCTGCAACAACACACACTGACAGGAAAAGCTCTCCCCACTGTGGTCCCAGCCCCTGTGGAAAGCCGCAGGAAAGCCTGTGTGACTCTGCGGCATCCCAGGAGCCTGTTCCCTGGGAGCTGGCCTCAGTGCCCTCCTCCCCAGGAGACCTTGGCTTGTGTTCCCAGTGCCCGTGCCCAGTGGGGCTGGCGTGTGCCTCCAACAGCCGGGCACGCAGAGCCAAGGGAGCCGGAGAAAATCCGCGGTAAAGGGAGCCGCGCCAGCAGCAGCCAGGCTGGGCAGCAGGCCAGGCGAGCCAGGCGCCTCCCGCCTCCACTCCTGAAGTGCAGACATCCTGCTGGGCTACCCACTTGCTATGGGGCTCCCAGGGGAACTCAGACCCCTCAGAAACCCTGTGTACAGCCTTGAAACCAGTGTGTGGAGCCGAAGGATATGGTCCTGATCCGTAAGGCTGATGGGACAGAAGCGAAGGTGGCGCTGCCCTCCCTCACCTGGCTGAAGACAAAGGTCACCCTGCCGGGCTCTCAGTGCCACCAGTGTGCCCTGCATCGGTGTCTTGGAGGTCTTGGTGCCTGTTCCACAGCCCAGGAAGATGAATAGACTGATTCGGCTTCCGACCGCAACGGTTTTGTTTTTTTTTTTTTCATTCCTCATTTAGCTGTGCTAAGACAAACCATGCTTAAGAGCGGATGAAATATTTAACAGCAGTCATACATAATTCATGGTCCGGCTGACGCTCCTTTCCGGCCCTCAGCCTAGCCCTCGTTAGGGTTGCTCAGACACCGGCCAACCGTCTTGTGTCCTTGACATCTGCCCAGCTTGACTTTTCTTCCCGACGCTCCTTGTCCATTTTTCTTGTTGACAGGTAGATATGATCATGTCCCCTTGGTTTTTATTCTCCATGCTTGACACCTAATGGGGGGCTTCACACGGTAGGAAAGAAGTCCCCCTCCTGCCGCTGAGCCCTGAGTCACAGACCAGTGCCCAACAGTGTTTTATCCATAGCGCAGTCCACTTCACGGCCCCAGCAAAAACTTCAGAAACCTGTGTGGCCCTTGGGTGTGTGTGGGCTTCAAAACAAAAAAGAACCAAAAGGAAGGAAGGAAGGAAGGAAGGAAGGAAGGAAGGAAGGAAGGAAGGAAGGAAGGAAGGAACTGGGGGCGAGTGAGGTGGGCGAGTGAGGTGGCCCCGTAGGTGAAGGCGCTGCTGAAGACTGAGTTCAGTCCCTAGGAGCAAGCAATACGGTAGAAGAATAGACGCCCTCAAGTTGATTTCTGACCCCCCACATGGTAGGTGTACCCCACACCCCAACACACACATAACTCATAAAATAAGCGTTAAAAAGTTAAATACCTGTGTTTAGTTTCATGTAGTTTGACACAGGGTCTTAGGTGTCCCAGGCTAGCCCAAAACTCAGTCCACAATGGAGGATGGACCTTGACCTTCTGACCCACCCCACTCCCACCTCTGGAGCACAATCTTCTCCAATCCGTGTTGTGCTGGGGATGGGACCCAGGGCTTAACCTGAGGGAGGTGGGGCGAGGCAAGCGCTCTTCCACAGAGCCATGGCCCCTAGCCTCATCCCTAACTGCATTCCTGCATAGGAATGGAAAAAGGAAATCAGCCAAGGGTGGTGGCACAGCTGTGAGACCAGCTCTCGGGAGGCGGAGGCAGGAGAATCTGAAGTTCAAGGTGCTCCTCAGTTCCATAGCAAGTCTGAGGCCAGCCTGGGCTGCAAAGGATGCTGTTAGGAAGGGGGGGAGGGAGGGAGGGAGGAGGAGGAGGGAGGAGGAAGGAAGGGAGGAGGGGAGGCAGGAGGGAGGAAAAAAGAAGGGGAAGGAAAGGGAGAAGAAGGAAAAAGGAAGGAGGGAGGAAGGAAGGAAAGGAAGGAAGGGAAGAGGGAGGAGGGAGGGAGGGAAAGAGTGGGGGGGAAGTTTCCCTTTTCTTTCCAAAAACAGCATCTGCTTCCACCTCCTCCTCCGGGAATTCTCCCGAGGAGACACTGTACGAGCGCAGAAAGCAGTGTTCACCGCAGCCCAGCACTGCTGGGTCAACAGTAACCAGAAAGAAAAGCAAGGTTTCCCAGAAGGACAGCCGTGTGAAACAGCCACACAGGCTCTCACGGAACACAGCCCTCTAAGAAAGCAAGCTTACCCACTATTCCTCCATGCTGTGCTCCTGATGCTGCCAAACATGTGCATGATACAAGTGCACGCTGGGTATCTGGAGCATTTACCTCTGTTTGGGTTGCATGGTTCATTTGGTTTCTTTTGGAGAAGGTCTCACTATGTAGCACAGGTTAGCCTCCAACTTATAATCATCTGTCTGCCTCGGCCTCCCTGGGGATAGAATTACAAGAATGAACCAAAGGCTGGAGTCGCATGGACATCTGTGCATTGTGACTTTTTTTATTTTTACATGTTAATGTATTTTATTATGGGTGTATGCACGCATGTGGTGTATGTGGTGGGTGAGAGGCTGTCTTGGTTAGGTTTCTATAGCTGTGACCAGACACCATGACCAAGGCAACTCTTACAAAGGACAGCATTTAATTGAGGCTGGCTTGCAGTTTCAGAGGCTTAGTCCGTTATCGATTGTCATGGTGGGAAGCATGGCAGAAGCCACGGCAGGGGGCACGCATGATGCTGGAGGAGTTCTACATCCAGATCCTCAGGCCACACAGGCAGCAGCAGAAGAGAGAGACACTGGGCTTGGCTTGGGCTTTTGAACTTCAAAGCTCACCCCCAGCAACACACCTCCTCCAAGACCACACCTCCTTTTTTTTTTTTTATTGGTTCTTTTTTTCGGAGCTGGGGACCAAACCCAGGGCCTTGTGCTTCCTAGGCAAGTGCTCTACCACTGAGCTAAATCCCAACCCCTTTTTTTTTTTTCTTTTCTTTTTTTTTTTTTTTTGGAGCTGGGGACTAAAACCTAGGGCCTCGAGCTTGCTAGGCAAGCGCTCTACCACTGAGCTAAATCCCCAACCCCCAACACCTCCTTTTTTAATAAAGATTTTATTTATTTATTTCAAGTATGTGGGTATATTGTCGCTGTCTTCAGACACACCAGGAGAGGGCATCGGATCCCATTACAGATGGTTGTGAGCCACCATGTGGTTGCTGGGAATTGAACTCAGGACCTCTGGAAGAGCAGTCAGTGCTCTTAACCACTAGGCCATCTCTCCAGCCCCTATTTTCTCTTTTTTTAGACAGAGTCACACTATGTAACCCTAGCTGGCCTTGATCTGTCTGCCTCTCCCTTCCAAATGCAGGGATTAAAGGTATGGGCAATGTGGGCCACCATACCCAGCTTTTTTTTCTTTATTTGGACAGTTTCAAGTAGCCCAGGTTAGTCCTCCTGCGGTCTCTATCCAACAGTTGTTAAAGCCCTGATCCTCCTGCCTCCACCTTCGAGCGCTAGGATTTTGGAGTGAATCATTTTGTGTGTGCTGAGAACAGAACCAAGCTCTGTGCACAGCAGGCAGGTGTACATAGTGACGACATCCCAGCCCTGCACCACACATTTTAAACAGAAGGGGTCTCTAGGGACTGAGTCATACCTCAGCGATGCAGTGAAGAAGGAAAGCCCATCAAACTTCAGCAGCTTGAGACGAGCCACTGTCTGTGTCAATAGGGACACATCCTTGATCGAGACAGACAATGCTCTCTGCAAAAGCAGCAGCTCTCTGGCGGAGTAGGCTCTGCCATCCTGTCCAGGCGAATAAAGGGGGCGGGGTGGCACTCAGCGTGTCAGGCGCTTGCTGCAAGGGTGACAATGGAAGTTCAAGTCCCTTGTGCTCAGTATGTGCCAGCTGGATGCAGCAGCTGCCTGTCATCCCAGTGTTTGGGAGGCAGAAACAGGATCCCTGGAGCGAGCTAGCGGGCTAGCCTAGGCAAACAGCAAGACTGGGATTCTAGTAAGAGACCCTGCCTCGGAGAATAAAGGGGAGAGCCATCCAGAAAGACTTCCAACATCAGCCTCTGGCCTACACACACGCACACACACACACACACACACACACACACACACACACACACATACACACACACCAGGCTCACCTGTACACATACACCAACATGTATAAACATGTATGCACACAAATATCATACACATATAAAAAGAATCATCTTTCTGAGGCTATCAGAAATTCTATGATCAGGGCTGGAGAGATGACTCAGTGGTTAAGAACACTGACTGCTCTTCCAGAGGTCCTGAGTTCAAATCCCAGCAACCACATGGTGGCTCACAACCATCTGTAATGGGATCTGACGCCCTCTTCTGGTGTGTCTGAAGACAGTTACAGTGTACTTATACATAATAAATAAATAAATCTTTTTTAAAAAAAGAAATTCTGTGACCTTCTACTCAACATTTTGAGAAGAACCACAGTCAGTTCATCACACTGACCTGCTCAGACTTTGCATGGGCCAGATCCCCCAAGTGTGCATGGTAAAATGGCCCAAGGCACTCCCTGCCAAGCCTGGTGACCTGTATGGTAGAAGGAGAGAGTGAGCTCTGACAGACTGTCCTCTGACCTCCACATTCATACCGTGACATGCATGTGCCTGCCCCTCCCCCAACACGCACATGGGTACACATCATAATCCCTGACTTCCCAGGAGGTTTGTCACACCGGGGATCCTGGGTCACTTTTATGTCCGAGACAGACTCCCATGCACACTACTCTATGTCATTTTTACTCCAGGCACAAGCTCCATCTGTGTCAGAGGACACATGGGAGACGCTGCCACCTCTTTTGCCTGTTCTAACCCTCATGGATTCAGAGGGAAAGGAGTCTGGGACCAGGGTGGGTCGAGTGTCGTGACTACAGGCTGGGCCGGGCAAGGCTGGGGCCCCCCTCCAGGTGCACACGGAGTGTAGGATGCTTGAGTGACAGCACAGATGTTAGCTGCAGCCCAGACTCCTTGAACACCTGCTGCTCTTGGCCACTTGTCCAAGCAGATCACAGTGACACCACCTATCTCCTTCTGGGGCCAGCTGGAGTGAACACCACTGCCATCTTCCAACTAAGTCTCTCTCCCTCTCCGGGTTCTCAGCTCTCTGATGAAGAGCCTGCCTGATGACATCAGCGTGCCCTAGACAAGCAGCTTTGATGAACTCCCAAGCAACTAATTGAGCCACCACCCAGGCTCTGAGAGGATGCCATACCAAATATGTCCACCAGGGGGCAGAGATGCCCGGGACCGAGTAACAATTTGCCATCTTGGCTCTCCAGAGCACAGCACCAGGCGTCTGTTCTGAGCCTGACAGGGACCGACCAGCTTGCACAGTCTGGTGGAGCATCATGCTTCTGGTTCACTTGAATCTCCTCATCAGCTTCAGGGACCACTATGGCCCCAATGCATGCTGGTTAGCCAAGACCCTGCCTGGCAGGTTCACAGTTACTTTGTGTCCTGGCCAACTTTGCCCTGTCTTGAAAACACCAGCTGTTCACTCCACTCCCAGAGGGTGAGGCTCCCTGTCTGCCAGACACCCTTGGATGCCATATACGGGTGAGCACGCAGCACTCCTTCGAAAACCGATAAGCTGCCGTACAGCACTGAAGGAAATGAGACACAGAGAGGTTAATCAATTCTACCAAGGTCACACAGGATGGCTGTGCACCCAGTATTTGAACCTACATAGGCTGAGTCTACCCACTGTGTGGTGGCTACCAGAAATGGTTCCCTCCAAAGTTACCTGCTATATTCAAGGGGCGCTAGGTAGGTGAGATAGCCCATACCTTTAGTCCTGATACTCTGAGGGCCAGGGCTACTTAAAGAAACAATGTTGGAAAAACAAAGTATAAAAAGGAAGAGGAGGAGGAGGAGGAGGAGGAGGAAGGTGTGTACCTGCCAGAGCACAAGAACAGAGGTCAACTTGCAAGCGCCAGTTCTCTCCCTCCACCATGTGGAAGTCCAGCTTGAGAGCCAATGAGTTTACTGGGGTTTCAAATCTGTGCCTGGGTGACCCCCAAACCAGCTGCCGAGTCACTAAAATGCCTCAGCCCGGCACGTGAGTTACTTTTCTGTTGCTATGACCAAAAGCCACTTAAGGGAGAGGGAAGAGTTTGTCTTTCTTCCAGAGGACGGGTCACGCAGTGGCCACAGGAGGCCAAAGAAGGAGGCTTAGGGCTCTCGAGTCCCAGCTGCACACAGGAAACAGGAAGAACAAACTGGAAGTGGGGTGAGACTGTAACCCTCCATCTGACCTACTTCCTCTGGAAGGGCTGTGCCTCCTGATGGTTCCATAGCTCCCCACCACCAAACAGCGCCACCAACTGGAGAACAAGTGTTCAAATACATGAGCCTGTTGGGGGCATTTCTCATTTAACCGCCCGTGTGGGTGACATCTTCCTTATGGCCTGGCCACATAGATGGAGTCCCTGTAGTTAACTGCCCATCTTCTATATGATCTCTTCCTTTCTTTTCTTTTCATTTTTCCTTTCCTTTTCTTTCCCAGGACAAGGCTTATCTGTGTAGCCCTGCCTGGTTGTCTTGGACTTGCTTTGTAGAGCAGGCTGGCCCTGAAGTCACAGAGATCCACCTGCCTCTACCTCCTCAGTGCTGGGATGAAACCTGTGTGTTTCTTGGCTTCTCTCTTTTTTTTTTTTTTTTTTTCTTTTTTTTCGAAGCTGGGGACCGAACACAGGGCCTTGCACTCGCTAGGCAAGCGCTCTACCACTGAGCTAAATCCCCAAACCCCTGGCTTCTCTTAAGATCACATGCTACCGGGACAGAATTACATCCAGCTGGAGTGGGCTGGAATCTCAGTTGAGAGCTAAGGACTCTCCCTACACCCTTCTGAGGTGGATCAGCAACAGACCTTACTTGAGGGCCCCCAGTGAAGAGTTGCAGCTGCTCTGATGAAGATGGCAGGGGCTCCTAGGCATGATGGGACTTCATTCCTGGGGTCAGACTCTTCCAGGTTGGGACTGGTCTCTCACGGACTAGTTAGGAAGGTGACTGCAATGCTCAACCTCTCCAGGCCTCAGTTTCCAACTCTGGTCAATGGGGACATGGCAGGGCTGACACTACACTGGTGTGATGGGAATAGTGCCTGGCACACGGGGACACTTGGGCCACCAGTGTGATGCCACTTGCAGAGCCTAGAAGTGCCACAGGTGAGTGAGCCCAGAACCACACACACACACACACACACACACACACACACACACACAGACGCACGCACGCACGCACATGCACACACAAACACACCCCTCCCCCAGAATAAAGAAATGCAAAGAAAGTTTAAATCTACACATAAAAAGGAGTGCCCACTGGGTCCACAATTTGTGAGTTTTTCGTTTCTCCTCTCTTTGAAATAGCATCATATACATATCAAGGCCTCGAACTTTCAATGTAACCTAGGAACGCCCTTGAATTTCTGATGCTCCTGTCTCCACGTAAACTGGGCACATTGCTGCCCTGCACCACGGCAGGACTTCGATAGACCTGGAGGCTGAAGTCTGAGTTGAGAGAACCTTGAAAGGCAGATTGGCCACTGTGTCTTTAGAGGTGAAGCTAGAAGATGGGGGAGTGGAAGGGCGTGACCTGGGGCCCAGCTCCGAGCTCCGGGGGTCTCCACGCTGGGCAGAGGCTGGGCAGGCACCCCAACTCTACCCTACGTATCGCCACCCCACCCCCACGTCCATCCCCAGGCCTTGCTGTGTCCCCGCCCCCACCCACAGGAACCTCTAAAACCCGCTGCAGTTCTAAGACAGCTTGGGCGCCAGAGGGAGCTCGAAGGGACTGGCCTTGCTTCTTCCCGCAGCTGGTTCAAACTGGTTTGGGCAGGGTGCGGCCTCTGCAGGCTGCATTCCAGGCCTCTAGCTAGCAGTGCGTTCCAGGCCTTTCCTGGACCACTGAGAGCAGAGCGTGAGGACCATAGCCACCAGCCCTCTGGGAGGCTAGACACTGTGCAAATTCAGCTCTTTTTTTAAAAAAAAATCTTTCCTGTGGCCTTGGGCAGGGTCCTTGGCATAGGTCTTCACCAGGTGATCTCCTGAATCTGGTGGGGCAAAACCAATTAGCGGCTGACTTGGTGGAAAGGGCAGGCCAGCTCCCCATTTCTCCGGGGTCCCCAGTTCAAAAAGTAGGATGGGGCACCAGATTCTAGAAACACAGTGATTTCTGGCTTACCCAACTGTGCCCAGAGTGTGACAGTTCCCCCAGAAAGTGACAATTTCCATAAGCCACTCACATTTTAAACTTAAATTCCAGGCCGAGGGCTGGAGAGATGGCTCAGTGGTTAAGAGCAGTGGCTGCTCTTCCAGAGGTCCTGAGTTCAAATCCCAACAACCACATGGCGGCTCACAACCATCTGTAATGGGATCTGATGTCCTCTTCTGGTGTGTCTGAAGACAATAGCTACAGTGTATGTATATATAATAAATAAATAAATCTTGGGGGGAAAAAGAGATAAGCAGCTATAACCAAAAAAAAAAATCCAGGCTGGTGTTTTGAGAAAGGGACTCATGTAGCCCAGGCTAGTTTCAAACTTAGCAGAGAATCACCTCAAATCTTGATCCTCCTGCCTTTCCCTCCCAAAGGTATTCTAAAGGTTGGTTATAACCAATTTCAAAGAAAGCGGCCTTCCAGATATTTAAACCTTCAGCACATTCTCTCCAAGTTCCTCTCTCACCCCAAACTTACCACTTGGCTGAATGAAGCTTTAATCCTAGGCCTCCTGACCAGGTCACAGCTGAGCCAAAGCAGTATAGCCGGTGCCTGATGACAGTGGACCACCCTGCCAAGCCTCAGTCCCTCCCTCATCTCCCTGAGCCTTTCTTCTGGTTATGGGCCCAGCGGCTTGAGTCTCTGGGCTCTTGCAGCTGTCCCCAGCCCTGGCAGGTTTGCTAGGGTGATGTGTGAAAGAACTCAGTACTAGACATGTCATAGCCACGGAGGATGGGGGGTGTCCGTGTGTGGCCTCAGTGGATTCCCTTTCTAAGTGCCTTGGGCCCAAGGTTTTGCCAAGAATTTTCCGGAAGATGCTGGGCAGAGAGCTTGAGAGTCCGGATGGATGTGGAACATCAGCAGCCTTATCCGGAAGTGGGAAGCCAGCAGCCCCAGAACACGCAAAAGCCAGATGGAGCGAGTTTAGACGACTCCCGAGGGGTGTCAGATAGGAGATGAACTCACATGTAATTTGGAGAAGGATCAAGGGTGGTGGGCATTTAGTCCCAACCCTAAGACCAACCCATTTAAAACTAAATGTAATATTTTAAAAGACATCAGCTGGAAACTCAGACCTAGACTATGGTTTGATCCTTTCCCCTTTGAGCGGTCCCACTTCTATTGTAAGGAGGTCGTCCTCGGGTTGGGGATTTAGCTCAGTGGTAGAGCTTGCCTCAGGAAGCGCAAGGCCCTGGGTTCGGTCCCAGCTCCGAAAAAAAAATGAAAAAAAAAAAAAAAAAAAAAGGAGGTCGTCCTCTTCAGCCTAGGCACTCGGGAATCTGGGCAAGCCTCCCACCCCGGGCGGGTCAGACTTAGTCTCTCTCTCTCTCTCTCTCTCTCTCTCTCTCCTCCCTCCCTCCTCCCTCCCTCTCCTCCCTCCCCCCCCCTTCCCTATCTCTTCTCTCTTTCTTTTGGGAACCACTAAGTCTGGCCCACTCATTTCACCAGAATCCCATCTCCCCCCCCCACTCCCCCTGATGCAGCTTTTTCAAATATATATTTTATATTTTTATGTGTGTTAAATTTACAAGTAGTGTGTGTGTGTTCATGTGTGCAGGTGCACATGTGCCAGCACAGGTGTGTAGAGGTCAGAGGACAACCTTGAGGAGTCCGACCGTTCTCTGTGTCCACTCAAGTGGGGAGGGGTCTAACTCAGGGCCTCAGGCTTGGCAGCAACACCTTTCCTCCCTGAGACACTTTATTTTGTAAGATAGGGTTGGAGCTTATTTTAAAAGCTGGGAGGAGACCCACACACACACGCACACCAAATAACTGTAAAACAAATAAAAGCTGACTGGGGGAGGAAGAGAAGGCTCAAGAACTCTCAATTAGGTCTTTGTGTGTGTGTTGGGCTCCGGGGCGCTTTTGATACAAGGTCTCATGTAGCCTAGGCTGGTCTCAAACCTAACCCACTATGTAACCAAGGATGATGACTTTAACTTTTAACCGAAATGCGGTGACCCAGAGCACCAGGTCTCATTAAAAACCTCCCTGTGAGTTTCTAGAACACAGCCGGAGCTGGTTTACAACAGCTCTCCTTGTCTGTTGAAGAAGCAACGGGAGAGCGCAGCATCCGAGCTTCGCGCGTTGCGCCGCTGCAGAGCGCGCCGCTGCCACTGGGCGGCGCTGAGCGCTCGGTCTGCGTCCGGTCCTGCGACCGCACCTGCTCCGCCTCCGCCAGGCGGACCTCCGGGCTACAGCGGCGGGCCGGAACAGGACATCCTCCTGGACGCCGATAAGTTTGAGTCGGAGAGCAATGGGGCACGCGAGTTCGCGCTCTCCCTGACTCCAGAGTCTGAGGCAGAGGTAAGGGCGGTGGGTGCGAAGGGGCAGCGCGGTCTCCAGCTTGGGGATCACGGCCCCGAACCGGAACCGACCTCAACTTCACCGCGCCATCAACCGGGGCGGGGAGCGGAGGTCACCTTTCCGGAGCCCTGCCCTCCTGGGGCTATCCAGAGATGCTTCTGACTCAGTTGCAGCCGATCAAGACCCATCCCCTCCTGGGTCCACCACCACCTCGGGCCACCACCACCTCGGGCCACCACCACCTAAGGTCCTGTCCCAACCTGAGGTCCATATCTCCTCCCCCTGTTTCCATTCCCACCCATCTCCCTCAGTCTCATCCTCACCCTGGTCCCATCATCACCTGGGGCCCATATCCCCTTCTGCAGTCTTATCTCCACCCAGATCCCATCCTCACCTGGGATCCATTCCCACCTTGGTCCCATTCTCATCTGGGACCTCTGGCCACTCTGGTCCCATCCCTACTTGAAACCAAACCTTATCTGAGACCCACCCCACAAGAGTCTCGTCTCCATGCAGGGACCCCAGCGTCGCCAGGTTTCCAGTGCACTGGGCTGAAAATGCCCGGAGCCCACCCTGTGCCACGCAGGGCCTTGGAAGCTCTGTCTTGGCTCACAGCTCCTGCAGGGTCTCAGCCCCCTCAGCTTGTCTCAGGCTGAGCCAGATGCCTGGAGCAGTGCGTGGGCCGCGTGGGTTCCAGGAAGCCCCGAGGCGGCGGGCAGCTATGGTTGCTAAGAAGAAAAAGACCGAGTGCGTCCTGGTCGTATTTTCTATTTTAAACGCATAAACACAAAGCAGATCTAAAACTAGACTCTCCGGCTGTGGCAGAGTCTAGGTGTAGAGAGAGAAGTTACCTATCCAAGTTTTCCGCCCGGTCTCTTGTAATACCCCACAGCGGTGCAGTAGTGTTTGAAATAAACAGTGAGGGTCTCGGAAAATCAAGGGCTGAGCTTGTACTTGATGTAGAATTCTTGTCTGCACAAGGTCCTGGGTACCATTCCCAGAAACACAGACACACACAGACACACACAGACACACAGACACACACACACACACACACACACACACACACACACACACACACACACACACACACACACAGCAGAAGAAATAGCTGTTAATTTGAAGGTTTGACCCAGCTCACTGACTGAGAGAGCGCTTACTCGCCTAGCAAACTGCAGGCCCCTCCAGCAGTGTAAGAGAGAAGGCTCCGAGGTTAAGAGCACTTGCTGCTCTTGTGGGGGACCAAGTTCCATTCCCAGCACCCACAACGGTGACCTACAGCTGCCTGTAACCTCAGCTACCCAGGGTGGGGTCTGGGGGAGGGTGTTCTGATACCTTCTTCTGGCCTCCATGATACACAGACACGAGGCCATGGGCACTATGCACACCTGATACACAGACAAATAATAACACACAAAATATTTTTTTAAAGATAAATTAATAAAACAAACCTTTCTAGCCTGGAGATCTGTCCTTGTAGGGGTCCCGTGTTAGGGCAGAGCCAACATTCTTGGCGGTGGAGAGGACAGTTGCTGGAAGAAAAGTCGCCACTGAGGTGGGAGCTGAGGTTGGGCGGGGCGGGGCTGTGTGAGCTTCTGGTACTGACTTCCCCGGGATGGAGGAACCTAGTTGGCAGCCAGATTACTGTTTGTCCATTTCTCCTTCGCTTACTTCCTCTTTGGGGGACAGGCAGTTCAGGGGAGGTCCCTGGAAGCTCACAAGCTAGCGTGAGGGCCAGGTGTTTGAAGATGGAAATGGCCCAGGGCTCCCCAGCTCCTGCCCACTGGACCAGTTTCGGCCAGACTGCCTTGTTTTTGTTAAGACAAGGATTCGTGAGGTTGGGGATTTAGCTCAGTGGTAGAGCGCTTGCCTAGGAAGTGCAAGGTCCTGGGTTCGGTCCTCAGCCCCGAAAAAAGAAAGAAAAAAAAAGAAGGCCCTGGGTTCAGTCCTCAGCTCCGAGGGGGAAAAAAAAAAGACAAAAATAACAAGACAAGGTTTCGTTTGTTGTGTTGTGGATTGAGGTTCCCCAGAGCACAACAGCCAATATCTTCCTCCCACCCGCTAAGCTTTCTTTGAGTCCATCACTGTTGGCTTTCTTGACTGTTCGCTTTCCTCACAAAAGGAGGAAATCATCACCTGAGATGCAGTAGGCTTCTGACAGCCATCATGCAATTCTTTGTGGTTGTTACTTTTGAGACAGAGTATCACCATGTATCCTTGGCCGTCCTTGAACTCCCTCTGTAGATTAGGCTTTCCTTGAACTCATAGAGGTCCTCCAGCCTCTCTCTCCTGAGTTCTGGGATCATAGGCGAGCCACACCTTGCTGCCTTGTTCTAATTGAGGGTCTGGGGAGGTTAATTGAAAAGGGTCCCCATTTATAAGGGTAACTTCATTCATGGCAAGGTGAGACTACCTCTAAAGTAGTTGCTTTGGGGTGACGCCCCCTCCAGCCAGTAACCCCTCATCCGTCAGATGATTGGCTCCCAGGGTGAGCTTTGGTTTGTTGTTGGGACTTCTGGAGAGGAGTAGACACGGTTTCCATCTCACAGAGTGGCCTGGAACCGGGGACATTCTCACACCCGTGGTCTTTGCTTGAGGGAGCAAAGAGGACTGAAAACTCTGGGACCTCTGAGAAGCTCACCTATGACTAGTACTCCGGAGACAGAATTTGGTGCTGTGCCGGATCAGTTCCTCTAGACAGGGGTTTCATGCAGTGAGGCTTGGTTTTTTGGTTTTTGAAAAGGGTCCTTGGTTAGCCTAGAACTCACCATGTAGGACAGGCTAGCTTCAAACTCACTATGCAGCTAAAGATGGCCTTGAACTCCTGGGCCTCCAGCCTCCACCTCCCCAGCGCTGGGATTGCAGATGTGTGCCCGCACATCTGGTTCTCCGTCCATTTTAAGGCTCAGTCGGCTGATCCCGGTGGCCCGCTCCTGGAGGTCCAGCACTTAGGAGGTGTGATTGCAAGTTAGAGACTAGCCTCATCTACCTAGTGAGTTCTAGGCCAGCCAGGGCTACGCAGCAAAACTCTAAGCTCTCAGCCACCATCCTCAGTGGCCCCTACCACTTCCCTTATGGGGAGGCTGCTTCTGGTTGCTGTTTGCTCTCTGCTTCTGCTTCTTAATTACCAAAATGATAAGAAGAGATGGAAATGTTTGTTCAAACCACACAAGGTTGTTAGAGTGGGAATTTTCCTCATAGGCTTATAGGTGGTGGCACTATCAGGAGGTATGATTTTGTTGGAGTGCCTGTGGCCTTACTGGAGGGACTGCCTCCCTCGGGGTGGGCTTTGGGGTCTCAAATGCTCAGGCCAGGTCCAGTGTCTCTTCCTGCTGCACGTGTATCTGGATGTAGAACTCTTAGTTACCTCTCCAGCACCATGTTTCAAGAAAAATATGAGCGAGGCGGCGTCTCTGTAGAACCAATATTCTTCTCATCCAACTTGCAAACCTGTGGAAGGACTAGGGTATGTCTCGCTCTGTGACCCACTGGCCTTGGGGCATTCCAGTTTTAGGTGTTAGGTTAGAACGCTTCCAGTCAGACACTGTAAATGCCAGAGGTCAAAAGGGATCAGAGCCAAACATCGACCTCTGGCCATGACAAGACCCAGGACTAGGGATTGCTTGCACAGAACCTGTACAAGATCAAGCCATGAAGGGGCTCACGAGCCCCTACCCTACTCAAGGAATTACTGGTATTTGATTTCTGCTGGGTCAGGAGAGAGTCGGTTTTCTTTAAAGGTGTTGGCATCTGGTAGGTCTCCCAGGATCCAGTGGACATCCCCACACATACCGGTGAGTATACATACCCGTGAGTATGCGATACAATGTAACAACACAAGGCAACACAGTACATATAATACAATTCCAATCGGACTCAGTGCTTTATTTTGGAAAGAGAAAGGGGGCCATGGAGTTGTGAAGGGGTGAGTGGGAGGTAGATCTGGAGATGTTAGAAGGAGCCAGAGCTAAATATGATTAAAATACATTGCATGATATTTTCAGAGAATTAAGAACATAGTTTTAAAGTGGCTGGAGAGATGGCTTAGCAGTTAACGGTGCTTACTGCTCTTGCAGAGTGCTGGGGTCCAATTCCTAGCACTCCTGTATCTTAGTCATTGCTCTATTGCTATGAAAGAAAGCCTTCAATTGGGGGCTTGTTTATAGTGTCAGAGGTTAATCCATTTCCATCATGGCGGGAAGCAGGGCAGCAAACATGGCAGCAGACACAGATCCGGTGTTGGAGAAGTACCTGTGAGTTCTGTACCCTGATCCATAGGCAGAGAGGGTAAGACTCGGTCTTTGATGGGCTTCTGAAACCTTAAAACCCAATTGACACACTTCCCCCAAAAAGGCCACACCTCCTGATCCTTCTCAAGAAGTTCCACTCCCCAGTGACCAAGCATTCAAGCATTGAGCCTGTTGGGGCCATTTTTATTCAAACTGCCACACCTTGTAATTACAGTTCCTTCTTTTGGCCTCTGTAAGCAGTGCAGTCACATGGTGTCATATGTACATGGAGGGAGACACATACTACTTACTATCAGGCGTGTGTATGTATGATGCATGTATGCTGTGGTAGCAGTCTTAGGCAGGGTTTCTATTCCTGCACACAGCATCAGAACCAAGAAGCAAGTTGGGGAGGAGAGGGTTTATTCAGCTCACACTTCCACATTGCTGTTCATCACCGAAGGAAGTCAGGACTAGAATTCACACAGGTCAGGAAGCAGGAGCTGATGCAGAGGCCAAGGAGGGATGTTACTGGCTTGCTTTCCCTGGCTTGCTCAGCTTGCTCTCTTATAGAACCCAGGGCTACCAGCCCAGGGATGGCCCCACCCACGATGGGTCCTCCCCCCTTGATCACTAGTTGAGAAAATGCCTTACAGCTGGGTCTCATAGAGGCACTTTCTCAAGGGAGGCTCCTTTCTTTGTGATAACTCCAGATTGTGTCATTGACACAGAAAACCAGCAAGTACAGTACCCATGTCATACAGGTCAGAGAGGGCCTCTGTGGAGACGGCTCCCCACTTCCATCATAGAACTCAGGTTGTCCCCCTAGCTCTGCAAGTGACTTTACCCACTGAACCATCTTAAGAGCCCTGGTCTGTCTGTCTGTCTCAATGTCTTCCTTTCCTTTATATATCTATCTAGTCCTGGTTTTACTTTCTTTCTTCCCTTCCTGTAATTGTATGTATGTATGTATGTATGTATGTATTTATTTCCATAGCCCAGACTAACCTTGAATTTGTGACTTTGTTGCCCCATCCTGGTGAGCATGTACTGCCTGCCTAGCAGATTTCTACTTTTTCTTTTTTAGTTTACCTTTTATTTTCTGTGTCTAGGTGTTTCATGTGCACGTATGTCTGTGTGCTACATACGTGCCTTGTGCCCACAGAGGTCAGAAGACAGCAGAGAGCTGGCCGGAGACTTCCTTCTGAGGGAAGAACTGAGCCCCAGCTGCCTAGCCGGGTGGTTGGAGGTTGAAGAGGAAGGAGGGAACTCTGAAGTCTTTGACCTGAGCAACTGGTCACCCATCTTTGCTCTTACATGGGAGGGGGACCATGGGTGGAGTGGCTTTTTGTCCCTTGCCCATAGGCAGCGCCAGCTCCTCCAGGCTTTTGGCCCACCTTCCAGCTGGGAAGTCTGGAATGACATTATAGCAGAAGGGGACAGGAACGAAAAAGTGTTCACTGGTTGTCCCCTGCCTGTCTCTTAAGTGAGGCTGTACCTCCTTCCCTCCCAAGCAGAACAATTTACACCCAGGGAGTTACAAAGAACAGAGAGGGGCCGGTGGAAGGTGCGTGGGCTGTGGCCTGCAGGAGTCATTTCTAAGGCCGCTTAGGAGATTATCTTGAGAAAATTGTCCTGTGAGTGATTTGTGGCCTGGTGGGGTGGCTGCCCTTGAGTGCTTCCTGTGGGTTGGAAATATTTTGGGATCACTCCTTCATTAGTGGGCCAGTCAATAAGCCTGTCTTTGTACCTGCCTACTTCTGGTCACCACCCTAGGTCCCAAGAGGTGGACAGAGGAGAGAGACCAGAGCTGATAGGCACCAACTAAAAGAACACAGTCCCTGAAGCCTTCCATGGCTACAGAGGTCAGCTCTAAGGTCAGAAAACTTCAGGTCAAATTCTGGCTTTGGTGTTTATGAGCTGTGTGACCCCAGCAAGTCGTGCAACTTCTCTGTTCCTCAGCCCACACAAAGAGGCAATAAAGGTCCCTGTCTGAGGGTTCCCCTGAAAATGAAGCAAGATGACCCCGACAAGGGACTACCCTGTCTTACCTTCTTGTTGGATGCCAGAGATCTGCCGTAGGACTGAGTCAGAGTGACAACCCTGATTCAAGAGAATGGTGGCTCCTGTCACAAGCACAGCCGCAGAATTGTAGCCACTAAGCAGGTCCGGTTCCCTGAGGCTGCCCTACAGGCAAAAGAAAAGGTGGATTCAAACCCAGGACAGACCGGATGTGTGATGTCTCCATTCTTCTTTCCCTCCGTCACTCCCACGTTTCCACTTCCAGACTCTGAGTCTGCCTGGCATGTCTCTCCCGAGCTTTGAGATCAGCCCCTAGCAGAGAGCAGGCCTCCTGTCTCCCTGTCCACAGAACCCAGATCTGGTGAGTGAGCTCACTGAAGCAAGATGGCTTCCAGCTTTTCTTCCTGCCCTCGGTGGTGACTGAGACTCATTCCATTTAAGAGAGCTCCACTTTACAATCTGATGTGATTGGTAGGTCAGCTCGAAGGGGAGAGGAGAGTTTCAGGAAATGGAGTCCGTGAAGGCTAACTGCCTTTGTTTAAAAACAAAACTAGCAAAAATGTTTCTCAGAGGACAGGCCTCTCAGGGTCAGCTGGGCCTTTATGCCCTGGGCAGGGGCGGTGACAGAGTTGACAGCCTACTACTCCCAGGGGTCACCAGCACCCCTCCACCTGATCTCTTGCTTTCCTTGGGACAGAAGAACTATAACTTGTCTCTGGCCTCAGCAACCTCCAAGCTCTTCCCCCACAATGCCACTATTTTCTGAGACCCCTTGGTGTGATATTTTGGGGATTGGCACTTTCTAACACGCCCCTGCCTCTCCTTACTGAGGACTCTTTCCTGTGGACTCTACAACCCAGAAATAGTCAGGGCTGTACTATGGGTTCAGGGTTTAGAACCACAACTGGGCCCTATTTATAGCACACCACACCGGAGAGGAGATGTTAGCGCACTGGTCCGAGTTGTGGGGGTGGCTCACCCTGGAGGCAGCTGCACTTGATGTGCAGACCTCCTCGGGGCACAAGTGAGCCCTCAGGTGTGGAGTCAGCGTACAGGGACAGGGTCAGCTGGAGAAAGAGGCTCATGCATTGGGCAAGCCTTTGGTAATTAAGCTGCTGATGTGATTCTGACTGTGAGTCAAGGAGCCATGCCTGAGGGAAAAGAGCCAAGACTCATGTTGGCATAAGTGAGTGGGGTCAGGACTAGGTACCCACAGATTCCCTTACAAAGGGTCCCGTTCTGTTTGGCCTGGGACCAGTTTTTTTTTTTTTTTTTTTTTTTTTTTTTTTGGGAGCTGGGGGTTTGAACCCGGGCCTTTTGCCTTCTTGGGACGCCGCCTCCCCCCCGCCTCAATCCCCCCCCCCCTGGGACCAGTTTTAAAATATGTGTTGGGGTTTTAGCTCAGTGGTAGAGCGCTTGCCTAGCAAGCCTAGCAAGGCCTTGGGTTCGGTCCCCAGCTCCGAAAAGCAAAGAAAAAAAAAAAACAAAAAAATAAAATATGTGTTGGCTGGGTATGGTGTCATGTGCCTTTAATCCCAGAACCAAGCCAGCCGAGACAGGTAGATCTCTCTGAATTTGAAGCTAGCCTGGTCCACATAGGGAGGAGCTTCAAGACACCCAGAGCCATACAACCAGACCCTGTGGCTCAAAAGACAAACAAGCGGGCTGGAAAGATGGCTCAGTGGTTAAGAGCGCTGACTGCTCTTCCAGAGGTCCTGAGTTCAACTCCCAGCAACCACATGGTGGCTCACAACCATCTGTGATGAGATCTGATGCCCTCTTCTGGTGTGTCTGAAAACAGTTACAGTGTACTCACTTAAAATAAGTCTTTAAAAAAAAAAAAAAAGACAAGCAAGCAGAGTCAGTATTTGCAAAACTTTGGGGTGTTTCCCCACAAGATTAGAATGCCTGGCTTCGCTCACTTATTTTTGTTTTGGTTCATTTGTGGAACTGTGGATAGAATCCAGGGCCACTTGTCTGCTAAGCCAGACCAAGACTGTGGTACCCGCAGAGCTTCGCCCCTCCCACCTGGGCTGCCTTCATTTGTTTCTGTCACAGCTGTGGAGGCTTCCTGCAGCTCCAGACAGAGGGAGCACCCAGCCCCTAGCAGGGTGCAGCCCTCCACAGGGCAGAGTTCCTGCAGGCAGGAACTGCTGACAAATTAGGCTTGGCTCCCAACCCACACCAAGCAACGGTAGAATGCGTGTGGCTCCTGGCTGCTGTCCCTCGGGGTCAGGTCAGGAGTCTTCTCTGCCCACTGGTGTTTATCTCTCTCTGTGCTTGGTTTCCAAGAGGTCTTTTTCTATTTAATAAGTGGGTCGGACAGTGATGGCAGAGGCAGGCAGATCGCTGTGAATTCGAGACCAGCCTGGTCTACAAAGCAAGTTTCAGGACAGCCCGAACTGTTAAACAGAGAAACCCTGTCTTGAAAAAAACAAACAAACGAAAAACAAAAAAGGGAAAGAAAAGAAAGAAAGAAGAAAGATTATACTTATTGGTCAGAGGTGGAGGCACTTTCCAAACACAGGCAAGTGTGTCTCTGTGATTTCAAGGCAACCCTGGTGTACGTAGTGAGCTGTTATCTTTAAAAAAGAAACTATATTCATGTGTGTGTGTGTGTGTGTGTGTGTGTGTGTGTGTTGTGTGTGTTGGGGGTGGGGGGAGTCTGGGAATTGAACTCAGGCCATCAGGCTTGGCTGCAAGTGTCTTTATTCTCTGAGCCATTTTGCCAGCCCTTTTAAGAAGTTAATTGGTTAGGGGCTGGAGAGATGGCTCAGTGGTTAAGATCACTTGCTGCTCTTGCAGAGGACCCAAGCTTAGTTCCTAGCACCCATCTGGTGGCTCACAGCCATTTGTTAATTCCAGCTCCAGGGGATCCGCTGTCTTCTGGTCACCTGCTGTTACCACGAACCGGCACACGTGCATACAAAAAATACGCATGCGCCTAACAGAATAAATAGATCCTTATCTTATATTTATTTATTTATTTATTTATTTATTTATTTATTTATTTATTTATTTATTTTTGGGTTCTTTTTTTCAGAGCTGGGGACCGAACCCAGGGCCTTGCCTTATCTTATTTTCTAAGCAGGGTTTCACTGTGTAACTCCAAGTGTCCTGGAACACTGTAGACCAGACTGGCTTCAAACTTAGAGATCCAACTGCCCCTGCCTCCTGGCTGCTGGGATTAGAGGCGTGCACCACTACACACAGCAACAAAAATTTTTTTAGAAATTCAGTTTCTGTGTGATGCCATGCAGGCATATGTGGAGGCCAGAGGTCGGCATGGGTCTCTTCCTCAGTCGTTTTGATTTTTTGGAGGCAAGCTCGCTCATTGAACACGGAGATCACCTGCTTTGACTAGACAAACTACTCAGCCAGCCCCAGAAGAGCCTCCAGTCCAGGCTCCAGCACCGGGGTTACTTGTGGACCGCTAGCACCAGTAGTGCCAGCTTCTTCCGTGGGTTCTGGTGATCCGAACCTGAGGTCCTCAGGTTTGTGCTGCAGCGGGTACTTCCCCATTGAGCCGCCTCCTCGAGCCCCAAGGACACCAGGAACTGCTTCCTCTCCAGTTGCTTGGAATGGACAGTCGACGGACGTGTCTCCCAGTTTTGTTTACCAGCACAGGCTGTGGACTCCGGCCTACCCTGGACCCTTGCCCTCTACTTTAGGTGTGTGACCTTGGGAAAGTTGCATCCTCTCTCTCTGATCTGCCAGCTCCGCGGCACTGCGCTGCAGAGGGTGACGGCAACATTACCATTCCTACATAGTATTTATCCATTCTGTCTCTTCTGAAAGGTGTGTGGGGCGGACGGCCTGAGGTGGCTTAACCAGTTCGTGGTAGGTGGGTCAAGCTTGCGGCCAGCCACTGCTATTTTAAGCAAGGTAAAGGAGCTTTGGGAAAGGGCGGGGGGTCTGCAAGGATCTGGGCATCTCGTTCCTAGTTCTTTGCTTCGAGAAAAAAAAAAAAAAAACCGAAGGGGTTTATCTCCCTGGAAACCATTGCTGATGGCAGGACGCTGTCCTTGCCTGGCGAGGGAGGTGGAGGCGGCTCCTGGTTTTGGAAGAGTTTTGCAGCCTGACAGACATAGTATAGAGATCTGAGTTCACAGCCCCTCTTCAGGCCTTTACTGGAGTTTTCTGGGGAAGCCATGTTGGAGGTGACTTAGCAACCCGTAGGAATGGGCCAGTGGCCAGAAGGGAGAGGAGAGCCACATCCCTGCCCTCCTCCTCCCTCTTTCCTCCCTCCTCCCTCCTCCTTCCTCCCCCGCCCCTCCACTGCTTCCTGGGCAGCCATCTTGATCTACTCCTTCCCCCGAGATGGTTTCTATCCCACCAAGGAGCCTGGAGCCAGCCACAAGGTGGCACTCTCGGGCGCGGATGCTGGTAGTGGAGCAGCAGGGAGCCTGAGACTATATTTAACTCTCCTCAGCTCCTTGAAGCTTGCCCTGCAAACATGGAGGCCGCCAGGAAATGGCTTCAGGCCTGTGAGGCCCCAGAGAGGCCTCTGGCCCAGGCAGAAGCATTCGGCATGTGTCCGTCAAGTTCCTTTCTCAATCCCCTGGGCTTTCTCTGTCTGAGGAAGAAGCAATGAGATAAGGTTTCCCATGGCTGTGGTCAGCCAGGTATAGGATCCCTAAGGGCAATCAAAGAATTTTCTAGAAGGTCCTAAGTTTATGAAAGTGAAACCAGGAAACCCTGTTGTGAAGCTTCCAATCTGTGGTTGTCCCCAAAAGATAAGACCCAGGAAGGGGAAAATAGTGAAGGTTTGGCCCCTGTGGAAAGTGTTTGGAGGGTCTGAGAGAGCCCAAGTAGTAATAGCAAGGTAGGCTCAGATGTTAACTGAGCACCTACTTTGTGACAAACAATATGATTTCCTTGAATAGACAGTTCAGTGCCTTCCCTGGGCATAGAAGTGACATAGGAGAGTCAGGGGACCTGTGAGGATGTTACTATTAAAGCCAATGTTTCATTTCAGAATTGGGTCAGGGTGAACATCGGTTCCCCTAGAAGGTTCTGATAGCTGGGATAATCCATGGACTGAACCAGCCAAAGGCATTAGGCGTAAAAGGATTCTGTCCATTCTTGTTTCCATAGGATCAAGGACCAAGTTAGGCCCAGCTGTCTGTGAGCAGATGGATGACAGAGCCAGGGCCTTGGATGGATCTGCCTGAGGGAAGACCAGACAGGTGTGGCACTGGTCTACAAGGAAGGGCCATCTTGGAGCTGAAGTTTGATGTGAGGAGAGAGAGAGACTCTGAGAGAGACAGAGAGAGAGAGAGAGAGAGAGAGAGAGAGAGAGAGAGAGAGAGACTCAGAGAGAGAGAGACTCAGAGAGAGAGAGACTCAGAGAGAGAGAGAGAGAGAGAGAGAGAGAGAGAGAGAGAGAAAGAGAGAGAGAGCCCTCAGAGCAGAGCCTCTTGGCCTGAAGACAAGGAAGGCTGGGCAGGGCCAGGCAGGCAATGCTAAAACTGGTACTTAAAGGAGGTGAGTTCAGATCAACCTCCGGTGAGAGAACAGGCAGGCAGAGCTGGGCTCCTCTATGGTGGCTGCATGGGGCCATACTCCAGTGAAGGCGGAATTGGAAGGTGGACTGAGGACCAGGGAAGTCCCAGCATGGCTGTGGGTACCTTCCACGACAGAAGGCCTAGGCATGGGGTGTAGCTCAGTCGGTAGAATGCTGGCCTCGCATGTAGAAAGCCCTGGGTCCACTCGCAAGCAGTATGACCCCGGTATGGTGACACACTCCTGCCCTCCCAGGACTACAGAGGGGAGTGGGGAGGGTCAGAAGTTCAAGGTCATCCTCTCAATAGATTCCAGGCCAGACGGAGCTATATGAAACCTTAAAAACAGACACGGTGGCCACAGGCAGCCACCCTGCCATGCTGCGAAGTGCCTGGGTTTGCAAGGCCTCCAGCTCTCTGGGCTTGGCAGCTCCCCTGAGCACTCAGTGCTCCGTAGCCTCAGGCCAACCTTGTGCCCAAAGGAGCCGCCTTCTTCACGACACAAATGGAGAAAATGCCCTTGTTGGCCTCCACCCAGTGGCTACATTTGGCTCTCCTTACTGGGGCTCCGGTCATGCTGGATAGCCAGCTCTCTTTGATGACCTCAGCACCGTCCACCCAGACTTCTGGGCTCCAGGGAGGTAGGAGGAGAGGCTGGGGAGGGGTCTGCTTGGCGTTAGGCTCAGGAGACATCTTGGCTCCTTCTGCTCAGGTGCCTGTCACAAGACGAGGAGAGTGGGTGGGGTGCGAGCAAAGAGCGGGTCGCTTTCTTTTTTTAAACTCCTCGACGAAGAGTGTTCTGGGTGACGTGGACTCTGTGTTAGGGAGGCTACCGGGAGCAGTAGGAAGTGTGGTTAACTAGAGGGCAGATGTTCCCAGTCCCAGTTTTGTGCTCCGGGGTCGTTCTTTTGGGTTTGCACCAGAAACTAAAAAGTCAAGCTCCAAGGGAGGCATCTGAATTTGAGGGAACAGACCGCCATGGTGCTTCTGATCTGTGAGGTCCACACACAGCTCAGACCCGATGGCTCCTTTCTCAGCCTGGCCCTGGAGCGGGCTGAGAGCCATTCCACCTGGACTCTTCCATCCCCTACTAGCTCTGTGACTGTGAACCAGCTCATCCGCCTTTATTTTGTTTAACCACCGCCAAGATGGAAGCCTCGGTGGTTAGCAGTATAATCGCAGTATCCAGGGTGTTAGGTCACTGGTTAAAGGGTAGCCAGGGGTTATCTAGTAAGACTCTGCCTCATAAAACAGAAAGCCAGGCATGGTTCAAAAGTATCAAGAGGGGGTTGGGGATTTAGTTCAGTGGTAGAGCGCTTACCTAGCAACTGCAAGGCCCTGGGTTTGGTCCCCAGCTCCGAAAAAAAGAAAAGAAAAAAAATTTTTTTTATTCATTAGTTTGTGGGGGCAGGGGGAGGACTGAGACACAAGTAAGTACTGTGATCAGAGGACAACTCTTGATAGTTCCCTCTGCCCACCTTGTACATGGGGTTGGCTTCTCCAGGCTTCTGCAGGAAGACTTTCATATGCTGAGTCTCTCATCAGGTGTGGATCGCCAGTCCCCATTTGGGGAGCTCCTCACTCGGGAGGGTTCCTATTGGGGCTGTGTTTGTTGAGAGAGAGAGAGACTCTAGCTTACACTATCCAGGTTGGCTCGGAAGTTACTGTGCATAGCCCAGGCTGGCCTAGGTAATACTCAGTCCTTCCACCTCTTGGCTTAAGTAATGAGATCACAGGTGTGCCCTGTCATACCAGGCTGTTCCAAACACCTATGGCGGGGCTGGAGAGGTGGCTCAGCGGTTAAGAGCACTGACTGCTCTTCCAGAGGTCCTGAGTTCAAATCCTAGCAACCACATAGTGGCTCACAACCACCTGTAATGGGATCCGATGCCCTCTTCTGGTGTGTCTGAAGAGAGTGATGGTGTACATAAAAATAAACAAAATTAAAAAAACAAACCAAAGAAACAAAAACAAACACAAACATCTATGGCTCACAAGGGTTCACCATTCTCCCCTTAAACTCACCTTTTTATTTAGTTTATTATATTTATTTGTGAGCACAAGTGTTCGCACATACGTGCTTTCCCACACGCACATGCCTCAGCTCCAGCTTAGAAGTCAGAGGATGTCGTGAGAATCTATTGAATTCATGTACTCGGGCTTGGTGACAAGCCTCACCCTGCAAGCCATCTCCCCAGCAGCTTGGAGATGCACAGTGGGTGCGGAAGGCATGCTTTGTAGTTTATATCTTGGTTTATCATTTGCTGAGACATTTTCTCATTTAGGTTACCCCATATTTAGCCATTTTTGGGGGGCACAGAAACCAAGGCCTCACCCGCGCTCACCAGCCCAGCCCTCTGTGACAGGCCCTTCTCACAGTTTGCGGCTACAAGATGCCCCAGGTCCCCCTGACATTCCCTGTCCCAATCCCAGACCTGGCCTTTTCTTGATGAACTTTTTTTTTTCTCTAAAAGGTGTTTCTCTGTATAGCCCTGGCTGTCCTGGAACTCTCCCTGTAGACCAGGCTAGCCTGGAACTCAGAGATCTGCCTGCCTCTGCCTCCTGCAAGCTGGGACTAAAGGCATGTGCCATCACTCCTAGAGTCACACTTGAATTTCAAAGTTGTTAGTAAGAAAGAACTCCAGAACCCATGTGACTGGGTAGGTACATCGCTGACATATTCAGGCCCACAGACTCCTGGTTCATCCTCTCCAGTCTCAGTGGACAAATCACTGGTGTCTGTCCCCATTTCATAGATGAGGCTATTGAGTCCTTAGTATTCTGGGACTGGCCTAGGGTCCTAGGGGAGTAGGATCAGGTCCAGAAGTCAGGTGGACAAGACACCAAATGTCACCCTCCAATAACCCTAACCCTAAGAAGGACCAAGATACAAGTGGCCCTGTGGGGGATGGGCTTGGAGCCAGGAGCAGGAGATGGTGGTGCCCTGACAGCGATTGGTGGGGCAGCAAACATGGAGAGGCACTTGGAGGAGGTGGGTTAGACATAAATCAGTGGGGTATGTATCACAGGAGAGCCACACAGAGGAAGATTCAGGCGGCAATGGGTGGGTGTTGTCCTGTGGTAGTGAGAACCGATTTCCCAGGAACGAGGCTCTTGTATTTAGGTGGAAAGAGAAAGAGAAACACATGCTGGCCCAGACTTGTCATCCCAGCTCCTGAGGAACCTGAGGCTGGAGGACCACGAATTCAAGGCAGCCTGAGCAACCTAGCAAGACCCAGTCTAAAAATAAAAGGTAGGGGCTGGAAGATGGCTCAGCAGGTAAAGTGCTTGCCGTGTACGTGCGAGAGTCTAGATTAAGGACCCCAGCACCCACATAAAACCTGGGCCCAGCATGGTAAGCCCACAATCCAGCGCAGAGGAGGTGCAGAGAGGATGATCCTGAGAGCTTGCTGGCCTGGAAGCTTGGCTGAGCCACTGAGTTCCAGGTTCAGGGAGAGATCCTGCCTCAAAATACAAGGTAGAGGGCCAGGCACTGTGGCAGGGCTCAAAGGCGTACCTCTAATCCCCAGACTCAGGAGGCAGAGGCAAGATCAGTCAGGTCTGCACGGGACACCCTGTGTCAAAAAATAAGGTGGGCAGGAAGAGAGGAAGACACCCAACAGTGACCTTTGACCTCTGCATGTCTGCGGAGGGACACACACACAGGCACGCACGCATGCATGCGAGTACACTCACACATACTCATTTGAGTAAGAGCAGCAATAAGTCAGTGCCACGTGACCACAGGGGGCCCATCAGGGCCTGAGGAACCGAGAGCCTTGCTGTTAGCCTGTCAACTACTGAGCCTGCCGTTTGCTACTTAAGGGCTCTTTGGTGGTCTCATTTTCTTTTTTTTTTTTTTTTTTTTTTAAAAGATTTATTTATTTATTATGAATACACTGCAGCTGTCTTCAGACACACCAGAAGAGGGCATTGGATCCCATTACAGATGGTCATGAGCCACCATGCGGTTGCTGGGAATTGAACTCAGGACCTCTGGAAGAGCAGTCAGTGCTCTTAACCACTGAGCCAACTCTCCAGCCCCTCATTTTCTATTATTCAGCTTTGCTCCCGCATCCGGATCTCCTGCACCGGGCCCTCCCGCATTCGGCTCTCCCGCATCCGGCTCTCCCGCATCCCGCTCTCGCTATACTTCACTGTCTTCCCCCACCTCACCTTGAACTCTGCACTGTGCCCCAGCTTTTACCTCTTTCACATCTTTATCCCTCCTCTTCTTACTTCTTAATTATAACCTCCCATAAGTGTGTTTGTTTGAGACAGGGTTTCTCTGTGTAGCCCTGGCTGGCATGGAACTCACAGAGACCTGCCCTGCTGGGATTAAAGGTGTTCATCACTGCCTCCTGGCTTTTCTTTGGGTTTGTTTGTTTGTTTTAATCCTTGCTTCTGTTTATATATAAACATGCATCTGTGAATGTGTATGTGCACCGTATGCAGTGTGCAGTGTCTGGAGGCTAGAAGAAGGAATCAGATCCTCTTGAACTGGAGTTACAGTTGTAACCACCATGTGGTTGCTGGGAATTAAACTCAGGACCTCTGGAAGAGCACCCAGTGCTCCTAACCGCTGAGCCATCTCTCCAGCATTTATCAACAGCAGTTATGGACGTCAGAAGGGCCCCATGGTCTTAATTTGGCTCATACAATGGCTATTCAGCCATTCTATTCAGGGGTGAGACAGAGTTTGCCCCAGGCACTCTGAGCTCTAAAGTACGTACTACCACTTCACATGCCACACAAACACTGCCAGTACTTTAACTGAAGGAAAATAAGTGATTAAAAAATAAACCAGGCAGCCGGATGGTGGTGGTGCACAGCTTTGAGTCCGGCACTCAAGAGTCAGAAGCACACAGATCTCTGTGAGTTCGAGGCCAACCTGGTCTACAGAGCAAGTTTCAGGACAGCCAGGGCTACACAGAGAAACCCTACCTCAAAAAAGGAAAAGAAACCAGAGAGAGAGAAAGAGAGAGAGAGACAGAGACAGAGACAGAGACAGAGAGAGACAGAGAGAGACAGAGAGAATGTAATTCTTGCAAAAAGTACTAATCCCTCAGTAGCAGCATCCAGTGAGAGTAAGTTAGATGAATCCCAGACAAAGAAACCAAAGTAATGCCGGATTGGGGATTTAGCTCTTCCGTCCTCAGCTCCTGGGGGAGGGGGGGCAGGGGGGCGGGGAGGAGGAACCAAAGTAATAATTCTAGTTATGTTCAACGACACAAAGGGCTGAAGGGAAATGGTCAGACAGCACGAGGGAACTCAAAGAGGAGATAGAGATATGAGGAAGACCCATGTGATATGCTACAAATAAAAACTACAGTAAGTCCAATAGAGCCAAAGCAGACCAAACAAAAGAAGTACTGGGATGTATCAGGACAGAGAGGATCCCAGAGATCTACCTTCTGTGGAAAAGAAAGGACGTCCGAGCTTAAAGACGAGGTGGGGAGAATCTATGAAGTACATGTTTGTAAGGACATTCTCCCCCACACCACTGAACTGGACTGCTAGCTGACAGAGACTGGAATTGCCCCAAGAACTACTTCTAAAGAAGTCCACACCCCCTTGTCCTGTTTACCTTCTTGTCTCCCCTATCTTTGGACGGTGGGCTAGAAGCGGGGGAGGGGCATGTTGAAGAGTTCGAGTACCTTTTTTAAAAGTAGGTTTTGAAAAATCTACAGGACCCAATGCCCTTTTCTAGACTCCACAGGCAGTAGACACAGAAGTGCTACACAGACAGACATTCCAGCAGAACACCCCGCGCATGTCAACTACGGTACAAGGAATAAATAAGAAAATAAAAGTGCGCAGATTTACAGACAGAGCAAGCTAATCAGTGCTGCAGGCTACAGAGGATAACGCTGTCAAAACTGACCGTGGGGATGGGTGGGGCATGGGGGGTGGTGAAGGTAGGGCGCTAGGGAGATGGCTCAGAGGTTAATATCATGGGCTGTTCTTCCAGAGGACCCAGGCTCCATTCTTGCCACCCACCCACCCACGAGGCAGCGTACAGCTGTCTGCTGCTCCAGTTCTAGGGGATCCGACACCCTCACACATGCAGGCAAAATACCAATGCACATAAAAGTTTAAAAACTAAGAAAGTGGTTGGCAGTGGGTCTCCTGAGTAAGGCTTCCCAAAGGCGGCAGTCTATGGCCTGAAGCTCCTTTTTTATGGGGTTCTAAAGGAAGCACCAGGTGTAGCAGCCCCTTTTTGACTCCGCCCACTTCTGTACTTGGGAAGCAGAAGCGAGTGGATCTGTTAGTTCAGGGCCAGCCTGCTCTACATAGTGGTTCCAGGATTGCCAAAGTTATAGAATGAGAGACCCTGACCCATAAAAATAAAGAAAAGAAGAGGGGGAGGAGGGCAGGTTAGTCAGGGTGTTGTTTGAATGGTTTTCGATTTTGATTGATATATAGTCCTTTTCTCCCTGGCTATCTCCCTGCCTCTCCCTACAACGCATCTGATTTTAAGCATATGCACACCCAATTATAGTGGGCATATGAGGGTGAGTGGGGAGCTCTTCTTAGAAGATGAACAGAAGACACAGTTCTCCTTCAGTGCCCTCAGAACTAGTCCAGGACGGATAGACCCTTCTGTTCCTAGTAGCTAGTTATCTGGGGAATATACTCGGATGGAAACTGCAGATTTGATTGTTACCAGAGCTGGGGAGACTCAGTCCATTGTTCAAAGACGGGAGTCTGGTAACCTAATACAGATGGGGAATAGAGAGCTCTTGAGGTTTCTGGGTGCACTGCTTAGATAGGGCTGTGTGTACACAGTGTAAGAGGAAGAAGCTGGGCTGCCCAGTGCATTTTCATGGGAGCGGAGAGTGTGCACCCCAAACCAGATGGGTGTTGAGGTGTTACTGTGTCTTGCTTGCTTCCTCTGAAAGTGAGAAGAGAGAAATACCAAGTCACACATAAAGCTAGGGCTGTCAAAACAGCACGAGGTCATCTGAGTGAAACTTGAAAGGCCAGCAGGGCTTAGAAGGACATATTTCAATTTCTGGGAACCGATGCACGTGTGGTGTGTGAGTGAGCCTCCATGTGGGCTCTGGGAATCAAAACTGGGTCCTCTGCAAGAACAAGTGCTCTTATCCAATGAGCCAACTTTCTAGCCCGTGTTTCAGTTTCGGAAAGAGAACTGCAAACCCAGACTACTATACCCAGCAAAGACACCAACGATGATTGAAAGCAAAACAAAAAAAAACCCCAATGTCAACAACCCTTTGTGACAACATCGGAAGGAAGAAACCATCACCCGTCTCCATGAAAGTCATGCTGTCTGGGAGCTTGTGGCCGCTGAGGAAGTTCTGCGGAGTGTGGATGCTCGAAGGAATCCTGCAGACCGAAGAGAAAACATGCCGACTCTCGAGGCCACAGGAAAGACTGAACCACACAGAGCAATGACAGTTCAGTGAGAGAGCTTGAAGCAAAAAGCAAACACAGCGTGATCTTCAAAATGGCAGCAACCTGAAGACCAGTCTCAGGAACAGCTGACTCCATAGTCTGGATTCTCCAGTCAAAAGACAGATTCGCAGGCTGGACCAAAATCAGGAGCCATCTGCTGTCTCCGAGGGGCGCATATCTCCACAGACAGTCCTTAGGGAGAGGAGAGAGGATTCCAAGGAAACAGATTTGGGAGTCGGAGTTGCTCTTCTGCCATCTGAAAAAACGGGCTTAAAAGTCTAGGGGACATTTTGCTTTTGAACGCTTGCATCTGAACAGAGGAGGGCTGCTCTCCAGTGAGTGGTGGGGCTCGGGGTGGGGCACTGGCTAATGCAGACACTGAACCAGTAAAGAACAGAGAGCACGTGACTGAGTGCTTAGCCCTAAACGTTGACCAAGACATGTGTATCCTACACACACACTCATGCACATGCAAACGCCCATGCATGCGCATGCACACACATGCACACCGACACGCACACAAGGCTTGGGGAACATCACCCGAGAAAGGCAGAAAGAATGTCGAAGCACTGGTGTGTTGGGGGTTGGTCTGCATTCAAATGGCTAACTTCGGGGGCTGGAGAGATGGCTCAGAGGTTAGGAGCACTGACTGCCCTTCCAGAGGCCCTGAGTTCAATTCCCAGCAACCACATGATAGCTCACAACCATCTGTAATGGGATCTGATGCCCTCTTCTGGTGTGTCTGATGACAATGACAATATACTCAATACATAAAATAAATCTAAAAAAAAAAAGGGGGGGTTGGGGATTTAGCTCAGCGGTAGAGCGCTTGCCTAGCAAGCGCAAGGCCCTGGGTTTGGTCCCCAGCTCTGGAAAAAAAAAAAAAAAACTTAAAAAAAAATGGCTAAATTCTGGCCCCCAAGATCTGGCTGTAGTCTAGATAAGCACACTCACATCTTCTATACCTAATGACGTTGTGTAAACTGCTCACCAATCTTCTCTAGCTGGTTAAATGAAAGTGTCTGATAGCCCATTACTGGGGGAGGGGGATAGACATAGTCAGGGCTTCAGTTCCAGGGCTGGGGGCCGCAGGCAGGGACCATGAGAGGAGGAGGAGAAAGACAAGAGCGCCAGTCTCCATTAGATGGGATGGACCAGGGACACGAGGTTGGAGAAGCACACCCTGAGGACAGGCTGGGTGGGCGAGGCTCAAACAACAGGTAACATGGGGATCACAACTGGGAAATAACCAGTTGAACATAGAAAAACAGTTTAGGGTAATCGCCAGTAATTGTGTTAAAGCCCTAAACGAATCAAGAGGACTATGTCTCACTACTGGGGGCTGCCCAGTCATATTAACAAATTATAACTATTAAATATCTTACAACACTGGAGGATGGGGAGGGTGCTCTCAGACGCTGTCTTTGAGCTATGCCACGACTGTTGCTCTAACAGCAGCTGTGGTGGCCAGCACAAGAACTTATTACAAAGCCAAAGATGACCTCGGAACTTAACAAGGTCCCAACAACCCTGCTTGCTAAGGATGGGCAGGTAGGTGTGGTCTAGGCCAAGCTGGTGGACTGACCCTGTAGCTCACAGTGATCCCAAGACCAAGTTGAGGTGGGATCTGTGTCCTTGTGGAATACGCCACCCCTTGGTTCCCTGGTTGTTTTCTGCAGCTGGCCGGAAGCTGTCCTCATTCTCTGCACGACCCTTTACTTCATCAACATTGGCAACATGGAAGTCAAGTCGGGACACTAGCAAGATGCAGGTGGCAGCCCTCTCCATTTGTGGCAAGTCACTGAATCCTGCTGGCCTCTAGGGAACACACTTATACAAGGACATGGTCAGTGGGAGCAAGGAGCATTGAGAGGCGACAAATACGTCATAACAAGTCACACGAGACCCCGCGTCCACCCTGGGCTGGCCATGCTCTCCTTACAACATTCAAAGGAAGGAGAACCAGCGTGAGGCTGTCACTGCTCTCTGGAGCAAAGAAGGGTGGAGCTCTGGATGCTCCCTGGTTACATTGGAGCCCCAGCTAAAAGCACAGATTCCAGGCTGGGGAGACGGTGCAATTCCTAAAGTTCCAGGCATAAGGGCTGGGTTCAGTCCCCAGATCCTGTAGTACACAACTGTGTATGGTGGTGTGGTTATAACCTCTGTGCTGGGGAGGCAGAGACAAGGATCCCTGGGCCCAGAGGCCAGCCCTCCAAGAACAACGTGAAGGCTGGGTGTGATGGTGCACATCTTTTCATCCCAGCACGTGGGAGGCAGAGGCAGGCAGATCTCTGTGAGTTCAAGGCCAGCCTGGTCTACAAAGCAAGTTCCAGGACAGCCAGGGCTACACAGAGAGACCTTGCCCAACCCCCATAAAAAATCCAAGGTAATCCCAGTATAGTGGCACGCGCCTTTCATCCAAGCACTCAGGAAACAGAGGCAGGTTTCCTATAAGTTCTAAGCCAGCCAGGGCTATATAGTAGAATGCTGTGGCAAAAAGTCAAAACAAAACAGAGACACGATAGATGCCACCTAAGGAGAGACAATCCAGGTTGTCCTCTGCCTCATACATGGTCACACGCACCTGCACGTGCATACAGAAAATGTATAGTGCCAGATGTGATGGTTTGTATATGCTTGGCCCAGGGAGTGGCACTATTAGGAGGTGTTGGAGTGGGTGTAGCCTTGTTGGAGTGGGTGTGGCCCTGTTGGAGTGGGTGTGGCCTTGTGGGCGTGGGCTTTAAGACCCTCACCCTAGCTGCCTGGAAGCCAGTCTTCTCCTAGCAGCCTTCAGATGATATAGAACTCTCAACTCCTTCTGCACCATGCCTGCCTGGATGCCACCATGCTCCTGCCATGACGATAATGGATTGATCCTCTGAACCTGTAAGCCAACCCCAATTAAATGCTGTCCTTTATAAGAATTGCCTTGGTCATGGTGTCTGTTCACAGCAGTAAAACCCTAACTAAGACACCAACAAATGAATCTGCTGAACAGAAGATCCTGCCCTGTTTGGGTTACAAGTGAGCCTCTGTGCCCAGCTGGTCAGTGTGTGTGTGTGTGTGTGTGTGTGTGTGTGTGTGTGTGTGTGTGTGTGTGTGCCTAGGCTATTGGTAAATGTGTGATCCTCCTGCCTCTGTCCTGGTTATTGAGAGCACAGACAACAGACATATGCAACTGTACCTGACTGAATCAGGTTTTTTTTTTACTCTTTTTTTTTCTTCTTTTTTTTCTTTTTAGGAATCAGGTTTTTTTTAAGACAGTGTCCAGGCTGGCTTAGAACTCACTATGTAGACCAGACTGGCCTTGAACTCACAGAGATCAGCCTGTCTCTGCCTCCCTAGTGCTGAGGCTGAAGTGTGTGCCACCACTCCCATTCCTTGTTCCTCACTTTTTTTTTTTTGGATGTCCATGGTTTTGTGAGAATTTAATAATCACAGCTACACTTAAAACACTTGTTTACACCATTGCTTTTCTTTAAAACTTCCAGGATGCAATAAAATCCTTCCAAAAGCATACACATATCAGCTTACATATAAAAATTCCTTCCATGTCTTGGAGAAGTTCGACAGTATTCTTCAATATTATTGTCTTCCCAATTGTACCCTATAGCGGTGAGGTTCCTATAGGCCTCCAGCATCACTTCTTTGTAGAGACTCTTCTGAGGACGATTCAGCAAATCCCGCTCTTCCCCAGGGATGTTCACCTGCACTCCCTCCTAAGCCACTGCATCCATGTTCAGAAGTTGGCCTGACTCTTTGTAGGATCCAGCAGCAGCGATCAGAGCACATCCTAAAGAATAGTTGGTTTTAGTCAGTTCAGCTACAAAATTGTTCCTTGCTTTTAAAAACCAGACTTAGCTAGATGTGGTGGATCTCTGTGAGCCTGAGACTGCCCTGTCTCAATAACTGTATATATAATAACACACACACACCACACACACACACACACCACACACCACACACCACACACCACACACACACACACACAGAGACACACACACACACACAACACACACTCACACACACACACACATATACACTCATACACACACACTCACATTACACCATACACACACACCACACACACAGATACACAGACACAGACACAGACACACACACATACACAACACATACACAACACACACATACACACACCACACACACACAGACACACACACACACATAAAACTATCTGTGTGTGTGTGTCTGTCTGTCTGTCTGTGTCTCTGTCTCACTTCAAGGCCATCCTAGTCTATAGAGGTTCAGGACAGTCAAATCTATAAAAAGAAACCTTGTCTCGAAAAAAACCATTAAAAAATAATAAAAAAGAAAAAGAAAAGGAAACTCCATGTGGGACTATAAATTTGAAGCTAACTCCAGCTATATTCCAATACTTCAAGTACTTTGTGTGGGAAGCCCTCAGAAGCATGTGATTCCGTTGGCATTATTAATGAATATTGGCTATAATTATCAGCTTGTCAATATTAATTCCAGTGCTGTAGAACGTGGCTTAGAGAACAGATCTGGGGGTTTCTGTATCCACTTCTGTCGTTGGCGTAGGATGTGAGGATGGAGAGGTTGGGCTCCCATTACCAGGTGTTTGTGGCAAGCGGTAATCTTGGTTCAGTAATGATCACTGGGCGGGTTTGAGCACCGGAGGGGAGGAGGCTGGACCCTACTCATGAATCTGCCTTGTTCCTGGGCCCGGTTCCTGATGAAGGAGAACACCCCAATGCTTACGACTATACTGACAGAAATGTAGGGTTTCTGTCTCCATGGGGAGCAGCCTAAAGTTCATTCAGAAGACTTGGGCTTTTGTGGGCCCCATGTTATCTGCCTATGTCCTTGTTTCCAAGAAGCTGAGGTGGTCTTAAGAGGTTAAAGCCCGGGGTTGGGGATTTAGCTCAGTGGTAGAGCGCTTGCCTAGGAAGCGCAAGGTCCTGGGTTCGGTCCCCAGCTCCAAAAAAAAAAAAAGAGGTTAAAGCCCAGAAGAGACGGGTGTGTGCCCAAGCATGTGTGTGTCATATATATGTGTTAGTGTGGGTGAGCACACATGTGCAAATATGTGTATATTTGTATATGTACATATGTATGCATGTGTGTGTAAATATACAGGCATATGTATATGTGCATGCATGTGTATGGACATGTATGTGCTCATGAGGGTGTAGATCAGAGGACAACTTCATGAAATTATTCCTCTCTTTCTACCTTTTGAGAGTTCTGGAGATCAAACATAGGTGGCCATGTACTTTTACCTAATGGTTTTGTTAGCTGCCTTGAACTCACTGTATAGGGAGGAATGACCTTGAAGTCTTCGTTCTCCTTCCCCTACCTTCTGGGTGCTGGGCTGACAGTGACAAGTGTGTGCTCCTGTATGGCCTGACGTCTTCTTGAGCCACAGTATCTCTCAAGGTAGAGCCCAAGCTGGTCAAGAATTTGTTTCAGATATTTTAAAATCAAGTTTCAGGCTGGAGAGATGGGTCAGTGGTTAGAGCATTGACTGCTCTTCCAGAGGTCCTGAGTTCAATTCCCAGCAACCACATGGTGGCTCACAACCATCTGTAATGGGATCTGATGCCCCCTTCTGGTGTGTCTGAGGACAGTGACAGTGTGATATAAAATCTTTTTTAAAAAAATCAAGTTTCGGGGTTGGGGATTTAGCTCAGTGGTAGAGCACTTGCCTAGCAAGCGCAAGGCCCTGGGTTCGGTCCTCATCTCCGGGAAAAAAAAAAAAAAAAATCAAGTTTCTATGTTGGTTCGGCAATGTATTCCTGCAGTAACAGAAAGATTGTTTCGAGTTCAAGGTGAGCCTCGGTTGGTGGTGGTAAATGACAGGACAGTCAGACTGTACATATCTTAGGGAAAAATATGAATTAGAACCATCTCTTGAAATTTTGGGGGGCTGGAGAGATGGCTCAGTGCTTGAGAACACTTGCTGTGCAAACATGAGTTCAAATCCTTTAGCACAAATGCCTCTTGTGCATGACCTCTTTTTTTTTTTTAATTTATTTATTTAATGTATATGAATACACTGTTGCTGTCTTCAGACACACCAGAAGAGGGCATCGGATTCCATTACAGATGGTTGTGAGCCACCACGTGGTTGCTGGGAATTGAACTCAGGACCTCTGGAAGAGCAGTCGGTGCTCTTAACCACTGAGCCATCTCTCCAGCCCGTGCATGGCCTCTAATGTTAATAGTCCCAGTGGATGGGGATGGGGTAAAAATGGTTGAATCACTGGGCTCACTGGCTGCTGCCCCTGCTCTCAGAGAGAGAGGCTGTCTCAAGGGATGAGGCAGAAAATAACTGACCGCCTTCTGTAACCTCCACACAGGGGCATACACAACACACATTCGTACACACACATACTCCATGCATACAACACACACACACACACACACACATGCACACACTCACGCACTCACGCACATACCCCATATGCTGGCTAGTGTTTGTCAATTGGACCTAAGCTAGAGTCACCTTGAAAGAAAGCACCCCCACTGAGGAACTGCCTTTATCAGCTTGGCCTGTGGGCAAGTCTGGGGGCATATTCTTCACTAATGTGTGAGGGGGAAGGTTCAGGCCACTGTGGCCAGTGCTACTCATGGGCAGGTGGGCCCAGGTCTTATAAGAAAGCAAGCTAAGCAAGACGGTAGGCTACATTTCTCCGTGGTCTCTGCTTTTGTAGTTGCCTCCCAGGTCCCACCCCCCAGGTTCTGCCTTCAGCGTCCTGCTTCAGCTTCCCGCGGTGATGGCTTGTGCTGTGGTCCCTGTCCTCGCCACTGTCAGTATTTTATCATAGTCACAGAGAAGCAAACTAGGACAGGGCCACAGAGTCACACATTTACACATAACTAAAAGTAGAAAGAAAAAGTAAAAGTGCCCAAGAGCGTGTGTGTGTGTGTGTGTGTGTGTGTGTGTGTGTGTGTGTGTGTGTGTGTGCACCTGGCTGTCTTGCAAGCCCCTGAGGCTGGCCTGTCTTTGTCCTCCAATGTTGGGAATTATAAGATCACATGCCTGGTCTTATATGGGGGCTGGGGTTTTGAACCCAGGTTCTTTCATGTTCATTGTGGGGCACTTACCCACTGAGCCATCCACCCCCAGCCTGAATACTGTTTACCATCAATAAGTCTATGTCGGACACTGTTTAGATTTATATAACCGGGTGCATAGCCTAGTGTGTCTCCCCATGTCACACACAAGTGAGGACAATCCTCCTGCAGCATTCACAGAACAGAGAAAATAGTGGTGGCCGTGCCCAGCTTTGCTGTCCCCCTCGGTCCCCTCCCTTCCCAGTTGTTCCACCACTGCCTTGTCTTACCCTCATACCCGAGCCTGGACACAGCACATGTGTGCTGTTTCCCTTCACTACATGGCCTAGACCCTGTCCCAGAGAAGCAGCAGAGCCTTACAGAGCCAGACCCTTCCCTGGGGTACACTAGGAGACAGCACCCCGACTCATACCCGCTGGGCATCATTAGCCACAGGGACCTGAGCTCTAAGCACAGAAGACGAAGTGAGCTTGTGTTTAATACTGACTTAGAGGAGAATTAGCATTCTTGTCAGCATCGAGCAGAGCTGGAAGATAATTAAAACTTTGCCCCTGGAATAGCTGATTCATTTGAATTTTATGGCTCACGTAAGAATGAGGAAAAGCAAGGGAGGAACTGCTCCGCCATGCTGGGGTCGGCCCAGCTGCCGGGGGCCCCATGCTTTTCCTAGTGTGCAGTCCATGAACGTGGTCTGAGGTACTACTGTGTGCCATTGATGGCCTGTTGTGGTGGGAAAGCCCTCTGCCGTGATCCTGTCCAGTTGCTCAGCATACCTTGGCCAGGTTGATTTTCTGTTGCTATGGTAACAGGCTGCCAATCCCTGGCTGTCTCCAAGCATCATGTAGCCCATGGGCTGAGGACATGTCTCAGTAAAGAGAATGTTGGCTCAGCATGCAGGAAGCCCTGGGTTCAATCCCCAGCGCTGGACAGCCCCAACCCTGTCTCACAAAATAAAAAGACTGGGGAGAGGTCTCAGGCCTAACAAGCAGGCCCGAGCTTGGGTCCCCAGAACCCACAGAATAAGGAAAAGCATGTATTAAACACTTGTAATCCCAGCACCAGGGATAAGACAGGAGCAGCTCTAGACCTTTCCTGGAAGCTCACAGGAAGTATAGCCTACGTGGCAAAGTTTCAGGGCAATGAGAAAATCCCCGCCAACCCCCTGCTAGGTAGCCCAAGCTAGCTTTGAACTCATGATCTTCCTGCCTAGCCTCCTGAATGCCAGGATCACAGGTTCATGCTCCCAGTCTTAGATGACTGAATTCTTGGTACAATATTTAAAGCAAATCCCAGGATCCCTCTAGAACATTGTCTGTGCCTGTGAGGCATCCTCCCATCCCCTGGATACTGTATCTGTTTCCTGATTTTGCCTGGTTGATGTGTTGGGGACTGAACTCAGGGCTTTGTGCATGCCAGGCAAGCACCCTACCAACTGAGCCAGATACCCAGCTCAAGGACAAACGGACATTCGCCCAGACCAATCTGGGCTAATGTCATTATTGTGCCCTGCTGGCCAGAGCCCAGTGACTACACTGTAATTGGCTGTCACAGAGTTCAGGCTCGCCCTGCCCTCAGAATCAGTGTGACTTACCATTTGGGGATGAGAAACTGCGAGTCAGCCTTAGGCCTGCACGTGGGCCTTTATGGCTGTCATTAATAAAAGCTAACACTGCCAGGTCAGCAACCCGAGGGGATGCCTATCCGTGTCCTGGTCACAGCAGCTGGGACATACAGTGGTTCACTCAAGGTGGCCTCTTTCTGCCATGCTGGGAACCTGGGGCCACTGCACTGTCCCCAAGTCCCTGCCTTCTCCCCAGCCAGCTTAGCCAGCCGCTGAAACACACACACACACACACCACACACACGGAGGGGGGAGATTGAGGGAGGGAGGAGAGAGGGAGGAGGAGAGGGAGGTAGGGGGAAGGAAAGGGAGGGGAGAGGGAGAGAGGGGGAGGGAGGAAGAGGGGGAGGGAAGAATTTTCTGCATGAGGATACATCACTTCTACCCTCCCCCTACCCTCCTTGCAACGTATATGCATAGGTGTGTGTGTGTGTATATATATATATATATATATATATATATATATATATATATATATATATATAGAGAGAGAGAGAGAGAGAGAGAGAGCGCAGAGAGAGCCCATTCAGCATTGCAGCCCCCTCGTTCTCAGAGCAATATTAATGTCTGTTGCTCTTCCTGCAGGGCTGGGGCCCAGGTGAGCTTTCCCCCATCCACACTGGCATGTCACCTGATGTCCCTGTTCCCTGGCCCTTACTGTCTAAGGCCTCCTCTTCTGCGATGATGTTGCCGAGCCTGAGGTGTAGGGTGTGTTGTAGACGAAGCCTTAGATTTGAGCCGCATGGTCAGTTCTCTCGTTATGACCAGTGGGGATTTCTGTAATGGTCTCCATCTGCTGCAAAAAGAAGCAAAACATCACATTTCCACCAAAGAGAGGAGTTGAGGAAGGATTGCTGCCCCTCCCCCACCCCAGCCACCAGGGAGGCTGTGGCTAGCCCCTCCCACCAGGTCTGTGAGCAGAGGGAGCCCACCCCAGCACAGGAAAATGGCCCTGGCTGGCAGGCCTGGGTCCCACCCCTCCTGTCAACACTTCCCTCATGGCTTCAGCCCCCTTCAGATCCCTCGGGCGGGCATTAGGAGTATAAAACTAGAATGGGCTGCAGCTGGGAGCCAAGACTCTGGTCTCAGCATCCCCACCAGATGTGTGGGCCAAGAGGCCCCAGCTCCAAGGTAGCAGCCTGTAAGAAGGTGCTTTCTGGAGGTGGACTGCGACCCACGCCCTCGCTCCCTGTACAGATGCACACAGAAGAGCTCACACATACCCACAAACACACCCATGTGTACTCCCACCTGCAAACACACTTACACACACAAACACACACCCCACACACATTTTTTTTTTTTTTTTTGGTTCTTTTTTTTTTGAGCTGGGGACCAACCCAGGGCCTTGGCGCTTCCTAGGCAAGCGCTCTACCACTGAGCTAAATCCCCAACCCCAAACTTTTTTTTTTTTTTTCCCCGGGGCTGGGGATCGAACCCAGGACCTTGCGCTTCCTAGGCAAGTGCTCTACCACTGAGCCAAATCCCCAACCCCTCACACACACATTCTTAACCACACATGTGTGCACTCAGATATACACTTACACCACAAGCTGGCTGACCCAACCTTTGAACCCTGAGGATCAAGGCAGGTTCCACCATATTGAATTCACCTTAGTCTTTGTGCCAAGGCTGCCATCTGAGCACTCACATGCCCACGCCGTGAAGCCCCTACAGGCCCAGGCTCTGGTTTGCCTGTGAGCCTCACTGACCACTCCTTCATGTCCAGATCCCGCTAACTACGAACACTTGGGCAGGAGCGTCAAGACCATGATGACTTGAGAAGCATGTCTACAAAGGGTCTTGGGGGTCAGGGAGGGTCTCCAAGGAGGGCCTGATTCATCTGAGGCCTGAGGACAAACAAGGCCACTCCAGCCATGCAGAGAGGACAGTTGGGCAGGGAAGCTGGGGTGGGGGCTTGTGGAGAGAGAAAGAAGCTGGGCACTTCTGAGAACTCCAGAGGTCAGGGATCAGACAGGAGAAGCAAGCTGAGGGCAGTGGCCTGGTGGGTACAGGAGGGCCTGCTCCATGTAGTGAGGGAGGCCCCCTATGGAGCGCTGGCACCCAGCCTTCACTGAACCTGTCCCTGCTATGTGAGTTCCTGGAACTAGGGGAAGCTGGGGGAGGAAATGCTACTGTACCCTGTGCTTTTAGCTGTGTATTTATGCATGGTCGGTCGGTCGGTCGGTCTGTCTGTCTGACCCCCCACCCCCACAACCAATGTTCTTAACCACTGAGTCATTTCTCCAGCCTCCTGCACAGGTTTTTTTGTTTTTGCTTTTGTTTGGTTTGGTTTTGGTGCTGGATTTGTGACTATTGAGGACAAGGACTGAAGACTTCTTAGCAGGTATTGCACTGTAAGCCCTGCCACGGAGAGGTGGTGACAGGAGGATCCCTGGGCCTCCCTGGCCAGCCACTCTAGCTGAATCTAGCTGAGCCAAGGTTCAGTGAGAGACCCTGTCCCAGAAAATCGGGTGGTGGGCGAGCAATAGAGCGGGGCTGCCGGCACACGCACACATGTCCTCACGTGCATATCAGGTGCCCTTCGTAAAGTGGAGCCTGAAACGAGGTCACCATGGGAGCACTTGGGCCCACAGTGTGACCTGGACCAGGCAGGGAGCCTCTGAGAACCCCAGGATCTGGGAGTCTGGGTCTCAGTGGAGGGAGCACACTGGGGGCGCTCAGAGCTGTCAGCTGTGGCATCCCAACGGACTTCAGGCAAAGCCCGTCCATGGTGCCGTCCACAGGCCTGTGGAGGTGGTTGGGCTCTGTGGGCAACACAAAGAGTGAATATCTCCCAGCATCGAAATTGCCTCCAGCCACACCTCCAGACACAGCAGAGGAGAAGCCTCTGGAAATAAGTAAGAAGTAGGGGGTCAAAGGGCACTTTGCTCTGCCTTGCAGGCAGGACTGGCTGGGAACCCTGCCTGTTCCTCTTCGCCTGGGTCTCCTCAGCTTGCTCCATGACGCGACTGTCACACAGCACCCATCTTCATCTGTTCCCTTATTTACTTTCTTGTGGGGCACACGCGTGCGGAGGTCAAAGGACAACGTGTGGGATTTGGTTCTCTTCTCCAAAAGGGTCGAACTCAGGTCGTCTGGTGGTAAGCACTTTCCCCAATGAGCCGTCCTGCTGGCCCTCCATTTACTGAGGGCCAGTTGCTCACCAGATACTGTGCCGTGCAGGCAGAAAAAGCATCGATCACCCTCTTGACCTGTCTATGCTGCCTAAGGACCAGGGTCGCACATCTAGGGATCAGTGGGTAGCGTTCAGCTTCCTGAGCACAGTTCAGCCGTAACTGACGGGAGCCAGGGAAGGTGGAAGGTAGAAGTCACCTGACTCTGTGAGCTTTCTGTCTCTCATCTCCGCTGCTCCGGGGTATTCCCACGACCTCACAAGGAAACACCATCCTGTCCTCTCACTGATGAGAAGCCAAAGGCAGTGTGATGGACAACTTCATTGTGCTGGACACCATGCTTCCCGGTCACTGTCCTCTGCCCCCGTTCCTGGGGAACCTGCCCTGTGCCTGCAGAGCCTTGCTCATAATAGCGTGGGGTGCTACTGGCATCAAGTGGGGATCGTGGATTCCCACAAATACATATAGTGCATGGGTCACCAAGACAGAGCCTTATCTCCAGCGTGTGTCATGTCAGTGATTGTAAAGATGCCACTGTTCCTCACGCTGTGGTCCATGCCGGTCACCTGCCTTGGCTGCTGCTGTATTTAGGGCCCACCCATGGCTACCAAGGGTATGGAAGTGACAGGAGTGGCTTCACCCGTGTCTGCCTCACTGGCCAATCTGGTCTCATGTTTCTAGGATTCCACCGGGTCTGTCATCCCTTCTGCCTACCCTACAAGCATGCTGTGTTTTGTTTTCTTTTTTTCTTTCTTTCTTTCTTTTTTTTAAGATTTATTTATTTTATGTATGTGAGTACACCGCTGCTCTCTTCAGACACACCAGAGGAGGGCATCAGATCCCATTACAGATGGTTGTGAGCCACCATGTGGTTGCTGGGATTTGAACTCAGGACCTCTGGAAGAGTAGTCAGTGCTCTTAGCCGCTGAGCCATCTCTCCAGCCCCTGTGTTTTGTGTCCTTTAAGTGGCTCATTTACCACTTCCAGTGTCCAGCTTCTGTGGTATTATCCATGTACCCTGTTGAAGGTCTGCCTTTGCAGCCACAGTGGCCACCAGGGGTTGACCTCCACACTGAAACTTTAAATCTATTCATTTACTTATTGTAGTGTGTGTGTGTGTGTGTGTGTGTGTGTGTGCCTGTGTGTGTGTGCAAATGCGTATGCGTGTGAGTGTATGTGCACGTGTGTATGTATGTGCACACACATGTGTGTGCGTGTGTATATGTGTGTGTCTCTGTGTGAAGGTGTCTGTGTCTTTGTGTGTGCATGTATGTGTGCCTGTATATGTGTATGTGCGAGTGCGTGTATGTGTATGTGTGTGAGTGTGTGTGTAAGTGCATATGTGTATGTATGCACACATGCCAGTGTGTGGGAAGTGTGTGTTTCTGTGTGAGTGTGTGTGGCTGTCTCTGTGCCTGTGTTTGTGTATGTGCGAGTGTGTGTGCTCATGTGTGTATGTATGCATGAATATGTGGATATGTGTGCGAGTGTGTGTATGTGAGTGTGTTCGAGTATACACATCATGCCACGTGCAGAGGTCAAAAGCTAATATTGTGGAGTTGATTGGGTCCTTCCATCTTTACGTGGGTCCCAGAGATTGAACTCAGGTTTTCAGGCTTGAGCTATAAATGCCTTTACCTGCTTGGTCACGTCTCCACCACCTCCCCTTTTTGAGACGGATTTCAAAACCTACTTGAACTTCTAGTCCTCCTGCCTCTGCCTCCTGAATGGAGCAGAACCTGGCCTGTTTGGCTGGTGGTGCACATAAACTGGGAGACCCAGTCTTGGGTTTGCCCCTCACCCTGGGCTTGCATTTGCTCCCTGCCCCCAGTCTTGCTAGCTCACTGGATTCTGGAGGCCAGCAATAGCTTACACTGTAGCCTCGGCTGTGGCTCAAGGTCAGGAACTGCTCTTGAAATCCTCTCAGATGCCCTTTTCTGTCAGCCATTGACAGGGAAGTCACGGGAGACCCTGAGTTCTGTGTGTGTTCCTGGGTGACCACAGGTCGAGAGCTGCTGTTTTAGGAGTGCATTAGAAAGAGAAGGGACGGTGTTGACACATCCTTTTAATCCCAGCACGGGAGGCAGGCAGATCTCTGAGTTCAAGGCCAGCCTGGTCCACAGTGTCAGTTCCAGGACAGCCAGGGGTAAACCCAGTGAGAAGGGACAAAGAACCTGAGGGAGTTACTCCTAAGCTGCAGATGCCTTGACAGTGGTGGCCTGGCTCCTTGACTTCTGCATCTAGGGTCCTCCTGTCATCTGTGTGTCCCCCATGCCACCATGCCCACAACTGCACAGGGTTCACAGGCACAGAGGAATCTGAGGGTGGAGATGGAGGTCAGACCTGGCAGGGACAGTCCCCTTCTCCCTCCCTGTCACTGGCTTACAGGATCCTCATGTTGGGACCTGCAGGTCTCTCTCCTCAGCCCCTACTCCTTCCTGTAGTGACCTGTCTGTCTCAGGAAGCATCCTGCCAGGGAGGTGAGTCACAGGAGCTGTTGATCTCGGTCCCTGAAGGTTTGACTAGGGAAGTGGGTGTAGAGACCTGGTGGCCAGGCTGTCACTGTCCCCAGGTGCTGCCTCTGACCCTCACCCCACCCTTCCGTACACCTCCTGTCCTCACATTTCTCTTTTACAAATGAAGGAAGGGTGGGCGGTTGGAGTGGCTCACCAGCCAATCAGCGACAGAGCTGGGTTTGAACCTGGGTCACCTGGCTGTGGTCGATACCTTGCTTGCTGCCTGACATTCTGAGCCCCGGGCCTGACTTAGAGACCACAAGAAGGCTCTGTCTTCCCCGGATTCCCCCAGAGTCAAGCGGCAATCGGGCTCATGTCCGTGCTTGCCCAGCCTCCAGCCTCCTGCTCCAGGAGTAAGGTGAAGGTTCAGAGAGCTACTACTTAAAAAAGAAAGTTTTTAATTAAAAAGTGTGGGTGGGCGGCTGGCGAGATGGATCCATGTTATAGAAACAACAGGATACAACAAAACCCAATAACCTTAACCGGCCGCTCTCACAGAGGAACCAAGGAACCAAGTGTGCGAAGGTCTCTGTTGCTGTGATAAAAATGACCACATGACCAAAGCAACTTGGGGAAGGAAGGGTTTAATTCACCTTACACTTCCGGGTTAGTCTCTGTCACTAAAGGAAGCCAGGGCAGGAACCCAAGGCAGGACTGAGGCAGGAACTGACACAGAGCTGCTCACTGATTTGTTCCTCATGGCTTGCTGTTTGCTTTCCTGTACTCCCCAGGACCACCTACCTGCCCAGGGATGGCATCACGCAAAGTGAGCTGGGCTCTCCCACATCAATCACCAAACAAGAAAACATTCCTGAGACTGGAGAGATGGCTCAGTGGTTAAGAGCACTGACTGCTCTTCCAAAGGTCCTGAGTTCAAATCCCAGCAACCACATGGTGGCTCACAACCATCTGCAATGGGATCTGATGCTCTCTTCAGGTGTGTCAAGGACAGCAGCGTACTCATACACATGAAATAAATAAATAAATCTTAAAACAAAAAAGCTAGGGGTTGGGGATTTAGCTCAGTGGTAGAGCGTTTGCCTACAAGCGTAAGGCCCTGGGTTCGATCCCCAGCTCTGAAAAAAAGAAAAGAAAAAAAATAACAAAAAGGAAAAGAAAGCATCCCACAGACATACCTATAGGCCCATCTGATGGAGGCATGCTCTCAGTGGAGGCTTCCTCTTCTCAGACGACCCTTACCTGTGTCGAGTTGAAAGCCATTAGCCAGGACACTGGGTTCGATGTCCAGCACCCACCTGGTGGTTCACAACCCTCCTTAAGTCAAGTTCCAGGAGATCTGATGCCCCCTCTGACCTCCATGGGCACTAGGTATGCCTGTGGTTCACATATATGCACACAGGGAAAACATACAATAAGATAGAATAAACATGGGCTGGAGAGATGGCTCAGTGGTTAAGAGCACTGACTGCTCTTCCAGAGGTCCTGAGTTCAAATCCCAGCAACCACATGGTGGCTCACAACCATCTGTAATGAGATCTGATGCCCCTCTTCTGGTGTGTCTGAAGACAGCTGCAATGTACTTACATGTAATAAGTAAATCTTTAAAAAAAAAGATAGAATAGACATTTTTATGTGAATTTTGTGTTACATTTATTTATGTGTGAGTATGTGTATGAGTGTGTGTGTGTGTGTGTGTGTGTGTGTGTGTGTGTGTGTGTGTGTGTGTGTGTTGGGGGTATATGTGTCCCACAGTGCATGTGGCTTTCAGAAGACAGTCTGTAGGAGTTGGTTCTCTCCTTTCACCCTGTATGTTCTTGAGGTTAAATGGGGCCTCCAAGCATGAGGGACATCAAAGATCTGAAAGGCCAGCACTGGGCAGGAGACAGGGTGAGCCAAGACAGACTCAGCTCTCAGCACTTAGTGGTGGGTGACAGTGGCAGGGGACAAGGCCAGGCTCCTTCTGATTCTCAGCTCGCCAGTCGCCTTCTCGAGATATGTGCTGTGTGTGTCCCACTTGAAATGGAGGTACAGAGAGGTTAAGTAACTGGCCCCAGGTCACACAGCTGGGTACCGGCAACCCTGTTCTTAGTCTATGGTATCTTGGAAACCAAGAGTGACCAGATTCTAAGGTGATTCAGTGATGGCTCTTTTTATAGGGATCCAATCTGGTTGGTCTGAGGGCATCAGGGGTGGCTTGTAGGAAGGGCTGGGGACACAGAATGGAATGATAAATGAGAGTTGTTTAGAATCAGGGGAAGGGGCCACTTCTGGCCTGTGTGTGCGAAAACACGCAGGTGCAACTGAGCATGAAGCTTGAGACTCAGCTGGAGGGCAAATGCTGGTGAGAGAGCCTAGTGGGCAGAGCCAGAGGCACTTGGAGTTTAGTATTACTCTAAGGATAATGGGGTGCCACAGAGGGTTTTATAGCAGGGTTACTGGGCTGGGGGCCACAGCCTGCCAGGTTTGGGATACCAGACCTCAATAAGCCAATGAAAGTACCTAATGTATAGTGAAAAGCAGAGAGGGCAATGTACTTAGTGTGGCCACATCAGGAGGATACCCAGAGATCCAGGGACTTCCTAAGTCCTTAGGAATCCTGACCTGAGGGTGGGGTTTAAATAGCAAGTGATTTGAATAGCATCACAGTCAAGGAATGACCCTGTTTGTCATCTTCTCAGTTCAGTCTCAGGTCACAGGATTAGTTGTTAATCTTCTTCCGGGTGACCAGTCACCCTCTCAGGCTGACCCCAAGACTCCAGCCATTTATTCTCCCAACAGGAGAATACTGGGGAACTTTTAATTTTGGGGGGAGTCCATTTTTTTTCACTAGACTGAAAACTAAAGAAAGTGTCATGAGCGTCTCTTTAGAATGTGTCCCCTCCTGCCAGACAGGTTGGGTGTGGTGGGAGTAGAGACTTCAGTGCTGGTGGCAACACTCACCTGGGAGCTGAGGAGGGCACTCCCACCCCCCCAAATAGGCTTTTGCTCCTAGGAGTGTCTTCACTTGGAAACCATTCACGCTGAGCTCTGGGCTCCCTGAACTCCCCCCCCCGCGCATCAGGGGTTTGGGCCCCTTGTCCAATCAAAGGAGAGAAAAGATGCCCAGCCTTACATCAGTGGATCAAAGCTCTGGGAAACGGAGCCTGAGGAGTTGGCCAGAGCTTAAGCCGCACCTCCGGTCTGTGTGAAGGGAGCTTTCCGGCAGGTCCGTAGCCGAGTGTGTACCCTCGGGTCTGCAGCTCGGAAGCTCACTGATGTGTTGTAAACACTGTTTGTTTTCTGTCAAGCCAAAACATCTTGTTCAGGAGGCGTCACCTTGATTAGTTTTCTCCACGAAGGGTACTTTCCAGGGAAGGAAGGGTCCAGGACTCAGGGCAGAGCCAGCTGGGCCGCACCTACTTCCCATAGGCAGACAGTCTGGCCATGGTGGCCTAACCTAGATTCTCACCCTGATCCAGCAGGGCCAGAAAAGACGAATGGGAAGATGGGGCAGATTCTCCCATTTGGTTAAAAGCTGGACGTCAGGAGTTTTTTGATTTTTTGAAACAAGGTCTCACTTTGCAGCCCTGGCTGGCTCAGAACTTAGCATGTAGACCAGGCTGGCTTCAAACTGAGGAGTTTTACATTTTATTAAGATTGGTGTTTGTCCGGCATGTTGGGCCCCCCAGCAAGGCTAAGATTGGGTACACTGGGACACTCCTGTAATCCCAGCATTTGGTATGCAGAGGCAGGAGGACCAGAAGTTCCAGGTCATCCTTAGATTAGTTAGAGAAGACCTTGAACTCCTGATCCTCCTGCCTCAGGCTCTACCCCTTCAGAGGCCTCTGAGACCAGGAGCACGGACCGAAGGACATCTGTCCACGAGGGTGTACTAGCTCCAGCACAGACTTCCCAGCTTTTAGCTTTGGTCCCGTTTTCTGATGTCTTTAATAACTCCAGAGACAGTGAATCCACTTTATAAGGAAGAGGCTTCTAGGTTCAATGACCTCATAGTGTCCCTCTCCTTGCTTATGTTCTGTCTGGGTGGACCACAGCCTCTGTCCTGCCTATGGTGTCAAGTGGGAGGAAGGATCTGCCCCCAGCTATGAAGTCCCAGAAGGACCCGGGGTAGCATCCTTCCACTACCATCTATCCAGTAACATTTCCAGTATCTGCCGAGGGCATGTGCTCTTCTGCAAGGTTGTGTACCCAGTAGGTGCTCAATAAATTCTAGTTATCCGACCGTTTTTTGAAGCCGTTGCCAGCCTTCCAGTTCTGTCTGGCTATGTCTGGCAGCAGAGAACGGGGCAGAGAAGAAATGGCGGCTGTAGGGAATGCTGCCCTTCCGTGGCTGGCCTGTAGGGGTCGTCCTCGGGTGCTAGGCCTGGAGTCCCTCCCTTCCCCACCCCCAACCAGCAGGAGAGAGGCTTAGCGGGGCCTCCTCCCCCAGCGGGGGGCCCCTGGAGGGCCATGGGGAGGAGCCTGCCTGGCTGGAACTGGGAGGGCTCTTGCTCAAACACAAAGCAGCCAGGGGAGGTTCCAGGCGCCTGCTGGCAGCTCTGAACCGGCTTCTTTCTCTTCCTGCCCTCCACAGTCTCAGTGGTAAAAACGCCGCCGGACAGATGGCTAATGCTGAAGCACGGATGGAGGCCCCGGAGTCCCACACCTCCCCAGCACCCAACCTCCTACACAACCGTGCATGTGCGCGTGTGCGTTATGTTCATGCCACAGCGGCATACCTGTAGTGGTCAGAGTACAAGAGGACAAATTGTTTTTTGTTTTTTTTTCCGGACAGGAGCTTGTGTAACACTGACTGGGTTGGAACGCTTGTTTTGTAGACCAGGATGGCCTTGAACTCACCTGCCTCTTTTTGCCAAATTCTGGTATTAAAGGTAAGCACCACCACGTCTGGCTTAGAGAACAGTTTGAGGGAGTTGGATAGTTCTACCCTGTGGGTCCTTAGGAGCTGGAACTCCATTGGTCAGGCATAGCAGCAAGCACCTTTACCCACTGAGCCATCTCACTGGCCCGAAATGTGTTATCCCACGGTTGTGTTCTTGTTAAAGTTTTGGGACAGTGAGTCGGATGCCCATTATGACCAGAAGTTTTTACTTGGGTCTGTTGGTGTAAGTTTACTGAGAAGCACTCCCAACTTATCATTTGGTGGGACACGCTCAAAACTTCCTTCTTCCAAATCTGTGTCGCCCTCTGATGTCTGGGGCACTCCTGCCTCTACCTCTGGGATTCCCAAGAGCATCCATCCCAGGGGTAACAACCAAAGAGGTGTCCACACATAGCCAGATGCCCCTTGGAGGCCAAACATCCATCCTGGGTTATCAGTCCAGATGGGCAACAGCTGTGGAGAACAGCCCAAGGCAAAGGAACCCACCCTGTTCCCTCTGAGCTAGCTGTGGTAATTTCCACAGAATGAACCCTCAGCCAGCTCAGTAGGTAAAGCCCTTGCCTCAGAAACACGTGAACCTGAGTTCAATCCCCAGACCCGAATTTCAAAAGCAGGGTGTGCAACCAAATAGGACAGTGCACTTGGCCAGTGGAGTGGAGGCTTCAGGAGTTCAAGGTCAGCCTCAGTTACATAGCAAGCTCAGGACCAGCCTGAGACCCTGGAGACTCTTGTCTAAATTAAACCAGTCAGTAGTGGTGACCTGTTGTAATCCCAGGGCTGGGGTGATGACACAGGCAGACCTGGGGCTCACTGGCTGGCCAGCATAGCCTTATGGGTAAGCTCCCGGACAGTGACTGACTCTTCTCAAAACATAGGCTCAGCTGTGAGCACTTAGGCCTGATACCCAGATACCCCCGACACCGGAAGGGAAATGAAGGGGCGGGGGTCAGTAAATGATGACCAGTTTCAACTACACAGAGTTCTGGGTCAGACTGGGCTGTTTGAGACCCTGTATCAACACAACTGAAAACTGGGCTGGCGAGATGGCTCAGCCAGTCAAAGGCATTTGCCACCAAGCCCAGGGGTCTATTTGATCCCCAAAAGCACATTGACTAAAGAGAAGAAATAAAAAAGGGAAGGAACAAGACCGCTCCCGGATTTCAGCACCAGATGAATGAAATGGATGCAGTAAAGAATTCAAAGTAGCCACTCTAGGATAAAGGGAAATGTTTATTCCAGACCACGAAGCTCGCTCTCTCTCTCTCTCTCTCTCTCTCTCTCTCTCTCTCTCTCTCTCTCTCTCTCCTCCCTCCCCCCTCTCTTTCTTGCCTCCCTCCCTCCCCTCTCTCTCCCTCTCTCTGGGGAAAGAGAAGCAACTGCTGGCAGCCAAGACAGTGGTCTGGTAGTGGGGTGGTGGGTGTTTCCAGGGTTTTAAGGGGAACAGACACCTGGGAGGAGGGGATCCTGTAAACTGGGGTGGAGGACTTTGAAATGTATAGCAGGGACTTGCTGAGTGGAGATTCAAGGAGCTTAGAAGCCCGCCAGCACAGACCTTGATATGCTAATATGCACCGCAGGCATATGTTAATAGAAAAACAGGAGGTTCCTTTTCCCAGAGACAAGGAGACCGCCTCTGGCAGGTAGAAGCCTTTCCCCCAGGTCCCAAGCATGTTTATATACTTTTAAAAGTTTTTTGTTTTGTTTTTTGAAGACAGGGTTTCTCCGTGTAGCTCTCTGGCTGTCCTAGAACTTAGAGGTAGACCAGGCTGGCCGTGAACTTTGAGATCCATCTGCCCCTGCCTCCTGAGTGCTGTCACCGCAGGGCTTTAAAGTTGTTTTTTGAAGTGAACCGGGCATGGTGGCACTCACCTCTAATACCAGATGCAGAGGCAGGAGGATCTCTGAGTTTGAGGCTAGCCTGATCTACACAGAGAGACATGGTAGATGGCACCTGGGGAAAGACCCCTGTGAGAAGTATCACATATGAATCCTTTCCACCCATTTCTATAACGCTTGTGTCCAAGACAAGGAATTAAATTTTTTTGTTTCCCCTACCTTTTATGTAAATAATTTCAGACACACAGCCCACTGCCGTAGTCCAGGAATTCAGACTTTTCCCATCCTTTTTAATTCCAGTGAGCTAATTTGTCTCAGACTAGCCAACTGAATAAGACTGAGGTCGGAGCCCAGCCAATGAAGGAAAGACACAGTTTCACCTCAGTTAGAATAAAAGCCAAATGCATTTTCTGTCTTGTGTGTTTGCTTTTCCGATCAACAATCAAGTGTCCTGACACTTGAATGGAGCGGTGTTCCTTTCTTGGTGACCGTGAACATATTCCCAACAACACCCATGGTTGACCTCTGGCACTCACATGTACACATGCAGACACATAAGCACAAAGACCTGTATGTCCTTTTTTTTTTTTTTTTCCCCTTTCTGCCCCGTGGCCTCCTGGGAATCTGTTCCTCACAAGCTGACAGAGGAAGGATGTAAGACTGGAGTTCCCCCCAATCCCCTTATCAGCCATCCGGCCATCCGGCTGCCAGGACAAGGTCAGGACAGTTCCACAAGGCAATGGCACATGGGCACCCACAGCCCCTCCCTGAATCCTAACATCCAGAGAGTCCTGTAGAGATGCGCTTGGTGTGTGATGCTCCCATAGGGATGTGCTTGGTGTGTGGTGCTTCCCTGGATGGCACATGGGAGCTATAAGGTCAGCCCCTGATGGAACTTCCTGAGGTACACACAACATAGCTGTTACCCCTGATCACCGTGCTGTGTGGAGGCCCACCAGGACTTCCTGAGCCCAGGGAACAGGAACTGTGCCCCTGGGTACCGACCTTGACCTCACCGCCCTCTGAGCTCCCAGATCCGTAGCGCACACTAGGGATTCTGTCAACTTGGTAGGGTTAGAGCCGAGGCTCAGAGTGCTTGTCTAGAGTGCATGAAACTCTGGACACCCCCCCCCTCCCGGCACCACATCATCTGGAGGTGATGTACGCACACCCGAGAGTACACACGAGTGATCCTAGCACTAAGGAGGGAAAGGCAAGAGGATCGGAAGTTCAGGCCATTCTCAGCCATCTACTGAATTCAAAGCTAGCCTGGAATACTCAAGACCCTGTCTCAAAACACATTCTCTCTCTCTCTCTCTCTCCCTTCCTCCCTCTTTCCCTCCCTCCACCCGCCCCTCTCTCCAACATACAAAATACTTGGGAGGAGTTAACTCAAAGGGAGAGATTTCTTTTTCTTGTGGTTTCAGAGATTTCAGCCCGTGGTCTCGTGGCCTGCTTGCTTTAGGTCTATGGGAAGCTAGGAGCTTGTAGAGCTAAAAAAAATGTTCTCTCTGTGGTTGCCAGGAAGCGGGGTGGGGGTGGGTGGGTGGAGGAAGGGAGAAGGAGAGGGAGAGAAGAGGACAATATGAGAAGGAAGAGAGGAGACAGAGACCGGAAGGGACACGCCCACTTCCAGGTGTGGCTTAGCTTGAGTGTCACAGCTCAGAGAGGCTGCCGGGGCACAGGTGTCCACCAGTGACGTCCAGGCACGCCTTCCGTGGAGATATGCTGCAGGGGTCTGTGTGGGGACCTGGAAACAGCCTGCTTGCTCTTTTGGGTGCCCTGAAGGTATCTGGGCTCCCTTTGTTCGTGCTTAACTCTCTACTGGGAAAATAAACCACATCCCGTTTTGCAGCGGGTCCCCAAGCCTCTCTTCTGGCAGGACTCTTGTCCCTTTGCCAGGCCCACAGTCCAGGCCAAAGTTCCTGGAACTTGGGAATTCCTAATAATTAACCCGGGATCCCCCGGGGGTTGAGTGGAATGGGAGACTCGAACAGAGAAGCTGCTGTTTGCAGACCCTAAGGTGCTCGCTGCTGACCTGCTCTGAGCACCTCCGCGCCCCAGCCTCCACCCCGCCCCTTCCATCTTCAGCTCTGGCTATTCCTAGCCTTCGTGCTCCCCACTCCAGAGGCCCTGAGCAGGGCTCCTTAGGTGTGTCCTGGGGACATTCAAGAGGAGCCTTGGTGACACAGAGGCCACGGGGAGGAGGACTCTACTGCTGTTGCTCTCCCCGTCTGGCCAGACCTTCATGATACAGAGCTAAGCTGCTTAGCAGCTGAGAAGCGTCCCGGAGCGGCTCCTTCTGAGGCGCCTTGTAAATTAAAGCTTGAAGCCAGAACCAAACCCCGCAAGTGCGATTTAGTCTAAGTGTTCTCATTCATTTTAATTCTAAAAATGCAACATCATAAAACGGCACACCTGGCCCGTTCCCAAGCCAATGATGGCGTTTAACGCGGATATGAACTCAGGGGCTGTAACAGTAATGAAATTAGCAGCATTTACTGAACGTGCCCGCCTCAGCACCTTGCACTTAGGTGGCTGTTACACTCAATGAGGCAGGTGCCACAGTCAGCCCTGACTTCCAGGTTGCAGAACAGACACAGAGGTTGGTAATTTGGCCAAAGTCGCACAGCTAGAAAGGGGGCCCCTGGGTCAGTGAGACGGCTCCGAGAGTAAAGTTGCTTGCCACCAAACCTGCAGGTCTGAGTTTGATCCCCATAGATCCACATGGTGGAAGGAGAGAACTGACTAAAGTCGTTCCCTCAAAACACACACACACACACACTCACACACACTGAAGTGAAACTTTTTTTTCCAAAGAAAGGAGGTGGCAGCTGCAATATGGGGGGTCTTGGGAGTGGGATACAGTTCATTGAGGTGGGTCAAGGGACCCCACTTGTGGTGCTAACTGTCTCACGGGTCAGATCTGAAGTCCTCTGTGACCGGGGTCTCCATTCCTGTCGTCCTTCTGTGAACCACACAGGATGTTTTGGGCCGACAGATAGTGAAGCAGCTCCCAGCCCTGTTTTCTTCACACGAGCTCCCCAACTCATCTTCAATGAGAGAATCCATAGTGGGGTTGACCCTGAATGCCCCCAAGCAGGGCTACTCTCTCGGCCATTCATTCTCCCCACATCCTGTAATTCTTTCTAGATAGAACAGGCCCCTTAGCCTTGCTTTCCCTAGCCCCTGGGCCAGGTTTAACTTTTTTTAAAATTTTTTTTCAGGTTTAACTTTTAATTCCCAGATATTCATTCATTCATTCATTCATTCATTCATTCATTCATTCAGAGCCGTGTGTTCTGTACTAAGCAGGAAGAGCATCGTGTGGAAGGCTGAAGGTAATGTCAAGGCAGATTGGTGGCCGAGAGAACACTGGGAAGACTGGACCTTAGGGAGGGATCAAGGAAGGAACAGAGAGAGGCTCTAGGCAGCAGACAGAGCGGCTTTTGGTAATTGCGAGGCCCTGTCCCTGGGGCCCTAAGCCACTCTCTGCCCTGTGTGCTGACAGACAGCTGTGGCCTCCCTGGCATAGAGGGCAAACCATGGGCATCCGAGATGAGAGGAGGAAGCTTGAGCTAGGTGGACTGGGGACATGCAGGGGGGACATGCCTGGAAACGGCTGTGGTAATTTTCAGATATGCATGTGATTTGAAGGAAACCTGGGAACCTGGGTGCGGTGGCTCATGGCTGAATCCCGAGGCTGATGCAGGAAGGGCAGCATGAGGTTCTCAAGACCGTTAGGGCTAGCCTGGGCTACTCCAGGTCAACATGATCTAACTAGCGAGGCCTGATCGCTGCAGCAGAACGATGAGCCTGGCTGTGCAGACAGCCTTGTGCTGTGTGCTTATCAAAGCTCTTGTCTGACTTGTTTCCGCGCGGTGAGTGCCTCTGGCTCTGACCTCTGCCCCACATTGGCCATTCCTCACCGGGTGGTTCAACCTCCCAGGTAGTCTGCTTTTCATCTCCTGTAGTTAGCGGTACCGGGTTTTTGTTTTTTGAGCGGAGCCTCTCTAGCCCAGGCTGGCCTCAGGGAGAATGACCTTGAAGTCTTATCCTCCTGCCTCTACCTCTCTGATGCTTGGATCTCCCTAGTGACTGGTTTGCCTCCATCCAACTTGCCTCTCAACAGAAGGATCGCTGAGACGCTAAGCCAGCCTTCCAGCCTCCCCTTTCCTTCCTCTGCCCCTCGCAACACCTACCAGCCCTCCGTTTCTAGAATGTCACCATTTCATACTGTTCTATAAATGGAGCCCGCAGCCTGGCGTCTGCTGGGACTAGCTTTTTGTCTGGGTAGATCTCCCTGGAGATTCTCCCAAGCTGCTATGCGAGTCCAGTCTGTCTGGACGTTTGCAGGTATAGTCAGGGAAACTGCCTGGGAGCATGCGCCGTCAGGTGGAGGAATCTGAGGGTGGAATGTGGGGCAAGGAGCAGCCCAACCCTCCAAGCCCCCCAAGTCACGTGGTCATGGAGAGGGTAAACGATATCTCTCTAAAGTGCTGGGATAAAGACCAGAGCCTAACTTGTTAGACCTTATAGGTGGCCTTCTTACTGGGGCCAAAGCATTGAGGTGGTGAAGACAATTCAGGGTTTGCGGTGGGAGGGGCTCGGTGCCTGGGGAGCCACTGGGGCGGGAGTAGGGGTAGGGTGGGGAAGTGGGGGTGGGGACAGGGCTGGAGTAGTCCCAGGACCTTCCCCGCCCCCACTCTTCCTCTCTTTGCAGTCATAGGACACTAGAGAGCCAGCGCTGTGCTGGGAGCCAGAGTTTGGCCCCAGGTAGAAGGAGGGAAGGGAACTCAGGGCCTTGTGCATGCGAGACTCGCTCTCTGTACCTGGTACAGCAGAAAGTATCTGAAGACACGCTTGTGTCTCAATCTATCAGGCTAATGAAACGACGACGACGGGCACCAGAGATATGGGACTTCCCCCAGGAACGGTATGCGGAGAGAGGGAAAAGGCACAGCCCATAGGAGGACTCTTGGAAAGAGATTCCCCACAGCTCCTCCCCGGAGGAGACTGAAGCACAGACACAGACGACTCAGTGGTGGGCGGGAGCACACCTTGGCCGGAACTGCATAGCTGTGTAAATCTCTGACTTCTATTTAAACTTTGATCTCTCTGTAGAGCGGTGGATTTTGGTGGCATTTGCTGGATCTCTGTGTCTCTCTTCCCAATGTGGCGACATTAAATAAATCTCCCTTTCTGCCTTCCATTTTTTTTCTTTTCTTTTCTTTTTTTCGGAGCTGGGGATCTGCCTTCCATTTTTAATTTGATTCTTTAAATTGGTTTAGTGAGGACAGGTAGGCGGACCTGACTTGGGGCCTGCAGTGTTAACATACCACTAAGCCACAGAAGTCTTGATACCTGGATGGATATCCCTATGCCTAGGGTGTACTGGCCAGTGTTCTGCAGAGTTCTGAGGCACTAGGAACCTTCCAGAACTGCCTGGTGAGATGACACCTATTCTTTGCAGGTTGCAGGGGTCAATGCTTGGGGTACCCCATTGGCCTTCCACACGACTGTGCTCCTGTGTCTGCAGGGCCAGAAACGGTTTCCTTATGCAGGGTCTGAGGCTCCTGGAGAATGGGAAGGGACCTGCCTAGAGCTGTCAGGGGGTAAGAAAGATTGGAGGTCCAGCCAGAGATACAAGTGCTAGCCCAGTCACATAGCAGCTGTGTGGTCCCAGTCTTTCCCAGCTGTTCTCATCCATGAAACACATGCCTGTCTTGTGGTCCAGCAGACACCGTGTGACAGGACTGTGATTGCCACATTCCCCACCCCAGCCCCCCACCCCCCGGCTTAGGGCAGGGGGCAGGGGCTAGGAGCCCAGGCCTCCAGCCAGCCAACTCCACAGCCTCAAGGGAAGAGCCCTCAGGCTCCACAGAGCCTATAGACAGGTTAGTCAGGTAGATAGATTGAGATTGGATGGATAGATCGGCATGCTGGGCAGAAGTTGCTGGTCTGACTGTGCACCCCACAGGTGTGCTCACCCCTGTAGCTGGAAGCTGGGTCTCTGTTGTTTGCCTTTCTGTATAGCCCAGGCTCGTTTTGAACTGACTATGTAGCCAGCTCAGAGTGGTTGGAAACGTTTGGTCTCCAGCCTCTGCGAGCTGGGATGACCCCTCTCTGTCGGCTTGAGCGTTTGAAGGAATATTGACACTGGCTCGTTGTTGGAACATGTCAGTTCTTCAGAGTTAGGTGCCATCCTGGGCTTTTATCATTTTGCTTATTTATTTGAACAGTTTCATGTAGCTCAGGCTGGCCTCAAACTCATTATGTAGCTAAGGATGGCTTTGAACTCCTGATCCTTCTGCCTCCACTCCTTGAGTGCTGGGACTACAGGCATGTACCACAGACTAACAAACTTTGTCCAGCTCAGAGCCAAGATTGCTGCCCGTGCTCTGGAACCTCTGGGTCCTAGAGGGAGTTCATCCCAACCCCGCTGGGCTCCAGGTGGGTGCATGGCGAGGCAGACTGCAGCCAGGTAGGCCTGGATTCAGATCACAGCTCCACCAGTTGAGGGACTGGGTGATTATGGCCCAGGGTCTCTCTGTGCCTCATTTCCTTCTGTCCCACAGAGATGAAGGATTATCTGTCTCTCCCAGAGATGACGTTTCTCCACCCCGACCCTACTCAGTAGGTTTGGGTCTGGCTTTCCTGGGATATCTGATTTGTAGAGATTTTGCAATTAATTCCACTTACATAAAATATTGGCCAAGTAGGGGTGGTGCATGCTTTTAATCCTAGCACATGGGGAACAGAGGCAGGCTGACCTCAGTGAGTTCGAGGCCAGCCTTGTCTTCACAGTTGGTTCTAGATATTGAGGAACATAGAGAAAATCTGTCTCAAAAAACCAGGGGTTGGGGATTTAGCTCAGTGGTAGAGCGCTTGCCTAGGAAGCGCAAGGCCCTGGGTTGGTCCTCAGCTCGAAAAAAAAAGAACAAAAAAAAAAAAACCAAAACAACAACAACAACAACAACAACAACAACAACAACAAGAAGTCTTGGCACCGGACAGTTGCCCGTGGGTCTGGTGTGTGAGCAGCTTGGGTAATGGCTGGAGGCTGATGCACGGCTGTGTCTGTCTTGTGGGCTCTTCTGGATTTTTAAGTTTTCTTTCTTGTGTTTTGTCTTGGAGACAGGTCTCATGTAACCCAGGTTGGCCTCGAACTCCATCATCCTTGAGCATCTGACCTCCCTGCCCCTGCTTCCTTCCCGAGGGCTAGGGTTATTCAGGTGTGTGTTGCCGCCGTCATAGCTGACCCACATGACACCAAGGGTGACACGAGGGCTTTGCTCACTCGGCAAGCGCTCCACAGAGCTACGGCGACATCCTGGCCTCCTGTTAAAATTATGTTGTTATTAACTCGTGTGTGTGTGTGTGTGTGTGTGTGTGTGTGTGTGTGTGTGCGTGTGTGTGTGTGCAGTGTGTGTGTGGTGTGCTGGTGTCAGGTTGGTCAGAGAACAACCTATGGGACCCAGGCAGGCTTTGAACTCACAGTGCTCCTCCCACCTCGCCCTTCCAAGTAGGTGGGATTACAGGACTGAGTAACCAGACTGTCGGATATTTCTTTATTTATTTAGAGTCAGGGTATCTGTCCTGTAGCTCAGGTTGGCCTGGACCTGGCTGTGTAGCCTTCAACTCCTGAGTGCGCTGCCACACACAGTGTCTTAGTCAGGGTTGCTATTGCCGGGATGAAACACCATGACCAAAAGCAACGTGGGGAGGAAAGGGTTTATTTGGCTGACACTTCCACACTCTAGGCCACCATTGAAGAAAGTCAGGACAGGAACTCAGACAGGACAAGAATCCGGACGCAGGAGCTGATGCAGAGGTCATGGAGGGGTGCTGCTTGGGCAAAAGCCTGTGGGATTAAAGAAACACACACACACACACACACACACACACACACGCACACACACGCACACACACAGGTTATTCCTGTGAAGCCAGAAGAGGAAAGGCTCTAGACTCCTGTAGCTTTATTCACCACTTATATACCCAAGTTCCCCAGGTAGAAAATAACTGGGAAGCACAGTGGGAAACCCTGGCTCTGACTACCTGGCTTGAGAGTGACTTCGGTAACAAAAGACCGACTACGAGACCTGAATTAATTAGGGAAATAACCGGGAAGGCCAGCCTAATTCTGACTCAGGTGAGAAGTACCAGGCCAGACTGCTCCCAGTTAGGCACAAAAAGCTTCAGCAGGGCTCAGCAGGGGTCAAACCCAGCAAGAGACTCAGAGGGGTCTTGTTCCAGCTGATTGTTATCTTCTTGGGCCATAAATTCATGGGAGAGGCTTTTTGTCTAACAATCTCAAGAATCTTAACTGTGGCCATACAGTCACTGAGCGACCAGGTCCAAATCCAATATGGCTCTCTACACTTGCTGGCTCGCTCCCCACGGCTTGCTCCCACTGCTTTTTTTATTGAACCCAGGACCGCCAGCCCAGGGATGGCCCCACCCACAATGGGCTGTGCCCTCCCCCATCAATCACTAATTAAGAAAATGCCCTACGGGCTTACCTACCACTGGATCTTGCAGCCGCAGTTTCTCTAGGGACTCTCCTGGGAAGACGACTCTCGCTTGTGACATAAACTAGACAGCACATCTTTTTTAAAATAAAGATTTATTTTACTTTGTCTGTATGAATGTGTGCGCCTACATGTACGTATGCGTACTATGTGCGTGCCTGTGCCTGGTACCTGAGAAGGTGTGAGACCTACTACCACTGGAGTTACTGTTGGTCGCGGGCCACCCCGTGGGTACCCGCAGTTGAGCTGAGTCCTCTGTAAGAACAACACATACTCTAACCCGCGGAGCCGTCTTTCCAGCCTCGGTTTCATTTGCTCTGTTTTGTTTGTTTTAAAAATACATTTGTAGAATTAGAGGAGCTTTTTTTGGCTGTGGCCATGCAGTGTCCCATGGGCTGTCACTGACTGTCCTATTCCCTGTAGTATTGAGTGTCAGCTGAGATGCCACCTGGATCCCTTAGTGCACTGGCTCTCAGCCTTCCTGACACAGAGACCCTTAACGCTGTGCCTCACGTGGTGGCGAACCCCTAGCAAAAACTTATCTGAACTCTATTTTCTAACTGTAATTTCGCTGTTATGAATCGTAATGTGAACATTTCTGGTGATAGAGGGTTACCGCGGGGGTCGCGACCCACAGGTTGAGAACACCGTCTCAGCGAGCGCAGCCCACCACAGTGGGGGTGGGAGTGGATGAATATTGTTGCTTTCCCTGGGCTGCTTCTCTTCCAGGACACCACATCACTGTCATTAGTGAGACTTAATTGTATTAGAAGCGAAACAGGTCTTGGCCTCCTCCGGCCTCTGATGGTTGGTGTCTCTGAACTTCACCGGACATCTCCACGTGCAGAGAGGAGTATAGTTTGCACATTTTGTACAGTGTGCTCCTCCAGAACCTCTCTGACCTTTCCTCCTGGCTAGATTTAGGAAGCCTCTAGAGAAAGGTGCCCCTGCCCCCATCACAGCAAGGGCTCAGTCGGGGCGGGACTTGGTCACGTGGTTGGGGTGTGTGTCTGAGGAGATGTTTGCTGGGTTATCCACCCCACCCCCACCTTTCACTGGCTCTCTGGAGTAATTGAGGGAGCAGGCCAGTCGGGCTTCTGGTCCGGCTGGCCTCTTGAGTGTTTGCTTTGTTTAAGGGGTGAAAGCCATAGCTCTCTACCACCGAGCCACACCCCGAGCCCTTTGGGAACCGGAATCTCAGTGTATGTAACTCTGGCTGCCTTTAAACTCGTGATAAACTCCTGCCTCCACCTCCTGAGAGCTGCGACTTGTTATTGCGTCTTTTGGGGTTTGATACTTATTTATTATTATCTATGTACAGGATGTGTGCGCGCACGCGCATGTGTGGCGGTCAGAGGACAGCTGGATGGAGTCGGTTCTCATCTTTCTACCTTTTATACGGATTCTAGGGATCAAACTCAGGTCATCAGGCCTCAAGGGTTCTCTGTGCTGGAGACCCTCCGTGACCCGACCCCATGCTGTGCCATGCTGGTCTCTGTGGTCCAGGTGACTCGTCCTGACAAGGCTCGGTGAATCCTAGCAGCCTTATGGTCAGCCTCTGCAGGGTCCAACAGGGCAGAAACCCCACTCGGTGGTTCAACCAGCTAGGTTTTGTGTTTTCCTTCTGTAACATAAAGCCCTGAAGTGGCCATTTGAGTCTTTTGGGCTTCTTAAGGAAATAGACAGAGACACCTACTTCTGGCCACTGTTCTGATATCCTTAGCTTGTGGTGTTTGTCCTCCTCAGCTCAATGTGGCTGCAACACCTCCACCATCACTACAATATTCCAGGCAGGCTTGGGGAGGTTGATGGTTACCCACTGAGGCATGGAGGCTGTGAGCTCCCCTGAAGAAGGCTCTGGGGATGAGGCATGCTGTATCCAGCATGGAGTCAGTTTAGTTGTTCCCTGATAGTGGGGTGGGCATCTCCCAAGGCCCCCGGTTTGGGGTGCCTGGTGACCTGGGGGGAGGAGGCAGTAAGCATGGGTCCCAGGTATTTGGTACCAGCTCCTGTGAGTGGTCAAGCTGCAGATTCAACCCCCAGGGATTGACCCAAGGGCTGTGAGTGGATTGTCAGCAATGGAGACTGACCCTGGAGACCTCAGCCAGGCCTAGGAGAGAGCTGCACGGTAAAGGATGTGGGGTCAGCAAAGCATTGACCTGGGCTTCTTGCCTGGTCTCCTTGAGTCAGAGAATATGGGATTGCAGTGGTTACCCAGGGACTTCTGGGCAGAGTGCATTCAGGCCTAAGCCTAGTTGGCAAGGCAGCGCTCCCTCCCACCTCCCCATCTGGCAGCCATGGTTGGGACCCACAATGCAATGCTCTTTTGTCTGGAAGCAGGGGGAGGGTGTGGCCATCTCTTTAGGAGGACAAAACTCTGGGGCCAAGTCTGGCCTACCACTGTTCTTGTAAATAAAGTTTTTTTGTTTTTTTTTTTTTGGTTCTTTTTTTTTCGGAGCTGGGGACCGAACCCAGGGCCTTGCGCTTCCTAGGCAAGCGCTCTACCACTGAGCTAAATCTCCAACCCCCGTAAATAAAGTTTTATAGGGATACAGCCATGCCTTTTGAAGACAGTGCCTCACTGTGGAGCCCAGGTTGGCCTCAAATTCATAATCCTCGGGGTCTTGAGTGCTAAGATTAGAAGCCTGTGCTGTCATGCCCGCCTCCAGCTGTGCCTGTGCTTCTGGGTTAACCAAGGCAGCTTTAGGATCACAAGGGCAGAGTTCAACAGTTAGGACAGCAACCACATGGCCCACAAGGCTTAGCATACCGACTGTCTGGCCCTTTGCAGACAGAGCTGCCGGTCCTGGCCTGTAGGGAAAGCAGCTGGCATCTGGGATCGGTGGGCGGGGCTTTCCAAGAGCGAGACACCAGGATGGGCTGGGAGGCCTAGGGAAGGTTTGGGAGATCGTGAAGTCCCTGAGGTCTGGCTTTGGTTTAGTACAGATTCAAAAACCCCTCTCTCCCAGCAGTGCCTGAGGCCGGCTTGTCATAGGCTAGGACAGCCGTTTGCGGGCCGTGTGAGAAAAGTTACTCAGTGGTTCAGACACAGGGTGCAGACACTGGGGGCTTCTGCCTCTGCCAGGGGCAGCATTCAGAGCAAACAGCTCAGACAAGGCGCTGGGCTTGTGGCCCTAGAGGATCAGGCCATATGATTTGCCAAGAGAAGCCAACTTGCACTGGGTTTTCTGGGAGATCTGGTTTTTATCCGGTGATAGTTAATTGCGTTTTTATGAAGTCTCAAAGGGAGCAGGCACAGAAATGCCTGGCCTGCTTGCTCCGAGGTAGGGAACCTGGGGGTGGGGTAGGTAGAGAATGGTTGGAGTATGGGCCCAGCCGAGTCCCTCCTGCAGCAACAGCAGCCTGGCCGTGGCCCCAAGGCTGGGCAGGATGGTGTCAGGTTTCTAGTCTTGACCTAGCCCACCCCTGAGCTATGGAACATTCTTGCCTAGGAGTCTGGAGGTGGGGGTGGGGAGCCAGAGCTCATAACCTTGGGTATTCCACCTGTAGTCCTTTCTGAGGAACCCAGGGGTGCCGACTGCGGGTGAAACTTAGGGTGTGTGTTTGTTACTCTGTTATCCAGGAGCCTAAGGGGTGGGTGGCAGGCAGGGCTTCCCTGGCTGGGGTGGAGCTGCCAAGCCCTTTAAAGGGTGTCTGCACCCCTACAGTGTCTGGGCTCACTTTGCAGCATCCTGGACCTGCAGGTTCTTGCGGACCTGGCTTTTGGAGCTTTTGTGATTGAGGCTTTAGTGAAAGCGTTCACTTCCAGGTGGATTCCCTACGGTCTCGGGCAGGCGGGAGTCTGAGCTGAAAGTGACAAATGACTCCCGGGCAATTTGACTTATGCAAAGAAATTCTGTGATTCCGGAACAAGAAACTTCCAGTGTGGGGCCCGAATCAGATCCCGAGATCCGGATCCTGAGATCCAAAGAGCGGTACACCCAGGCTCTTTCTTGCTCATGGCCTCACTCTATGTCCCTTGGGTACTGTGTTCGTGGGCGGGCCGTGGGTGGTGGCACTCCTGCAACCTCAGGGAGAGTAACCCGGCGACAGCTTGAGGAACCTAAGGCGGCTTCTCATTGGGCCTGACTGGGTCATGTGCTCAGCTGGCCCAATCTCTGTGGGTAGCGGCAGGCCCTGCTGTTGGAGAATTGGGCAAGACCAGCCTGGCCTAGAGAAACAGGGATACCATCCCGGAAGCGGAAGTGCACAGACCAGGACAGCCCTCGGCCTGCATCTTCTGCAGGAGGGCGCCCAGGAGGGTTTTAGGGGCTAAAGATGGTAGGGCAAAGCCCCCTGGTTGCTCCTCGGCGGGTTCTCCAATTACTTACATGGAGATCACATCAATATGACCCCCAAGATGATGCCAGGGGCCCTGCTTCTAGTAGAATGGAGCCATACCAGCTCTACAGACTTTCTTGGGGTCCAGGGTGGAGACACTTTTGGGTAAGAAATCCAGCCCGGTTGAAGGGGCTTGTTTCTGGGGGAGCCCTTGGAATTCATAGTTAGATTCCCCCTTTCCAAGCTCACAAGCTCCAGCGTGTAATATTTCTTGGTGGTGAAGCTTCCTCCACACCCCCACTCCCTCTTTTCCTGGCTTCCTGAAGCCAGCAGTGGAATTTCTTCCCATCACCGAGAGAAAGGCCTGGTGCCAGCCTGCTGCTGCGTTAGCTCAGTAGACTTGGAGTTGGATCCTGGCAGAAGATGCCTGGGCCTCCCATTGCTTTTGGATTCCAGCAGAGTTGGGTTCAACTCTCCTGGAAATCTGTTTTCCTGTTGGTAGAACCGTTTCATGAGGAACAGAGGATGTGGGTGTGGTGGTAGTGGCCTTTGGCTAGCACTCAGAAGGTGGAGGTTGGAGGATCAGGATTTCAAAGCCACCCTCTGCTAGGGAGTTCAAGACCAAGCCTGGATACACGAGAACCTGTTTCAGTCCTGCTCAACCCTTCCCTAAAAGTAAAAGGAGGGGCTCTGTGGAGCTCACCTGGAGCTGAGACACTGACACTGCCCTGGTCTTGGCACTCATATTGTTGGAGCCCACCAACCAGCTAGGCAGAGGTGCCTGATGGGTAATCTCCCCTCCCAACATTACACTCTTCCTAAGGGTTTCATGTTTTGTAAAGGAGTATGTGAGTGAATAGGCCACAGCCTTGAGCCCAGGCAGGGGACGGGGGTGGGGGGTGGGTGTGGGTGTTCCAGAGACGAGATGCCACAGACAGTACAATGAATGCCTGTCTTAGCACAGCAAAGGTGTCTATCATGTACATGTATGCTAATGTATACATATGCACACACATACATATGTGCATACACACACATATATTCTCTCTCTCACACACACACATATGCACCACACATACATACACATACACACACACACACACACACACACACACCAAAGACTGCAAGCTCCAGGTCCTTCTCCTTCAGACCTTGGGATTCTGGTTCTAACCAACACCCTCAGAATCTTCTGCTATGGTATGGTCCGGTCCTCACTTAGGTAGCTCTGGACATGTTGGTGACTGGCTCTTTCTGCCTGGTTATGTAGAGACTCTCTATTGGTGGTGGGTAACTCCTGGGATCGGAGCCAGTGGATCCCTGTTGTGACAGACACCTTGGCCTTTCTCATTCCAGGAGCCAGCTTTGTCAGCATCCCTGACATCTGAGCTGCCCAGGCTGCACAGGACCAAGGGCTATCTTCCAATGGATGTTGGAAGCCCGGAAGCCCCTTGACTGTTACCAGGCCGGGGTGTGGAGTGATCCTCACAGGAGCTGCTGGGTTCTCTTGCTCTCTGTGCTTGCTTCAGGATTTTTTCTTGAGCAGCCATGGGACCTCACAAAGGAGTAGCACCTGAATCAGCCTGCAAAGGCATCTTCCGCCAGTCCCTAGGATCTGCAGGGGGCGGGGGAGTGTTGCAGGCAGATCTCAGTCTGACCCTGTCATGTGAGTCACCCCAATAAAGGTGTCAAGAGCTCTCCAGTGGTCCAGATGGGACCTGTGCAGACTAAGCTTTCCTTTTCTCCTGTGTTAGTGTTTCTTGCAGGTCACTCTTCCTGCCCAAGCAGGCTGGGCCTCCACAGGTCCCTGTCCCTGGGTGCTGGGCCATCTCTTCTGCAGAGGGCCTTCTTGTTCTTTTTTTTTTTTTTTTTTCCGGAGCTCGGGACCGAACCCAGGGCCTTGCGGTTGCTAGGCAAGCGCTCTACCGCTGAGCCAAATCCCCAACCCCGGCCTTCTTGTTCTTATCCCTGCCCTCCAGGTCCCCTTACAAAGCTTCCGTCTGGGCTAGGCATGTGGCATTCCTTTTAGAGGGAAGAAGGCTCGAGTATGTACAGCTTTACTTTGAGACAGGGTCACTGGGTAGTCCTGACTGTCCTGGAACTCACTATGTAGACCAGGCTGGTCTCGAACTCACAGAGTTCTGTCTGTCTCTACCTCCTTCGGGTTGGAACTAAAGGTGTGCTCTGCCACACCTGGCTGCTGCTTTTTTATTTCTATGAGCATGCATGTTTTGTCTGCATACAGTTCTGTGCATCATGCGCATGCTTCAAGTTCATAGAGGACAAGAAGTGTTGCCAGATGCCCTGGGGTTAGGGTTACAGTCATGAGCCTCCGTGTGGATGCTGGGAGCTGAACCTGGCTTCTCTAGAGGAGTAGCCAGTGTTCTTAACTGCTCAGCCACCCCTCCAGCCTGCGTGTGCAGCCTTTATTTCTCTTTTGCATGTGGGCCTTTTGCTTGCATGGATGTCTGTGCACTATGTGTGCCTGGTGCCAGAGGATGTCAGAAGAGGGCATCAGATCCTCTGGAAATGACACACACATGCACCCACGCACACACACACACACACACTGATTGGAGAATGAAATTAAAGTCCAAAATAATGAACCTGTTGAGACAGCAGTAAAAAACGACTTAGGGTTATAGTTGATACAATGAAACACAATGACCAAAAGCAAACTGGGGAAGAAAGGGATTTATCATTGTTCATCATTGGAAGAAGTCAGGACAGGAACTCAAGTGGGGGAGGAACTTGGAGACAGGAGCTGATGCAGAGGCCATGGAGGGGTGCTGCTCACTGGCTTGCTCTCCATGGCTTGCTCAGCCTGCTTCCTTATCGAACCCAGGCCCACCAGCCCAGTGGTAGCACCACCCACAATGGGCTGAGCCCTCCCCATCAGTCAGTAATTAAGAAAATCTTCTACAGGCTTGCCTGTACCAAGCTCTGTGTGAACAGACTTTGTACAAGTGTCTTAAGTCAGTGCAGGGAGGTCCTGTGTGTAGAGGAACTGTCGCATCAAGAGGACACAAGGTCACAGTTCTCTGTCACAGCTTCCAAGCTGTTCTCCGAGCCCTGAGGCTAGGAGTTGGTTTGTGATTGTACTGTTTTGTTGCTGTTACTATTGTTGTTCGGGCAATAGGCTCTCACTATGTAGCCTGGATGGCTTGGAACTTGCGATGTAAGTCAGGCTGGCCTGGAACTCATAGTTCCTGAGAGTTGGGATTAAAGATCTGGGACACCATGCCTGGCCTAAATTGGACTCTTGAAAGTAGTAAACGCTGGGGGGCTCAGCTGTTGTTCTTGTGGAGTACCTGGGGTTGATTCCTAGCACACACATGGTGGCTCACAACCATCTGTAACTTCAGTTTCAGGAGATCCAATGGACCGTGGGCACCAGGCACACACAGACATGCAGGTAAAACACTCATATATGAATAAACCTGAAACTGTGCTGATTTTGGTTATTAGGAGCCTGGCAAATGGGTCCCTGAGTTTGAAACCAAGTCAGTCTACAGGCTGAGTTCTAAGCCACTAAGAGCTACATCGTCTGTTTAAAAACAAACAAACAAACAAACAAACACCCCAACCAACCAAACAAAAAAACCCAACCTGTCCTAAGGGATGGCATAGAAATTAGGAGTCCCCACTGCTCTTGTAGACATTAATTTGATCCCCAACATCTCTGTCAGGTGGCTCACCACTGTCCGTAGCTCCTGGGTACCCCACACTGTGCTGTTGTTACAGACTTCTCCTGGGGAGACACAACACACGTCTACTCACCTCAGAAAGGAAGTCTGGACAGACCAAAGTTACGATTGCACCAATGCCCAACTTGGGAGCCAATGAGTTTTATTGGGGTTATTTACAAGATTGTGGGATAGGGGTTACTTACAGGAGCAGAAATGACACAAAGTCACACCAGCAAGTGTCTACCCCAGCACAAGTGACAGCTCATAAAAGAAACTGGAAGCACACCATGCAGGCTGAGGCAGTACGGCAGGTCAGAGTGTCCTGTCCTGGTGCCTCAATTATTCTGATACTCTCCTAGGCAGCTCAGCTGGTCTCTAAGAGTCTTTCAGCTTGGCTGGTCTGGGAGCGTCTCTCAGCAGTCTTTACTCTTGTCTTCTGGCTGGAGTGTTTGGATCTCAGAGAAAACAGCTACACACTACACACCACATAGTTTTTAAAAGTAGATCTTTATTTCTATATTCACACATAGTGTGTGCATTGTGTGTGTGTGTGTGTGTGTGTGTGTGTGTGTGTGTGTGTGTGTGTGTGGTGTGTGTGTGGTGTGCCATTGCTCAGGTATGGAAGTCAGAGGACAACTGTGGGAACCAGTGCCCTCTTGCTAACATAAGGGCCCTGGGGACTGAACTTAGATGGTCAGCTCTGGTGGCAAACACCTTTCCTTCTGAGCTATCTTCCTGACCCCAACAAAATGTTAATGTTAAGCAAATTCCAGACAAATATTACAGTAAAAAAATACATTCACTAAAAGGGATAATTTAATATGTATAAAACATCTACAAATAAAAAATAAGGAGAACAGGCAGAGGGTATATAGGCAGGCATTCCACAGAAACGCTAATTAAGGGACTTAGCCATAGTGACTCTAAGAAGCCTCTTCATTTCCATCCTTTGCTCCTCTGCGAGAGTATGGGTGTGCCATGGGGCAGGTGTAGATCTCAGAGGTCACATTCCAGTGTCAGTCCCCATCTTGTGTCTTGTCTGAGAGGGGCTGTCCTTTCTGCGATTCTTTTTTTTTTTTTTTTTTTGGTTCTTTTTCGGAGCTGGGGACCGAACCCAGGGCCTTGCGCTTCCTAGGCAAGCGCTCTACCACTGAGCTAAATCCCCAACCCCCCTTTCTGCGATTCTTATTTGCCACTGTGTATGCTGGCCATGAACTGGATTCTCCTGCTCATCACAGGAGCCCTGGGGCTACGTGGGTCTGGGGAGTCCTCACACCTGAATGACAAGCTCTCTACCCATTGAGCAATCTTACCAGTTCTCGTTTAGGTTGAGTCTCCTGTGTAGCTCTGGCTGGCCTGGAACTCAAAGATCTGCATGACTGGGATTATAGGTGTATACCACTACTTGTGCTGTTTTGTGCTGTGTGTGTGTGTGTTTTTTTTTTTTTTTTTTTTTTTTTGACAGTCTCCAGTGTAGCCCAGGCTGGCTGGTATGAGACAATATCGAAATCAGTGTGATGGACCCAGAATGTGGCTCAATGGTCGGGTGCTGGCTATAATTTCTGTAAATAGCTTAGATGTTTAGCATTTCAGGCTGAAAAGATTAACTAACTTGAACACCGTTGACGGGCGTTTGGAGTCACAGGAAGCACCTTGCTGTCCTCTGATGATACCATTCTGTGAACAACTGGCAGTGTCTTGCCAGCATGAGGACTGTGGAATTTCACCTCTAGAAATCCAGCTTACACATATGACAAGGAAGTGACAAACACCAGCTGTGCATGGTGGCTCAACACCTGATCTACTCGAGAGGCTCAGGTAGAAGTACTGTGAGTTCAAAGACAGCCACGTGGTAAATTCCAGGCAGATCTTGACTGCATGGTAAGACCTTAAGTAAAACAGGAACGACAAAGCCATAGCCTGGGCTACATGGTGTAACTGTCTCAGAAAAACCAAAGGCACTTGCCTAGTCTGTTCAATGCCCTGGATTCATCGGGGAACCTTAAATGATAAAAGGTTTTCCACCATGCATTGAATAGCAAAACACAAGACAGAGCCCAAGTCTTTCTTTTTTTTTGGAGACACCATCTTGTAGCCCAGGCAAAAGATGGCCTTGACTTCTTGGTCCCTCCATGTCCTCTCAACTGCAAGGATGACAGGTTTGAACCAGCACACCCAGTTCACTTGGTGCTGTGGCTGGAACCTGGGATTTCTTGCATGCTAGGCAAATCCTTTGCCAGCCCAGCCCCAACCCAAGCCCCAGTGTTCTTTACAGGAATGCCCCTGTCCTAGCTGGCCCACAGGGTGCCGTGCTATAATGTGGAGAAGATGGATTAGGAGTCCCATTGTATAAAAACAAGCATAGGGAGACAGACAGAGCATGTGCGAGAGAGACGAGCTCTCAGGATAAAATTCCACACAGCAGTTTGCTTCCACGAGGCGTCTTTTTCATTGCTATCTCCTTTCCTTTCCTTTCTGACATTTCGGTGTTTTCCTACTCAAAAACTTCAATTCAAAACCAGTTGCCAACCACCCCCTCCCCAGGATATTCCATGTAAAAACAGGTACCTCTGCAGCTGGGGAGATGGCTGAGTCTTTCTTGCTTCTGGGCAGTGGCGGTGCACACATTCCATCCCAGCCAGTACTTGATCAGTGGCGGATCAGAGTTCGAGGCCAGCCTTGTCTAGAGTGAGTTTCAAGACAGCCAGGGCTACACAGAGAAACTATGCCTTAAAAAAAGAACAACAAGGGGTTGGGGATTTAGCTCAGTGGTAGAGCGTTTGCCTAGAAAGCGCAAGGCCCTGGGTTCGGTCCCCAGCTCCAAAAAAAAAGAAAAAAAAAAAAAAAAAAAAGAACAACAAAACAATAAAAACAACAAAGTGCTGGTTGGTCTTTCGGAGGACCAGAGTCCCTTCCCAGCACCCACACTGAGTCACAACTCTCTCTAACTTTAGCTCTAGGGGAGCCCAGGCTCTCTTCTGACCTTCCCCTGTGGGCAGCTGCATGCATGGTACGTACATTCTTTTTTTGTTTGTTTTTTTTTTTTAGAGAGTATCTACACATCAGATATGAGGCAGTTATCTTTTTTCTTACAGCTTTTCTTTCCATGTACATATCTGTGTGAGTATGGATGGGTTCTGGAATCTGAACTCCAGTCCTCTGGAAGAAAAGCAAGCACTCTTTGTTTTTTTTTTTTTTTTTTTTTTTTTTTTTTTTTTTTTTTTTTGGAGTTGGGGACCGAACCCAGGGCCTTGCGCTTCCTAGGTAAGCGCTCTACCACTGAGCTAAGTCCCCAGCCTGTTTTTTTTTTTTAAAAAGAAACTTATTCACTTTATATCCTGCTCACTGCTCCCTTCCTCATCACCCCCTTCCACAATCCTTTCCCCTTCCTCTTTTCTGAGCAGTAGGTTGGTTGCCCTGGCTATCTCCCCAGCCTCCACTCCCGTACTTAAAGTCTCTGTGAAGCTAGGCGCTTCCTCTCCCACTGAGGCCAGACAAGGCAGCCCAGCTAGTAGAACATACCCCACATACAAGCAACAGCTTTTGGGAGAGACCCCACTCCAGTTGTTTGGAACCCTCAGGAAGACCAAGCTGCACGTCTGCTACGCATGTGCAGGAAAGCCTAGGTCTAGCCTGTGTATGTTCTTCGGTTGGTGGTTCAGACTGAGAACTCCAGGAGTCCAGGTTAGTTGACTCTTTTGGTCTTCCCGTGGAGTTCCTATTCCTTTTGGGGCCTGCAGAAAGCATTCTTAACTGCCATGTCTATAATCTGGGCAACGTCCATTTAGAAGGACAACAGTCTCTTCAGCCTTTCTCCACCTGCCTGGCCCTGTGGGTACTGGATTCAGCATCCTCAGCTCCTGGGACCTGACTCCAAGGAGACTGGTGAAGACACTTGGGCAGAGTCTCTGGGGTGGGATCTGTACATGTGGTCTTTGCAGTTCCAGCAGCTGGCAGTCTGGCTGGCACCTGTCTGTCCTGGTTCTTGTTGCACCTCAACCAATTCAATAGGCTTTCTGGAAGGGAACCATAGTGGTCATTAGGCTGCCTAGGAGACCTACTTCCAGCAGGCAAGGGATCCAAGACTGCAACTGTAACATCCCTGTCTTTTATTTTCTTGGGGCTCACGTGGAGCTGGCTCGAATCTGTTTCTGATTTGTGTCTATACGTTCTCCCTTAGTTCCAGAGAAGGGACTTAAGAGATGGCAGGCAGCTAGGATGTTCTGTCCACTGTGCTACTAGTGGCTCTTGGCTCTATACTAGCCCATCCTACAGTCCAGACAATGAGTCACTCTAGGTATTTTGCTCAGTACTGGGGAGGAAGCCCCTCTGGGTAGTGAATGACAAACAGGTGTCTGTCTAGAATGAAGGTGACCCTTAGGTGGGAGACTGCAGACTCTGAGCTGTTGCTGACAGCAACCCAGCAGCAGCCCCTCTGGCGCAGCAAACGGATGTTTCCTTGAGCATGAGCTAGTTACCTGCAGGGAGGCCCCTGGTTATCTCTAAGAGATTCAGGGTTAGGAAGACGACTCAGTGGATAAAGGCACTTCCCGAGTAAGCCTACTGACCAGAGTTGGCTGACATCAGTCATCCTCAAGGATCATGATGTGCAGGTTAAGGCATCTGTGTCACCATTGCAAAAGGAAGTTTTCTGGAAAGTTTGGAGCTGTAGCCTCAGCTGGGCTTGCAATCTGACTCCAGGGCCATCTACCACAGCAGTGTAGTCAGAGTTCAGCTGCTAAATCTCCTCAGACCCTTTTAACCTGCCAGAATCAAGGAGATGTCTCCTATGAACCCTAGACCCTACTCTTGACTTACCTTCATATCGTTTCCTTAGATGAGACAAAGTCTGTGTATCCCTGGGCTTCAAACTCAGAGACCTATCTGCCTCTGCCTTCTACATGCTCAGACTGAAGTCTAAAATCCACCATATTGGGCTGATTGCTTCTTTTTTAAGCAGAGCAGGTCTCAGGCTTTGAGCCCTCAGCCCGCATGCAAGAAATTTTGGGTTCCATTCCCAGTACCACACAAACCACATGGTAGTTGGTGAGCAACTGTCATCCTAGCACTTGGGAGATGGGGCCAGAGGATCAGAAATTGTTCATTCTTGGCTACAAAGCGAGCTAAAGTCAAGGATGGGGTGTAAGACTTTGTCTCCTTTCCCTGACAAAAGGCGCCGGGGTGGTGGTGAGACGAATGAGTTTGTCTCCCATGCACAGAACTCTCTCCAGGTTTTTTTTTTTTTTTTTTTTTTTTTTTTTTTTGCCCGTGCTAGGAAAAGAGGCGTGGGTTCAAGCAGGCGGCAGGAAGTTCAGTGGGAGGATTTAGACTCTCAGACCTTTCCTGTCAGTCGCAGCCAGGGAAGCCTTTCTCATGCAACCAACTGATCTTCTTGCAGTACAAGGTTGCACAGGGTGTGGCTGGGAACTCCAGCCCCAGAGACTCTTGAAATTGCCTTTTTTTCTTGATTGAGGGGCCACAATTCTCTGAACCTTGTGGTCAGCTCCAAAGCTTTCATTCCTATAGAGAGGCTGCAGGGAGCAGGGCATGGCTGCTTTGAGAACTCAAATGGAACTCCGTGTCCCATAGTTCCAGGGATGCCCTTTAGAAGCAATACTTCCCCAAACCCCCAGTTTTTATTTGCGCCCCCAAAAGTACCTAGTCTATTGGGGCATACATCTGGAGAAGGGTCATATGAATACAGTACCTGAACGCAAAAATGACTTGCAGTGGTGTCTTTCTGTGCCTTTTTTTTTTCTTTTTTTTGGAGCTGGGGACCGAACCCAGGGCCTTGCCCTTGCTAGGCAAGCGTCTGTGCCTCCTTTTTGAAGAACTTTGAAAGTGCAACCCAAGGATTTCTAGCACGGAGTACCTTTTGCCTTCTGTCAGTCTCAACAGATTCCTGTCTACACTGCGACCACACCAAACTGTTGTCTAAGTTCAAGTTCACAGTCACTCGTCAAGGTTTCAGGACAAAACTGGGTACCATTGGAAGCCAGGCTCCCTGTCGCTGAGGGGGGATATCGCGGTTATGCTGGAGTCTTCTTCTGAAATGGTGTCAGTCTTCCCCCTTTAACTGTGTTTAGGATTTTCCTGATCTTTTATACCAATGCTGTATTGAACCAGGCATCCAGTTGGTACCAGCTCTGAACAGCAGGGTTAGAAAATCAGCAAGCAGGAACAAACCATTGCTTGACAGTCTTATGTAAAAAGTTCAGTGAACATTAGATATATTACTCAGGTGGAAGGCATATTCTGGGCCCCATTTTAAGAGCTCAGTATCCAGCAGAGGAAGCGCTCTCTTGTGGGTGGGAGAGATCACTTGACAAATAACCAGAGTACTCACTTCTTGGAATGTGTCAGCTGGTGAGTTCCCACTTGGAACTGCCAACAAGCACTGAGATCCAACGGGACAACTTAGATAAGCAAGGAACCTTGACCCTTCCTATCTGGGTTTGAGAAACATTTGGACTACTCTTATGCCCGGTGATAATGGGAGATGTTCAGAGGAGAGACAATCATGAAGTAGAATTTACAGCCACACAAAATTTCAAGTGCGAGAAGACAAGGGTCTCTGGGATTTTCTTTGAAAAGTCTACAGAACCTTTAAGCTTAGGGTTCCAGGAAGTTTCTAAAGTGCAAGGTGGCGGTCTGTATGGCTCTTTAAGTTCACTGTCTGTTAGATTCAGCCGAAAGCAAACAGGAGCAATGGGGTTCTTTCTTTCAAAATGGCTTTTATTGAGACACTTTTAGAGCTTCAGCATGATTTCCAGTTGGGAACCAAATTCCACAGCAGTTACACCCCTTTTGGTGCTGAGGTCTCACATCCATCCACTTGGCAGGGAAGCACCTGGACGCTGCACAGGTCCAGGGAGGACCACAACCTCACTTCCATTCTACCTGTACTGGTCTCATTAGTGGTCCTTGCAGACCTAAATTTGCACAAATGGGAGGTGGCTTAAAAAGAAAGTCAGCTGGTGTTTCTGATTGGGTGTCTTTAGCATGTGGACATGGAGATAACCCTCCCCGGGGGAGAGCTGCTGCACACATTTATAATGTATCCTGGCAACTGACTAGAAAAGCTCCAAGCCAGCTATAGCAGCTCATGCTAGAACTGCACATTCTCCTTTACTAAGTCAGGAAACAGGTCTTTTCTTGAAAGAGGCTCAGGAGTCCTGAAGGTAGCCACTTCTGACTTCTCTAAGGCAAGGTAGCTGAGAGGTGGCTGACCTCCCCCAGCACGGAGAAGTCCCACCCTGTATGTTCTGCCACTTCTGCCTCCTTACTGCACTCTGCATTTAGCTTGTTCTCAGAACTCTCTTGCTCAGTCAATGTACCAGCTCCATCAGTGCCAAGTGCCCCAACTGTGTGCTCACCAGCCTCTCTCTTCAGGGCAAAACAGTCAAAGGACTCCAGAGACAGAGCAGCTGCCTGCTTGGTACAAGTGTTGCCATAAGGAGGGAATGAACAGGACGCAGGGAAGAAAGACCACCAGGGCCAACAGAGTTCTGTCCTCCACTATGATGATCTACATAGAGACCCAGGCAGGCTCTGGTCCTTATCCAAAGGGGAATTGAAAACCTCAAGAATGTTTACTTTTGCAGCAAAAAGGAAACATACACAAATGAACACAATCTGTAGCAGGTGCCTGGAGAGAAAGCATGCTTTAGGCAAATGATAGATCGTGATTTCCCACAGTACTTTGTGAGCGTGGCTTCCATCTCTGCCCAGGGTGCTGCGGCATCAAACAGCAAAAGATGTTAACAGACACACAGGACTGTGGTGTGTAATAAAAGCAAATATTTACATTAAGCACAATACAGCAATTTATTTAGATGCTTAAAATGAATACAAAGGGAAATAAAGACCGCAGAATCATACAGACCACAACAGTGTGTCATATATTAGATGGTATAAACGATGGTGGTGCTCAACTAAAGAGAAAAACTAAATATCCCAAATGCAGCGCTCAACTGTGCTTGCTGCTCTGACACAACACTCTTACAGATCTAAAAGGTGTCAAAATTAGTAGCTGTAAAATCAATTCTTGCATGTTATTTTAGCTTAAAAGGTCTCAGAAAGAGATCTGAAATACCATTTTTGACAATTGTAATGTCAAGGATACTCAGAACAAGAAAAAAATTCTATAATACAGGAGAGTCCAGATATATATCTTATGTTGCTGGCCTCTGTTGCAAGATTGTACAAGGTTATGTGCAAAAACTAAGTCTGTCCAAAGGTCCATACTATCGCAGGGTCAAGCTTCTGCTAGGTAAACTAGATATAGCATTTATCACACAGCAAGGGCAACACTAAAAACCAATCTATGACGGGCACACAGTAACAGTGTCATAAGCATCACTTGAGGTCTAAAAGACTGTACAAATATACATTTCAACTATTCAGAATGAATACATGAAAAAAAAAAAAAACCCAGTCCATGTTCCCACGTCTAGTAGACACATTTGACTGGTAGTGTGTATGCCCGCCCTGCACTACTATGTGAATCAGGGTAAGGCTTTCCCAGGACATCCAACCAAACATCTTACTGAGGGGAAGAAATGCTGGGAAGGCAGATAGGTAATGAACTCCTCCTCCTCCCTGTGTGCATTCATGAGCCACCAGCTTATTGGTTTTTCACACTTCATCACCCAGTCTACCAGAGAAGAGTCTGAAGCAAGATCAACCAACATATGTCATGACTTGGAAATGACCACTGGGACTGTAGTGGTCACATATCCCCACAGCCTGCTGACTGACCAGTCCTTACAAGGTAGTTCCAGTAGAAGACAGCTTTGCAGTCAGACTGGAAGGAGAGCATAGTCCAGGACGACACGGCCCGTACGCTACGGCAGGCCAGGGCCTCAGGCTTGCTGGCTGCTCAGCTTCACTCCAGTTAAGCTGCCGTGCATGGGATCGGCAACTCCATCGGTCATGCTGTCAAACTGCTCCCCATCCTCACTGTCAATTGTGCTATTCTGCCACTCAATCTGTGGGTTTGGTAAGCGCTCTGCATTCTCAGATGCATTTTCCCACTGTGACTGGTCCTTGGACCAAAACCCTTCAACTTTTCCATAGGAACTATTCTTCCATTTCAACTGCTCTGTGTCATCTTGCACTGTAGCCTTTTTTTTGGCAGCCGGCTTACTGCTCCTTGCGTCTTCACTCTGGGAAGACTCATCAGACCAGGTTCCTGGTTTCATTTCACATGTATTATCCTCAAAGTCTGAGACCTGTCGGGAACCAGGTCCACTTTCAGATGGCGAAGCACCATCTTTCCACTCAACCACATCATCTTGGTCTACCTCACTATCAGAGGCGTCATGCATCAGTTTGGCTCGTTCCTCAGTCAAATGGATGGTTTCATATTTTGAACCATCCTCCTCCTCTTTTTGGTCTAGCTTCTCAGACTCCAAAGCACCTTCAGGAATTACCTTCGGCACAGGCTCCTCTGCATTATCACTGGGAATTTTAGGCTCAACTTCAAAGACAGGGTCAAAAGGGCCGCCGCTTCCATTGGATTCTTCTTCCAAATGTTCGAAACTATCTGAGAAGCTGTCATCTTCTTTCCCAAGGTTAAGCTTTTTGTCAACAGTCTTGCTAGCATTGACTCTTGAGTCTTTCTCGTCATGATTTTCAAATAGCCACTCAGCATCAAAATCCATCTCGTGTTTGACTTTATTTAATTCTTTCATGTTAAAACCTAGCAGCACACCAGGCTTATACTTCTCACAGTCTCGGACACACTTCTTCCTCTTGTTACTGAAATGGGAGGCAATGTCGCTCTTCCACAGCCACAGACTGGCAGCTAACTTCTCAATTTCTCTCCTGGTGGGATAGGGCTGTTTGTTGAAGTACTTTGTGAGAAAGCTTTTCCTAGCTTCATATGAATCATCTTCATGACCCTTGGGGTCTAAAGCTAAAACAACAGGCTCTTCCGGCTTCTCTTCAAAGCAGCCTGGGGAGTCATTCTCATCCTCCAGCTTTCGCTTCTTTAGCAGTGGAAACTCCATTTGCTCATATGTGCGCTTCACAGGGGCCAGGCCTGGAGACTGATTGAGCCGAGAAGGTGCGTTTGTCTTGTCCTGGCCATTCTGGGTCTTTCCAACACCCCTGCAGTGGACTAGATGCAGAGTGATGGTTGAGGCTGTCATGTTGCTAGTATACACACCAAGGCAATGGATACATTTGTAAGTTAGCTTTTTCTCAACTGGATGAACTGTCTGAATAACTTGGTGTCTTTCTCGTAAATGATGTGCAAGTGCATCAGATATGGGTCCTTTTAGGATTGAAAAGCAGAGAGGGCAGAGGGTCTTCCCCACATCTTTTTTATAGGGCACTGCAGCTTGAGGTGAACTTTTAACAGGGACATCAGCTTTTTCCTGAACTTTTGGTTGTGGCTTTGGAGGAACTGGAGCATTATTTTGGGCATGGTAAGCAACTGATTCAGCTGGGGCATCTCTCAGGTTGTATGTGGTCACCAGGAGATGAATGTTGGTGTGACTGCCCTGTTGCAATGTCAAATCAAAGCTCAAGGTAGAATCCGTTTTAGGCCCCATCTCCTCATCAATATGAACCATTCGCATGTGTGCTGCCATCTTCTCCACATCATTGAAGGTGGAGCGGCAATATGGACAAGACAGACCATGAATTAACATATGGTTGAGCAGGGTATCTGTGGGCAGATAGCGATTACAATAGAGGCATTTGCTAGTAAAATTGTGTATTTTCATAATGTAGTTAGCTACTGCTGGAACTTTCTCCGCTTTATGTTCCTTTTCGAAGTGAACACTGTAGACATTCTCAGGAAAAAGCTCATTACAGATTGTACATATTTTCCACTTCTGAGTGGCACAATGGTTGCTTGGAGGAGGGCCTGTGGCTGCTGGTGGAGGTTTAGAACTGGACTGACCTAATACTCTAGATGCCTGTGACTGAGACACAGAGGGAGACTTTACCTGGCCTGGGGGTAGAGAGGAGGTGTTGGCAGTCTGCAGGGAATACCTGGCAGCTGCCGGGGGCCTCTGCTCAGCACCTAGCCCGTAGGACCTCCCATTTCCACTTGGAAGTAACTGTTTGACAGACTGAGACTGTTGAGGGATGGAAACTGGAGCATTGCCACCTAGCCCCAGCCTCACTGACTGGCCAACACCATAGCTCTGGCCCACAGATTTCACTCCATAGTTGTTTTGCTGCAAGTGAACATTGGACATCATGTTGACTCCCGTTGAATTTAAATTGGGCTTTGGTATTGACAATCGGTTCACCATCTGCTGTGATGGCAAAGACCGGACATTTCCAGAAGCAAGAGAACTGATTCTTGGTGGGAGTCCCATGCTCTTTTTTTCTTGAGGTTTGGGAGCAATTAGCATTAAGGGTTTGGCTCGGGGAACTACAACATTTGTGTGTCCAATCATGGCAGTGACCTGATAGCCTATCCGTTCATGGTCTTCAATGACATGCTGTACCAAAGCTTCATAGGATTTGGGCATGAAAAGGCATCGCTTGCAGTGGATGTTACACTCTTCTCGGGCATTTGTGCCCAGGGAGACTGCACCATTGAGTGATTTTTCTCCTGCCTTTGCTATGTAGGGTGCTGCCACGTGTTGAAAATGTTCCCTGTAGATGTGCTTCCTGACGATCTCATAGAGAGGGTCTCGGTAAGTGCACTTCTTGCAGTAATACACGGCTTGCTCTACATTGTCAGCCTGCTTAGGTTTAAGGCCATCGTTTTTGTTTTTATCTTTGAAAGTGCTGAGGCTGCTACTTGGTGCGCTGGAGTTTGGAGCATGAAATATTTTAATGTGTGTTTCCAAAGTCTTTTTATCTGCATTGAAGGTACAGTAAGGGCAGTTAAGGAGAATCCTATTTTCAAAGTCTTCACTATGGACATTCCGGAAATGACTTTTGTAGGCAGAGAAGAATTTTGAGGAAAACGGACAAGCACTGCAGCAGAAAGGTTTTGTCCGATAGTCCTAAAAACAAATAAAACAAAACAACAGACACCAGAGTGAGAAGGCCACTCAAGGCCAGCAGTTACAGTCTTTAGGCATCTCCCCCCAGGAATCCCCAGAAAGTCTCCAAGGCAGGGATTTATTTATTTATTTTTTTTGAGGTTTCTCCTGCAGGAAAATTAAAGAACTCAGATGCATTTTTGAACCAAATAATTTTATTTGTGTCCCTATAAATTAAAACTCAGTGCTAAGTTCTTGCTAAATCTTTAAAAATTGCTAGTTGTGGGGTTGGGGATTTAGCTCAGTGGTAGAGCGCTTGCCTAGTAAGCGCAAGGCCCTGGGTTCGGTTCTCAGCTCCGGGAAAAAAAAAAAAAAAGAAAAAGAAAAAAAAATTGCTAGTTGTACTTGCTGGCTGGTTTCAGAGAGAAGGCAAAGGCAAAAACAAAAAACAAATGAAAAAACCCCTCCATTTTCTTGTTAAAAGTGCAAATCAACTATGGCAAACCCTCATTCTGTGGATCTGTTTGGCATCAGACACAGGAACTCACACTGCTGCAGGGCATGCAGACCTTGATAAGCAACATAGGTATATGGCACTCTTTCCCACTATGCAACAATTTTCATAGAAAAAGGAAAATCTCAAAGTTTCTTCATTCTAAAGCAGTGTATTTATTTAGACTTTGCTGTGGACCAAAAGGTCCAAACTGGGAACATTGGCCTCTTTCTATTTCTTCTGGGGCAGAACAGTTTCAAAGGTCAATGAGGGCTGGAGAGATGGCTCGGCAGTTAAGCAGTAGTTGTATTCAAAGAGGGTTTGACTCCCAGCTACTGCAAGGTAGCTATAGCTGATGACCGACTATCCATGGTGCAGCTCCAGGGGACCGGGACTGCTTTCTTCCGACCTCAGAGGGCACTAAGCATGTACATGGCGCATAAATAACCCACTCAAGCAAAACACGCATTATAAAAATAATTTTTTTTTCCATTCAAACTGCCAATTAAAAGCCAGGCATAGTGGTACAGGTCTTTTCTCTGTGAAGCCAGGACTACATCAAGAAACTTTCAAAACAAACAAACAAACAAACAACCAACTGGCAATGAAGTAGCAGCTGTTTTAATCCAGCTAAGAAGTTAACTATGACCTCCTTATAGACAGAGGGCAGAGTGTTTAAAAGCCACTGTGTGCTATACAATGTGAGTACAGTGACATTAGAAATCAGCTTTCAGAATTGACCCAAAACAGGTGAGCACACACAGCGTAGACAATCATCTCTCCCGTATTTTTTCATGAACTGCTTGGAACCAAAAGTAGTCTCCCCATGTTCCCTTCAGGCTCCTCAGATGGTGCAGTGGTGAACGCCTTTAATCTCAGTGCAGGGGAGGCAGAGACAAGTGTCTAAGCACAGCAAGGTAAGTAACAGAGACCCTATCTTCAGACACAAGCCCTCTCTAGGAAAGCTTTCTGATGTTAAGAATGCTGCTCAGCACCTCTCCCTGGGGTATTGAGTAGAGTTCAAAAGCAGAGTACAGAATTACAATGGGAGTTAGCAAGCATTTCTCTCCATGGAAAGAGGCACCATTTACAGTTATCACCACATCTTCACTAGGAACCATCCTTCTGAACACAGAGGTGCAAGTCATGTCTGTCATTACCCTTCTCGGGGTCACTTACCACACCTTCCCATAAACATCACACATCATCCAGGGGGATAAAGGAGTGTAATAGAGAAGGGTGACTGCAGCCAGGTGGTGGAGGTGATGGTGCACACCTTTTAATCTCAGCAACTTAGGAGGCAGAGGCAGGCAGATCTCTTGAGTTTGAGGCTAGTCTGGTCTACTGAGTGAGTTCCAGGACAGCTGGAACTGAAACTGTCTCAAACAACGATGAAGATAGCATGACTTTTCTCTAGAAGACAAGATTGTATTAACACAGACAGGAAGCAGGCAGGTGGCCACATGCACAATGCACTCAGAAACGGAAGCAGGAAGGCACCATGCACCATGGAGGGAGACTTATATACCACAGCCACCTTTGCTATTTCTTTTCTTTTCTTAAAAAAAAAAAAAAAAATGTATTTTTGTTTATATGGGCATACTATGGCTGCCTTCGAATACAACAGAAGAGGGTATTGGATCCCATTACAGATGGTTGTGAGCCACCGTGTGGTTGCTGGGATTTGAACTCAGGACCTCTGGAAGAGCAGTCAGCGCTCTTAACCACTGAGCCATCTCCCCAGCCCTGCTACTTTAGTTTTCTAGAGACAGCATCTCGTCTACCCGGCCTGGCCCCTGACCTTCTGACCCTGCCTCCACCTCCCAAGCTCTGGAACTGCAGAGCTGTGTGCAGGATGAGGAGTGCTCCAACCACCGAGCTGCAGTCTGACTTCAGAAATCTGTCTGTTTCAGTCCTGCAAGTTTCAGTCCAGGAACGTGGTTTTCCTATCACTCAGGAAAATGAGACGTGTACTTAGACACTTTCCACATCAGGCCATTGCCCAGACGGAGTTGTCACTATCAATGGTTTGTGGGTGTGCTGGGCATTCCTGTGAGACTTACCTGATTTTTCGTAAGAGAAGGGTCCCACAGTCCTACATCCTCCCATGTAGTGTTTTTCAAATAAAAGTCATTAGGTTCAAACTGTTTAAAATCCTAGAAGACAGTGAGAGAAATTTACAAAAACACAGTGGCATCAACCCCAGAAGACCCCACACACAAATCCTATCTCTTTAACCAGTATGGAAGGGTCCAAGAGAGTCAACCCACTGAGACTAATGAACGCACTGGTGCTGAGGCGCTCAGCACATAGACAAGGCACACGGCCAGCTTTCCAAATAAAGTGCTGCGAGCGCAGATGGCGGCTGCAGCAGTCCCACAGCAGCTCTATTAACCACAACTCACCAGTCAACACTGGGTGAAGGAGGGTCGTGTGCCAGTAGTACCCTTGTAGGAGTAAGAGTCTAGTTTGGGTTCATAAACAAACAAACAAACAAATGGAAGGAGGGGTGGATCTGAAATAAAACTCAGACTTTTAAACCTAGAAAGAAAGTAAGCAACATGCCGTCCAGTTTCTACTCTGTGACGTGGAATTGTACTGCTCCCCTTCATGACTAAGAAGAAAGCAGGGTAAATAGCTATAGGTGGAAAGCTCAATGTGTGAAAACCTCAGAGTGTGTAATGGGTCTAGGGGGAAGAGCAAACCCAGCACGGGACAGGAAAGACACTCTGCATATTTATTTGGTAAGGATCACCCCCACCCCCAAGTACAGATCCATATGAATCTGAGGGGCAGAAGAGCTACCTCCACCCCGTGAACAAATCACCAGAAGCCCACTTCTGAGAAACTCTGCTACATCTCTCATTACTCTGGGGACTCAGGAGAAGAGAACTTGCTCCATAAATAAAACATACATCAATTCCACCCCTGACCTGTGTCCCCAGCATTTGTTTTGTGCTGAGCATTGTGCCAGGTAGGTAGTGGGAAATAAATGGCTAACCAAGGCCAACTGTGGCCCGGTCAGTAGGAACTTAAAAGCGTGTCAGGGAAATAGCTGTAAGCACTTCAATGGGAGGTTGTGTCTAACTAACCGTAAGATTGGGAACAAGGAGATCTGGAAAAGGAGGAGACGCCTCTATCTAGCCTACGGGGCTTCGAAGGCTCAGAATAAAAAGGATAGCAAACAGTCTGGAAAGGCCAAACTGTTACACAGGGCAAGATAAGTCTTTGACAGTTCAGAAGGCTGACAAATGCTCAAATCCTGAGGAAAGAGATGACACACACTCAGACACCTGTGCCAACAGTCAGGTCAACAGAAACACTCAGGCTTGTCAGAAGGAAAACAGGCTCTGCAGCCCCAATTCCTCTTTCATAGACTGGAGATAAGAATTCCTAGAGCCCCCTAAAGGTTACTCAAGGACAAAGCTCATATATAATTTTAAAGCACCTCGTGCACTGTCTGACTTGTATGTATTCTCCGTGCTCTAACTAGTTTTGCCTCAGGTTACGAAGATGATTAGGTTTTTGGGAAAACGATGTAAGCTATCCTAAGTGAGAAGGTTACGTACGGAGAAGCTCAAGGTCTAGTTAAAATTTACTACCACACCTAACAGTGAACCTTTGCCCATGGACACAGTGATGGATCAGAAGCCGAGTCACATTAAAATTTAAAAATGGCATGCTACTTACTTCTATATGTTCTTTACAGTATTCCAACCCAATGTCACTAAGTATTTTTTTCACAGTTTTCCGGGCTTTTCTTAAACTGCCAAGATTGTTGACAGGAAGTTGGAACATAGTTTCTATTGGAAAAAAAAATTTAAGTCAAGTCAAAACATGTACAACTTGTAAAAGTTACTACTTCCACTGATGACAGGACCCAAACCCTGGCTCCCTCAGTTGAGAATCCCTTGCCTAGCACAGAACACTTGAGTCGAAGGCAAGAAGGTGAGTCCTATTTTACAAGAGGACATTTTAGACCACAAGTCTAGGCACACAAGTCTCAGTAAGCTGTAAAAATCTGTTCAGAGATGAATTTGAAGTTGGAAAATGAAAGCAACAATATCAATCAGCTATCTCAAAACCAAATCAAGTGCGCACGTCTCCTCTTGATGTTGGACCAAAGAAGCTGGGACCACTCCGAACTTCACAGCACTGCTCGCTCGCTCAGCTTTCAGTGATGAGGGGACGAGTGTGCCATCTGAAATGTCCCGATCAAGGCAATGACACTCACAGAAGCAACATGTCATTCAGTGACTGTTTCTGTCTCCTCCTCAAACCAAAGTCCCAGATGGTAGTGGGACTGGCTCCTTGAGTAGCAACACACCAGGGCAAAGGCCTCACGTAGGCCACAGAATAAACACATAGATGGAAAAGCCATGCTTGTGGCACCAGAAGATACAGCAATTGCTGTAGTCTTTCTGGGATCCTTAAAAAAGTGTAATGCCTGTGAGTGCGCGCACTTGTGCTTAAAGGAACCAAAAGCTGCCTGGCTGTCCCACATTCACTAAAGGTAAAATGTAGATCCATTTCCCAAGTTTCTTAAAAACCAAGGCACTTACGTTTATTTAAGAAAACTGAATTAGTAAAATTTAAGGTGAGATTTTTAAGGCTTTGAATGTGACTTTTTTATAATAATCTAAATCCAACATAATTTCGCAGAATAAAGTAGCTCTAAGACCAGAGCCACAAAAAACAAAACGAACAAACTGACCCCAAAGCACCAGCAACTGGGATCTCATAAACCTGCACTCTAACTGTAAACCATCACCCTTACTGACAGCAAGCCTCAATCTGGGGATGCTGCTGTAAGACCCAGGTCCCAGAACACCCCATTATGAAATACCAACTTAGCTGGGTCTCCCAACACCAAAATATTCACTGAAAACTCAGCACTTCCCAGCCTTATATCATTCTCTCGATAAACTTCTATGAGCTTAAGACCAGGGCTGACAGTGCTCTCTCCCCAGAAGGAGCAACATAACCATCTCTTCCTTCATACTCTCTGGTCTTTACACCAAACCAAGCAAGAAGGTTTCAATAAAACACCAGTCGGTGTCAGAATTAATACACATGACCTCCACCTCTTCCTCGGGCCACTACCTACCTGTTAAAGCACTTAGAGGTCAGGCTGGGCTAGGCCATAGCACATTTAGAATCCCAGCACTCAGGAGGATCATGAGCTGATGGCACCTCTACCCTAAATGGCAGAAGCCATGCACAGCTGATACCTTGGCTCAAAAATGTAGTTCAAGTCAGTAACTAGCTCCAGGATTTACCATTGTCACCCATCCAGGTTTTTTGCCTAAGTTTTAAAGAGTCACCCCGACCTCCCCAATAGCCTCAAAACCATGTTGAACTAGAAACCTCAACAAACAGACCATATTTTGAAAACAAAGACAACACCCTGCAGTGCAGAGGGAGGGCGGGCTGGGTGTACTTTCCTCAAATCCATCCTTGGGTCAGCAATCTCCCCTGCCAGCCTCTGTTCCTTATGATGGCAGTTTCTAACAGGTTCTTGCCCAGGAAAACCTCCTTTCACATGGCACAAACAGGGCCAATTGTCCAACTTAATGGACCTGTCCTCTTGTTCATCAATCACTTCCAAGACACCTAAGCCTTGTAGGTCACAGTGCTGGGAACACATAGGAGGTCCTTGGGCAACACATTTCACACAAAGCTTGCTTGTTCAGCTTCGGTTGGAAACCACTCCTGCCACAAATGATGTGCAGTCTGTCAGTGAGGACTCGGATGAGCAACAGGTTTCATCTCCCTCGGCAGATACTGATCAGTACACAAAACTGTTTATGTGCTCAAAACATGGCTGTCAGGTGTGCTGGAAAGCAGAGAGGGAAAGAGGCTTGAGGCAGCATTCTCCTCACTGTGTCCACATCCTTTTCTAGACACAAGCACAGGTGCTCAAGCTTTGTTGCACCAAAAGTCTTTGTAGAAATAATGGGCAGCAGGACACACAAAAGAAGCGAGTCAAATGAACTTGGGACTGATTAGAAAGAAGTCTGTCAAAAATATTCAGTAATTCTACAAAACCTCCAGGCCCTGACAACCACAACTAAAACACTACAGTCATTGCTAAATTCTAAAATAATTTTGGGGCAGGCCAATTAGCTCAGCTGGTTAAGAAACGAGGTGCTAATAGTTCTAATTTTGGGAATGCTCAATCCATGTGTTTTATTCACAGCTATGTAATAACTGGAAAAGCTAAACAGTATAAGGCAGGCTGACCCTCAGAGAGTCCCACCAGCCTTTACTTTGTCTCTGCTTCCTGAGAGCTGGAGTAAAGGCATGTGTTACCAATTCTGGCTCATAATCACCTTTTGAGACTGTCTTAAAAATCCATTTGGAATGAGTGAGTCCTACCCTTTCTCAATCTCACTCACACCTGGAGAGTAGAACAGGAGCATCAGTTTAACCCAAGCCAAACCTTTACTTTTGTGTTTTATTAGAAATCAAGAGTCTGATGGCTGCAATGAAAATCAGATTCATCTAGGCCCAAGGCTACAGATGAATTAAAACCATGCATAGAGCATAGTATGCTTGAACCTCTATGCCTTTCAGATACCATAAGCAATTACTTCACGCACCAAGAGGGTAAACAGAAAACAGCCCAGTTGTAGGCCCAACCTGTACAGGGGAAAGGGCTGTCACCCACTATCAGTACCTGGCAATACTAAACAGGTTCTCAGGAAGATGGAGGAGGGCACAACCACAACAGTGACAGTTTAGCAGCTCAAGGGAAGGTCTGCAGGACATGAAGCACCAGCGAGGCTCGTCTGTCTCACCGTCCTACAGAACTACCAAATCAGGGCGATACCACTGACTCCTACTTTAGAACTACAAAAGATCAAACAGTAAAACACAGTGAGTAGAGTCTTGTGTCCAGGGAGCCAGGGGTTTGAGTCCCTGCATCTCAAACAGACAGAAGGCAAATACTTCTCAGATCAACTTGTCCGGGTTACACTGCAGCCAGAGAACACAACGGTGTCTTTAAAAGTAAAGCCAGCTTGCTTCAGTACGTACCGCTACTTGACCTTTCTTGACCACTCATGAGTGTCTGGGCTAACTAAATGTTGACAGTACAATGGCAAACATGACAGACAGCCAACCACAAGCATCTATCTTTTTCTACCACTTTCCAAAACTATTTGGGAACCAAAATCTGAACATGCACAAGTTACTGGAAGGAGAGATATGGCCCTCTGGTTCATAAGACTAATCCAGCACTGCAGGAAGGGCCAACGAGGACAGTCACTTTTTCACACAACAGAAAATGAGGAGCTGCTCCACATTAGTGGTTTTTAAACGGTTGATATGTTCTTGAGACAGGGCCACATATACCCTAAGCTGAACTTGAACTTGCATCCATGTCCTAAGTACAAGGACCACAGACCTAAGCCACCCTCCGTCTCCTTTACTCCATTTTTTTCTATGCCAAAGTGGCTGACAATCCTGTATCGGTATGTGTACTTCGGGTTTGTTTATCTTTATCTTTTGCAAATAAACCTTAAAAAGGCCTTGCTAGACTCTTTCATCCAGCAAGGCCCCCTATCAAGAGGCTCCTTTCAGTTTGGAAGTCATCACCTATACACTGCTGCCACCAGGAAATAGTCCCCCTTTCAGGATTGTCAGTGAGAAAAAGTCCTTCAGGTACCAACAGAAGGGCTGCTCTAACATCGCTCTTCTCTATCTCAAACACCATGGCAGTCAATTCTGGCTGCCCAGGGACAAAATGTTCTGGATTAGATAAAACTGCAACAAGACAGAAGAATATGAGAGATGGCTCAGACAGAGGCTGAGAGCACCCAGGCTGGTTTCTCAGCACCCACATGGTGGTTCACAGCTGTCTCTGACTGCAGCTCCAGGGGATCTGAAGCACTCTTTGGGTTTCTGAGGGCACCAGGTACAACATGGTGGAACAACACATCCGCATAAAGAAATTTAAAAAAAAAAAAAAAAAAAAAAATTAGGTTTAGGGCCAGCAGCTGGCTCTCTGGGTAAAAAGACACTTGCCATCAAACCTGGTGACTTGAGTTTAATCCTTGGGATTCCACACGATGGGAAAAAAACCAGGTCAATTTTCTGACCTCCACACACATACCATGGCACCTCAAAGAAAATAAACAAATGTATTTAAACAAATGACACAAATGTATTGTTTTTAGTACTGCTAGGCATCAAATTAAAGACATTTCTTTCCCTTTTTCCAAGTTTTCTCTCTCTCCCAACTAACTGTGATCAATTATTTTTGCCAGCTGCCTAGTGATCTTCAAGTCATTCCCCAACAGAGAGGCTACAGCTTGTCAATCTTCCTGCTTGGCCTTGTGTGAACTAGTTACTCTGATGTGAGAAATACTATTTTAAAATTAATACCAAAATTAATACCAAAACGTCCATTTGTTTGGTACTTCATTCACCAAGAAGAGAGACAATACCACACTGAGATGGTATGTCAGAATGCTACTGCCATAGCTTAGCCAGATCAAAACTGAAGAGCTTAGTCCAGTAGCCTGTGGGAGCACACACAGATTAAAATCTGTACACATCTAAGCCAGCCAGATGAGCCTACAACACCCAGAAGAGAAACAAGGATACAGCTGAGGACAAGGCATGCTCTCCTATCAGCTAGAATACTAACGGCCACTAACCAACCACACTGAAGGGTCTTTCCCTTTTTGTTTAAAAGACAGACAAAAGAGTTAAGCTTGTGTATTTAAGGCACTCGTGTAGGTCAGAGAACTTTTAAGAGTTAGTTCTCGGCAGGCATGGTGGCACACACCTTTAATCCCAGCACTTGGAGGCAGAGGCAGGTGGATCTGAGTTTGAGGCCAGCTTGGTCTAGACAGCTAGTTCCAGGACAGCCAGGGGCTCCACGTAGAAACTGTCTCCAAACCCAAAAAAGAAAACAAACAAACAAACAAGCAAGCGGCACCACATCAGCACATGACAGCCTTTAAAAAGGGAATGTCCTCCATCACCTTGCCATTGTTAACATTTCTGGAGATGATGAGTTCTCCTGTAGACAAGTAAGGCTGACCTCAAACTCACTGTGTGTAACAGGTGTGAACCACTGCACTAAGTGTGTTTTTCTGAAGGTTATTTGGAGAAGGCAGAGGCTTTTGATAGTTTGTATTTGTGGATTGTTAGTGGGGTGTTAGGCTATCTTTCTAAATGTCCCCATCTTTCTAAATAAAGTACTAAACCTGCCCCAGCGCAGACAAACTTTTGAAACATGGTAGGTGAATGAAGCCAGTCATAAAAGGCCATTGTTATTTGACCTTGTTTCTATGAAGTATGTAGAAGCAGCGGATCTTGATGTGGAGATCAGGGCAGCCTGGGAGGTGGGAGAACAGGAGGGAGATTGTTGATGGGCACCAGGCTTCCTCCTGGGGGTGGATGAAAGTGATTTTTACCTATTGTTCTCCCCGCCCCTATTTATGTATGTATTAATTTATTCACTTTACATCCTGATTGCAGTCCCCTCTTCCCTGCCTATTGTAACTCCAACTAAACGACTGAAATGTATACTAAAACTGGGAAAGCTGTTACCAAAACAACAAGAACCCTAAATATAAAGCAAAACTCTTATGTCAATCACTCAGAGGCACAACACCAAAATACAGCATCTTTTAGATCTTTATGTGCATGAATGATTCTCTTTTTGTGGTGTTAAGAGACTGACAGGCTGTTGCATAGGCATCACACTAGACCCACTAATAGGAAAGCCGTGCTTTCCTATTAAAAAAAAAAAAACAAAACTACACATGTATTCATAGTCCTGGCTGGCCTCCTCCTATTAGAGATCCACCACCTTCTTCTGCCTACCAAGTGGTGGGATTAGAAGGGCGGGCCAATTTGTTTAAGACAGGGTTTCTCTGTGTAGCCCAGGCTGTTTTGGAACTCACTTTGTAGAGCAGAGATAATTTTAAAAAGCAGTTGGTGTTTAAAACCAGGGGAATTTATCATTGATGGGTTTTATCACTTACAACTACTATATACCTGTTAAAGTTTTCTAGACTAGAATAAATCTTTATACCAAGTTCCTGGATGCAATCTAGAATGATGTTTTTGGCATAGTTCCAGAATATTCTAGTCACTGTTAGTGAGTTGCTTTGTGTAATATAGCAAATGGAACCTGTCTCCGTAGCCCCAAAACTTTTTACTACTAAAACAAAACAAAATCCCAAACAACAAAACAAATCCACAACCACACTCAAACCAAAACCCATAAGCTCACTAGTCAGCTTTCTTGGCAAACTGGCCCCACTTGTAGAAGCCAGAAACCAGTGCAGTGTGTGCAGTGTGTCATTAACCACGCAGGTTTCAGTGCACTCTGCCTCAGATAACAGACTACAATAGAAGGGACATTTTAGGAAAGGGAACCGAACCCAACAAATGCTGCACAGTGCTTTAGCTTACCAAGAAACTACCTGCCGATGACAGCCTGTTCCACAAAATGACAGACACTGATGCAGCAGCTTTCCTTCTGAATGCTCGCCATGGGTGAGGCTCCAAAATTCAGAAAAATGACTTAAAACTGATGAGCTGAAGATATTTGTGTCTGTGCCTCACCTCACCGGCACAACATACTATCTTTCAGATTTTTTTTTTTTTTGATCCCAACTTGTGGAGTCAAAAGACTTTAAGACAGTGGCTCTCACCCTTTCTAGTGCTAAGACCACTTAATATAGTTCTCATGTTATGATGACCTCCAACCATAAGTATTTTGTTGCTACTTCATAACTGTTTTTTGCTACTGTTAGGAATCTTAATGTATATATGTGATATGAAACCCTCCTGGGGTTGCAACCTACTGCCTTAAGGTATGTGAGACACCATCTTCTTATTCAAGACATACATTCTTGGCCTCCCTATCATCTACACCAGTGGCTGCCACAAGTAGAAGCTCAAAAAAAAAAAAAAAAAAAAAAAAAAAAAAAAAAAAAAAAAAAAAAAAAGGCTGAATGATGAACACTGCCCACCCACAGAAGGCTATGACAGGTTATGTCAAAAAATCTTCTGAAGTAGCTGCTTTTGGGGTCCTGGTGTCAGAAGCAGGGAAGCCAAGTTCTAGCAAGTCCTGCACTGGATGTGAACAGCCACCTTTCGAAGGCAAAACCTGCTGGAAAAGTGGATACGTGGATAAGCTAGGGACACAGTTACAGGTGTAGAAAGAGAAGTTGTACACACAGACACAGTAACGCGCGCGTATGTGTGAGATCAAACCTGGAAAAGTCAGGCAAGGACTAAGGTATTCTCCTGAGATCTGAGAAGTGGCATTTTAAAGGCATGTTAGTAGAGTTTTAGTCTGGTTAGTAGTGTTTATTAAGAAAAGTCTGAAGACATTTTAATACCAGGAATTAGCCAATGTGAGAACTCAGAGTATCACTAAGACACAGCTCTTCTCTGAAAGGTCTGTGAAGCCATTAGTGCCTTAGACATAGGACAGTGAGGGCACAGCAAAGGAAGGAAACAGAGCCATTTCAGGAACACAACTTATAGCCAAAACCAAAAAACTGTATTTTCTTGATACAGTTTCACTATCCCTGGCCCGCCTGGAACTTACTTGACCAGACTGGCTTCAAGCTCTGAGACTCAGCCAACACTGCTGAGACGAAAAGCCTATCTGTCTTCCAGTAAGACAGCTGTGCCCCAGACAAGACATACCTGGTTTGCTATCTAGACCTCAGTGTCAAACTTCTCAGAGGTGGGGTTGTCAGGAAAGCTATTTGCTAAAGATGGTGAAACCAGTGAGTGACGGGGAATCTACCCACAAACTAAACAGATGGGTGTTGAATTCCTTGCTCTGCCATGTACTAGCTTTGTAACCCTAAAATGTTACTTAGCCTCTAGAAGTCTACTTCCTTCTATGAAGTGAGGGGCAGGAGAGATGGCTCCATCAGTGCATAAGATTGGTTCCCAGCACGTAAGGATTACGATGTGTGTTCTAGACTCCATAGGCATCCACATATATGTAGCATACACACACACACACACACACACACACACACACACACACACACACACACACACACACACACGAAAAATAACTCTAAATCTCTGCTCTGCTATGGTAGCACACACCTCACTCCAGCAGTTGGGAGAAAGCAAGTGGAACTCTGTGAGTTCAAGGCCAGCAGGACAATCTACATAGTGAGACCATGCATCCCACCGTTCAAGTGCTCAGGATTAAGCCAGGCAGTGAGTCAATGCCAAACTAGCTCTCATTAATTCCTCAGACCAGATACTCTGAAAAGTGCAATGACCTTGTAGAAAGCTTCGGCTATCGTATCCCTGAGAACCAGCCGGGGTTGCCATAGAAACATCTTTCTGTGTACTGCACACTGTGCGTCTGCACTCACACAGACACAATGCAGTGGGTTTGGCAATAATCTGGATACACATAACCAAGCCATTCAAATTAGCATATTTTCCTTTATACTTTCAAAGATACTTCAAATATCTATCTAATGGGACTTTACACACATATACCTAAGCAAGTAACCGTTACAACGAATATTGCCACCCCATGTCAAGGAACAGAGAGAAAGCCGCAATGCAAGCCAGGTCTCACTCGTTAACCTCCATCAACTTAAGAGCTCATATTTTATTTGAAAAGATGATGTCTCCATGTGTCCATATACAAGCTGAGCTGCTTGTGAAGAGCTCCACAGGCTTAGAGGCCTCCTTCCTGTCAGTACAGTACAGTCTGGTTTACGAGGAACCCCCCAAAAAGGAAATTCAAATACTCAGTGGGCCTAAGCACAGCAGACATGTTCATTTATAATCACAAGAGCAAAACATCCTTGGATCTCAATGCTCTGCAACTAAGTTATTTTAATTCTCTAATCTTCCAAAACCACTTAGGAATAATTTTCCACAGCAAAGAGAAATCATTTTCTACACCATTTTAAAATAACAGAATCATTTATTTAAACAATGTTGTCAAGCTGTTTTTCTAAGCCCTCTCCCAGGGTCAAGGTTTAAGAAAAGGTGTGTTTCCCACACAGGTTAACTTTCAATGTCACATGCAGCTGAGGAAGACCATTACTTTCCAATCCTCCTGCCCCTACTTCCTGGGTGCTGAGATTACAGGAGAGCCATGCACTACCACCCATCGATGGATTCTCCAGCACTTGGGAGTCACTCGCCGGCCCTACCAGAGGCACTGCGTTTGCCTTTTGCGTCTGCTGTCATTCATGATTTGGGGCACTTCACTTCCAGAATCAGAACAGCCCCAGGTCACTTTTCACAGGAATAACAATTTTACCAACTTAGAACTCACAACTGCAATTTAAAGTCGAAAGCCGCCGCAGCACCACATTCAAGTTTCTCACCACATACAGTTTCTGAAGGGACCAATCACAAAGCTCCATAGTTTTCAGAAAGAAAGGACAAAAGCTATGATTGCTAAACAAAGTCACTACTGAGCAAAGTGAGAACAGGAACCAGACAACCCAGAGCACTGGAGCGGCAACGGGACCTGAGCAAGTTCTCTTACTCAGACCCTGGACAAGCGACTATAGATGCACTAATGCAAACTGTACATACAACCCATCAATTTCTTGCTGGGTGTGACCAGAACCCATCCATGCAGGACCACTGGTATACGCAGACACTAGTGAAGCACTCACAGAAGCACCAAAGTGTCCTGAGCACTGGCTGCAAAGATGGTTTAGTAGCAAAAGCACTGCTACTGGTTCTTCTAGAGGACCCATGATGAGTTTCCACCACCCACAGCTCACAACCACCCGAACTCCAGTTCTAGGGGCCCCAACACTCTCTTTTGAATCTCCACAGGTATTAGGTACACACATGGTACAGGCATACTTACAGGCAAACTACTCAGACACATAAAAGTGACCCAAGCACCACAGGCCTGGACATCTGACAAAGACCATAGCTCACTGTGCTGCTGCTGTACACAGCAGTACTTTGATTTCTTTACTTAAAACACCACCACCACCACCACCACCACCACCACCACCACCACCACCACCTCCACGACGACGACCACCACGACACCACGACAAAGACATTGTCAAGAGAATGGTTTCTAGCTAGAAAGCCAAACTGATGAGGCATTAGTCGTCATCCTCCAACACCCAGACAGGGTTTCTCTGTGTAGCCCTGGCTGTCCTGGAACTTGATCTGAACTCAAGAGATTACATTGCCGCTGTCTCCCAAGTGTTGGGATTACAAGTGTTCTCCGTTTGGCTGAGACACTAATCTTTTACTCTTCCTCTGGACTTCTTTTTAATGGTGGAGTCCTTAGTGTCTGTGTGGGGCATGAGGCCAGGAGAGATGTTGCTGGATACTCTGGAGCTGGAGTTACAGGTGGTTTGGAGACAGCTGACATGGGTGCTAGGAATTCTGGTTCCCTATAGGACATATCATTAACCACTGACAACCTCTGCAGCCCTAATCTCACTCAGTACTCTAAAATCAAGTAATGGGTCCCTTGATACCTAACAGTTTATCCCTACCAAAGGCTCCCAGCCAAGTCACATTAGAAGTGACACCTAAGTCACCGCCAGGAGTCAATAACAAATGTAGACTCTGGCTGAAGGATTAAGTATCAGGATATACAGAGATTCAGCCCTCTCTTCAAAAGCTATCGCCAAAGGTTGTTTTCTTTGCAGTCCTCTTATCTCCCAAACACAGTTCTGGGACATTGCTGATCCTCTTTCCCAAGTTCCAGGATTGTTCTAGCAACTGTATTGGAAGGGAAGGAGAAGCAACACTATGGACAGATGGGAGTGCCTCTCAAAAGTAAAGGGCTATGATCATACAGACTGAGATGAAAGAACCCGAATGGTACACTTTGCATGTTTCACTGACAAGGACAAGAATGTGTCTCACATTCTGAGACCCCCTCCCTGCTCAAACATCCTCTGTTGATCAAGTTGATATATAGCTACCCCTACTTTTAGGAAGCAGGCTAATAATATATGGAAATTTTCCCTTCCAGTGGGATAGAATATAATCTCACTGAACTTGGAGAAAGGCAGGTGGGTCATCAAAAGGACAGGTATGAAAAGCACTAAGACACTAGAGACGGGGGGGGGGTGGGGGGGGGCGGCTAACTTTCTATCTGAGCAACAGGATAAGCAAACAAAAACCCATGGCCACAAAGGCTGGGCAAGACATAGATGGCTTACATGGCATTTTTCACCACCAAGACAGGAAATAGTTTGTCAACAAGTCAAAAACTCTGCTGAAGTACCCATTTGGTTAGTTAGCATTAGTTTATATTAGCTTCATAAACCACATTTCCATACAGATAACATGAAAAGCTATACAAGTTTAGTAAGGGATGGATGACACTAGCTGCGGACACTGCAACATCCAAGTTTACATAGTAGCAACAAAGTGCCAAGTTCTTCAGTCTCACTAAAACCACCCACTTAGGGAGCAACCTTTCCTACATGTCTCCTGGACAAGCCAATGAAACTTAAAATACTACAAGTATTTTACCTTCCCAAAAGTGCAAGAGGCATTATGACACTCATAAAAGTTCTTTGACAGGTTGAACAAATAGCTTATTGTAAAACAGCCTATGTTTATATCGATAAAATAGTATAGACACTGTGGGGAAAATATGGAACAAGCTTTTAATTGAAAAAAAATAAATAAAACACCAAAGTTTTTTTTTTTTCTTTTCTTTTTTTTTCCAGAGCTGGGGACCGAACCCAGGACCTTCAAGCGCTCTACCACTGAGCTAAATCCCCAACCCCAACACCAAAGTTTTTTTAAGTATCATGTTAAAAGTTACCATAAACTATATTTCTAGTACTTAAATATCTTATTTGTATCGAATGTGACAATCATTCACAACTTAAAAGTCCTCTTTTTTGTCGGATAAGGGGTTGTAGAGATGGCTCAGTGATTAAGAGCATTGACTATTCTTCCAGAGGTCCTGAGTTCAATTCCCAACGATGACACAGTGGCTCACAACCATCTGTAATGGGATCCAATGCCCTCTTCTAGTGTGATAGTGAACTCAGACATAAAATAAATAAATTTATCTTAAAAAAGAATACATTCATATACATCCAATTAATGAGCTCGAAATCCCACGGCTTCAACTAAAATAAAGGAACAAAGAACTACAAAAAGACACTAGACACACCTCCAAGTCTGCCATCTTGTATTTATTGGCATCGGATCCCATTACAGATGGCTGTGAGTCATCATGTGGTTGGTGGGAACTGAACTCAGGACCTCTAGAAGAACTAGTACTCTTAACCACAGAACCATCTCTCCAGCCCAAGTTTTTCTCGTTTTTTTTAATCTATCAAATCTTAGTTTCTACTTTTCCCCTTATAATAAACCAGCTATTTAAGTTGCAACTTTTCACAACTGAATTTGTAGCACAAACCTATGCAACTGTAGTAGAATTCTGAACACTTCTGCTTCTTTCCAGCCAGGGTCTCTGTGTAGTCTTGGCTGTCCTAGAACTAGCTCTGTAGACCAGCCTGGTCTGGAACTCACAGAGATCCACCTGTCTCTGCCTCTGAGTGCTGGGATTAAAGGCATGCACTACCACTGCTGAGCTTAACATTTCTGCTTTCTAAGGACTCAATTCTTTTTAATAGTTTTTTTTTTTTTTTTTAAAGTTTACTACAGGGAACAATCTCATACACGGTATACTGTATACTTTCAGTAATTAAACCTCTTGCTCAGTTACTTTTGCGTTTTTGTGGAAATAAAACTTGCTCATTATTGTGAATTTAAAATGCTATCAGATTTCTTTCTGAACCCTGGTTTAAGAAAAAGAATCTAAGAAAAATCAGTTTGTAATTGGTGTTTCATATATAAGGTCTTGAGAACCAAAACTTAAGATCTGGTTATTTTCATTGTCTAGTAGACTATTACAATAGTCAGAAGAAAATCTTTCAGCAAATCAAGATAACAAAGCTACTTAAACAGAACACTCTCTTCCCTGCTCAGGTTAATTAAGGCTGCTCAAAAGAATTTTAGTTCATATACTATCCACTTCAGCTTTTACGGGGCTAGAGATGGCTTAGCGGCTCTTGCAGAGGACCAAGGTCGGTTCCCAGCACCCTCACCATCTTAACCATCAGTAACTCCAATTTTAGGAAATCTATTGCTCTCTTTTGGTCTCCAGGGGCATTGCAGGCACACAAAGCATTTCTATATATGTAGACAAAACACTCATTCACATATGATAAAAACAAATTTCCATTTTCCAACCCTCTCTTTTTGTGCTAAACCCAGCTAACTGTTCAAACTGCAAGTACATACATTTTCACATTCCACAAAGTTCCCTGAAGTTAAAATGACCACCACAAGGAAACCAGCTAACTCTCATTTCATTTATAAGAACGAACAAAGGCACATTTGCAAACTTTATTTCAAACACATATTCTAACAGGAGATTGTTCTCTTATTACTCACTTTATGTGTCTAACAAATACTAACATCACAGGACTTCAAGATCACAAGCAATCTTACTTGTATTTAATAGTGGACTGTGTAAATACTAAAAATAAATAAATAAACCATGAATCCAATGCAGTCTCTTAAGAGCCATACCGGTAACAAGGTGCCTCTTTTTCACTCAGCAAAATGTTACCTGACAGCAACTTAAAAAACCAAACCAAAAAACCTCATCAAGTATTAAATAGTTAATTACATATAGTTATTTGATATCCCGTAATTTATCTTGGCATGCCAAGGTAATGTCTGTAACAGTAGGATAAAGCATTCAGACACCAGCATCCACTGTCATCTTCCCAAACAAGAACAAGTGCATGGCAGGGCACTTTCAGATTGAATCTAGAGACTCCTACCAGGCTAGTCACATCTCTAACCAATGAACTACTTTTCTCAGGCCCTTTTAACCAAGTAATTAAGGCTTTCAGAAGCTTAGCAAGTCTTGAGTTAGACTACTCAAAACTTTATGCCCAACAGTGCAGAATGCAAATGATTGTAACAACATCACAGACTTCAAAAGAGACACATATCTTAAATGCTCAGAACCCACTACTGCAACCAGCTCTAACTAGTTTCTTGAGGAATGTGGCTAGTCTGAAATTTTGCAAGTTTAGGTTTTGGTGGTGATCAGGAGGAAGTCTCTAGCTTTCCTGATGCTGCAGTCCCCACCCTCCAAAACGATATACCCACCGGTGTGAATTGACAATGTAGTCCAAAGAGCAAGGCAGGGAACGGAGTCCAGATCCTCAAAATGGCAGTACAGGGAATAACCACTAGGCCACCTATCAGTTCAGTACAAAAAGTGCAACCCTGTGCATCGCGGTGTAAAAGTTGGGGCCTAGGTTTCGTACTGTGCATCTCACACCTATGGAAATAACAACAGGAATAAAATCTACAGAAATCCACACACCCTGAAAAGGTGGGTGCGCACTGAAGACTGGTGTCAACACTTGCAAAGGCGTTGGCTACTGACAGTGTACTGCTGGAAGGCTGCTGAAGGTGGAAGGCAACACACTTCTGCAATTAACTCTATTAAGTTTGACAATGAAGAACTCAATAGGGACCTGGTGTTTACCAACAAAGCCTTGCAAATCCTGACACCCATCTCGCATGGCTATCAAAATCATCACCCCACAAAAACCTCTCAAGAATGACTTTTCACTCTCCAAAGAGTTGGAAAGATTTGGATTGGCCAGTGATCATCCCCCAAGCCTATGACTTTCAGGTTTTAAACAACCCCCTTTACACCTGGCCTAGAAAAGAGATGTCAACACATCAGACCTTAAGGCCAAGGAATTCTTGAGAAAGGGAACCTATGACCCAAGGATGTACACCAAGGTGACTGATCAGCAATCGAAGTCTGAGGGTGAACATATTTGAAAAAGTAAAAAAGACAACTTTCCAAACGGAGAAGTGGCTTTCTTAAATAAAATCTCTCTCTCGACTCACTTAATCCTTCGCCATGTTGCTGTCAGCTCACCCAGTGCAAGTCTTGCTGGGCCCATTTTCCCATGGTCTGTAGAAGGCGCTGTTAAGCACATCCTGTTCTAGTTCTGGGGCCCTTCCCCCCTCTGCAGCCTTACCCAGTGCAGAGAATGCGCCCCCTACTGACTCCAACACTCAATGCCTTTAACCGACTTGGCTGCAGTGCCTTTTGGGTGGGGGCTGGTATTTTCTTCATGGCCACAAACCAGAAGCAACAATGCAGATTTATAAAGAAACTGCACAAAGCTATCCAAGAGACACCCCATATCGCACACATCCTATTGTGAAGGTTCAAGACACAGGCACAAGAAGCATCAGGGATGGGAACTGGGCGTTTGGGGCTGGACAGCATTAAAATGGCTAACACAGGAAACAGTTTGATTCTTTTTCCCTCCTAAGCCTTTGTCTGTGAAATGGGGTTATGACAAGAACTGTCCAGAGGACCTGGTGACTGTAAGAACACTGAGAAGACACTTGGGGTGTGTGGCAGGGAGTGAGAGTAAATGAATATTAGACTTCAGAGCTCGATCTTGGAGAGAAGAGAAGCTATCGCGCCTTTTCTAGTAGATAGGCATCCAGGTTGGGGGGTGGGGTGGGAGGAGAAGGACAGGCAGCCAGAGGAAAGAAGAGGTGAATAAGAGGGTGCTCAAAGAACTACTCCCCATTCATTGCATTTGAAAAAAAAAAAATCTCTCTAAGGCTTTCTGGATTTCCATTTTCTGACTGCAAAGTTTATGAGAAAGCTCTAAAGAGGGAGTTACTGACCAGGTAGCCCAGATTGAGAGCGGGACTGGTGAAGGGCTGTGGTGGTTAGGATGGGAGGGAAACTGGCAATGTTGTTGGGGAGGCAAAGACTTCCACCCCGTGCCATGCACGCTCCCCGCCCCCCCAGGCCTTTCTCCCCTTCCCCCAAGCCTAGGGTGGGCAGACCTGGCAGAAGGCTGGTTCCGGGGACTGGGGGAGTGCAAGAGGGAGGGGGGGAGGGCCGGGAGGGGATTAGTTCTGGGGATGAGAAAGAGAGCGGGGTTCGGCTGGGGGCGGGGTGGGTGCGGGAAGATGCCATCAGCCGCAAAAGCCCTGGTGGCCGGCGGCCTCGCGGGGCGGAGACGGGAGTCGGGCTGCAAGAAGGCTGCGGCCGGTTCAGAGCAGTGTGTGCACGCGGAGCACAATGACCGCGCCCGGGACTGGCGGCGAGCAGGGCCGCGGGCTTACCTTGGCTCGGCCTCGAGGCGTGCGCGGGGCCGGCGTGCTCCAGGGCCCGGCGGCGGGTGGACGGCGGCACGGCGATGGCGGCGAGGACGCGCCCGGGGCCTCGTCGCGCTCGGGCTCCGGCTCGAGCCGCGGCCGCGGCTGCTGCCGGGGGCGCGGCGGGCGCAGCAGAGCGGCGGGCGGCGGCGCGGGCAGTGCAGACAAAGGAGGGGCGGAGGGCGTGGGGCCGCGGCTTCACCGTCGCGGGCGGGCGGCGACAGCCGCGCGGCTCCTCGGCGGCGGAGACCGAGAGAGGGAGCTGTGTCTGAGGAGACGCCAAATCCCCCCCGAGCGCGGCCGGAGGGGGAGGGGGCCAAGATGGCGGCGGGCGGGGGGCGGGCGCTCAGCTCATGGGTCCCGGCGGCGGCGGGTAGACCGGGCCGGCGGTGGCGGCGGCTGCGGCGGGCGGGGGGAGGGGGCTGGTCCCGCGTCTCCCCTCAGCAGACAATACAAGCGCCTCGGAGCAAGTCCCCGAACCTGCCCTAGCCAAAATGGCGGCCGAGAAAGAGCGGAAGTGACGTAAGCGGCTCATTAGCATAAGAGGACTCATTGTCCAGCTAAGCGGGGGGGGGGGCAAGTACCCCCTACCCGGCGACCCCCCCCCAAGGGAGTGCTCTCCGGTCCTCAGCTGCAGCAACCCCTACTTTCCTTAGGGGAGGGTGCCCCCAGCCCCCCCCAGCCTCGCCTGGGGAAGATTATATAATCCCCACTGAGGGGAGCTCTCGCGAGAACGTGGAGGATTTGCCATTGACCCACTAGGAGGCGCCGTGGATAATGGCCGCAGTGCGCTCCTGGGTGCCTTCCTCTGGCCGCAGCAACGCCGGCGGAGGCAGAAGCAGCGGGCCGCAGTACGCCTCGACAATCAGTCAGGTGGCTGTACTGGGGATCCCTGCGCGGGCCCATCTGGGCCTGAACTACATCTGGCAGGAGGGTGCCTGGGGCTGCCCCAATGCTCCACGTGCTCACAGAGCCTGCTTTCACAAGCTGGGAGGCAAATCGAAGGGTTGAGCCCGATGCCTCCTGCCTTAAATGAGGTGTGATGCCCTCGTGTTTCTCAGATTTTCTTGAGATGACATAGCTCTGAGGCCATGTCAGCTCTTCCAGTGGATTGGTATGGGCTAATAGATGGACAAGGCCTCAGCTTTACAGTTCTGTGTTCCTTGGACTCAAGATATTCTTCCAAGTCATCAGATGGCCACTTCTTCACTTAGAAAAAAAAAGTGGGACTTGTAGAGTTGAGGCCATTGGATTGTCAACGGCTAAAGATGAAAAGTTCTGGCACTCACCCACAATTCTGACATGTGACAGCACCTGGACTGTTGGCTTTGAAACTTTGGATCAGCCCCAACCAACATACCATGTCAACATCAACATCTTTGGGTCCACTTTAAACGAAGAGTTGTTACCCTAGAGTATATATGGATGGCTAAAAGCTCTGAAAAGTAGCAAGTGCAGTTGTGAAGGATTGGCCACCCCTCCCCCAATATGTGGCCTCTACACTTGTTTAAGTTGCAAATTTTGAAAAAAATCAGACTATATATACACAGCTCACTGTCTAAAGGTTTGGTCAGGAAGTTGAAACCTCCACCTGACACTGAATCTTTGCAATTATTACGATATATATCAAGCACCTAATCAATACCGCAACAATGGAAAACAAGGGATAGAAGCTGTTTAAAAGGAGGTGGGGCTGAGGCCAAGACCTTTCATCAAAGGACTAGAGATGGAGAGCTACACAGTGCAGAAGACTGGCAAACTGTGTGCAGCAGGCAAAGGGAGCTCATCTTGGTAGTTCTCCTCAGACGCTTGTCTCATACACTGATAACAAGTATGCACCTTAGCGCAAAAGGGCTGGGTTCAGATGGAGAACTTAAGAAAATGTCTATGTTTATTAACCAGATTTAGCACGAAAATACAGCTTAAAAATTGGGCAACGATCTCTAAATGGCTTCGGAGTGCAGGTGCTCACTGCTCCAGCCCGATGGAAGCAGTGACAGTGACTGTATGCCAGCTAAGTACTGAGACGAGGAAAAAGATCAAGGCTCTCTGCTCCACTGAGGTGTGAGGCAGCAATGCTGTATCTACAGTGACTTCTGCTGAGGTGACTGCTTAACTTCTGTTCCATGGACTTGACACTGAAAACCCAATGCCTTGTTTCAAGATAGATTTCTCAGCACTCAAACAAACTTGAAACTTGAAAATATATCCTATGACTTTGGCTTAAAACAAAATTTAATTGAACACTAATAAATATTCTAGTTACTAAGGATGAAGAAGTCACTTCCCCATGAATGCTCAACAAATTTTGGCCAAGGGGAACACAAGAACAGTGGCCCTGCTTGGAACATGCACTGTGGGCCCAGCTATGGAACTACCTGGCAAGGCTTTCTTGCTCAAAAATAAGGGAAGGCTTTACTTATCAAATGTCCACCCTTGTTACAATCAGCCAGAAGGATGGAAGCAACACTTAAGACTTTGAGTTTCTTTAGCAGCTCAAGTAAGGTGGAAAACAAGTACACAGATTGGGTGTGTGACTGTGCACACCACAGTCCTAGAACTTGAGAGGTGAACGAAACAGGACCAGTAATTCAAGACTAGCTTTGACTACAGAGTAAGTTGGAAGTCAGCTTGGGCCATATGACACCCAGACTCTGTTCACTAAATGTGATTATGCAGTAACTTAGAGACAGATGTCTCTTCTTTTTTCTTGCAAAGGACAGGCAACCAGATCTCATGTATTCACTAAAAACCTAAACATGAAGTGGTAGAGCGCTTGCCTAGCAACTGCAAGGCCCTGGGTTCGGTCCCCAGCTCCGGAAAAAAAAAAAAAAAAAAAAAAAAAAAAAAAAAAAAAAAAAAGAGAAAAAAAAAAAACCTAAACATGACTTGGGAGACAGAGGCAGATGGATCTCTGAATTTGAGGCAAGTTTGGTCTACAAAGTCAGTTCCAAGACAGCCAGGGCTACACAGAGACCCTGAAACATACTACATGATCTGAAAGCTATGTTACAGATAGAAACTCACTGCCTTGATAAATGAAGTATCTGTTCTGGCTGCAGGGAGTAATTGAGCCTTCATTCTAACAAGTAGATTATTTTTCTGGATGAAGAAAAATAGTATCGATATTTTTCTGTCATGGAGACAAGTTTTGTTGAGGTATTGAAATAATTTAGAAATAAATATTTTGAGATAAAACTTTTCTTCCGAATAGAAGTTGTTGCTCAAAAAGGAAACCAAGAGCACAGCTTTGTGTCCTGCTGCCGAGCTGTCCCCAACCCACCGCACACTCTGCTGCACAAGTCCACTTTAATAGAACAAGCACCTCCCCAGGATAATGCCAAGTCTGCATGTAGCGAGGCAGTGTCACTTCATCGAGGGTCAGAAAGCTGAGATGGACTTTACGATCAGAGATTTTCTCTTCTAGTTCATATATTAACTATATTTCATAAATATAATTAAGCTTCCTTGCTAACATCTAGGTATAAAGAAATAACAATCTAGTTTTATGAAGTATCCCATATTCTTTCTCATAAGAAACTGCCCTCACATGATCTAAATGAAAGCAGCAACATTTTATGCAAAACCTATATACATTTATTTATAGGTATTAATACAGTATAATGTACATGAAAATTGAGGACATTGCTCACTAAACCAAGAACTTTACATTTTAATTTGAAATATAGAATGGAGTTTCTCCAGAAAAAAGATCCATATTAAATGTATCTTACCTTTGGTTCATGTGCTAAGAGAACATTGATAAAAATCAGTGACCCGGGCTTCTCTTACTTTTAATTGAAATGAACACGGGAAGCATAAATGAGTAAGTTCTTTTATGTAGTAGCAAAGAGAGTCAGTAACCCTTTCAGGAATGAGACTATTTCATTTCCTCCCAACTTGGATTCACCATACACTCGATCCACAAATGAAATCGGAACCTGGTTTAAAAGACACATAATACATTAAAGTCAGTCTTCAGCCAACAATGGTTGTGAGCTCAGACTATGACAGTCTCAACACACGAGCAAAGCCTCAACCCGCAGCACAGGCCTATATGCACACTGTCAATCATGGTTCTTAAGGTAACTGTCCTTGACACACTTATTATCTAAAGTCAGTCATCTGGACCAAATCTACGGCTTTCTGAAAAGCACCGGCCTGAGTCTAGACCAAATCTATGGCTTTCTGAAAAGCACCGGCCTGAGCACCATGTTAGTGCACTCAATTTCAGGGTGTATTTCCAGGAAGATGGATTTTCAGTTTCTTTTCTCCCTTTAGATTGTTAAATTTAATGTCACGGGGGAGTTAAACTACAACCCTTCTAATGTTCACAAGACAAGAGGCATTCTGGGAGGGTAGTATTTTCTTCCTTTGAGTAAGCATTTAGTATTAGATGTGGGGCCATCTCTAATAACTCACCACCTGGCCTGAGAGACAAACCCTGCCTCCAGCCTGTGTTCTGTAACCCCTGAACATTTCCTAAGAAGAAAAGCAGACAAGTACTAGTCAGAACAAAGAAGTCTAGGGGTTGGGGATTTAGCTCAGTGGTAGGCGCTTGCCTAGCAAAGCATAAGGCCCTGGGTTAGTTCGGGTCCCCAGCTCCAAAAAAAAAAAAAGAAAAGAAAAGAAAAAAAAAAAAAAAAAAAAGAACAAAGAAGTCTAATGTGCAGAAAGGCCATTATTTAGAAGGAAACACATGTCAGTGTAATCATAGCAGGTCAAATCCACTGATCTGAATGTTCACCTTTTAGTGTGGGGATTACCGAGTCACTGCAAGTCTAAGACATTGCTGAAGCAGCAGTCAGGAATGCGTGCTCTGTAAACCTTTTCCCTTTGTGGGGAACAGCAATTGCTCACCTCACCAACGGTGTAATTCATCTGTCTTGCTCGAACAATCATTTCCATCTGAAAGACGTAGCCTTTGGAGACACATTTTTCTATTAATTTCTGTAGAACTTCTTTTCGGTATAATCTGTAAGAAATTCAGGGCATCTGTGAACATCTGGACACACGCCTATCTGCACGTATCCTGACCCTTCAGAACTCACTGGTGTCTGTAATCTAAAGCTCTCAGTAGTCACTGTTACAGACAATTTCTCAGAGCTTGTGATCACCTCTCTTGGGCATGAAGTATATGGTAGGAGCTTGGAATAGTTTTGAAAATGGTTCTTAGTATCTTCTTGAGATCTATCTTATCAAAAGTTATGAAAATCTGGTCACCTAGACCCCAATACACAAGCACTTTGGATCAGCCTTTGAATGGGACATGCTGGAATGGCCGATGGCCGATGAGTGATGACACGTGCCATGGTAACGAGCAGTCCATCCAGCATTGACCGGTGTCTGCTCGCTAACATGGGCTAAGGTCCTGAGGACAGTCAGGTCATTTCAGGAATAACTGTCGGGACTACAGATGAGCTGAGTCAGATCAGGATTAGGCACCACAGGAAGTAGGCAATCCTTCAGCCTGCTCTGGACAATGGAGGTCACCGGCACTTGTGGTAGGCAAGTCTACCTTATCAAGTTCTCATTCAGTCTATAAAGTAAGATAGTGCAGGCTTGTGGGGAATCCAATCCTTTTGTTCAGAAAATCCCAACAGCAGGAAGTATCATTAGAAGGGGTTTTTATTTATTTAAAGCAGTAGGCAGGGAGGTTACAATTTCTTTTTAAATTTAAAGCTTATTGGTCTGTGTCTGTCTCAGGCTTTTGTAACACGAATTTTTACCTACTGTACTGCCTTCTTCACATATATGTACATTTACATGCTAGAAATGGGAATCTGGCATAGCTACATTCTTAAGACCAGTGGATGGACCTATTATACCAAAAGAGTTAACTGAAATCCGACTCTTCCTCCAGTCTTCCTGTGGCGCCTATGTTTAGCTTTTATGTGTGGGTAACACTGACAGCGCAAATTCATCTATAGAGAGAACAAGTTAACTGAAAAGCCAAAATAGTAAGACTCTAGGACTTTTCTGCTGCAGTGCTGTGGCTGGGATATGCAGGTACTTTTCTTCAAAGTACAGCAGTAGCAGCCATGTTCCTAATGGGCAGCAAAGCCCAACACTGAGGTGAACAAGATCCTCTTGTTTCAGCCCCCTGCATGCTGGCATTACATGCCCTGCTGAGAAAGCAGCTCTCAACAACCTCTTAATGCGAAGCATCTAGGGAAAGTCACAGAGGAAGAAACAACATACCTGAAGCTTCCGGTTAAATCTGACGCTCCTGGTCTCAGCAAAATCTGAGTTATAAAATTGGCCCCACGGCTGCCAAATTAATCATATTTTCCATATTAAATATATATTTCAAAAACAAGAGAAACATACCCAAGAGCAGAATGTTAAAAATATTAGTCATTAATAAAATGTTACTTTTCTAAGAACAGAGAGACTGTGAAATGAGATCTGATGCTTTTTAGAAAATAGGCATTTTTTTTTTTTTTACCCTTTGCAAGTGAAATAGAGAAAAGACCTGAAAGTAACCCTCCTATGGAAGAGAGAGGGGCAGGTAGTCGAGTGTTCACCCAGCATGTAAAGGCCTGGGCTCCATTCCCATCACTGTGTGGTCTGGGCTATGACTGTGATGCCTGGGCTACTAGAGACAGTCACACGCTCCCACACTCAAACTCAACTTTTGCTAAGAAGAAAAACAGTCTCTTAAACTTATAAGTGCTTTGGGTAGAAAGAACAGGAATCTTTTTCGGATTCCAGCAGAGATGGACTTCACACTAGCATGCTGCTAAAGTCTACTGTGGTAGGCAGCACTCAGAAAGCTGAAGCAGGAGGATCACAAACACTGGGCCAGCCTGGGAAGCAGAGGTGTGAAGAACAAGAAGAAAGCAGAGGAGCGCCTCAGGTGGTGGTTGGAGACTGTCGCTCCGCTACTGTAACAAAATACCAGTGCACTGGTTTAAACTAGGGAGGCGTGTCCTTGTCTTAGAGAAACGGAAGTTCCAATGAAGGTGCAGGACAACAGAGAATGGGGGCAGGGTGGGGACTCTCTAATCTCTTAAAAGAATGCTAATCCCATCAAAGGGCTTATCCCTTACCCCCCAAACTACCCACCTCCCCAAGAAAGAAGACTCTACAACCCTAGAGGTTCTCATTTAACATAGGCATTTGTGAACGAAAACATTCAGACCATAACAATGGCTCTAGATTAACAGAACCCAACCCAATTATCTTGCTGTATTAACATTTCAAAGGGTGTCAAGAACAGGAAGAAAAATGACTTTTGCATGGCAGCCATTTTTTGCGAGACAGGTACAGAAAGGTTTTAAGGTGGAGAGTCACTCTCCAGAATCAAAAACTAAGACGTCCTTAATGAAGACCATTTGCTCAGGCCAGGCCCAGTCTTGTTCTTTCTGCCTCCAATTGATCAAGATGGAAGCTTGTAGCTAGTGTCCCAGCACTGTGCTTATCTGTGTTCCTGGTCCTATGCTTCCTGCCATGGACTAACCCTTTGAAGAGGTCAGTTAAATGGCCCTCAGTTAAATGCTTTTTATAATTTGCTGTGGTCATGGTGTGTCTTCAGAATAATAGGATAGTAACAAAGACAGAAGTGCGTAAGAAATGCTTAAGATCATTTTTAGCTTGAGGTTTTTTTTCTTGTTTGAGGCAAGGTCTTAATCCTCCCTGGCTAGCCCTGACCCTACACCCACAGTGCTGGGTTAGAGTAGTGGGTTACTACATCTAGTTGGTGCAGAAGAGCTAAGAACAGGACCCAGGGCTTCCTACGTATTAGGCAATCATCCCCAGCCCCAAAACAATGTTTTATTGTGTTGTTGGAGGACAGTCTTGAGCACCATGTATTCAGATGCTGATTTCTATGCCCAGGCATCTGTTTGCAGTCCAGACCTTGGCAAGGTCAAGCATCTCTGGTCTACAACATTATGTACTTGTTTTCCATCATCTCTGATCAGCCTATGGCTGGGCAGGAGATGACAGAAAAGGCGGGACATCCAAGCCCAGTGAGGGAATATCAAAAAAATCAGAGAGGGTGAGAAGAGGAGAGGAAGAGAAGGCATGGAGAGACCATGAGGTCTCAGTGAAAGAGTAGCCATGAGAACACACACGGAGCAGAGGAGCCAGAGCAAGACTCAGACTGAAGGTAAAGGACTGCGTGATTGGGAAGTAGACGGCCTTAGGGGTTAGAATAGCTAGAACCTGCCCAGCATAGCGCTTGTTCGAAATACCGGGTCTCTGTGTCGTTCATTCAGGAGCTAAAACAGTTTGTAGTGAGTATAGCAGCACCCTGCAATTATGTGGGAGTAAAGGGGGCACAGTAGGTGACCCCCCAGTACATTTGGTGTCCAATGTGCTAGGCAGAAATTCAAGCACAGAGCCTGAGAAAAGCTTTGGACACAGGAGGCAGACCAGACAGCTGGGCACAGGAGCTGCATCCGGGAAGGTGGGAGAAATGTTCACTTAACAGCAAGTTTCTCAAGCAGGTCTGGTGCTCATGGCGCCTTTAACCCCCCCCCAGACCCCTCCACAAATTACTATTACATTTTGTTTCATATTTCATTTAAGATGGAATCTTGTTATGCTGCCCAAGTTGGTCCCAAAGCCTCTATTTAAATCATTCTCCTGCTTTAGCCTCTTGAACAGGGGGGCCAATAGGCCTGCGCTAGCCTGCTGCCTGGTGATGACGGCTGTTAACTGGGTGGATGGTGCGGATGCCTTAAGTGGTTCAATCCAACCTTCAATTAGAGTATCTTGATTAAAATGTGTTAAGAACCACCAGCTGTGGGTTTGAATTCTAGTTGTGGGCTACACTAATGAGACCTGAAGCCTACAAAATGTAGACAGTAACTATTCTCACCAGACAAAACTAAATACAACTAAATGCCCCAACTAAAAGGTAGAATTTGCCCATGATTTGGACTTCCTAGTTTTAATTCACAGGTAAATGAGTGACCAAGTTCAAAATGTCTTTGGAGGTTAATAATTTGTTTTCAGCCCCAGCTGAGTCTGCCTCCAACCTCCAGAGAATCTCAATCACATGGTCAGCAACAGGAATGAGAAGGGCAGGAGTTGCTGTGTGCTCTCCTTAGGAGAAACTGAAATGTTTCACAGAAAATTAAATGTTTTAAATGGCTATCCCATGATTCCACAATGAACTTAATCTGTGATGGATGAGGCGAGCACAGAGACATCCCTGGTAGGTGCTGATTCCTCCTTCCCATCTCTGTGATCCTGCATGGGGTAGATTGGGCCCCAGCAGTTCCTTATGGGTCTTTACACCAAGTGCCAGACTATTCCCTCACTATGTGTTCATGGGAAACCCTGATTTTGTGGAAGCCCTAGTGGTCCACATATGATGGACGGTGGTGAAGAGTTTGGGGAAATAGCTCAGACAGTAAAGTGCTTACTTTGAATGCATGAAGACAAGAGAGGGATCCTCAGAATCCTCACTGAAAAGCCAGGCACTGGAAGCATGCCAGGGTGCTCAGCCAGACTAGTCTAACCAGCAACATCCAACCAAGGAGAAACCCTATCTAAGATATAAGTGGACAGTGCCTAAGGAATAGCACCTAAACAACACTGAGGTGCACACTCATGCATTCTCGCTCCCTCTGTCTAACACACATACAGACACATACACACACACTACTCTGCTTGTGTGAGAAGCCATCAGAACTGAGATGGCCAGATAACTACTAGCAATAATTGTAAGCGCCTGGTGTGTGAGCTGCTAGCATCGCCAACCTGTGCTGAGAGAAGCAAGGCTAGCTCCGTGTGAGGGCAGACAGCAGCTACCAGTCAGTTCATGGAACCCTATCCAACTTGCCAGACAGTATCAGCAACTCGGCTTTCAGATGAGCAGAGTAAAGCTCTGAATAGGTGAAGACAGAAGGTAACACAATAACAAGAAGCTTAATTCTAACCAAGTTCTGTCCACTTCAGATGATTATATACAAATTGAGTTGCATAAAAATGCGCACATACCTGATTATCTTTCTTTTCAAATCCCATCCATAAACACCCCCATTCCCCTTGTAGCGAGTTCCAGAGACAATATCAAAATTACCCTCCTTTTGTTTCCTGTAAAGAAAGAAAAAAAAGAAAAAGAAAAAAAGAAGAAAACCCAAACAAGCTTAGTTAGACAAAGCTTGTGGACTTTACACAAGCAACTTCATAAGCCACGCTCTTGGGTGTTAGGAGAGGCAGAGTTAAAGCATGAAGCCAGATGGCCTGACTGCCCACATGAGTCTCAGACCTGACAACATGGATCCTGTGCTTTAATTAAAATCTGATGTGCATGTGTTCTGCTTACATGTATGTCAGCACACTATGTGTAGGCAGTAGCCTCAAAAGCAAGAAGGTGCTGGATCTGCTGGAACTTGAGTTACCAACTGTAGTGAGACTCCACATGGGTGCTAGGAATTGAACACGGGTCTTCAGGAAGATCAGTCAGTGCTCTTAACCACTGAGCCATCTCTCCAGCCCCTTTATTTACTTTTCTTATACTGAAGTAGGAACCCAGGGACTCTGTCTGCTGACTTTACTACATGCTAACCCCAAAGCCCCCTCTACTGTCCAGGCCCCTTCTGTAGAAAAGGCTAGGCGCCTCCAGACTGCTGTTTCTTACAGAGAACACGGTATCTTCCTCCTAAGAGTTTTGTTGTGCTTATAAACTTAGAATCCCTGTAAGTCAATAGAAACCATCTCCATCCATTCTTAAACTGGGGCAAAGATCACCAACACCAACAATAACAAAAAGCATGGTTTCACTAAGTGCTCCAGGCTGGCCTTGCATTTACAAGGCTCTTCCTACCTCTGCGTTAGCAATGTTGAAATGACACATGTTGCCTGTGCCCAGTTCCCCTCCCTTTTTTGAGATAGGGTCTAGGTAGTCCCAGTGTCCTGGAACATTCTACATAGTTTAGGCTGGACTTGAGATCAGTTTGCCTCTGCCTCCTTAGTGCTGGGATTTAAAGAAGGGTGCCACTACACTTAAAAAAAAAAAATTTTTAAAAAAGACTTATTTGTTATATGTAAGTACACTGTAGCTGTCTTCAAACACACCTGAAGAGGGCATCGGATCCCATTACAGATGGTCGTGAGCCACCATGTGGTTGCTGGGATTTGAACTCAGGACCTCTGGAAGAGCAGCCAGTGCTCTTAACCACTGAGCCGTCTCTCCAGCCCACAAAGTCCATTTTCTGTTATTGTTTATTTTCGAGACAGGGCTTCTCTCTGTAGCCCTGGCTGTCCTGGAACTGTCTTTGTAGACCAGGCTGGCCTCAAACTCAGAGATCTGTCTGCCTCTGCCTCCCGAGTGTTGGGATGGGCAGTCTGCACCACCACCACCTGGCTCATTTCCTTCTTTAAACAGCGCTGCTGCCTGAGAAAGAAGGCAGTGAAGAATCACTCTGTGGAGCTTTACAAGGCCTAGAGTCCTGGCACCCCTGCACCAAACCCTGTGTCTATGGTCCTTGACTCTAACAAGTCAAGCACAATTCTGACAACAATGGCTTCATTTTTTTTCGTGTTCTGAAAGAAAAGAGAATAGAACCATCTATTGCCGGTTCCTAAAATAAGTCATTTAGTCAAAGACCTGTATTTATAAGTCTCAAGTCTCTACATTAGTTAAATTTCCATAGAAAAAATAAAGTAGCATGCATATTTTAAATTAATTATCTGAATTTAAAATCTCTAATATTAGAAATACTATAAACTGTACCTACCTGATAAATTCAGGAATAAATTTGGGCTGAAATTTGGAAAGAATAAACAGTGAGTCAGGAGCACATGACAAGTTTATCGTAACACCTAATAACTAACAGGGTGTGCGTGCTAGGTGAGCATATTGATTAGTCTTCACATTCAAAGGCTGGATGGCACAGTAAAACCACCTCACCACACGACAGGACAGGGAAGGTTACTTACATGGTGCGAGAGGTCTGCGTCCATAATGATGACATAGTTTCCTGTGGCATGTTTTATTCCGTGAATATAGGCAGTTCCTGAAAATCAGGTATTTAGACTCATTAATAAAGATTACCAGAAGGAGCTGGAGAGATGGCTCAGCATTTAAGAGCACTGGCTGTTCTTCCAGAGACCCAAGTTCTATTTGCAGCACTGAGGTAGCAGTTCACAACCACGGGGACTCCAGCTGCCCGGTCTGCAGGCACTTCACATACAAATTACACAGACACGCAAAACACTCAAAAGTATAAAGTTTGAAAAACACAAACAACAAAAGCCCACCCAATACTTAGGTATGCATTTAAGTGGGAAAAGAGGCCACTTAGCATCCTAAAAGCAAACATTTGTGCTCAAGAGCGACCCTGCCAACTGGTTATCTGTCCACAGTTCAGTAGCACAGTTCACGTGCATTACAAACACAGTCCGGAGGGAGCTAGCTGGCCAGCCATCTCCCATTTTGATGCCAATTTAATTTAAAAAAGCAACCCCCCAAAACAAAAAACAATAAAAACCCAAACAAAAACAAAACAAAACAAAAACCCACCCGTATATTCAAAATTACCAAAGAGATGTCTAATACTAAAGTCTCTGTCTTTTTCTTTTTTGGGGAGAAGTGGGGGTTAAGACAAGGTTTCCAGGCTGACCTCAAACCCATGAAGATCCTTCTGCCTCAGCCTCCAGCTGCTAAGGGCCATCGAGTCAAGCTTCCAAAGTATAGATTATATAAAAATCACTATATGCTTCCGCTCCTTGGTCCCCCAACAAAAAACAGTAAACCTTGCCAGTGTCTTCCTGAGACAGAGGAGGCCGGCTCCTCCCTTCACACATGAGCTTCCAGCCATTGCCATCCTCACTCACCTAGTTCAGAAATCTCAAATTCACCCCCCAACTCCCCTAATTCCTGGCTCTCTAACAGGCTACTACTCAGGAAATGTCAACACATGTCTGACTGTGTCCCCGTGCCCAGGGATGGCTGTGAGCTCTTGCCTCTGCCTGCAACTCCCCACTGTGATCACAAGGCATACGAGATTGATATCCCAACCATCTTTTAATTTAACTCCCTACTGTCTCCACCCTCAGGGTGCCCCAGGCATTCCCTTCTGACCCAGGTCCATTTCTCAATCATTCTCTCTCCTGCTCTCCCTTGACTTCCAGTTAGGTCCCCAGAGGCTGTCTGAAGGTCAACTGCAAAGTGCCTGGTACACTGGGCCCTAGTAGAATGATGTAGCCAAGTATTCTGCTGTCTGTGTGCGCGTCTTCCACTCAGGGCTAATTATGAGTCACCTGTCCGGAGGACTAATCAGGAGAATCTCTGCTCTTCTAACCCTAGCACCACCTCAGTCTATAGTAATCAGGCTGCAGTGGCTGACACCAGCTGAACATTTCAAAATAAGAGACTTTTTGCCTTTTGTAAAAACAGGATCTCACTATGTAGCTCTGGCTGGCCTCAAACACAGAGATCCACCTGACTCTGCCTCCTGAGTGCTAAGATTAAAGGCATTCACTCTTAGACTTGGCTACAGGAAGCTCTTCAATGTTCCCACCACTAAGAAGTGACGTGTTTGAGGTGGCAGAAAGACCAAGTCTCCTGATTTGATCCTTGCACTGTACACAGGAGCCACCACCAGTGTGCCCACTTACTATGGATCAAGTATAGCAACCTTTCCTTTTTCCATGTGTGTTCAAAGTACACATGCATGTGTGTATGCATATTTTCCCTGTGTGTTATAAGGCATGGAGGTGTGAGCATGGAGAGTTGATGCCAGAACTCACACGCAATCGGCAGGGTTTCTGAACCAAGCTTAGAGCTCACTCACGTGGTGAGCCTCCTCCCTCTTCCTGTGGGTCTGGAATTTCAGGTGAGCTACGGCATACGAGGCTGTTTTGGAGATCTGATGAGTGGTCCTTGTGCATGAGCAAGTGCTTTAACTGCTGAGCCATCTCTCCTCGCAGGATAGCAGCTTTCATCTGTTAAGAATTATGAGCCGAAGGCATTTCAAGTCTCATCTCATACACACTGGACTCATTCGAAATATTCTGGATCTCAACTTGTGAGTCTTGATCCTTTTGGGAGTCAAGTGACCCTTTCACAGTGGTCATATTACCAGATATCCTGCATTTTAGATATTTACAGCATGATTCATAACAGTAGCAAAATTACAGTTATGAAGTAGCAACGAAAATAATTTTATAGTTGGTGGTCACCACAATGCCAGGAATTGTATTAAATGATCACAGCACTAGCAAAAGTTGAAAACCACTGCTCTAGAATGTTCTGTGTAAGGTGGAAAGTTTTTCATTCTTAGAAACAATCACCTTTTAGACTCAGCATTTAAAGAATTTGCAAGCCGCCTTCCTCCAGACTCCCTCTCTGTACCTCCCTTTCTTTAGGCTACGCTATAAGGAAGACCATTTCTCAGGCTCTTTTGTCGCTAGTGTCCAGACAGCTGTTAGGGGCACAAGTGACGATGCCAAGGGAAGTCAAGAACATCCAAGCAACCTTCTCAGCAAGGTGTGTAGCAGCACACACTGTGTTGCTCCACAGCACCTCCTTTACCCACCTTCCGTCCTCCCCAACGCTCTGCTCCCTCAACACAGCGGTGTCCTCTGACCCCACTCCAGCTCCTCTGGAGTTGCTCATCTCCTAGGAGCTCACCTTTCTCAACAACTCATGTCCCTGTCAATGAATCCCTGTATTAAATTCCCCACTGGACAGAACCACAGCAGTTTCTGTTTTGCCCAGTGGGTTCAGACTGACACAGGCAGCCCGAGTTAACCATTAGGATGTCATGAAGACCGTTAAAGGCCATCACAGCTGACTGTCCTTGGCTATTTTTCCAAAGTAGGAAAACAGAGCGGCAAATCTGATTAGGGCAGGTAACAGGAGATGTTACTTACCAAGGCCCAGCTTTTTCTCCCGTGGTCTTAGGAGCTTCAAGAAAAGCAAATTAATATGTCAATACAAAAAGAAAAAAACACTTTAAATTTTATTTTACTCCTATAAGTGTATACTTATTTTAAAACATTAGTTGAATTTATTAGACCTTGAAGCAGAGTTTGTTCAACATTTTTGTCCAAAGCTAAAATAGTGTTTGGGGGCTGGAGATGTAGCCTAGCATCCATGACACCCAGTTCTCCCTCTCAGCACTGTACAAACTATGGCACGAAGCCAGCAATAACAGAATTTGGGAGACAGGGCCAAGAGTCAGGACCTCAAGCTCATCTAGTCTGAGCCATCCTAAACTTCCTGGAACTCCATCTGTGGACCAGGCTGTCCTTGAACTCCTAAGTGTTGTGATTAAAGGAATATGCCACCACTACTTGGCAAAAACCTTTTTTGTATTTAGATTTAAAATTTTTATGTGTCTGAGTGTTTTCCTGCATGTGTGTCTGTGTACCACGTGCACGCCTGATGCTCATGGAGGTCAGAAAACATTGTATCCCCTGGAATGAGTGAGAGAGAGTTGTGAGCCACCATGTGGGTGCTAGGAATTGAACCCAGAGTCTCTGAAAGAGGAAAAGCAATTTTCTTTAATCCTAATCCTACAGGTAACATAAAAACAAAGCATTTCCCCCTTCTGGGTCCATTCTTACATGAAAACAGTATTGTCATATCTACCAGACTTTTGTTGCGTGTGCTGTTTTGGACACAGGAGCTCACCGTGTATCCCCAGTTGGCCTGAATCTTACGATAAACACTGGGATTAAGAGTGTGCACCACCTCACGCAGCCTCATCTTCCACGTTTAAAGAGTGCTTGTTGTTTCCTTAGATAAACAGAGCCTCTAACCAACAATTCTATGATTCAAAGTACTGGGTATCGGTCTTCATCTTCCCACATTGCACACAGTTGCCAGTGCTTTTCCTTTGCCGGCTCAACCTAACCGTGCCTGGGATGACTGACCTTTCTTCACTGCTCCAATAACACACTCCATTTCCTTTTAGAAAGGTTGTCTGCTCATCTCTCTGCCACACGAGGGCAGATTTTCCTGCTTTCTCCACAACTCAGAAAAAGGGTCATGGAGAGCAACTGAGGCTTGGCATGTGAGATGCCAGGGAAGACACTGGTGAAGGTGCACTTCAGGGACAGTTGAAGTTGAGACCTTGAAGAGAAGCTATGAGACGCTATTGGAAAAGTGCAGCTCAGCTGCAATGAAAGAGATGCCAGTGCCATGGGATGGCCACCACCAGCAGCAGCGGCAATAAAGTGGAGTCAGCCAGAGCCTGAGTGCTACAGAGGGCAGAGCTGGAGAGCGACAAGCCCACAAGATATATGGATTCCAGACATTGGAACAAGAAGCTGTGAGGTTGAAAATGCCTTGGATACCCTAAAATATTTGAAATGCCAGAGCCGTGGGATCCCTGCCAAGGGAAGCTGCTAAGAGGGAGTGGAACCAGCTCAGGAGAAGGAACTGTGTTGCAGTCAACAACGATGAAAGGAGTTGGGGATCTGAAGATCACTTTGACATCAGACATGGAGATGCAGAGTTGGGAGTTTGCTCAGCTGGTATTTGGTCTTGTTTTGGTCCAGTATCTCCTTACTGTGCTCTTTCCCCTATGTTTTGGACCTGTAATGTATATTTTATACCATATGTTGGAAGTATGCAATCTGCTTCTTGATTTTGCTTATATAGGGGTTATAGTTAAGTAAGGGCATAAATCTCAGAAGAGATGTTGAACTTTTATGTTATGGCTGCAAGCCTTTGAGAGCCAGGGAGCGCAATGTGGTAGTTTCAATAGGTCTGGCCCCCACAGACTCATGTGTTTAAATGCCTGGCCCATGGAAGTGGCACTATTAGGAGCTGTGGCCTTGGAGGAAGTGTGCTACCCTGAAGGTGGGCTTTGAGGACTCCTAGTGCTCAAGCTCTGCCCTATGGGGAAGTCTTCTTGCTGCCTGCAGATCGAGATGTAGAACTTTCAGCACCATGCCTGCCTGGATGCTGCCATGCTTCCTGCCTTGGTGATAATGGACTAACTTTCTGAAAATGTAAGCCAGCCCCAATTAAATGTTGTTCTTTATAAGAGTTGCCTTGGTCATGGTGTCTCTTCAGAGCAATAAAACTCTAAGATGATAACCAATATGAACAGTAGCCTTGACCCGGGGCTTCTAAGAAAACTTTAAAAACTATAGGCCAAGGCTATGAACCTGTCTTGAGCTGAAATGCCAAGTTGTGAGATATGACAGGGATCGGCTGTGAGACAGGCAGAATCCTGAGTGTCGGTGTCCCTGCCATGCTTATGAGTGGTGTAACTTCCCTACACCATCCCCATCTGTCAGTATCTGCTACTTGAAACTCTTAGAAATACCACCCATGAAAACAGCCCTAAGCCTGGTCCAGGGCAGGTTTGTAATCTCAGCTTCTCAGAAGCACATACAGTGTTGAAGATGGAAATGTCTAGGCCTACTTAGGCTACAGAGGGACATCAAGGTCACCTGGACAGCACAGTGGTGACCCTGCCTCAAATAACAGAGCTTGGGATGCAGTTCAGTGGTGGAGCACGGCCTAGCATGTGCACGGTCCTTGATTCAACTCCCCATTACCACAGGGAAGAAACTGTCCCCACTATTGGGATCATAAGAATACTAGATTCCGTTTTCTTATGGTAATGAATTACCATTTTTTTTGAAAAGCAATTATCCAAAGAGTCTCCAGAGTCTTCTATTTCTCTGATAATGGTTCTCTAGCTAGAGAAGGGACAATGGTTTTTGTTTAAGATTGATTGATTTATTATAATATACAGTGTTCTGCCTGCATGTATGCCTGCAGCCCAAAAGAGGGCACCCAATGGTTGTGAGCCACCATGTGGTTGCTAGAAATTGACCTCAGGACCTCTGGAAGGATGTGCAGTGCTTTTTACCTCTGCCCAAGAGGGGACAACGTTATCTCCCCCAAGGGGTCATGAAGTCCTATCAGGTACCGTCCAGGTTAGCAAGGGAGGGAAGCTGCTACCGGCATATTGTGGACAGAGAACAGCGATGCTTAAGCATCTGCACTGCACAGGACAGGTTCCTGTAGCCAATCGTCCAGCAATGCGTGCAACCAAGAAACCCCGAATTGCAACAGGCTGTAAACACAAATGATATCTGCACGACCAGCACCAGTGTGTTTTCTAGTTAAATCTGGATCCAACTGTGTGCTTTTGGTCTTAAAAATTATCCCAAGCAGAATTCACAAAATATTTTCAAAGATTTATAAACTCAAACCAGTAATAAAAAACTACAACTCACAGCAACTGCCAGTGAGGCTGCCAGCTATTGGCAACATCTTTTCCTTCATGTGTTCATGTGTTTGTGTGCTGGGGATTACTGGCACACATCAGTAGCCTTATGTGGGTACGGCGATCTAGGCTTGGGTCCTTTACAGGGCATCAAGAACTCTTTCCTGCCCAGATACCTCTCTCCCACCCTCATGCTTAACATCTACACTGAGAATACTCTCTAAGAAGCTCCAACGCTGCCTCAAAGATAACACCACTTTCAGGAAGCCTCTGTAGCTGCCCACGTCACTCTCATAGGACAATAGGTTTCCTGGGGCAGGAGAATGTCAAGTGTGGGATTCAGGAAGCCACCTTTCCTACCTATAAGCTCTGAGCTGCAGGGAGCAGTATGTGCAAAGTGCATGAGGGCCCAGAGAAGGGAGTGTGCAAGACAGAAACCCAAAAACTCTCTTCTGACTAGCTCTACAATACTCTGGCCAATACAGTGTCACATTTTGGTATTTTAAGAAAATGTATCTGCAGAATCCATCACAAAGCCAGAGGCCAAAGCTCTACTCCTCGGCTGTGAAATTATCACTGGCCCAGAGCAAAGACATGTGTTAGCCTCAAGAGGGCCCACTGGCCACAGAGCAAAGACATGTGTTAGCCTCAAGAGGGCCTGCTGCCTCTTCTCTTTCCAGACTTGGCTCCTTACTGACTTCCTCCCTCAAAGAGGAGGAAAGGGTCTGTGACTTACAATTCTGTCTGGCCCATAGATCTTTTCCAGTTGTTCAGCAACTTCTCTTGTCCCATCTGGGCTTCCATCATCTATGATTATAATTTCATAGTTGATTGCACTAAAATAAAATTTAAGTTTATATTAATGTTGGGTGACAGTATCTAAATTTTAGAGGAACTTAAAAGTTGCAAGCCAGGAGTGTTAGGATGTTCAAAGCTACTTTAGCTGGCTGTAGTGACTTCACAGACAGCCTTCCATACCAGAGATCTTATTTCAAAATAAACAAAGCAAAAGAATACTTTAAACGGCACTAGCAAACTCAAATGATCTGGAATTTATTTGACTTAATTTCACTCTTAAAATTGCTTCCCATTATAGTCCCACAATAGTTTCTATTCTGAAAACCCTTCAGCGTAACTGTACACATATAGTCATAATGCCCCACCCCCTTATTACAAGGATCAAGGGGAAGGAAAAGGAAGCAACACCTTCCTCTCGACCTCAATGTGGACCCTAGGAAATTATCCAGGAAACAGCATTAAAAGTTACACTACTGAAAGTGGCAAAAGTTAGCCCCAGCAAACTTGGCAGGAAGTTAACAAAACCCAGCCTGTTCAAGAATAAGAACAAGGGGAATTGTGGAGTTGGCATAGTAGTAACAGCCCCTGATATGCATGCAAAGAAATGCATTTGGATCCTCAGGATCCAAAAGAGCAGGTATGACTAGGCATTCCTGAAATTCCAGTACTGGGGGTGTGGGGTGTGGGGTGTGGGTTTGAAACCCCTAAAATAACAGAAGCTCAAGAATCCACCAGCCTAAGGGGCAGCTTTTGGCTGAAAGAGCCTGCTTCAAACAATTCAAAGAGAAGAATGAACGGGGAAGGCAGCAGACATTCTCAACCAGCCTCTGTTTCTGCATGTACCAGCCTCTGTTCCTGCATGTTCTCTCTTGTGTAACATACACAAGAGAGTAGGTACAGAGACCAACTTCCTCTGTTCCTGTAACTCTGGGATAGGCATTTAATTCGGCCAAACACAAATTCCATTTTGACTTGAGAACATCCGTTGCAGGATGCAGCTCACTGGCAGAGTTCCATCCTCCAGCACCCAAATCACTCAATAAAAAGATAGTCCAGAGGCTGGAGAGATGGCTCAGGGGTTTAGGGCACTGACCGCTCTTCCAGAGGTCCTGAGTTCAATTCCCAGCAACCACATGGTGGCTCACAACCATCTGTAATGGAATCTGATGCCCTCTTCTGGTGTGTCTGAAGAGAACTGCAGTGTACTCACATAAGATAAATAATCTTTTTTTTTTTTAAAAAAATAAAACCTTTTAAAAAAATGCACCACACATCATGGGGCCACCATATAAACTGATTTTTATTCAGATGCAACCAAAACAGCAATGCTAAACTGGGTGTTGGTGGTGGTGAATTTAATCTCAGTACTTGGGAGGCAAGAGTCAGGGCTAGTTTTGACCTTGTCTAAACCAATCAAACAAGGCAGTCTAAGGTTTTTACCAATCAGCATGGTGAGGTTGTGCTTTCTATAAAGAGACACTATGTTCTAAGAATTTTGTTCTGCTTTTCTGAGACAGAGGCTGCTAATGGAGCCCTGGCTGGCTTCGAACTTAGTACAACTCCTCTGCAAATGCATCCCTTGCACTTCAGAGCTTGGCATCAAGTACTTTTTCTTGCTGCTAGAAAATAAGGGCACAGCGCATCCTCACTGCCATTTGAAAAGCAAAAGCCAATGGACAAACAAAAAGCTCGGCAAACAATTTGTGTTCTCTGACACACTGGTCTAAATAAACAGCGCACTGCTATGACATCCTACTCTAACTAGCGAAATCACGTTTTTTTATGTTGACAGGAAAAGATCACCCAAGATTATAACAGCATGACGACACTCATCTGGCTGTAAAGCATCGACTCCGTACTGCTATCAGGAGGCATTTTATTTACTGTTTAGTTCGGAGACCCTCCCCACTCCCACCCCCCTTTTAAACGCGTAACACTTCCACTGTCAAAATTCCTGTTCCTAAGGTCTGGGACTCTGCCTAGCAATGCGAAAGGCCCCGTGGTTTTTTCAAAACAAACAACACCCGGTTCCTAATCAAATTCGGCGAAGATGCTCTCTCCCTGCCAGCTCATCAGCAGTTCTCTGACAGCGCAAACAACAAGCTTACGTAAGCGCTGGGCCCCGAGGCGATGGTAAGAACGCTGGCTCGGGACTCCGGGCTCTGGCGGCAGATCCTGACCGCCTTAAGAGGGATGAGGTCAGGCTTTGAGTCTCGCCCCGAAGTAAAAGTGAAGTTAGCCCTTTCAAGAGAAAGGCGGGGGACTGACACCAGAGTGATCTGTCATTAGGTAAACACAGGACTCGCTAGGGACCCGAGCAGGAATGAGAGCCTGGGATGCAGACGCGGGGCTGTGCGCCTCGGTTTTCCCCAGCGGGAAAAAAGCCTGGAGCAGGCTCGGGAGGAAGAGGAGGCCAGGCCTCGGAGGGTCTCCTCGCGGAGCCAACCGCCGACATGCAGTCCGCGGCTGGCTCCCGGCACCCGCGCGAGAAGTTCCGTCTACCTCTCAGAGAAGCTCTTCACCAGCAGCCACACGATGAGCGGCAGGTTCTCCCGTTCATTGTAGGTGGGCAAAAGCACCGAATACTTGTCCTGCCGTGAGGAGCGGCCCTGCGGCGGCCGCTGAGACGCAGCAAGGCTGCGACTCGCCCCCGTGGAAGCCATGACGGATCTGCGCGAGGCGCCGGAAGCGGACTTACGTCACCTGATGCGGATCGTACCAAATCCCGGAGCACGAGGGAGACTTGGCTTTTCTACGTCTCAACGTGTTTTCCGGGGAATACTCAGATTTTGTGATTGTTTCAGGTCGATTGTGAAGGCTTCCCAAGCTATCACCAATTCGTTTCACTTTCAAGCCCTAGGGAGCGTTTTAGTCTTCGAGTCTCTAAGCGATGGGAAGCCGGAAACGGAAGTCACTCCTCAGATGTTTCCGGAAGACGCTGTCATGGCTGCCCCGGAGGACGTAGCAGCCTTACAAGATGAGATTGCCCGGCGTGAGGAAGAGCTAGCTTCGCTAAAGCAGAGGCTGGCTGCAGCCCTAGCGGTTGAGTCGGAGCCCGAGCGTCCGATCCCGGTAATGCCGCTGCCGCCCAGGGCCGCGCTGTCGCGGGACGAGATCCTACGCTATAGCCGCCAGCTGCTGCTGCCGGAGCTGGGCGTGCGAGGTCAGCTGCGCCTGGCAGCCGCTTCTGTGCTGGTGGTGGGCTGCGGCGGGCTGGGCTGCCCGCTGGCTCAGTACCTGGCGGCGGCCGGCGTGGGCCGTTTGGGTTTGGTAGACCACGACGTGGTGGAAACGAGCAATCTAGCCCGTCAGGTGCTGCACGGGGAGGCGCAGGCAGGGCATGCCAAGGCTTGGTCGGCGGCCGCGGCGCTGCGCCGCCTCAACTCGGCGGTGGAGTATGTGCCCTACGCGCGCGCGCTCAGCGAGGCTTGGGCGCTCGACCTGGTCCGTGGCTACGATGTAGTGGCCGACTGCTCGGACAACGTGCCCACGCGCTACCTGGTGAACGATGCGTGCGTGCTGGCCGGCCGGCCGCTAGTGTCTGCCAGTGCGCTGCGCTTCGAGGGTCAGATGACCGTCTATCACTACGATGACGGGCCCTGCTACCGCTGCGTGTTCCCTCGGCCGCCCCCGGCCGAGACGGTGACTAACTGCGCTGATGGCGGCGTGCTCGGAGTGGTGCCCGGTGTACTAGGCTGCGTGCAAGCCCTCGAGGTGCTCAAGATCGCTGCTGGCCTCGGGACCACCTACAGCGGTAGCATGCTACTCTTCGACGGCCTCGGGGGCCATTTCCGCAGGATCCGGCTGCGGCGCCGCCGGCCCGACTGCGTCGTGTGCGGTCAGCAGCCCACCGTGACCTGCCTGAAGAACTATGAGACCTTCTGCGGCTCCTCAGCCACCGACAAGTGCCGCTCCTTGAAGCTCCTGAGCCCCGAGGAGCGGATTTCTGTGACTGACTACAAGCAGCTTCTGGATTCTGGGGTGCCCCATGTGTTGCTGGACGTTCGGCCTCAAGTAGAGGTGGACATTTGCCGTCTGCAGCACTCTCTCCACATCCCTTTGAGTCTGTTGGAACGCAGGGATGCAGACAGCCTGAAACTCTTAGGGGCTGCCCTCCAGGAGGAGAAGCGAAATTCACAGGAAGGAGCTGCTCTTGCCGTGTATGTGATTTGCAAACTGGGGAATGACTCACAGAAAGCTGTGAGGGTCCTGCAGTCCTTAACAGCAGTGCCAGAGTTAGACTCTTTAAAGGTTCAGGACATTGTGGGGGGACTCATGGCCTGGGCTGCCAAAATTGATGGGACTTTTCCACAGTACTGAGGGGAGAGCTGTGATCCCAGTAGATGATGGCTGTGGTAGCCTTTCCTATAATGCAGAAGAGCCTGGATTCACAATCTCTGAATAAGTGGACTCTTTCTTTGCAAGGAGCCTTTCGAGAAAACAAGATGGCGTCGTCTCTGAGAGCTGCCTTGTTTTAGGCACTCATGTAGTACCTTCGACATGTGACATGGAATATGACGGGATTTTTGTTTCCCATGTGGTCCGATCAAAATGCTCTCCGGGCCATCCATCTTCTACTTGGAATTAAGATGCAGCTCTTACTACGTCTTAGTCTAACCGAATCACTTGCATTCAGCCCGTTTTTAAATTACGATGTTCTTTGGGAGGTTGCAGAGATGGCTTAACACTGGCTGTCCCCCGTGGGGGATCCTGGTTTGACTCCCAGGACTCTTTGTGTTGGTTTGGAACTACCTGTAACTCCAGTTCCACGAGATCATATGCTGTCTCCCTGCCTCCTCCAGCTCCAGGCAGGGTCTTGGTGCACAGATATATATGCAGTCAAAACACAAAGGTTTAAAACCTAAGGAAAAAAGTTTTTAAAAAAGATTATTTGAGTCTTAATTCTATTTCAAATGATAGGTTATCCCCCTTAAGATGCATAAAATATGTAACATTTTCATTATCTGGAAATTGATCATTGTAGAACCTATAGTGAATTCAGAGTGCAGTCCTAACAGTGTAGCAAAATAAAGGGAGCTGCTTCCCTCAGAAGTTGCTAGCATTTTTTTCTTGTACTTAAGCTTCAGTGTCTCCCTTAGGCTATACCAGTGGTTTTCAACCTCTTGGTTGAGAGCCCTTGGGGATCAAATGACACTGTCACAGGGTTGCCTAAAACAATTGAGAAATAGATGTTTAAGTTATGATTCATAACAGTAGAAAAATTACAGTTATGAAGTAGCTATGAAATAACTTATGGTTGGGGGGGTCACTGTAATGTGAGGAACTAGATTAAAGGGTTGCAGCTTTAGGAAGGTTGAGAATTACTGGCCTACACTCTGGCTGATAATATGTGACAGTAGTTTAATGGAGACTTGTATTAAAATCTAAAGTAAAAAGGGAGCTAGGAGTGGAGGTTGGTGGTAGAGCAGTTGCCTAGCAGCAGAAGGACTTGGGCTTCATCTCCATTACCAGAAAACAGTTTGATGAACAGGTAGGCAACCCACCCTGCTTCCTGTAGATAGCAAAGTGTGCAATTGCCAAAAAGGTGTTGGGAATTGAAGCTGAAAGAGCAGCTAGTACTAAGCCATCTCTCTGGGCCCAGGCTTCTGTTTCTTAAGAGAAGCGAAGACCAGGGAAGTATCTCAAGTAGCCATATCTTTTAGCTATTTTTTTTCTTTAAAGAAAGATAAAAAAATGTATCTAGACAAAGCCCTCTGCAGGCCAGAGTCAGCAGTTTGCAAGCATTGGGATATATGCGTAGGGGTGTGTGTAGCTTTCAAAGCTAGGCCAGATATCACTCTGAGCCGTGAGATGCATCAGCTCACTGAACAGGTGCGCTGACCAGCATGGCGGGCTGACTAGCAGGGCTCTGGAGCAGGGGAGCCATGGCTGCTCCCAGGCACCGTGCACCTGCATGTTCTTGTTTCCTAGTCCTTTATTTACTTATGTATCTTCTGTGCACTCCAGGCCGGCCTTGAAATTCAGTCACAGTCCTGTGCCTCCATGTCAGACTTCCCTGCTCTTTTGATGAACTGGTGATTACAAGTAATTTCTCTTTTGAAAGAAGTGTCAGAAACTGCCCGGTAGACTGAGCAGAGCCAAGGTGAAATTACAGGACAAGAGGGTCACAAAAGTTGTCTGGAAGTTTGCTCTCGGGGTACTTCAGGTTGAATTCCCAAGTTAGTTTCTGGCAAGAGCAGGAGAAAAGTGCCAGATGAGTTATCAGGGTCTGCAGAGATGGCTCAGCAGGCAAAGGGGCTTGCTGCTGTTTCACAGGACCCGGGTTTGGTTCCCAGCACCCACATGGTGGCTTGCAACTGTCTAACTCCAGTTCCAGGGGATCCAATTCCTTTCTTCTGGTTTCCATAACCACTGCACACATGTGTACAGACAAATCCAGGCATACACATACATATAAAATAAACATTTAACCTTAAGAAGTAAAAGGAGGAAGAAGGTGGCTTTTCACTGTATTTGGAACCTGAACACTGACAACTGACAGACTGTAACAGAGAAGATATTTTTAAGGATGGGCAAGTGCTGGTGTGGACACAGGCATACACATGGTAGTTGGCTCCTTTAGTATTCTAGAGACAATCCAGCCAACATCACACTGAAGAGTGTACAGCAAAGCATACCAGTCACAAGTTCTCTGTGAGATCTCACACACACACACACACACACACACACACACACACACACTGGGTATGGCACACACACACACACACACACTTTACACACACAACTGGGTATGGAACCCACGCATTCTAACACTGAGACCCTTTTAAAACTGTCATTCTGAGCTGGTGGTGGGGCACACCTTTAATCCTAGCATTGGAGAGGTAGAGGCAGGTGGATCTCTGAGTTGGGAGCCAGCCTGGTCTATAGAAAGTTCCAGGAAAACTAGGGCTACACAGAAACCTTGCCTTGAAAAAGGAAAAAAAAAAAAGTCATTTTGAGTTGCCCAAGTATTTCACAAGTTGCACACACTTGTCACCAACTCCCTCCTTGACACAACTACTGCCAGGGATTAAGGGGTCCCCACCCCCACACCTCCCCCTTCCCCAAGGAGGAAGCATAGGTTGTGAACCTGTAGGGAGTCCAGACAGGGTCTCACTGTTTAGATCTGACTGGCATGGAACTTTAGATTGGTCTGCCTTGCCTCCCAGTGCTGAGATAAAAGGGATGTGTCATCATGCCTGGCTAACAGACTCTAATGTGTTCCTCCTTTCCCAAGATGAAGCTACACTTCACCAAGATGCATCAGACCCTTAAAACTTACTCTGATCGTTGGGATCCCACTTTAAGTGCCTTAGGCCATTGGCCTTTTCCTGGTGCCCTCAGCTGGCATAGCTCAGGGCCTTGATGCACCTTCTCTGAAGGTTTCCACCATTTTCTATTCCCCAGTAACAGGACACAGAACCTATTTTTTTTTTAAGATTTATTTATTTATTATATATAAGTACACTGTAGCTGTCTTCAGATACACCAGAAGATCTTTACATCAGATCTCTTTACAGATGGTTGCGAGCCACCATGTGGTTGCTGGGAATTGAACTCATAACCTCTGGAAGAACAGTCGGGTGCTCTTAACCACTGAGCCATCTCTCCAGCCCCGACACAGAACCTATTAAGGTGGACGCACTTCATGCTCCCCCAGAGCCCCAAGCACTGCAGAAGAGAGTCCTTGAAACCTGGGCAGGATCGAAACCTTAGTTTCTTTGGAAAGCCAATTATGTCAAATGATGTTTTGCTGGGGCACACAGTTGAAAGGATGTTTTCCTGAAGCAGACACAGGTGAAAGGATGCTTGATGAAGGAGTATAAATATGACCCCAGAGACAGTGGGAGACGAGCACTGAGCCTTGGTTTGGTTTGCTTCGCTTCACTATACTTCACTAAGGACACACACATATTGGTTCACCTCACATAGCGCTGTTGAGCTCCACTTGTAATGCCTCCAAAGAGAAGCTCACCCAAGAACTGCTTGCGAAGTTCCTACAGCAGCTTACCACTTCCATAGGCTCACCTCAGGCCACTTGGCAAGCCTGGAGGTTTCTTCAGGATTGAACTACAGCTGCCAGTAAGTGCCTGGTGTCTACCAGCAGAAAGGTCTAGACTGTAGCTGCCAGTTTGTGTGTGGTGTCTGCCTGCCCAGAGGACTGGTCTGCAGCTGCTGACTTGTATTTGATGCTTGCTATGGGACTGAACTGAGAAAGAAGATTGAGCTTTCCTCAAAGAACGACTGCTGAACACGTCCACTTCCCCCAGATCTTAATAACTTTTCTCTTCCACTACCTCTGCTGGGTGATGGGCTAGAGGAGAGGTTGAACCCTTATTAAAAGTTGGTTGCGAAAAAATTTTTGCCTACAGAAACCAGCAGCACAACTCTAGGTCCCGGCTCGAACACTTAAGAATTTCCAGCTAATAAATGACATAAAAGATGTTCAACCTAGCTCCTTGTCACTAAGCCTGATGACCTGAGTTAGTGTGAGGTTCAAAAACCTCAAACTTGCACCAAAGACGTCAAGCTAAGGCCCTTGTGTGCATAGCACCTGTGACTTCACAAAAGTGTACAGTGCAAACTGCACTCTGTAGACAAGATGATCATAGTTAGAGGGGGATGTCTACTGGCATTGAGCAGGGAGAGGGGAAGTGTTCCATTGGTGACACCCCACACTGCAATGTTTACCGTGATCGACCTGCACAGGTTGACTGTATTGAGATGGGAAATTCTGGTTTTAATATTTTTCTTCTTAAAATTATGTGTATGTGGCTTTTGCTTATTAATGCAGAAGCCCGAGAAGCCAGAGGCATTGGATCCCCTGGAACTAGGATTAGAGGTTGGTGTGAATGACTTCTGGATGGGTGCTGGGAACCAAGTGAAAATGATACTGGACCAGGCAGGTGAAGGTGAAGATTTCCCTGTCCTAATGTGGTTGGGGTTGGTACCCACTTAAGCTTGGCCAGCCTCACTGAAGGGCTATGCCCCACTTCCTCTTGCCTCTGTCACCCCAGCGTGTAGGCCTCCAGAGGGAGGAAACTGTCTCCGAGGGCTGAACACTCCCCTTCTACAGGTGAAGATAAAAAAGAAGAAAGAGGAGGAGAAGGGAGGAGGAAGAAGAGGAAGAGGAGAAAGAAGGAGGAGGAGGAAGAGGAGAAAGAAGGAGGAGGAAGAGGAAGAGGAGAAAGAAGGAGGAGGAGGAGGAGAAGAAGGAGAAGAAGAAGAAGATGACGACGACGACAGGGAGACTGGGGTTTTCTAAGTCCTGTTTACTGGGCAGCATCCAGCCAGTGACCAGAGTCTTAGGGTCACTGTAAGATTCCCTTTTCCCAGGGTTGTCAGAGACATCATAGGATTCCTTATTACATATATATTTCAGATAGACAACGCAGGTATGTATAAATCAACCTGCCTTAAAGATTCCAATTAGAGCTAGTGAGAGGGCTCAGCACGTAAAGGTGCTTGTCACTAAGTCTGACAATTTGAGATCAGTCTCTGGGACCCACAGGATAGAAAAAGAACTGAGTCCCACGGGGTGTGTACTCTGACATCTAGACACACATGGTGTCATGAGCATGCAGCTACACACACACACACACACACACACACACACACACACAAGTTAACAATGAGGCTGAAGAGATGGCTGTTCTTTTTTTTTTTTTTTTTTTTTTTTTCCGGAGCTGGGGTCCGAACCCAGGGCCTTTGCGCTTGCTAGGCAAGTGCTCTACCACTGAGCTAAATCCGAACCCAAGATGGCTGTTCTTTAAGAGGCTCAATTCCCAGCATCCATTGGCACCTCACACCATCAGTAACTGTGGCCCAATGGGATCAGATACTGTCCTCTGGTATGCAGGCAGAATACCCACAGACATAAAATAAATGAATCCTAAAATAAGTAAGCAAAGATAAACAAAATTAAAACTTGAATTTAGCTGAGTGTCTTATGATTGTCTCCGCTAAGTTCCAGGAATCCCACAGGGGTGACCACTGCTTTCAGCCAAGTGCCTCTTCCAGAGTTGTGTGACACCTTCTCTGCTGAAGTCTAAGTAGGGACTTCAACTATATTACCTTTGATCAGGAGCTCCCTTCGGAGAAGGACAACAAACCCTCATCTGGCTTTCTCATACGGCTCAGGACACTCCTGCTGCCGCCCATGATGGTCTCGATCTTCCTACATTAACAGTTAAGACAGTTCCCAGTAGACATGTACACAGGGCCATCTGATCACAGCAGTTCTCCAACTTTCCTCTCAGGTGACTATAGGCTGTATTCTAACTAGGACAGGGAGGGGGCAAGCTAAGGGGACAGGATGAGTTAGGAACAGGGGTCCTAGAATGTGCCTTTTTGCCCTTTGGTTCTTTTTCAACTATTAGGCACAGCTGTCAAACCTATGGACACCCTGAGGGTAAAAGTGACTCAGACTAGCCCTGGTCTTGGCTCCTTGAACCCCAATATCTGCCAGTGTTCTCTCCCTGTCATCATTTTACTTTGGCTATTCTGAGGCAGGGTGTCACTATGTAGACCAGGCTAGCCTAGAGCTCACAGAGACCCCTGGCTTTGCTTTCCTAGTGCTGGGCTTATTTGTGTAGTGTACGAGTGTCTGTGCATATTGTGTGCATAGGTCTTCTCTTCACATGTGCATGCAGATGCCATGTCAGGAATCCTCCGGCACCCTCCATCTTACTTGTTGAGACAGAATTTCTCTTCCTACCTTGAGCTCCCTGGCTCAGCTGGATTGACTGGATTGACTGGATTGACTGGCCAATGAACTCTAGGCATCTGCCTGTCTCTGCCTTCTCAGCTCTTGGGTTATAGAGAAATGCAATGCCAGCTTTTTACAAGGGAGCTGGGGATCTGAACTTGTGTCCTCTTCTTGTGAGGCAGGCACTTTATCCACTGAGCCACTTCCCTAGACCCTGGATTTTTGGCCTTTTGAAACAATGTTGCGCTATGTAGGGCAGGCTGGTCTGGAACTCACAATGTAACCTAGACTGGCATCAAACTTGCAAAATCCCTGCTTCCTCAGGCTCTGGGATCAACAGGTGTGCTCACCTTGCCCCAGCGGCCGCTGCTGCTGCTGCTGCCTGTAGCTCTTGAAGTGATCCCCCTCAGCCCTGGGCTGGAGAAGCGTGTGCTCATCAATTAAGACCCAGTCTTGTTTTGAAAGTTAACTGTTGCCTATTGTTTTTCCCACCTCATCTTACACTGAGCTTTGTTGTTGCTCATTCGAGGTCTGGGAATGAGATTAAATAAACTCGGGTAGGAAAAGCCAACCGTTGATTCAGGTTCCACTAGGAAGTCTTTATTATAGTCCCCAGGGTCTAGTTCATGTCTAGAGGCTGCCTTTTAACTGAAAGTGCAAATGTATTGAAGTCCAAATGGATAAAAGGCTGAGCTCAAATGCCGTTGCCCCTGTGAGTTCTAAGATAAAAGCAGCCAGACTCCAGGTTTATCTTCCATAATTGATCATCCTGTTCTGTCCCAGCTGTGTGGGGTCATGGCGTCAGGCAGAGGAAGAAATCTCAAAGCAGCCGAGGCCAGCTCCCCTAAACAACAGCACGAGCATCTCAGAGCCCCTGGGGCCTCTAAAGGGTGAATGGATGGAAACAGAAGGATGAGCCATGCCAGCTGCCTGCCCATGACACTATCTATCCAAAGGAGCCTTCCCCAGCTTTGGGTGGGAGCCCAAGCAAAATCATGCTCCCACACACAACCTCCTCTTTGTTGAACCCAGACCCACAGTCAGCTTGGTAAAGAACAGCACAAAACCAGGTATGCCTATGACCACAAACGCAGGGGATGACTGCAAGTCCCAGGTAGCTTGGGATAAACAGCCAAGCTGTCTCAGAAACCCAAAACATGGAGCTGTGGGGAGGACCCGGTTGGCGAAGTGCTTGTTGGGTACAAGGGCCCGGGTCGATTCCCAGAACCAAGGTAAAGAAAAAAGCCAGGGGGTTGGGGATTTAGCTCAGTGGTAGAGCGCTTGCCTAGGAAGCGCAAGGCCCTGGGTTCGATCCCCAGCTCCGAAAAAAAAGAACCAAAAAAAAAAAAAAAAAGCCAGACGTGGTGGAGCGTTTTTTGGTATCCAAGTGTAGGGAGAGGAATCCCTCAGACCCACTGACCAACTGACCTAGTCTACTTGGCAAAATCCAGTCCACTCAAAGATCCTGTCTCAACAAAAGTAAAAATGGGGCTGGAGAGATGGCTCAGTGGTTAAGAGCACTGACTGCTCTTTCAGAGGTCCTGAGTTCAATTCCCAGCAACCACATGGTGGCTCACAACCATCTGTAATGGAATCTAATGCCCTCTTCTGGTGCACCTGAAGACAGCGACAGTGCACGCACATATATAAAATGATAAATAAATCTTTAAAAAAAGTAAAAACAATGACAAAATGTGGATTACTCTTGAGATATGACACTTGGGGTTGTCCTCTGGCTTGCACACATGCACACACATATACTCATGGGCATAAGAATACACAAAATGGTAATGCAAGGAAAGAACCCTGTCCCCAGCTTTGCCAGGAAGCAGGCAGCCTGTGTCCAGTATTCATACACACATGGTACACGGAAAATCTAAGTCCAGTAGGAAGAAAGCCAAGCTTTTGGGTTTTCAAGATGTAGGGTCTCCACTGTGGCTGCTGTGTGACCGTGATTATAGAAAAATCCCCTGCTGAAGGACACATTTGTGTGACAAATCAAAGATGGAGTGGGGTGTGGTAACAGTTCCCACCAGAAGACTGCATTTGGCCTTGGGCATTCATTTTAGTTCTGTGAGAAAATAAAAATCTATATATTCATGTATTCATTCCTCAGAAAGCAGTGGCTCAGAAGTTTCCATTTGGGGCAAAGCTTTAAAATATGAAGGCCAGGTCTTCCCAGGCACACCTTTAATCCTGGCAATCAAAAGGCAGAGGCAGATGGATCTTTAAAGTTGAGGCCAGCCTGGTCTACAGAGTTCCAGGACAGTCAGGGCTATGTAGAAGAATCTGTTTTTAAAAAAATGTTGAGGGCTGGAGAGATGGCTCAGCGGTTAAGAGCACTGACTGCTCTTCCAGAGGTCCTGAGTTCAAATCCCAGCAACCACATGGTGGCTCACAACCATCTGTAATGAGATCTGATGCCCTCTTCTGGTGTGTGTGAAGACAGCTACAGTGTACTCATATATAATAGATAAATCTTAAAAAAAGTTGAAGGCCAGCTTCGACACCACAGGGTAAACTGAATGTTTGATTGATCACTCAGCAGACTTTTCTCTGAGGGAATAAAGCTTGATTCACTGGGACCAGCATTTCCTGTGACCCTCTAGAAACTCTCTGAACTCTTAAATTCTTTGGGGACCTGTGAGAAGGAGAAGAGAAAAGGGGGGTCACACACACATACACACATAGAGTGGATGAAGCAAGACAAGCACTTACAAGTTCACACATACACATACATACATACACACACATAATGTTTACACATTGGTGGATGGAGCAAAGCTTCAACCATTTTACATACATACACATGCTTTTTGTGGGTGTAGGGAGCAAAGCTCCAGTGAGCAGATTCCAACAATATACATTCTATATATACATATACACAAACATATACACATACACACATACACATACACTTACACATACATACAAATATTTGGTGGATGGAGCAAACTCCAACGAATTGATTGAACAACTTTATTTTTCCTCTTAGTCTTTTTATACCATCTAAGATGAAGTTCTCTGTGTAAGAAAAAGATGACCGAATAGCTACAAGTTGCATATTCTCTAAAACCAATCACCATGAAAAATATATTCCTCAAAAACAGATTAAAATCATTACACAAAAGGGAATTACAACAGATTACTGATCCATATTCTTTTAAAACTCACACCTGACTAAACATTCCCTGTCCATCTTTCTCTCCATAAGTTCACTGTAACCCCAGAGCCACGATTCTTTTGTCATTAATGAACTGAGTTTAAGCAAGCCAAGTCTATAATAGCGAGTGTTTTCCCTATGCTTAGATGGCAAAAATTTGTATTTACCAAGAAACAGATCATCATTGTTCTGGCTGGTTTTGTGTGTCCACTTGACACAAGCTGGAGTTATCCCAGAGAAAGGAGCCTCCCTTGAGGAAATGCCTCCATGAGACCCAGCTGTAAGGCATTTTCTCAACTAGTGATCAAGGGGGGAGGACCCAGCCCATTGTGGGTGGTGCCGTCCCTGGGCTGGTGGTCTTGGGTTCTATAAGAGAGCAAGCTGAGCAAGGCAGGGGGAGCAAGTCAGTAAATAACATCCCTCCCTGGCCTCTGCATCAGCTCCTGCTTCCTGACCTGCTTGAGTTCCAGTCCTGACTTCCTTTGGTGATGAACAGCAATTTGGAAGTGTAAGCTGAATAAACCCTTTCCTTCCCAGCTTGCTTCTTGGTCCTGATGTTTGTGCAGGAATAGGAACCCTGCCTGAGGCGCTCATCTATTTTATGCTTATTTTTGAATTCTCATTCAGCTAAACTGGCTACCCGTCTGTTTTTGCATTCTCACAATAGAATCCTTTACTCTTTATTCATAACCCAGTCTTTTCATGCTGTACACCAAAACCTGTGGCCACATCCCTAGATCCCAAGGTCCAGGGACTCAGACCCAACCTAGAATGAATGTTATCTTTGGTCATTAGCTTGTCCCAAGCCCATTCTTCTCCTCCAAGTACAACTACGTGTTTCTAATGCATGAGAGCTCCCTGTACTCTTTCTCTAACCTACGAGGCCCTTGCTGTTCTACAAGGGAGGGGGCACATTCTATTCTTGATTCTAACTTTATTCTATCTTTCTGGCAACACAACTTAAACCATCTCCCTAGACATTTTTATCAACTACTCTTTTTTTTTTTAAAAGATTTTATTTATTTACTTTATGACGCTGTCTTCAGACACACCAGAAGAGGGGATCAGATCCCCATTACAGATGGTTGTGAGCCACCATGTGGTTGCTGGGAATCGAACTCAGGACTTTTGGAAGAGCAGTCAGTGCTCTTAAGCACTGAGCCATCTCACCAGCCCCTATCAACTACTCTTAACTCCCTAAAACTACTTAAATCAAATCAGGAAGTCCATGAAATTGCTAATTCATCTCAACAGCATTAACTCACGAGAGTTTATCTCCATGGTGATCTGCAGGAAACCTGCCCAACAAAGTGGGGCTATCACCCAGGCAGCGATCACACCAGACTGGAGGTGGCGAGGGTCTATCCACGCCCAATCACAACGTGCCAGGGTAAGAGGAAGAAAGCAGTGATAAATGTGCAAAGGCAGCAGCAAGACGCAACCCTGGGACAGTAGGGGTCAGAAGAGGGCATCGAGTCCCCTGGAACTGGAGCTACTGATCCTTGTGAGAGAGTGCTTTTAAGGGCTGAGCCATCTCTCCAGCCCCCTGAAGGGTATATTTTGACTGACAGTTCGAAGGGGGTGGTGATGGGTGAGGCAGTAGCGTGAGGCCGCTGGTTGCTTTGCACCTGCTCTCTGGATGCTGAGAGCTGATAGGAAGTGGGGGTGGGGTGTAAGACCCAGGGCGTAAGACACACGGTGCACACACGCAGATGCAAGCAAAACACACACGAACATAACATACAAAGAAACTATCTTAAAAGGCAACAACACCAATCAGGGCTCGCCCTTGCCAGGACAAATCTTCCAAAGGCTCCATTTCCTGAAGTTCCTACAACCTCCCAAACAGCGCCCCATCTGGGGAACCGCTGTTGATGCACTTTCAGGCAATGTTGACTCCGCCCATTCAAACCACAACACTCTGTGTCACTGCCACGCCGTGCCTGTCCAGATTGGCAGATGCATCTCTCCACAGAGCCCAGTTGCCATTCAACAAGTACCAGGCGGCTGTTGCTGACAAGTACCAGGCGGCTGTTGCTGGAACCGTCAGTGGTAGCTGCGTAGGATGGGTTATGCCTGCACGGCCCACCAGTCAGGAGTTGGAGGCAGAATAGTTACATGTTCTGAGCTACAAGAGTGAACTTTGGTCTTCGAAATATTAGAAAAACGGTTCAGCAGTTAAGAGTACTGGTTATTCTTCCAGAGGAACCAGGTTCGATTCCCAGCAACTACACATGGCAGCTTACAACCATATGTGATTCCAGCTGCCTGGGAATTCAGTGCCTCCTTCTAGACTCCATGGGAACCAGACACACATGTGTTACAGAGACACATATGCTGGCAAAATGCCTATACACATTAAAAAAATAAAAATTAAAAATAAAAGTCAAAGCTAGAAAGCACATCTGTGTAGGTGAAGGTTCTGGTGGGGTCTGTACTCAGTTGACGTGTCTTGTATGTACTGATTCATCTCACCCTTTCCCTGCTTCCTTTTCATCGGATATGCTTATTGAAGGAAATGGCTGCTGGCCCCGTCAGCATTCCAGGTGGTCTGGTTGCTTGTAGCCCCATGGGGCCACGTAGCCTGCACTGATGTCCTTAGTAGTTATATTGATATGAATATCATGTCAGGCTTAGATTCGGGCTGGATTTCCAGGCCAGTGCTTTGCATAGGTGGCCTGTCCAGCAGGTCGTCAAATGTTGGGGTGTTTCTCTTCATGAAGAATGAATACACTGGTGTGAACTGCCCACTTCAATGGGTCATGAGGGGTGGCAGCGTCATGGCCTGGGCTGGCTTCACTCTCCCACAGACCTGATAGGATGTCAAAAGTGAGGCTCCCATGCTTGTACACCTCTCATTTCCCAAGCTAGAGTTTGGGAAGTGTGGGCCAGGGGGAGTTTGTTCTTGTTCTCTTCTTGGCCTTTCAATTTGTCTGTTTCACAGAGTTCTCTACTGCTGCCAGAGAGGTCCACATACTACCTAACAAGGTCACTCTCTCTTCTCTCTCTCTCTCTCTCCCCCTCCCTCCTCTCTTAATTAACTTATTAGAAAAACCTACTGCTTGCCTAGAAATGACTGCCCGATATCTAAAGTCTCAGACATGGTTTACATAATTAATTAGTATGTACAAGAGAGGGGCTGGGGCTGTTGGTGTCTTAGGGTCTTATCGCTGTGAACAGACACCATGACCAATGTGAGTTGTTTAAAGGACAACATTTAATTGGGGCTGGCTTACAGGTTCAGAGGTTCAGTCCATTATCATCAAGGCGGTAGCATGGCAGCGTCCAGGCAGGCACGGTACAGGAGGAGCTGAAGAGTTCTACATCTTCATCCAAAGGAAGCCAGGACAGACTGAGCGTCCTCAGGCAGCTAGGAGGAGGGTCTCCAAGCCCACCCCACAGTGACACACCTCCTCCAACAAGGCCACACCTTCTAATAGTGCCACTCCCTGGGCCAAGCATATGCAAACCATTTCAGTTGGTGAAGTGTTTGCTTGCTTAGCATGCACAGTCTTGAGTTCCATTCCAGTACGACATAAAGCTAGCCGTGGAGACACAGGCCTGGGATTCCAGCACCTGGGGGTGGAGGCCAAAGGATCAGAAGTTCGGGACCACTCTTGTCTATATAATAAGTTCAAGGCCATCTTGGATGACATAAGATCCTGTCTCAAAAATTAAAAAAAAATCTCCGGAGGACACACGGAGGGTAACACCCTTATGAATGAACTTAGGAACCCCTATGAGTTCCAAAAAGGTCTTCATTTGGTCCCCAAGGCCATTAAAAGGACACCATCTCTTTATGAAGTTCACAGAACTGCCTACTTCTGTGGTTCTCTCGAGATATGAACACAATTTTGGGGATATCCACTTAGGCAGGGCGCACTTGGGGTTGGTGGTAATTAAAGCCAGATTCACTCAATGCTCCTGAGACAGAATTGGTGTGGGACAGGGGAACTCCAGTGACATCTGCAACTTGTTATGGACCGCCCGTGTACCTGTGCTTTTTAAAGGTGAGGCCGTTCTAGGGCCAGAAGACACTCGCTCCTAACGTGACTGTAGGCAGGCCCCGGATGTGAGCCGCACTCAGTACGTTCTCCATCGCATTACATTGCAAACCATGCCCTGGTGTGTGGCCTGTGCCCTGGACTATTCGCTGCCTGACCCTAACTGCCCTTGAGGGTTGGAGGTGCGGTGCCACAGAGTCAACGACACAGACTCTGGGAGCAGGCGGTGAACTCAAGTTCCTCCACCTGTGCCCCATTGGCCCTAAGAAAGCCTCTCTTCTAAACAGCAGTTCCTGATTGGCTGGCATTGTCTGCACCAGCAGTCCTTGGCTCTCTCAGGCAGTCAGTCCCCAGTCAGGTCCTCCAGCAGGAGATGCTTCTGGGAGACCGGGCATTTACACGGAAGTGGTGGCTGTAGTTCCTTCTACACCGGTGGAGGCCGAGTCTCTAAAGAGCGAATGTGCTTAAGCTTCTGGCCTCTCACCCGCCCTAGCTCTCTCCAAGGCCCTTGGTGGGACTCAAATTTTGTTCTCACAATTTTATAACCCTACCCCCTCTTTTCCCAAGACAGGGCTTCCTCTGGGTAGCCCTGGCTGTCCTGGAACTCACCTAGTAGACCAGGCTGGCCTCGAACTCAGAGATCCACCTGCCTCTGCGTCCCGAGAGCTGGGAGAAGCACTGTGTGCTTTCGTCACAGTCTGTGCCTGAACCCAAACTCCATGTGGTGCTTTGTCAAGCTCCTGCAGCCTTGGCTGCCCTGTGGCTATGGACGGATTCCTCCAACTGAAAGCCAGAAGAAACCATGCCTCCACTACGTTGCTTTTGTTGGGTTATTTTATCACAGCTAGAGGAAAAAGAATTCATTATGAGGATACTACTAAAAGATGGCTGCTAACAGCTCAGCTCTTGGAAGGATAGGCCTTGTCCTGCCTGGGAGGTGCTGCAGGTGATTGCCATACCCAGGAGGCTGAGCCAGTAAGGGGAAAACATGGGCCTTAGGAACAGCCTCCATGGGGAGGCCCAGACCTGCCTCCTCGTGTAGCTTGAACAACTTCAGTGGGATCTGGGTGTAGGTGTTGACCCATCCTACCTAGTGGATCTGGGGTGTGGGGGCTGACCTACCCTACCCACATGGTAGCTCTGGAGTGCAGGGCTTATAATAGCTGCCTGGTGATTTGGAGTGATGGTGACGTTAGGGAGGTGGGTGATGGGGACCCACAAAGATGTGGTTGTTGTGTGGGCTCTAGGTTGGTTTGCTTGGGGAAAAGCCAGTTCCCGATGAGTAGATTTCTGTCTGCAGAGTCTGGCTAACTGCTCTGAGTCTGCAAGGTTCAAAGATGTCAGAGATTAAAAAGTGTTAAAAATACACACTAGGGGCCCAGGTAGGAAGATCACAAGTTTAAAAGCTGTCTGGTCTACTCAGCGGGTTCAAGGCCAGTATGATCAAGTAGTGAGACCCTGTCTCAAAATAAAAATAGCTAAAGGGGGCTGGTGAGACGGCTCAGCAGGTAAAAGTGTGTACTGCCTGGTTTTGTGCGTCAACTTGACACAAGCTAGAATCATCAGAGAGAAGGGAACCTCGGCTGAGGAAATGTCCCCATGAAGTCCAGCTGTAAGGCATTTTCTCAATTAGTGACTGATGGAGGAGCGGCAACCCCACTGTGGGAGGCACCATCTTTTGGTTAATGGGCCTGGGTTCTGTAAGAAAGCAGGCTGAACAAACCATGGGGAGCAAGCCAGTAAGCAGCACCCCTCCATGGCCTCTGCATCGGCTCCTGCCTCCAGGCTCCTTCTCCCTATGAGTTCCTGCCTTGACTTCCTTTGGCAACAAACACCCACGTGGACGTGTAAGCCGAACAACCTGCGTTTGGTCATGGTGTTCTCACCACAGCAAGGTGAGCACTAAGGCAAGGTGCTTGCTTCCAGACCTGGCCACTTGAGCTCAGTCTCCAGGACTCACATGACTGAAGGAGAGAACTAACTGTTGCAAGCTGTGCTCTGACTTTAACACGGGTAGCATGCATGTGCTCACGTGTGTGTGTGTGTGTGTGTGTGTGTGTGTGTGTGTGCACAGACAGGTGTGGTGGTGCATGCCTTTAATCCCAGTACTGAGGAGGCAGAGGCATGAGAATCTACACAGGCAGCCTGAGCAACACAGGGAGTTCCAGGACGACCTGGGCTACATGGTGAGACCCTGTCTAAAACAAACAAACACCAAGACCCCAAACAACAGCTGGTTTGCTGTGCCCACTTGTGATCCCAACACCGGGAGGCCCTGACCGAGGCAGGAGGGTCGAGGGTTCCAGGCCAGCCTAGTTCTCCAGAGAAGGATGAGACTACAAACGCTGGACCCACAGACAAAAGACGTTGTCCATTGGAGCAGAGTTCCAGCTGCTTCAGTCCCTCAAACTGGGCCTCAACTTCCTCCCATTTATCCCCAGTCCCTCGGAGCACAGTCTTTGTCCTTGAGATTCCTGTACCCCCAAACTCCCTGGTGATTGCCACCTTAATGCACTGGGTCTTGCCTGGGTCACTAGGTCTCAGGGGTTCCACCTGCCACTGCCAGTCACTTCATTCACTGTCAAGAAAAGCTGGCACCAGAGGGTGACAGCAGCAGGTGACAGCAGTTCTCACATCCCTTGGCACCAGCCTCTCTTGTCATTTTAAGACTGTGCAGAAGTGGTGGTGCCTGCCATCACCAGGAGCAGAGGGGACAGCGGTGACAAATGCTTTCTTTAGGTGTCAAAACCACTAAGCCACCTCCAGGCAGGGCACAGGACTGGGAGATGTGAGAGACACACGTCTGAGGCAGCTGCTAAGGGGACAATTCCTGCCCTAGAAGACTGGCAGGTTTGGGGTGGCTTGGGGCTGTCTAAGGGACTTTACCCTTTGTGTCTCCTTCCTCATTTATTGAGGTGGCTTCTGAGGGAGACAGGCAGGCAGCAGCTGTGACCAGAAGTGCAGAAGTGTCCAGAATCAGGGTAGTGCGTGGAGGGCCGGCTGGGACCTGCTCGCTGCGTCTTCATCTCATGCCAGCATGCCCAGGGCATACTCATTCATTTCTCAAGCAGCATCTCGACCCCAGTGGCAGTTTTTGCCCACCCTGCTCACCTTGGCCCGATGCTTGGACTATCAGCTGGTTCTTTAAATTAAAGGGATTTTTTTCTTTGGCTAATGTGCCAAATAATGGGTTTCATTGAGACTCTTTTTTTTTTTTTTAAGACAGTCTCTCATTATATAAGTCCTAGTTGGCCTAGAATGTGCTACTTAGTCCGGGCTGGCCAGAAACCCACAGCTCCATCTGCTTCTGCCTCTAGGGTGCTGTGATTAAAGAAGTGCACCACCACGCCCAGAGGAAGTCGCTTATACTTGTTTTTAGAGGAAGGAGGGGTTCTAGGCCACTTGATTGACAGGTGGTGTTTGTGGTTAGCAGAGAAAGTGGAATCGTTTGGCTGTGCTTCACCAGCAGGGGGCGCTGGGTCGCTAGGGAAAATTTTTTTCTATCCTTAAAAAATTTTTTTTTAATTAATTATTCCATTCGTTTACATCTCAAATGATATCCCACTTCCCGGTTAACTCTCCACACTCCCTCTTTCCGCTATGAACATTAGGTTCCCCTCAAATATTGTTTAAGTTTCTTTTTAAGAAACCAAACAAAACACTTTCCACCCTTAACCCCAGCATTTGGAGACAGAAATTTAACCTTGTATGTTAGAAAAGTGCTCTACCGCTGAGCTATATATATTCTACGTTCAAGCCCAAAGATCTATTTGTTTGTTTGTTTTATGGATGTGAGTGTTTTGCCTGCTTGTATATCTGTGTAGCATGTTTGTACCTGGTGCCAGCAGAGACCAGAAGAAAGCACTTGATCTTCTGGAACTGGAGTGACAGGTGGTTGTGAGCCACCATGTGGGTATTGGGAACGGAACCCAGGTCCAGGCTCGTTTTTTTTTTTTTTTTTTTTTTTTTGTGGTTTTTTTTTTTTTTGAAAAAGGGCTTCTGTGGCCCAGGTTGGCCTTGAACTTGATAATGTAGCTGAAAACAAACTTAAAATCCCATCTTCTACTTGTCCCGTGCTGAGACTGCAGGCCGGTGTTGTCACACTTGGCTAGCAAGGGACGCTTGATAAACCCGACCCTGAAATGAGTGATGGTCAGTAGATGCGGAGAGCGTGGGGGCTGACATTCTGCTGTGGTAGCAGGTAGGAAAGAGCAAGCAAGGCAAAAGCCAACCGGGTAAAGAGGGGCAGGGTGGGCAGGTTGGTAGTGTCTCGTAAGGAGACGAAAATCAGCTTGCAGACATTTCTGGAAGAAATGTCCTGGCGTGGCGAAGTCTCAGGCCTCTCAGATCTGGGTAAAACTTGCGCAGGCCCATTTGGGACCGGCTTCTAAATGGAGGTGGGCGCCTGCTCTAAAGGAAGCGAACCGTGGAAGTGGTATGTTTGTCAGTGATGGCCAGACTGTCCCGGCCCCCGGAAGGGAACAAAAATACGGAAAATAAAGACAGCTGTGGAGAATTGCGGTGCACACAAGGGAGGTCAAGGCAGGAAGATCAGAAGTCCAAGGTCATTCTCCAATACATAATGAATTTTGAGCCCAACTGGACTACATAAGATGCTCTCTCAAAAACAGAAACAAGCAACAAAATAGCTTCTACTACTTTTAAAGCGATGTACTGAATCTGGCTGTTTACAAGCAGCAAGGGTGCCAGCCCTACCCCATGTTGTAACTTTGAAAACTACCAGTAGGTGGCAGTGGAGGACAAGGAACGCCCTTATTGCAATGGCTCTGCAGGGGAAGCCCGTGAGCTTCATATGCATTGGCTGTCTAGATCCATTAAGATATGAGCACTAAAGAGGGAGGAGGAACATGCTGGTCAGGTACGGGTCAAGGAAGATGCATTACTTTGTATTTCCATTGCTGCTACAAACAGAACACCATGACCAAAAATCAAGTTGAGGAGGAAGGGGTTTATTTGGTTTACATTATTGTCCATGATTGAAGGAAGTCAGGACAGGTACTCAAACAGGGCAGGAACCTGGAGGCAGGAATCTGATGGAGGAACCATAGAGGAGTTCTGAACTGTTCTTTGTGGCTTGCTCAGACTGCTTTCTTACAGAACCCAGGACCACCAACAGAGAAGGTACCACCCAGCACCACAATGGGCTGGGCCCTCCCCATCAATCACTAATTAAGAAAATGTCCTATAGGCTTGCCTATGGTCCTATCTTATGGAGGTGTTTTCTTAATCGAGGTTCCTTCCCCTCAGATGACTCTAGCCTGTGTCAAGTTGACATAAAACTATGCCGAACAGAAGCCCATGGTATATTCATGTGCAAACCCCTCCCTCTTCCTGGTATTCATATGCAAACTCCTCCCTCTTCCTGGGATTATATGGGCAGGCATGGGAAGGTGAAGGAAAGAAGAAGCTTTGGGGGGGTGGGGATTTGGCTCAGTGGTAGAGCGCTTGCCTAGCAACCACAAGACCCTGGGTTCGGGCCCCAGCCCCGGAAAAAAAAAAAAAAAAAAAAAAAGAAGAAGAAGCTTTGGTCAGGGCTAAGCAACATGGGCTGTGTCCCGGCACCATGCATTTCCCTACTTTAGGCAGTGGTAGGAAAGGGATATTTTTCTACTCTAGGGAGGTTCACATCCCCAAGAAACTGCAACAGCCAGGACAGCAGGCAGTGACAGCAATACTGACTGAACCCAGGGACAGTTGGTGAGACTCAGTTGTACCTGTAGCTGTTGCTGGCAAACACTCGATTTTCTTATTTTTCTGGACAGTTTGCAGACTGTCCAGGAACTCACTATGTAGCCTAGGCTGGGCTCAAACTCTCAGTAATTCTCCTGTCTCAGCTTCATGGGTGCTGGCAGTCCAGGCATGTGCCACCACAGACAGAAATCTCTCCTTGACTATCTCTCTCTCCTTTGCTTTCTCTCAACTCTTTCTCCTGTTCTCTTACCTTGCAATGAGTGGCTTTGCTCCCCACTTTCCCCCATTCTGGCCATGGCTTTGCAGCGGGCTTAATGGTACAGGCCACATAATATGGATGAAAACTTCTGAAATCATGAGCCAAGAGAGATCGTCCCCCCCAACCCAAGTTTGTCTTCTGAGGTGTTTTGGTCTTAGTGTAAGAAGTTAATTTATATAGTTAGAAGAACATTGACCCTGTGTACCTACTGGTTTGGCCATAAAGGGACCCATGAATGCTTGGATATGACCCACGTCAGTCCCAGTAATGACTTCCTACTTCCACAGGCCTGTCTCCATGTGCTGGTTACAGACCTGTGCCAGCCTCCTCAGTAAGCTAGGGATGGCGACTGTGTCTGCAGAACTAGGTGTACCAGTTTGCTTTCTGTTGCTATGAGAAATTTCCCTGAGGCTGGCTCTTATATCTTGAAAAGAAATTACTTGACTTCTAGTTTTGGAGGTTCAAGGGCACAGTGCCAGCTATAGTCAGGGGAGAGAGTTGGGTCTCTCTCTCTCTGGATGATGTGTCTAGGTCACACCTTGGTGGATGGCATGCATCATGGCAATTGTGTGTGGAAGAGGGGGATATCACACGGTGAGGAGGTCAGAGAGGAGGGGTGGGTCAGGCCTGCTCTTTATAACGGTTCACTCCCACTGGATCTAAACAGGGTCTCATAAGAGTTGCTATAGCCCCACTAAGGGAAGACCCCATGACACACTCCTTCTAGGAGATACTCCTTTACAACATGGCATCTCGGAGGACCAAGCTTTCTGTCTGTTAGTTCCCTGGAAATAAATCACAGCCATGCAGCATTCCTTACCCCAGGGGAAGTGACCTTTGAGGATTTTGTAGATTGAGTACCCTGTTGTGGTTTCTGTTGGGTCTATGAAATGTGAGGGGAGGCTAAAGATGGTGCTAAAGGCTTGCTCCTGGCTGCAACCATGCCTTTCTCTCTTACTACAGCTTCTGTCAGGCAAATGTTTGATTGAGTTAATGCCTTCGTTCTGGTCTAGAACAGAATTCCTCCAAACTTCTGGCCTTTACACTTAGTGCAATGCCAAATTCTCTCCACAGAGGGCGATAGAGAGCCATTGTGGGCTCTATTGGGTTTTATGCCTTACCTGCTTTCAGATCACAGCCCCTCGATGTCCCACTGCCACCTCAGGGCCTCATCGATTGGTTCAGGGCTGGTCACATGGTTAAGCCGTTTTGGTCAAAGCAAATCTCAGGGGTTGGGAGTTATTTAAGTTCTTGGTTTTTCCACTTAGACTTGGTCTTGAGAAGTGAGCGTCTGGGCCTACGGCAGCCATGTTATCATCTCGAGGGAAGAGTCTTGAGCTGTCAGTGATCGACGTGAGGGACGCAAGAGTGGGATGAAGGCGGTGGGAATTCAATTAGGAGGGACTCCTCCCAGCTCCAGGTGGCAGCCTGCTGTGTGAGAGGCTGGTGTGACCATCGGAGGTTCAATTGTATGAACTTAAACAACTGACCCCTTTTGGAGTTAGCCCCCTCATTGCAACCTTTCCCCCATAAAGCCATTTTAGGGTACTTGGGAACAGAGTGGTCCTTCCTTAACCTGTGGTTTTGGAAAGAGTGGCTACTTCCTCTGACAGACACTTTGCTGTGAATCTCACTTATTTTGCTTCATGTCCTCACCGCTTGATCCTTGGAGAAGAGTCTCCATTCCCAACTTCCTCCTCCTCCCTCCCCAATCCCTCCCTCCCAATCCCTCCCTCCCTCAATCCCTCCCTTCCTAGCTCTCTCCTCCCCTCCCCTTCGCCCCCTCCCTCACCCTCTCCCTCTTTAAAACAGGCTCTCAGAGGCTCAGGCTGGCCTCAAACCTCCTAACTTCACCTCTCAATTGCTAGGAGGACAAATACATACATCCTAACCACTACATCGGTTACGCGATGCTGGGGTTTGAACTTAGAACGTCATGTATGCTGGGCAAGAGTTCTGCGAATCAAGCTACAGATCAAGTCTTTTATCTCTCTTTTCCATATGAGAAAAAAAAAAACTGCTCAGAGAAGTTAAGTAACGAGCTCAAGGCCGCCCAGCTCCTGAGGGGCAGAGGTAGGACCACCCAGCCCTTCATACCACCGTGCTTTGCTTCACAGAGGAGAGATAGCCAGGAATCCCTGTCTCCAGGGACCAGAAGAGATCATGGTGGAAGGTGAGCAAGTCTGGACTCTGACTGTCACCACGGGATGGGGGTGGATTGGGGTGGGGGGAACATAACGGGGAGGCTGAGTAACAGGCAAAGCAGCTTGCCTTGTCTTCTGAGTGCTAATGAAAAGCTCTCAGGTTGCTTTTGCCAAGTCTGCTCTTGAGGTGTGAACATGCATTGGCAATTAGCAGCTGGGGCGCCAACAGATGGAGCATGTGCGAAAGCCTTCATGGTGCCACGAAAACTCAGCTGAAGCGGACACCGGTGCCCGGCCCCTGGCCCCACCCTGCTCCCTGGCCCCACCCCCGCCTGTCTGCTGTTAGGCGACCTGGCCCCACCCCTGCCTGTCTGCTGTTAGGCGGCCTGGCCCCGCCCCCGCCTGTCTGCTGTTAGGCGACCAGACCGTCCACTGTGGCTGTCTGCTCCTTGAGCAACAGTTAAGGGTGCCCGTGGCATCTGCTACCCCTCGGGCATTTCCTGGGGACCACGCCCACTCCTGTTTGCTCTCATTTCATAGACACATCACGGAGTTGGGCGGTAGAGTCTGTTCTTTAGAACTGGACCTTCAACTGCGCACGGTGGCTCTCCGCTGTGATCCTAGCACTCCCGGAGGTGGAGGGAGGAAGATTGAGAGGATTCAGGGCTGGCCTCACCAACTTAGCAACTTAAGGCTACATGAGACCCTGTCTGGAAAAGAACAGCAACCAACCATACATAAAGCCCAAAGCAAAGACCCCCAAACAAACCCTGAAGATGTCATGGCAGTAGCGCGTCCCTTGTTAAGTCTCTCTTGCAAAGGGAGCTGGCCTTAGCAGGGCGTGTGCCTCTGGTTGCAGGGAGAGATGTCGAACCTACTCATTCTGGCTCCCTTCCTACTTTTCTGGTGTTAGCACTGGGAAGCCAAGTCCGATGAAAGCACTGTGGGGCCTTTCTAGGTCACGAGTGCACTGCAGTGGTGGGTCTCCTTCACTGGCGGAAACTGAAGTTACTGATCCATTCCCAGGGGAGCACGGTGGTGGCACTGTGTTGTCTTCCTCTTCCTGGCCGTAAGCACGGAGGCTTCGCTTCCTTCAGACTCAACGCCCTTAGCATCCTGTCATATTGTGGTCATATAGCTAGGGTCCTGTGGTCTTCATCTGACCCCTCTAAGTAGGGTCAGATGGGGTCAGATAGGGTTAATTATTAAAGCTGTGCTCATAGGGAAGATCCGGAGAAGTGACAGGAAGCAGGAGGCTGGTGGCCAGGCCTGGGATTAATCTGCAGCCTCCTTCTGGGAGCCAGAACACAGTTGGCATCCCAGAATAATCTCCAACACTGGACCAAGCCTGGGATCCGTGGCCATTAGTCACGCCGTGGTCTGCCCTGAGGGGGTGTGCAGTCATCCCCTGGCATCTCTGGATGCAAAGGTCTTATCTCCTGTGGAGATGGGGTGTCGAGGTTCTTGAGAACATTGTGTTGGAAGCCCTGGGTCCTACTCCTTAATTTTGTTTGGTTCTTTTGTTGTTGTTTTGTTTGAGACAGGGCTTTCCTATGTAGCTTTGGCTGTCCTGGAACTCACTCCATAGACCAGGCTGGCCTTGAACTCAGAGATCCTCCTACCTCTGCCTCCTGAGTGCTGGGATTAAAGGCATGGGCCCCATTGCTCGGCTTCCTCACCTTAGTTTTTAATTGGAAAAATTTAAGATATTTTATGAGGGGCTGGAGAGATGGCTCAGTGGTTAAGAGCACTGACTGCTCTTCCAGAGGACGCAAGTTCAATTCCCAGCACCCACATGGTGGCTCGCAACCACCTGTAATGGGATCAGATGCCCTCTTCTGGGGTGTCTGAAGACAGCAACAGTGTATTCACATATATGAAATAAATACATCTTAAAAAAAAAAAGATATTTTGTGAGTGGTTTGGCTGCATGCGTGTACGTGCACCAGAAGGTATATGAGTACCCCTGGGATGGATGGTTGTGAGGCACCATGTGGGTGCTGGGAACTGAGCTCAGGACCACTGGGAGAACAAGTGCTTTTGACTCCTGAACCATCTCTCCATCCCCTTTCATTTTATATTTTGAAATAGGGTCTCATCATGTTGCCCTGGCTAGTTTGGAACTTACTATGTACATCAGGCTAGCGTTGAACTCACAGCCTAGGCAGTGGCCTCATCAATCCCTCATGTGCCAGGGACATCTCCAAGGCAGAGAGGAGGCAGAGGGCTTCAGCTCCCCACAGGGTCTCCGGGAGGCCACAGGATCATATGTCCTCCTGGTGACTTGTTGGTGAGGGGAGATGGACTTACCTCAGCTGGTCTGTCAGAGTGAAGGAGGAGAGCGGCGTTCAGTGGCCAGCATGATCAAAGTCACTGCTGTGCCAACACACGTGACAGTAACTGATCCCCACTCCAGCCTTCTCCTGGTCCTGCGGGACTCTCATCCAGGGGACAGATTGCTCTGCAGCAGGGCCACCTCTGTCACTGTCCCTACCTGCATGTCTATGACAAGGCAGCTGTTGTGTTAGAGACTGTGAAGGGCTGGTAGGGCCACTCAGGTCTTCCAAACACGAACTACAGGGTGTTGGGGTGTCTGCTTCTGGTGACCTCTGCCATCTTATTTTCCTGTGAAACTAAAGCTCTCCATGGGAGCTCTGTGGGGGATAGAGCATCTGTGAAGGCCAGAGGGTGAAGGCCTGGCTACACTCTCATGGATCTCTGTCCCCTAGAGTGGTGTCCCCAAGTGCCTTGGTGGATGGTCTTATGCCCTTACACTGCTAAAGTGTTGCTTTGTATTTTATTCCCTTTAAGGACAGACTCCAGCCACTTATCAACTGGACCTGTCACTAGGGATGGGGGTCGTTTTGGGCCCAGTGTGTTGGGACAGGCGGAACTGTACCTGATCTCAGGAGCTAGTTCCCTTCCCTCCCCACTTCCTCTCCCCAACTTCACTTCTCCATCTTTGTGGGGCTCTGGTGCCTGGGGCTCTCCATGGAGATCTCTTGCCCGGCTAGGTACGTGGGTTTGGGCAAGGGGCGAGAACTCAGGCAGGGAGTGGGAACAGCTTTCGCTGCCCCTGCTGCCAGTCCTTCTTTCTGCTACTGCCGCTTCGATTGCTCAGGCCGGGCTGAGCCAGCAGGAGACTGACTAGCCAGTGAGGGGTGCAGGGAGCTTCTGGCAGCGATGATTTCAGGAGAGCAGATCTCTTCCACAAGTGGTGGTAGTGTTAACAGCTCTTACGACAGAAGCTCTCAGACGATGGAGGAATTCTTGCACATTTTTAATCCTGAACATGATACTTAATACAGTTATTGGATGGGTCAGTGTCTGACAGCAGGTACTTCCTATTGGTTTGGCCTGAGAGCTTGGAAGACCTCATCGACATATTTGAGGGTGTGGTCCTGTTTCTACGACTGATCTGTCTTGAGCCTATGTAACCTGTGGTCACGTCCTCACCTATGAAGGAGGAGCTTGAGGCATTGCTCTACGTGACTGGTCTGTCTCAAACCTCTCTACAGGGGTCTGTGGGGGCCGGTGCAGCTACCTGAGGCCTTGATCTTCCTGGGAGACTGGGAATGTGCCTGCTATCCCTTTTAGGGTCTCTGGGGAGTCGACCTATCTTGACCACGAATAATCAGAGTACCTTTCACAGCCTGCGCCCTACACATCTCCCCTCTCTCTCTCTCTCTCTCTCTCTCTCTCTCTCTCTCTCTCTCTCTCTCTCTCTCAGAAGGGCTAGCTGGTGACTTTAAGTCTATTTTAAGCCAAGCCTGAATATTTACCAGGTCATTTGGGTAAACAACATGTTTCTGTTTCTGTTTGTTTTGGTTTTTTTTTCCCCTGAAAAGCAAGTTAGAAACTTCAGGAAGCTGTTTTATGGTTGGGACACTAATCCCACGGCACCCTTCATCCACTTGATTGGACACAAAAGACAGTTGATCGACAGTGACCCTCACAGGATGGAGGCTGTGACACAGGTGCCCAGGGACAGCTGGGCCAGGGCGGGCCTGGCTCTGTCCTAGACAGGCTGCTCTGAGAAGCTTCCTGTCTTCCAGAGGTTGAGCGTCAAGGGGGACAGAAAGATCACAAGTAAATAACTGTGTAATGTATCATTTGGTTAATGATGGTTTTAGAGATGGGTCAGGAGATGTTTAAAATATAGGTTTAAGCTGGGCCTATAGGTCCTGTCATATAGACCTGTATGGAATATTGGAGGCTGAGGCAGGGGACTTACAAGTTCAAAGTCCACCTGGACTTCACGAGACTGTCTTGAGACAAAAAGTAAAAACACGCCGGAAAGGAAGGAAGCCCGGGGTAGAGGACCCGCCTAGCATGGGCGAGACCATGTCTTCTATGGCCAGCACCATGAACTAAATAAACAAAGGCTTGACTTTTACTGAAGCATGAGGGGTCAGCATGTCATGGGGAGAGAGCATGTCGCTGGAGAGTAACATGTTCCTCCAGGGGAGGTGTGAGGTACAGGGAGGCCATATTGGGGGGGTGGGGCTTTCTCTGTAGCTTCTGTGTGAGGACCAGGTGAAGAAGAGCAAGCAGGCTTGGTCTCCGGGTCAGAAGGTCTGTGCCTAGTTGCCTCATGCCTGATTCTAATGCTCACAGCATGGGAACCATATGCTGAGGTGGCTACCCTACCCAGGAAGTGGTTGGGTCAGAGCTCTGGAGGTGGGTTTGAAAGTGGCAACTGTTCTTGGTCTTTGGTGACTAGAGAAGAGGTGGGTGTAGCTGAGGAGAAAATGCTCAGGCAATGGTTGCGGAGGTGGGGTGGGAGTGGAGGGTATGGGTCTTTCACAGGCAAGGGTGGGAGTGTCAGGCAGGATTGGCTCTGAGCAGATGTGAGAGAGATCTGACTGAGTCCCAGGGCTGTGGATGAGAGGAGGGCAGGAATGAGAGGAGACAGGAGGACCAGAGAGGCAGAGCCCGTCGCACCTCAGAGCTCCTGAGGAGAGGTGACACCTGAGGAGAGGTGACACCTGAGGAGAGATGACACCTAAGGAGAGGTGAGGGAAGGTAGTAGAAGGTGGGACAGCACAGAGAAGGATGCTGGGAGGAGCCAGGGGCCAGGCCCTAATGCCTGAAAAGATCATAAACTGTCTTCTGAGGGGGCCCAGCAGTGTGTGTGTCTGCCCTGGGCTCTCTCCAAGGCTGGTGGAATTATCCTTACCTCTGGGCATTTAGGCCAGCCCTTCTTTCGGCTTGAATCACTGCTCTCTCTACTTAGCATAATTTCCTTTGTGAGTCCTTCTCTGAACTGACATTTTAAAATGGTTTTTGAGGAGCAGTGGTGGTGCACACCTTTAATCACAGCACTTGGGAGGCAGAGGCAGGCGGATCTCTGTGAGTTTGGGGCCAGCCTGATTTACAGAACTAGCTCCGGGACAGCCAGGGATACACACAGAGAAACCCTGTCTCAAAGCAAAGCAAAACAAAACAAAAAGAACCCAAACAAAAATAATAAATAAAATACTTTGAGAGGTTTTAAGGCTAGAAGCCTGGGTCTCGTGAATGCCATGTCCCCGAGACTACTCCCAACGGTTACTGTACCTTTTACTTTGAGAGACTCTCACCAGTTGCCCAGGTTGGTCTTGAAGTCCCTGGGGTCCTGTCCGGCACTGAATTTATAATCCTCTGCTTCTGCCTCTGGAGTAGCTAGGAATAGATATCACCTGTCTATACATAAGTGGCCGTGTTCTGCCTCCCCGACCTCCTTGTCACCAACATCAGTTTTTTTTTTTTTTTTTTGGTTTTTTTTTTGCCAAATTCACCTATTCACCATCTCTCTTTTCCTGTCACCATGCGGACCTCACAAAGATCAGGCCTTGGTCCCCGGGGTTGGCTGCTGTGAGGTGTTGCTGATGGCCCCTGATCCTTCTAAAAGGTTAAGTAAGGATGGATGCGGTGCCCACGGCTGAGATGTTGACATCCCTCAACTCCCTCCTCTGTCTCCCGCTTCTGGAGCCAGGCTCTGATGCATGACAGTGTCTCACCTGGTTACATCAGGGCACTGGCACAGGATGGTAACAAGTATCGAGGAGGCCAAAGTCAGATCTGTTTTTATGAAAGCTCCTGACATGTTGTTCATCGTGTGTTTTTGGCACTGTGTGAATCCTAAAGCTGGAAGCATTAATGAATCGGCATCTTGATTGCTGGTCCTTCCCCCCCTTTGGTATCAAAGAGTGATACCATTGGCCTCACTTTGGTCTAGGGCTGCTCAGAGACTCTAGCCTGCTGTGACTGTGGAGAAGTGCCTGACAAGTCCCAGAAGGGGACAACCATGTGACTTAGCGACTGACGCCGATTTGGCAAGCCAGGTGCCAAGTGTCCTAGAGCCAAAATTTGTACACAAGGCTGTCAGGGGCGGCACAGAGGCCCAGCCAAGTGAGGCAAGGCATAGATCACACCGGCCCAATGCATCTCTCATCACAACTGTCTTGTAGCCTCAGATGGCCCATGGACATCAAGTCCCTGGCTAAGAGGACAAAATGCTTGGCCTGGAGATTTGCCCTCTGTTCCAGAACAGTTTGCTGGGTGTCCTGGGTGCCCTGCTTTTTTTTTTTTTTTAAAGATTTATGTATTCACTTATTATATATAAGTACACTGTAGCTGTCTTCAGACACACCAGAAGAGGGAATTGGATCTGTTTACAGATGGTTGCGAGCCACCATGTGGTTGCTGGGAATTGAACTCAGGACCTCTGGAAGAGCAGTCGGGTGCTTTTTTTTTTTTTTTTTTTTTTTTTTTTTTTGGTTCTTTTTTTGGAGCTGGGGACCGAACCCAGGGCCTTGCGCTTCCTAGGTAAGCGCTCTACCACTGAGCTAAATCCCCAGCCCCGAGTCGGGTGCTCTTAACCACTGAGCCATCTCTCCAGTCCCGGGTGCCCTGCTTTTTACTTCAGACCTGAGTCTATTCCATTGTGGGTGGAATCTGAAGCCCTTGTCTCCAGGTCCTGGGTGGTGGCAACCCAGGCTTCAGGACACAGCAAGGCCTGCAAAGGGAAGGTTAGAGATCCCAGCCACTGAGGCCTCAGCCTCTCCACACACTCCAGGCCCTGTCCTCAGTTTTGAGGGGCTCCTCCTTGACAAGTGGCATTTCCTTTCTCACTCTGACTTCGGAAGGCTCCCCAGTACACTGGGCCCAGTGCATTTTTAGGCTGTCTTTCACAGCCACCTTTGAGGGTGAGAGGAATCCCACTACTCTGAGGCGCTAGCCCGATGAGGACGTGCAGGGTTATAACACCTGCCGGGTCAGGGAAGGTGGTGTTAATTAGTAGTAACTTTGTAGCTCTGAGTCACTGGAGAGCAGGTGTCGGAGGAACTTTTAAAGAGGTCCTTTGGGGGTTTGCATGGTCTTTCCATTCTGCCTACTTGCCGATTTCCATCGGCAGAGACGGCTGTGTCTCTCCATGAGATCAGGAGAAGAAGGTGGAGGTGCTCTAGGGACCTCCACAGCCTCCAATGTTAAAAATAAACACGGTGACAGACAGCTTTTCATGGCTACGACAAAACACCAGAGGCCAGCAGCTTGGAGGAGGGAAGGTTTATTTTGGTTTCTGGTTTCACCATGGTCCCTTGACTCCATTGGTTCTGGCCCACTTCAAGGTGCAGCATCCCAGGAGGGCCAGCTTGCTGGAACTCAAGTCCTTCCCTCACTGCAGCCAGGAACCAGAGAGGAAGCAAGAGGAAGTTATCTGGGGGCAGCATACCCTTCAAGGGCGTGCCCCTGATAATAGACTTCCTCCAACAGGGTCCCACCCCCTCTATGTTTCTATTTTCCAGGAGCCATTGAAGCTGTGAGTTTATCATGGGTTGGTCCATTGATGGGGACAGGGCCCTTGGGATCCCGTTACCAGAGGTCCCACCTCTGAACACTGCTGCATGGGAACCAAGTCTTTGCCAGGTGAACTTCTGGGTGACATTTCAGATGAGATCAGGCACATTTGGGGTGGTATGGCTCTAGACTGTTGGGGACATTTGGATCTAAGCAGTAATAGACGGATTCCCCATCTCTGTTCCGTTCTGCTCTTTCCCTTTTCTCCTGTTTTTTTAATAAGTGTTTTCTGAGCACCTGGCAGGTGCTGACCCTGAACGAGGCCCTGGGAGGCAGCAGGGAACCGCTTTAAGACCTGCCGGTACACACGGTTGGTCCTGCGGGAGACAGAGAAGAGTTCAGGAGCTGAGAGAGGACTAAAGCACATTCACTTGGCGAAGAAGGCCCAGCAGGGAATGGAGAAAACCATGAAGCTGCGGGGTGCTCAGGACAGCGAGGTCGTGAAGGGAACACCCTGACCCTTAAGTCACGCAGTGTTCCGCATGCGGCCCACAACAGGGCTCTGCAGATGTGAGGGCCCACAATGAGGCAGGGTAGGCTGGGTGTGTCTGAAGGAGGTAGGAGGGGCTGGTGAAGGTCTGAACAGGTGTGGAGACTGTGTCCGCAGGCAGGGTTTGGGCTACACGGCTCGCAATCAGGCTTAGACATGTCTCAAAACCCAATTTCTGCTGCTGGACAGAGAAGAAGACAGCTGGGATGTAGGAGGAAGCAGGAAGGAAAGCGGTTGCACCCAGGAGGCTGCGGACGGGCATCTATGCGTGTATGTATGCATGTGTGTGTGCATGTCTGTGCATGGGTGTGTGTGTATATGTATGTCACATGTCTATGCATGAGCGTGTGTGGATGTGTGTTCACAATGGCTCCTCAGTGCCAGGCACCCAGGACTCAGTCTGAGATGGAATCTTCTAGGTTGGCCTGGGGTCCCTCTTGGTGCCCAAACTACGTTTCTTGAGTGGCTTCTTTTGAGGGCATCGAGGAGGTTCCTTCACACTCTCCAGACTTCCTGGGGACTGCCACCCCTGCCAGAAGCACCGGTCCACTGTGGGTTTAGACTGAGGCTCAGGTAAGGGGTATAAAGTCCTTTTCTTCTTCTTCTTCTTTTTTTTTTTTTTTTTGGTAATACTAAAATAATTGGAGTAGGCTAAAATCTCACTAATTTTAAACCACGGAATGAAGCGATTTCACCTTTGACGTCAGCAGAGATGACCGGCTTGTTGGTGTCCCCCACCCCGGCTGGGATGAGTGGAGTCTGAAAAGAGAGCCCTCAAGGCATAAGAGGCTGTGGAGAGTGTGAGCAGGAAGAAGCATGAAGGACTAGCCCAGGAGGCAGGAGCAGGAGGAGCCTGAACAGCGTCCGTGGTGGGCTCCTTAACGGTCTGTCTGTTTGCTTCTCTCCCATCATGCCAGTGTCCCACCCGCCCAGGGACCCCGTCAACGTGGTCCTTTCACTAAGAGACACGGCTCCTTCCTTGAAAGTCCCAGTGGCAGGCTTTTTCCTCCTTCCGTGGATGAACACTAAAGTCACATGTGGCTGCCCGATGTGTTTTCCGCCAGGCAGTCTCTCAGTGCGCAAAGAACTTTGCTGCACAAGTTCTTTACATGGTGGGATGGGGCCGGTCAGCTTCTTAGGGAGAGAAGCAGCCGAGAAGCCAGGTCGGTGAGGCACTGGCTCGAGCTAGCTTCCCTGTTACTTCTGGGCTTAGAGGGAGGGCGGGGACTCTTGGAGATGTGGCATGTATCCTTTCTGTGCCGTGGCTCGCTCAGGTCAGTCCCAGGCCAGGGCTGGACTTGAAAGCGCTAAGTCCTTTTCCAGGCTCTAGTGGCGGTGAATGCATGAAGCCGCAGCTGGCAGGCAGGGCAGGGGGCGTCTTCTCGCCTCAGTTGTTGTCCCTAGTGTCTGAGGAGGCACTTCCAAACAAGATGTCACTGTCTTGGGACATGCCACTGAGCTGCGACTTGGTTTTGATGAGGTACTGGGCCCGGCGGATCAGCACCCGTTCTTGTTCCTGCTTGAGCTCCAGGTAAGAGCGGGAGAAAGTATGGAAGATGGAGGTGACCGGGAAGGCCATGAGGAGGATGCCGCTGAGGATGCTGCTCAGAGCCACCACCTGGCCCGGCGTGCTCCGGGGTACCATGTCTCCGTAGCCCACGGTTGTCATGGTGATGACAGCCCACCAGTAGCAGGCCGGGATGCTGGTGAATTCGGGGCTGTCTGCCATCTCATTCTCGATGACGTAGAGCAGTGGGGCAAAGAGAGCGATGGCCACACACAGGAAAAGCAGCAGAAGCCCGAATTCACGCGTGCAGCGGCGTGCGGTGAGGCCCAGGGTCTGCAGCCCCAGGGAATGCCGGGCCAGGCGCATCACGTAGAGGATGCGCAGCGCCCGCAGGACGCGCAGCACCAGCCCAACCTTGTCCAGGTAGCTGTTGCCGGTGCTTGGCTTGCGGCGGCTGGAGGCAGCGCCATCCACCAGCAGTGTGACGTAGTAAGGCAGGATGGCCACCAGATCGATGAGGGTCAGCGGGCTCCGCAGGAAGGCGAACTTGCTGGGTGCCTGGATGAACCGCAGCAGGAACTCAAGGGAGAACCAGCCCACGCACACCGACTCTACGATGAAGACGTTGTGGCACATTTGGGAACACTGGCCCTGGGGAGGCACAGGGCGGGGATCACACCAGCAAGTCAGCAAGGAAGGCTCTGGCCTAAATGGGACACCCAGCTCCCCTGCCCCTCCATGCCACCAGGCCCTAGGGCATCTCTCTAGCTGCCATTGATCCCTAACTCCAGGCAGTTGCCACTCCAGGTTCCAGTTCTCAGGACTTCCTATTTAACTCAGCTTAGGTGGTCCCACCCTTCCAGCCCCTGGTCACTCCCCTGCTTGGCCCCCATTCCTTCCTCCCTCCCTCCCTTTCTTCCTCCCTCTGTCCAGTTTCTCTCTCTCTCTCTCTCTCTCTCTCTCTCTCTCTCTCTCTCTCCTCTCCCTCATTCTTCCTTTTCTTCCTTTGAGATAAGGTTTCTTCTTGTAGCCCTGGCTGTCCCAGAACTCTCTCTGTGTAGACCAGGCCAGCCTCGAACTCACAGAGATCCACCTGCCTCTGTCTTCCAAGTGCTGGGATTAAAGGAGTGGGTCACTACCACCCAGCCACCTTCCTTTTTCTTTTTTCTTTTTTCTTTTTCTCTACTGCAGAATATTGATAGAGGTGCTAGGAAGATACATCCCATGAAACTCAGGCGGCCTGCAACCCCCGCCCCACCCCCAGCTAGCATCCTCCCAGCACACAGTCCTCAAGAGGTTGGAGCCCTAGAGAACTGCAGATGTCCCAACAGTAGACTTCCTAAAGCAGTGGTTCTCAACCTGTGGATCAGAACCCCTTTGTGGGAACCCATATCAGATATCCTGTATATCGAATATTTACATTATGATTCACAACAGTAGCAATGTTTCAGTTATAAAGGAGCAACAGAAACAATGTTATGGTTGGGGGTCACCACAATGTGAGGAACTGGGTTAAAGGGTCGAAGCATTAGGAAGGTTGAGAGCCGCGGAAAAGGTTCTTGATTGTGACTAGGTCCTCAGAGGACCTCTGTGGTCTTGTCTTTCTGATAATGCACTCCAGCCTGGACCTGTGATTTGACTTGGGGACTCTGAGGTCTCCAACTTCTGGGGTGGGAAGTCTTCCTTCTCCAGGAAGCTTTCCTGGAGTGCAGCCCACCTGAGGCCCCAGGTATGTTTAGGCCTTTCACACAAGCCCCCTTGTTGTGTGGTTATGAAGTGGGGTACCGCCAACCCAGCTAAGACCAATATACTTGGAAGTATGAAGACTTGTCTTGGTCACTGTCTCCCCTGCAGTGCCTGTATACAGTAGGCCCTCAAATGTGTGCACATTGAGGTACATGACCAGGTGCCACAATGAATCCTATGGTCCCCAAATAAAACCAAAGATCATTGCCACTGACATAAAGGAGGCCAGGGCTGGGCATGGTGGCACATGCCTTTAATTCCAGCACTTTTGGAAGCAGAGGCAGTTGGGTTTCTGTGAGGTCAAGGCCAACCTGGTCTACAGAGCAAGTTCCAGGACAGCTAGGGCTACACGGCAACAATAAAGGGTGGTAGAAGATGACTTAGAACTCCTGACCCTTCCCTCTTCACCTCCCCAGTGCTGGGATCATAGATTCCCGGGACCCTGTCCTGTTTGTTTGTTTGTTTGTTTATTTTGTGTTTTGAGACAAGGTTTCTCTGTGTAGCCATGACTGTCCCAGAACTTGCTCTGTAGATCAGGCTGGCCTCAAACTCAGAGATTCCCCTGCCTCTGCTTCCTGAGTCCTGGGATTAAAGGCATGCCACCACTGCCTGGTTTATTTATTTGATTTTTAAAGATATAACAGGATGCTGTCAGTGATCCAGGGGATAAAGTGAGGTCAGTGTTTGGATCCCCAGGACCCAGGTAAAATCTAGGAAGGTGTGGGAGCCACTGCAGTCTCTGCTCAGAAGGCAGAGACAGAATCCAGAGGCAATCTGGGTAGCCAGATTAGCCAGGATCGGCAAACTCTTGGTTCAAGTAAGAGAACCCCCCTCAGGGAAAAAAGCACAGGTCAATTAGAAAAACATATGATGCCAACTCTGGGCCTCCACTCACATTCCTGCACATGTGCACTCTTGCACATGCATACACACCACATGCATGTATACACACACATGCAAACACACACACACAAACACCCCATACATGCACACACATCACACATGCACACACATCATACATGCACATACATCACACATATGCACATACACATACTCACACACATCACACATAACCCCACATACACGTATACATATCACACACACACATGCACACATACCACACATGCACACATACCTCACACGTGCATACACACCTCATTCATGCACATACATACAGACACATCACATACAGCACACATATCACACATGCACACACATCAGACATGCACACAATGTATGCATGCACACACATTACACTCATGCACACATATCACACATATCATACTTGCACACACACCACATGCACACACATACACCACACATATGCACGTACATGCACACACTACACACACATCACACCCCCCATACATGTACATACATCACACACACACATTTAAAAAGAAGTGCTATGAGGGGCTGGAGAGATGGCTCAGTGGTTAAGAGCACCTGACTACTCTTCCAGAGGTCCTGAGTTCAATTCCCAGCAACCACATGGTGGCTCACAACCACCTGTAAAAAGATCCAATGCCCTCTTCTGGTGTATCTGAAGACAGCTACAGTGTACTTATATATAATAAATGAATAAAATCTTAAAAAAAAAAAGAGTATTAAGTTTTTAAAAGAAAAAAAAAAAAGAAGTGCTATGAGGGGGGGTTGGGGATTTAGCTCAGTGGTAGAGCGCTTGCCTAGGAAGCACAAGGCCCTGGGTTCGGTCCCCAGCTCAAAAAAAAGAACAAAAAAAAAAAAAAAAAAAAAAAAAAGAAGTGCTATGAGGATTGGGAGCATATGCACAATGATAGGACACTTTCCCAGCCTGTGGGGTCCTGCGTTCCACCTCCAGCACCACATGGAAAATTCAGAACAAAACAGTGGCAAAAGTTCCATCAGTGTGGCTTTGACACTGGTAAATTTAGGAACAAGGTGGTGGGGGGATGGGAAGTGGTGGAGAAATGACGCAGTGCTTAAGAGTGCATACTGCTCTTCAGGAGGAAGCGAGTTCAGTTCCCAGCACCACGTCAGGTGGCTCATAAGAGCCTACAGCTCCAGGGCATCCAGCACTCTCTGCTGGAATGAGAGTCCCCACTCCCCCACCTCATACATGTAAAATAATAGTATAAATCTTCAAAAAAATTAGGGCCAAGAGTATTGGAGCTGGTGGTGATAAATCTATTACTCAGAAGGCTGAAGCAGAAGGGTTGTTGTGGGTTTCAGGCCAACTTGGCATGGCAAGGCTCTGTCTCACAAAACGATGGAGCTAAAACGAAATCTGTACTAAATAACATGCCAGGCTCGGTGCTGATCCCCTTATGTAGACTTCCTCACTGAACTGGATGTTCAGAACAGCATTCATAGTCCCCTGAACAGGTGGGGAAACTGAGGCACAGCATGGTCTAGTAAGTCTCCCACAGCTATGCAGCGAGAGTGGGTGAGGTGGCTTTCAGGTTCCGACTGTCTGGCTTTAGCCCTCCCTCCTTGTCCCCAGTCCCTATGACAATGTAATTTTGTTAGTGAAATATGTTCTTAAGATTCTTTTAAAAAACCTTTGGTGTGTAAGAACACGCCAGCAATCCTCTCTGGTTTGTAAATGCAGCTGGGATGACCACATCCACCATGACATCTGTAGATGGAAGGGCTCCTCCCTCATGAGAACTTCTAAGATTAAGTCAAACAGGGGCTGGAAAGATGGCTCAGTGGTTAAGAGCACTGACTGCTCTTCCAGAGGTCCTGAGTTCAGTTCCCCACAACCACATGGTGGCTCACAACCATCTGTAATGGGATCCAGTGCCCTCTTCTGGTGTGTCTGAAGACAGCTACGGTGTACTCATATACATAACATAAATACATTTAAAAAAAGATTAAGTCAAACAGCACAAAAGGCTTAGCACACGCAGGCTCTCTCTCCAGCTGGTACTCAGTTAATGCGGCTGGCATCTGTGTTCACATCACACTGTCAGACTTCCTCTCAAATGTCTGTACAGTGTGTACCTGGTTCCTTCCTTCACGTGGTCACAGGAGTCACTACCCAGAGGTCCAGGGGACCTCCCTTGTGTACCCATCTCTCACCAAGGTCGTGTCTCTGTCATCAGTATGAAAAGCCAAGGGTGTATTTCCACATGGAAAACACCTCATTTCTGAAGACCTCAAGTCCAGTTTGGGGGAGTTGTGGGCAGGTCAGTCATGTACTTCTGTGGGGTTATTGTGGGTCCCCAGCTGCTGTGTGGGGTATACAGACCATGGATCCTGTGAACCTAGACTTGGCAAACTGTTCGGTCTGCTTCAGTGTCCTTACCTGCTGGGTGGAGAACATGTCTCCTATGGAGTTCTAGGAGGACCTTCACGGTAGGTAAGTTGGAAGCAGAGCCCTTCCCCCAGATCCCATGGATTTGATAGCGCAGCCTATGTCAGACTAAGAATAAATGTCTCACAGGCAATACCTCTCCCCCAACCTCCCAGACAAGGTTTCTTTGTGTAGCCTTGCTGCCCTGGAACTTGCTCTGTAGACCAAGCTAGCCTCAAACTCACACCTCCCGAGGGGCTGGGATTGATGGTGAGCACCACCACAGCCAGCTACATGCAGTTTCTTACTGTGGGACCATGCACATACACACAGACCTATAAATTAAAAATAATTGTTTACATGACTAAGGAAATAAGTTTGGTAGGTTGCTATAAAAGGGAGCTAGGAAGAGAGAGAGAGGATGGGTCTGTGAGGTCAGTTTTAATGGCCTCTGGAATGTGCCCAGCTCAGAGGCAGGCAAGTCAAGATCTCATCATCCAAACACTTGCAATCTGCAGAAGAGGCTGCGGGTCTCTTTGTTGGGCTTTGTTCTAGGCTAGGACAGTAGGGGGCGCAGTAGAGACCCGGACACTCACAGCCGCTGGCTCCAGGACACTCACATATTATCAGGGAGGGAGGTAGAGAAGATGGATACAAACACCCACACAGTATGACATCAAGAACCACAGAGGCTGTTCAGCTAGCGCGGTGAGGGGAAGCCTCGCAGGAAAAGTGACAATGGCTAGGGAAGTTATAGCCAGTCTTCAGAGTTTTTCCCGGTCTTACCTGTTCCTCCTCCTCACGCAGGCTGGGCAGGGTGCTGACAGACAGGTTGACGGCGGTGACGGTGACAAACAGAACGGACAGGCAGGCAAACACCTTGCCAGGCAACCCTGAGTGTGGCTTCTCCACCATGTCACGCAGCCTCCTCATGCAGCGGCTCAGGCGACCCTCGCTGGTGGACGGACCCTCACTCTCTTGATCCTCGCTGTCCAGCACCTCCTCCTCATCCTCCCTCTCCATCATCTCAGCAAATTCCTCGATTTTCTGCAGGTACCGGCGCTTGCAGCAGCCGTCCAGGTGGTCCTCCGCGATGCCCCAGTACAGCAGCTCCTCCTGGAAGGACAGGGCGCACATCTCCCGAAGCAGGCGCAGCTTGCCGGCCCGCAGGAAGGTGAGGATGGTGCCAAAGGCCCCCGGGTTGCGGTCGAAGAAGAACTCGTTGCAGGTTACGTCATAGTCATCACACACGCTCAGGATGTCGTCGAAGTTGGTGCAGGCCTTGAGCTGGCCCAGCCGCGTCAGGGGGAACTCATCCAGCGTGGTCCAAGGTAGTGAGTACTTGATGCCACCCACGTTGATGATGATCTGTCGCCTGCGGTCCCCAAGTGAGCTGCTCTGGTGCAGGTCGTCCTGCGGTCCCAACCGTTGGGCCCTGCGGTAGAAGACGCCTTTGATGGCCTGGCGCTGTGGGAAGAAGGCTGGGTGGAAGGAGGTGTCTGAGGCGCAACTTAGAGCGCTATAGTCATAGTCCGAGTTGTCTCCCGGTAACAGGGTCATTTTGAGGCTTCACATCCCTCTTGGGCCTGGAAAGAGAAGGAGGAGAGATCCTTGGTGACCCCTGAGGCTTAAGTGAGACCTTCACTGATTGTGGAAGTATGTACTTTAATTTTCTTTAAAAGATAGTACTGTGGGTTTTACATATTTTTATTTATATGCATGTGTGTGCGCTTACTTGTCTATATGCGTATCACATGTGTGGAGAAGTTAGTCGGAAGTTCAAGGATGTTAGGTTCTTCTGAAACAGAGTTACAGGTGGTTGTGAGTTGCCAGGTAGGTGCTGTGGATTGAAATCTCCGTCTTCTGCAAGAGAAGCCAGTGTTCTTCAGCACTCTACATGAGTGTGTGTGCATACGCGTGCAGTGGATGCGTGTGTGTGTATGTGAGACTGTGTCTCTGTGTGTGCACAATAGTGCATCTGTGTGTGCACAAGTGTGTGTGCGTGTGTGAGTATATGGAAGCCAGAGGACAGCTTTGTGGAGCTGAGTCTCTCCACCAGCTTTCGCGTGAGCTCTGGGGATGGAACCCAGTCACTGGGCTTGCTTGACAAGCGCCTGACCTGCTGAGCCATTTCACCTGCCTGACTTCTTGGTGTTGGGAATTGGAGGCAGAGGCTCACCCCTAGCCCAGCTAATGGCGTAGCTGAGACATTTTAGCCTTGGCCAGTGGCTCTCACACAGGACATGCAGCAATGCCTGAGGTAGTTTTGAGTGACCCATTGGCGAGTTCTAGCTTCCAGCAGAAGGGCCAGGGGAGCAGCTAATTCAGCAGCCCGCAGTGCCCACCACAGCCCCCACTGAAGTCATCTAGCCCCCAGTGCCCTGAACGCTGGATGAAGAGGCTCTGGTATTGAAGTGATAGCTTTTGGACCAAATAGTCCTGGTGAGTCACCCACCTGTGAAATGGGTTTAAACCAAGTGACCCACAGCACAGGATCAGAAAGGACAAAGTGCCTGACACTGGCCAGGTGCTCACTCCTGGCTGGTTATTGTAATAGCATTTATCGTAACGTCTTTATCACTCACACAGACAGGAAACAGGTTCAAAAGAGGCAGCGGGCAAAGAAATGTCTGAATATCAAAACAGGGCCCGATTTGCTCTCCTGTTGCCAAATGTCACCTTGGGGACTCCAGGCCCCTGTTGTGTGTGTGTGTGTGTGTGTGTGTGTGTGTGTGTGTGTATACATGCTCCCTCCCATACATGCATGCCTTGAGTCAGGACCTCACGCTGAACCGGAAACTTGCTGCTTCCGCCTGGCTGTCTGATCAGTGAACTCGTGGGATGTGCTTTTCTCCATCCCCCCCAATGCTGGAGCTACAGGCACACTCATCTATGCCTGGCTTTTTACGTGGGAGGCGGGGATTTGAACTCAGTGCTCATGCTGCAGCAACAAGCACTTTACCCATGGAGCCACGCTCTTAGCCCCACTGTGTATCCAGTTTTACGGTTATCTGCATGCAAGCTTGGATACTTCTGTGGACTGTCTGCTCCCCGGGCAGGTACCACGCCTGATTCGTCTCTGGATCCCTGCACCCAGCAGTGCAAAGGCTCCACGAGCCACTTGCCGGATGAGAGCATTTACTGTGCATAAACCAGCAGCAGCACGTGCCGGCTTTAGAAAGCAAAGGTCAGACTATCAGCAACCGCGAGCTCCTTCCTTCCCAGCCTCAGAGTGAACAATCTACACCCAGAGAATGAGGGGGCTGACCTGTCTCCGGCTCGTGGGCTCAGCTTGGTTCACAAATACTTCTGGTAATTAAGCAACTTCATGCGAAAAGATGTATTCGTGGCCCGAATTCCAGTTGAGAAATGGCTTTGCCTTGTAGGCCTGGCTCTAGTCTACTGCAGTCTTCACTGCTCCCCGTGGCCTCCCTCACCCCCACCCTACTACATTCACAGGCTTCCTTCCTGCACTTTAGGCAGTTGAGACCTTGGGTTACTCCAAAGACTTTTCTAAAACTAAATGGATCCATAGAAAAGTAGCAAAAGTTTAATATCCCTCCCTCCTATCCCACTCTCACTACATAGGCCAGGTTATCCTCAGAATTGTGATCCCCCTGCCTCAGTTCTGTGCTGTCATGCATAGGTGACACTTGGCTTTTTAAGGTCATCATCCACAGCTGGGCTTGGTAGTGCACCTGGGAGGCTGAGGCAGGAGGATTACCGAGTTGAAGGCCAGAATGGGATATGCGGCGAAACCTCAATCTAAAATAACATTTATTTAATGTGAATGTGTGTTTGGTCTGCACGCACGTCTACACAGCAAACGTGCAGTGCCCACGGAAGGGTCGGAACTATAGACCGTTTGCGAGTTGCCATATGGTTGCTAGAAGTTGAACCTGGGTCCTCTAGAAGACCAGCCAGAGAGCTCTTGAGAGCTGAGCCGTCTCTCCAACCCCGGAGGCACTGTTTTGTTTGTTTCAAGACAGGTTTTCTCTGTGTAGCCCTGGCTGTCTTGAGACTTGCTTTATAGACCAGACCAGTCTCGAGCTCAGAGCTGTGCCTGCCTCTGCCTCCTGAGTGCTGGGATTAAAGGCCTGCACCATGGTTGTTTTTTTTTTTTTTTTTTTTTGTTTTTAAAGATAATTTAATTTTTAAAAAATTTTACATGTATGGGCGTTTTTCCTGCACTCATGTACATGACCGCCTGGCACTGGTACAGGCCAGAGACCTGACCAGTGTGTGGTCCAGGGAGGGGCCAGGCTGGCAGAATTCTTGAAATACAAAGGCAGGAGCCTAACCTGGGTATAGTTGATCCCCTAGAACTGGAGTGACCGATGGATGTAAGCTGCCGTGTGGATGCTGGGAATTGAACCCAAGGCCCTCTGACAGAGCAGCCAATACTTTTAACTGCTGAGCCACCACCTCCCAGGCCACAGAGACACTGTCTTAATGAAGTAAATGAAACATCCCGGGATATAGCTCAGTTGGTGGGGCGCCCTGCCTAGCGTGGAGAGGCCTGGGTTATGCTCAGCACTACAGAAACTGGGCTGGTGCTGCACCACCATAACCCCAGCACCTGGATGGTGGAGGCAGGAGAGTTGTAAGTTTGAGGTTGTTCCTTGCTATTGTGAAATGAAAAAGCAGGTGAGAAAAAGAAACAGAGGGGTGGGGGAGAGGGGGAGGAGGCTGTAACCCGTGTTAGATATTCTATGATGCCAAATGACTGAACTTGGAGGACTATGGACGGTTAAAATGTTGCAGACCAGAACCAATTATCTTGGGTTATTTTTAGTCCCTTTGAAAGCCATTCATTGCCCACACCCATGTCTGACCTAATGTCCTCGTGACTATGGAGACCTCAGAACACATTCCCACTAACCTTCTGGATTTGCTGATTCACTACCTGTGGCCCCCACTGCTGTGCTTGGTAGATACTTTGATTTATATCTTTCCTTGTTTCTGTAGCTACTAAGATCTCATACGACCACTTTCACAGTGGGACATAGTGTTTGGGGAGACTTCAATCTGCTTCCCCAGGCCAGGGCCACTGAGATTTGCCTTCAGACTAAAGTCTCTTCTTCCCTTTGGGGGCAAGAGCAGTGCTCTTGCACTTCAAAACAAAGCGGTGGCCACTGGACGTTACAGGAAGACCCATTTCAAAACAAAAGGAAAAAAAAATGAAGCAAACAGTGCCGGTGGAGACTGTCATTTCCAATATCAGGGGATCCAGTTAGGGTCAGGAATACACAGCTGATCTAAGGGGAACCCAAGCAGGGAGGGTGCTCACTTCAAGGGGCCTCCTCCCCACAGGTGCGGCAACAGCTTAGCACGGATCTCGCTCTCTGGGAAGGCTGTAGCTTCACAGACGGGAGTTTTGGGAAACTAGGCTGCACCTGTTTGAAGTTGATGACTGCATTTTAGATCGGCTGAGAGCTTTTCACTTCTCCTAAAATTGGAACCCATGTCCTCAGGCTAGCCTGCCGGGATCCCTTGGAGGCGTGGGAACAATCCCTTTAGGTGCTTCAAGAGTGTCTTGCTTCTCACTCTGCCACTTCATCCTGCCACCAAAGACAAGAGGAAAGCCTTGCTCTGCTTGGCTAGAACAGCAGCCTGGGAGCCTGGGAGCCTGGGAGCCTGGGAGCCTGGGAGCCTGGGAGCCTGGGAGCCTGGTTCCCCAGCTCCAGCTCATTCATGAGCCTCTTCTCTCCAGGAGTCTTCCTTGCACCCCGACTTGCCCTCTGGCAGAGCTTCCCCATTAGCGTCTCACTGGGTCTCCTGCTCACATTGGGATTCCTACACGGAGTTAGCAGGCTGTTAGGTGGTTGACGAGCGCTGCAGATAACAGTTTCCTCCAAGCCAGAGCTCACTGGGAAGGTTGTCGGACTGATTTGCTGAATGATCTATGTGAGGCAGGGCTTCTCAGGCAGTGTCAGGGGCAGACTTGGGGGTCAAGACACGCCAGTGGGAACAGAGGAGCAAGGGTAGGACAAGTGGAGGGGACTCGGGCTGGCATGGCTTCAGCGGGCTTGGAGGAAGAGCCGGCAGAAGATACTGAGGGGTGGGCTTCTGGGGGATGGGGGTGGGGGAGGCGAACCGGGGCGGGGGTGAGGGGACTAACAAGAGGAGCGTGATTTCAGATGTGGCCAGTAGGTGGCGCTGAGACAGACGAGAGTGAGAAGGAGCCTCTGAAAAAAACTAGTATGGATGCGACTTAAGTGTAGGAGAGAGACAGCAGGAGGGAGAATCTCACAGGCAGGTCAGAGGGCCAGAGCCGACCTGACCAGTGTGTGATCCAGGGAGGGGTCAGGCTAGCAGAGTTATCTCGAAGTACAGAGGCAGGAGTTTGACCTGGGTACAGTACCCAGACCCCAGGACTCTACTGAAGTCCCCCACATCTGACCTCAGAGGTCAGTGCAGACAGACACCACAGGAGTTATACATCGGGAAGACATGAGTCACTGAGGGCACATCCAATTCCCGGCAAGGAGGGCCTGAGACTACAGATGGAGGAATGTTGCTTAAGGTAGGCTACCAGTGGCTTGGAAGACAGAGGAGGAGCTGGGAGCCAGTGTGGACAGCCAACAGAGGTTAAGACAGATAAGTCAAAGGTTTCCTGAATAACCAGAAAGGGATGTGGTCTCACCAGCTCCCAGTTTTAGCCATTAGACCCATTTTAAACCTGTGGTTTACAGAACCACAAGGCCACCGAGGTGGGTTATCTTAAAACCATTCAGTGCAGGCAATACGCATACAAAATAGCACATGCTGGGGTTGGGGATTTAGCTCAGCGGTAGAGCACTTGCCTAGCAAGCGCAAGGCCCTGAGTTCGGTCCCCAGCTCCGGGGGAAAAAAAAAAGAAAAAGAAAAAGAAAAACAAAAACAAAATAGCACATGCCTTTAACCCCAGCATTCAGGAAACAGAGGTTGGCAGATCTCTGTGCAATTAAGGCTAGCCTGGTCTACAGAGTGAGTTCCAGGTCTGCCAGGACTGTATAGTAAGACCTTATTAAAGAAGAAGAGGAGGAGAAGGGGGAAGAGGAGATGGGGAGGGTAGTAAATACAGGGATGACAGAGACTGAGCTGGGCCTCCCTCCCCAGGGGCCAATCAGTTGGTTTGCTTACTTGGGGGTGGAATGGAGCAGAAGAGCCCATTAGCTTTGAGATAGGCTGGCTGCTTTATGGCTTTGGGCTGCTGCATTTGTAAAATGAAGATGTGAACAGTTCCTGCCCACTTGATGTGGAGAAGAGAAGACTTAAGTGATGCGCTTGGCCCAGTGCCTGGTCTGCAGACACCTGTCCTCTCAGTCTCAGATCTGACAAGTGTCCATCGCCACCCACCAGTCAAGGGTGTCTCCCCTAGACCGACCTGACAGGATTCGAACTCAGGACCACCTGACTCCCATAGCCCAGGACTGGAGGGAGGCCATTCTAGGCTGCTATGGAAACTAAAGAATACTGTTCCCCTTCTCTGGGGCAGCTCTGGGCCCACAGAGGTGGTGGGAGATACTGACAAATTATCCATCCCCCTTAAAGTCTTTGACTGGGGGTCTGCTTCGTGGGAATTTGATCCCAGGGATGAACAAGATATAAGAATGCCCCCCCCTTACTTGAGGCAGTGGGACGTTCCCAGCGTCCGTCCCCCGGGACCGGGTTTGGTGAATCTTGCTAGAGAAAGAGACAGAAGATGCGAGTCTGTGTAGGATCAGAGAAACAATTGGATCTTTAAAGCACGAGCCAAGTGGGAAAAGCAACAGAAGTTTACAGCACGGTGCTATTTATGTAAACGGACACATTACTCCCGACTAGGACTCAAACACACAGAAGGATCTGTGTGTAACATGTGCTGGAGGGAGGTGGGGAGACCAGGCCTGGGAACCGGAAGGGAGGAGAAAAACCAGGGAGACAAGACAGCCCGCTCCCGTCAAGGAGGAAGCGTGTTAGGGGGTGAACAGGTGGGTCCCACAGCAGATGAACGAAAAGCACAAGCAGCCATAAAGCTTGGGAATCGTCTTGGGTGGGCGCTCAGCAGAGACACCAGATCCTGGTCTCCCTCTGAGATTCCCTCGGCCCTGGAACCTACTGGCTCCTTCAGCAACAACCACCATGTTGGAAGAGGGGAGGGAGGGCTCCATGAATGCTGGGAGAACCCAGAGCTGCCAGGAGCCTCCTGCCCGACCGCCCAGCGTGGTATCTTAAGGCTTCACTGCAGACACTGCAGAATCCGAGAATGCCCCACCCCCTGCGCCTTCTGTCTGTCTCCCTTGGGGTTGCCTCCATCCCATTCTCCTCCAGGAGTCCAGAGACCCACGGCAGCCCTGAGGCTGTTTCTTGTCCTTCCTCCTGGAAGGAAAATAGGACTCGGGAGCTGTAACTGAGGCCCAGCAAACATTTCCAAAGATGAATGTTCATTTAGAGGGAGACTTCTAAGTAGCACTGGGTCCACCAGGGGCTTAGAGGTATTAGCTCAAGGGGGAGGGTGTCCAGATCTGGGAAGGGAGTAGTTGCGATGGACAAAATGTCTGTGCCTGACGTGGCTAACCATGGCCACTGCTCCTATGAAGGATCCTGTGTTCACGCCAGCCACTCACACCCACAGAGCACTGCTCTCACAGAGCCTTCTCCTGCTCCTTGAAATGAGAGCAATGGTGTCTCTTGCACAGCTGCTCTGAGGCAGGGCAGTAGAGGTTTCTGTAGCCATCAGTGACATCATCTGCTCTCTGGCCCTGCAGTCCTCGCATGAAAGGGTTTCATGAACTGCTGCCTGTTGATCCTGACCCCTAAGATGCCTCCCAGGGCCTGTTCAGGGGCTGCTGATCTGACCCCCACTTTATTAGCTCGTCCCCTCGGAGGAAATGTTGGCATCTTTTTTCAGGGTAGGTGGGGAGCAGAAAGAACACCTGTCCGTTAACAGTGAGTCTCTAGATGTCCCTGCACGGCAAACTCAGTAAGCCCCAAGGTGTGATGCTGGGACCGTAACTTCAGGGGCTTGCACTGTTTCCTAAAAGACAATATGGGGAAACTGAGGTTCAGTGAAACAAGCATCCGTGGCTGGCAGTATGAGACTGCAGTGGTCTGCGGGATCCCTGAATTCTACTGCCATGATGGGGACAGGGACAGATGTCCCCTGGCGACAGGGAGAAGCAGGTGACTATGCAGGATGGGAAACAGCACCATCTTCATATTTGCACTCAATCAGGGTAGGAAAAGCAACCGAGTCCCTGCTTTTGTTGAGTTCTGGGTCATCACTGTGGCCCCCAGTGATATGACCATACTCACAGGAGTTACGGCAGGGCCCGGCCATGAGCCAAGGAATTCAGGAGGCCTCTGGGCCCTGGAGAAGGTATGGGGGAGAGGATTCTCCCCAGAAGATGTTACTGGGCAAGACAAGATTTGGAGTTTGTTATCTCCTCACACTCTGAGATGTTGAGGAACACTTTATGAAAGGTGGGAGCCTAACAGGACACCGTAGGCAGATTTCTAGAAGTTAGAGCATTTGTTTCTTAAGCTTCTGGTGTCGGGGTTTGTCCCTTGGGACTCCCATCCTTAACTTGGAGAGGGGACCTGAGGCTCGCTCCCTTCTCTTCCCAGTCCCCAGGTGGCTCTCATCTCTCCTGTGAGCCTCATCGTCAGGATTAGGGCTCCTGGCTGGGCTGACTCAGAGACTGGCCACTCTGCGTTCACCCCCAATTAAGTCGTTAATTATAATGGATCCAGCTCTCAGGCTCCCCGGGTCCTTGCACACTGCCCTCTCCCCTCAGGATTGCTGCCTGTGGAAGTCTGTCTTTGCTACTTGCCGTCCATCACTCCCACACACTCCAGCTTTGTCTCCTGAGGGCCGGGGTCAAAGTCCCCAGGGAATTCCATGCTGGGAGGTGGGCTCCTTTCCTCATACCTCACCTAAAGCAAAATGAGGGAAAGTGTATCAAATAGGCAGGCTGTCGGTTAGCCACCTGCCTCTGCTGCTGGCAAAATGGATACTGTTATTCTACCAGGAGCTTTAAAAAACTGTGGCCAGAACATGTTTTGTATTAGTTTCTTTGCGAGCCTGTGTGTGTGTGTGTGTGTGTGTGTGTGTGTGTGTGTGTGTGTGTGTGTGTGTGTGTGTGTGTGTGTGGTGTTTCAGCTGTACCTAGGGACAACCTCAGTTGTTTCTGTCCACTTGTTTTTGAGCAGGGCCTTTCTCTGGGCTTGGCAGACAACTGAGCCCCAGGGCCAGTTGTGGAGTCCCTTTAATCAGGCCGTGCCTCCGCCCTGGGGTCCCATGCCTGGTTTGTTGTACTGGGGGATTAAATTCGGGTCCTCAGGCTTGCTTGTTGACCTAACCGGCTTTCATTTTTGCTTTTTTTGTGGTCAGAAGTTGGGGAACACAGGCTCACACAGAGGAGTGATGGGGACTGGGGACAGCACCCGATAGCTGGCCTGCTCACAGGGCTCGGCCGCAGGCCGGGAAGGAAGGGATGTTATGTCTATTGTCTGCTGGGGTAGGTGCTGGCCTGGGGCAGGGATAACTTCAGGCTAACATAGTTCAGATCCTGTGGCAGATTCATATGCTGACTTTGTTCACTAAGGACAGTCTGCCAGGTAAAAATACCAAGGCTTTTGGCACCTCCTTCAGCCCTTCTGTTTTTATTAGTTCTGTTTGGGCAGCATCACCAGCCGCTATTTCCATGGGAAGGGATGGGGAGGGGGCTCTCTTTTTTTCTGGATTTAGGCAACCGACTCAGAGTGGAGTCTCAGAGGGCAGCCCCTGTGAGCCACTGTGTTCAGGAAACATCTCTGTCTTTCTGTCCCTGGGACAGATGGCTTACCTCTTGCCAGAGTCCTGTGCTAACCCGGTGCACAGAACTCAACTCCCCCTCCCCCCCCACAGGAGTCTGCCTCATTAAGCTGCAGGGCGCTCACAGCCCGGGTCCTCCAGGTCTGGGAAGAGGCTCAGGGTGACTTGCTTTTGGTGCACTTGTCCCCTGTGGGTTTGGAGTGTGTCCCACAGCAGACATTTTTCCACTGGAATGGGTTGGCTCAGAGCTGGGCTGGTAGGAGCAATCCCTTGGGGCCAAGCCTCCATGCCTAGCCTCACTTCCCTTCCCCTCCCCCCAGCAGGTGCTTCTGCAGAGCCACAAAAGCTTAAAGACCCACAGGTAGAACCCACCGTTTGCACACCCCACTGCCTTAATCTCTGGGGCTCCACTTAACAGGGAGGTGTGTTTATTGAAGAGACACCAGACAGTGACTCTGTGTGTGTGTGTGTGTGTGTGTGTGTGTGTGTGTGTGTGTATTTGGAGAGATAGGGGGTGTCAATCAGACCCCAGCGAATATCTACCCAGATTTATAGAGTCTGCCAAGCCCTCCCTTCTCTAGTGAATCAGACCGTCCCCACCCCCTCCTCTCACCTTCCCGTGCACTTAGCTCAGGTGTCAGCGAGGAGGGGTAAATATGGGGTTGCCTCCCACCTATTATCCGCTTGGGGAACTCAGGTGTTTAGCCCCCCTTAAGTACATCTGAATCGCAAGCGGTTAATGAAACATGTGCTGAAGTGACAGCTTAGCTTATAGACCCCATCACTAGGAGGCTGTGCTCCCTAACACTGGATGAACCTTCTCAGCCCCCATCATCATTCCCACCCCCACTAAAGAGCTTTTAAGAGCCCACTTCCTCCTTTCCAGGGATCAACCCCCCTTAGGGGTGAATGCGCTATGCTGACCTTAAAGCTGCTATACACATGTGCTGTTGCTGCCGGCCACCCTGGCAGGCTGTGACCTTCTGAGGCCGGGCCTGAGTCTCAGCCTCTCCCCCCATCTTGTCCTATCTCCACCTTGGCCATTGAATAAGTGAATGGATGCACATTGAGTCTTTGGTACAGTGAGATGCCCACAGCAGGTGCTCAAACAATTTTTTGTACAACTCAGAAAATGAAGGAATTCGTCCCTTTTCCATCCACACCCCAAAACTGTGAGCAAAGCCGGGCCACCCATCACAGGCACACTGAGGTTAAGGAGACCTCTAACTTTCCTACTAGATGCTAAGGCCCCAGAACATTGATTGTCACCAGGGCCTTGCACACAGTAGGCTGTCCATAAGCCCTCACTGAGTTCCTAATTAATGAATGACTTAACGAGGCCCGCTGGTGGGGGTGCTGCCTTCCGTGCATATTGACAGTGAACCAGCAAGTCAAAGATTCCCCTGCATTCCAACTCCTCCCGGGGGACCCCAAGAACCCTGCATGCAAAGTCGAAGCGCACTTCGCATTCCGGGGACCCCTGGAGAGGATTCGCGGTCGGACCAAACTGCGGCCATGTGGGTACACCCCGCATCGCCCAGGCGGCCTCTCCAGGGCTCCTAGGTATCTGCAGGGGGGCACCGGGGCCGCGGCCACGTGCAGATCCCGGAGCGCCGCTTGCAGGAGCAGGGTCCCGCCAGGCTGCAGCCCGCGAAGTTCCCACCTTAAGTTCCCGTCGCGGCGTCCCCGCCTCGGAGCTAGCCGGGCCGCAGCTCTGTCCCCCGGCGCAGCGATGCCGGGGTGAGAATGCTAGAGGGGCCAGCAAGCAGCGCGTGGGAGCTGCTTGGCCTGCCGGGGCTGCTGGCAAACTTTGGTCTTCGGGCCGCTGTACTGCGCTCTCGGACCCCTGACCGTCCCGCCTCAGCCTCCTGGTGCCCGCCGGGCTGCAAGTGCGCCGGCAGCGCCGCGCGGCAGCAGCTGAGGGAGGTGGCCGGGCAGGAGGCGGGACGGAGGGAGGGGACTGCGCGCGGGGCGGGGAGAGGGGCGGGCGGCAGGGGGAGGTGGAGGAGGATGGAGCCACGGCGGGACCGGCCACTGCGATGCCACCCACCCTGACCCGGCCCAGAGTCCTCCTGGACGCTGGGTCCTAGCGGAATGCAGCTCCACACTCTCCTTATCCCGCCCACAACCATCTCCTCCCCTTACCATCTCCTGCGCCCTGAGGCCCCTGCCTTCCCGTGGTGACCTTTTAAGTCCCAGCGCTGCTCCTCCCAGGGCTCCTGGCCCGAGGCTCAGCCACCTCTCCAGTTTTCGCAGAGGTCGTGGGAGGTTCGTGCGTGGCGCTCTTCTATCCTAGTCAACGAGTGCCAGGACCCGAGCCTCATTCCCCATGTGAGTCTCTATCGTGAGAATGCCACACGACCTGTCTCCTGTCCTTAGGAGATCCAACCTCACGCCAAGTCGTGGACCCTTCGTTAAACTCTCACCGGCACTGCAGGCATGACGTTCGAGGGCACTTCATGTGTGGCAGCCCGGGAGCCCCACGCGCTCTCCACCTGAACATCTCCTTCTAGGGGACCACACCACCCATACCTGTGCCTTCTCCATTGGTGGCCTTGGGCCCTACCTGCCCCTGCGGTCCAGGGCCTGCACCACTTTTGAGGTGTCACCAAAGCCAAAGAATGAGTGCCCCGTGTCCCAGAGTGACCCCTATGCTATAGTTGATCACTGCCTCGGGTGGGACCCAGTCTGGCAGTCTCTGGGTCCTGTTCTCGGCAGCCCGGGGAGGGCGAGGTGGACTCTGGAGACCTCTGAGTTGGTGGAAGTCGCAGGAGGCATTGGGATTAGGTGAGAGCGCCGTCTGAGAGGAGGGGGAGTCACCTTGGGGCGTTTGTTTGATTGGTCCTTTCTCCTCAGTCAGGGAAGTGGGAGGGACTCCGGGACCAAGCTCAGGAGCGAGTGTGGCTCTGCCTGGGGCTTCTCTACAGAGATGGTTAAGCTTGGCTCGGGGGTGTAAGCTTTGGGTTCACTCAGCACGTGGGTGGAGACAGATGGCAGAGTCAGAGAGTCAACTGAGGACCTGCCCCAGGAACTCTCCTGCTTCTGCAGTGTCTACACCAGGAGAAGCGGCTGCGAAATGCAGGAACAGGGCGAAGTGGGGGAGGGGCTCTTAGATGGAACAAAGACGGACTCCTGAGGAGGGCTAGCAGCTGAGAGGACCACATCTTTGGAAGATTTGCAAAGATACCTCACTAGGGATAAACAAAGGCTTCTGAGATGCAGAGACCCTGAGGCAGTGCACCAGAGGGACATAACAGAGGCCAGGATAAGGGTTCTCCATTGCCTCTGGGACCCAGTGGTCCCGGGTTCTATGGTGAAAAGATGACTGGTCCTTGGTGCTCTATCAGGCCCCTGCCTTCTCAAATAAATTGTTTTCTTCTGAGCCTCATGCTCTACCCAAGCAAGGACTGCACTGTCTTCCCTCTGGCCGGCAGCTTCCACGTGGGGAAACTTCAGAGTAGCCTCTTTGATAGTTGTCGGAGGGACCCAGCACTGTCCTATGACAGAACCAATCTCCTCGCCAAGTCAACAGCTTTCCCGGTGGAGGACCTCAGGACCAGGATGTGAGCAGAAGTTCTCAAAACTTTACCGTGATCAGAGTCCTCTGGAGAATTCCTCAAACCCAGTGGATCATGCCTGTGGCCCTTCTAGCAAGTTCCCTGGTCTGGGCTCTTTGAAGACTTTGACTTATCCCAGCTCCATCTGACTTCAGAGCTCATGAGAGAGATACTTAGATGGGTTGTGAAGCCAAAGCTAGCCTAGCTTCTTTATGTTTAGGACCAGGGGACTGGGCCTATCGGAAACACCCAGCATGGGCACCTGAGGGGGGTGGGAGGTTGGGGGGGTGGGGGGGATTGACCTGCAGACCGAAAGCCCAGCCCAGCGGGGGCAAACACTCCACCCCCCTCCTCCCTCTGCCCCGGACCTCCACACAGTGTCAGACCCAAACTGTTCTCGGGGTGAATTTATGAACTTATCCCCTCCTCTGCTTCACCACGTCCAATAAAAGCCTTCGGAATCCTTTTAAGGATTCCCTCTGCAGTTCCTCTCCTGTGCTGCCTGCCAGATCTTCAGTTCTTATCTTCATCTCCCTCCCGAGAAGCATCCCTGGCCAAGTCATCCTGTGGAGACGGATGCCGAGGGTGCTGGGGTAGGCCTTTTGAGAAGATGACAGCCAAACTGTCGTCGTGCGTGCAGACACATGGGGTGGCCTGTAGGTAACAAGCTCACACTTGCTCCGTAGGCGGGCTGTGGCACGCAAGCCTGTTTTAATTGTCTCTCTACTGGGCTAAGTTTTAATAAGTTTGAAATTGATTGCTAACATTAAAAAAATCAGATTTCATATGACATTTTTTTTTCTTTTTAAAAGCTGGCAGATCTGGCTAGTGTTTGTTTTTTGTTTTTTGTTTTTGTTTTTGTTTTTTGTTTGTTTGTTTTGTTTTTTGAGAAGGGTTCCTTGTAACCCAAGCTAGCCTTGAACCTGTTGTGTAGCTAAGGATGTATGGATGGCCTTGAACTTCAGACTCTCTCATCACCCCCTTCCAGGTGCTGGGATTACAGTTTGGGCACCACTAAACTTGGTTTTTAAAAATTTAATTAAAAATTGAATTTAATTTAATTAAAAAAAAAAAAGATTGAGACAGGGTTTCCTGACGCCCAAGCTGACCTTTGAACTTGATCCACCTGAAGATGCACTTGAACTCTTGACCCGCAGTGCTAGGGAGGCCATGGTTTGTTTCTCAGCCCATCTCCCATCCTGTAAGTCATTGAAGTCACTGCCACATCCCCAGGAGCCAGAGCGGTGCCGATCATCTTAGCAGATCTCCGAGAGTCCCATGGTGGATGGCAAAGCCATATCTGAAGCCATGCCAGTCCGACCCGGAAACCTGAACTCACCCTGAAAACCGAACACCACATCCCTAGGGACAGGAGGAGACTCATGAGTGAGGCCTCGGGACTCGCCTTAAAAGGGAGTTGCTGTCAGCGGGTTAAGAATGTTCTTCTTATCCACTACCCACTGTCAGCGAGTCACCAAGTCCTTGGTTGCTTTCCCCAGGCAGCGAGCGTTATCTACAGCCAGCTGTCTGAAGCTTTGATCTGTCACCCGAGAGGAAAAGGTTTGGGTCAGATTAGAGTTGGGGAGTCTGAAGAGGCTAGAGGGGGTGCCGGGCCTCCTTCGGGAACTTGAGGAGTGCAGCTTGCTATAGGGAAAGGCCTGGAGTCAGGTCTCTCCAGGAGATCCTGTCACTCTCCTGTCTTCCGGTCACTCTGTCCCCTTTCTGGGCCTGTGAGCTTTGCCCACTCTGCTCCTTTACCCAGAGTCTTCACCCCATGGATTTTCTTTGTCGCCCCGAGACCCCTCATGGTGGGTGTGAGCAGTTTGTGAGAATGGCCCACTCAAGGACAGGCCTGGAGATTTAGCACAACACCGATCATTTTGCATTAGTTTTGATATTTTTTTTTTCAGAGCTGGGGACCGAATCCCGATATTTTAAAATATTGCATCAAGATGCTATTAATTCTCCTTAGTGATTTCTTTGGAAGAGCCTACAAGGTTGCTTATTACCCTGACTCCAGCCTGGGGTCTTCTCTCTCTCACTGTCGCTCTCGCTCTGGCTCTTGCTCTTGCTCTCTCCTGAGCCCTGGCTATCCTGGAGCTTCCTATGTAGACCAGTTTGGCCAAGGAGAATGCACAGAATTCTGTCTGCAATCAGCTTCCAGAGTGCTGGGATTAAAGGTGCATTCCACCATGATGTCATCTCTCTCTCTCTCTCTCTCTCTCTCTCTCTCTCTCTATATATATATATATATATATATATATATATATGAATATATATGAAAATATATATATGAATGAGATGGCTGTTGGCTTAGTTCTTTCTTTTTTTTCCCCGCCCCCCCCGGCTTAGTTCGTTCAAAACCTACTTTAATTAATAATTCTTAAATGCTTTAACCTCCCTTCTAGCCCACCACCCACCAGAGGTAGTGGAAAGGAAATGTTATTACAATATGGGGAAAGTGAACTTGTTTAGAAATTGTTCTTTGAAGCCAATCCAACCAGCGTTGTCCGGAAACGAGCAGTTCAGTTCACAGGGATCAGCAGCGGCCGTTCGATCCATCACACACTCTTCACAAACACACCGGCCGTCCAGTTCAGGAGTGTCGGGATAGCGATCATGAGTCGGCAGCGGTGGCACGGTCTAGCAGAGACAACCAGACCAACACAAGTCTGCAAGAGCGGCCAGGACCAGCAGGGACACCAGGAGACGTTCTCTGCCGTGTCTCTCTCAACAGAGTGAAGATCAGTGAGGACACAAGACCAACCAAGCATTGCAAAGCTAGCTACGTCCGCCTGCTGTCACTGTCCGTTGAATCCTATTTAGGCTCCCTCCCTCCCATGTCCTCCCATGGGTCTTGCCTCACCATGGGTCTTGCCTCAGCCAAACACCACGTGAGTCTGTCTTAGCAAACATCCACATGAAGGCTGTCCCAGAACTTCCGCTTCACTCTGCCAATCGCCCAGAGTCTGCGGAAGCAACAGGAAGCAGCGGGAACCTCACGAGCTCTTTGGTAAGTTTCTCTCTCTATGGTATCATCACAAGTGGAGCTCAGCATCGCCATGTAAGAGGAACCAATACGTGCGTGTCGTTAGTGAAGAATCATGTGTCCTTTCACGTGCTCGCTTTAGCAAAACATCCTTTCACCTGTGTCTGCTTTGGTGAAATGTTCCTTCACATGTCTGCTTTAGTAACACACTTTCACCTGTGTCTGCTTCAGCAAAACATCACTGGACACAACTGACTCTCCAAACCAGAAGTTTCCACTTCAGATGGCTCATGGGTTGGGAACACTGGCTACTCGGGCAGAGGATCTGGGTTCAGTTTCCAGTACCCAGGACCCTCAGGGCAGCTCACAACCATCTGTAACCCCTGTTTCTGGGAAGCTGACACTCTCTTCAGTCTTCTGCGGGTGCTGGGTATACATGGTGCACAGGCAAAGCATAACAGTAAATCTTTAAAAATTATTTATTTTCTTTTTTATTTATGTGTATGTGTGCATGCACGTGTGAGTGCAGTGCCTATGGAGGCCAGAAGAGGGCATCAGACCCTCTGGAGCTGGAGTCACAGGCGTTTTGAGTTCCCTGATTGTGGGTGCTGGGAATAAACTCAGATCCTCAGCAAGTCAGCCAGTGCTCTTGACCCCTGGCTGACTCCTGAACTCCTGCCTGGGTTCTTTGAAAAGGGCTCTACAGTCAGATGTAATAGTCACACCTTTAATTCCAGCACTGGAGATGCTGGGGCAGGGGGATCTCGGCGAGTTGGAGACCATCCCGGTTTAGATACAGAGTTCCAGGCTAGCCAGGACTAAATAGACAGACATTATCCCTCAAAGTAAACAAACGAACAAATGAATGAACGAACAAAGAGCAACTCTGGGCTGGATTCAGGAGAACAAGTTTAGGTTCAGTCTATGCTCCATTGGCAACTTGAACCTCTCCATTCATCGTTCTAGGGAAGGTTAACCTCTGACTCTGGTTCTAGAACGACCTAAGAGTCCCCTCCACTAGAGTTCTGAGAGATATACCAAGTCTCTCTTGTGGCCTTGGGGGCCCCAGCTGTTTAGGGATATCACTTGTATTTTTTCCTGGCGCGCCCCCACAAAATGTCACCCCATGCAGACGGGATCTCTATGTGATTTTTTCTCTCTCCTGGCAGTGTGCAGTTTGGGAGGCGTGAGGTGGCTCTACTGTTCAGTGCTCTGCTGTTTGTCCCTCAGTTTCATCCACGAGATCACCCGACAGACATCCCTTAGGGGCCTCTATCACGGCAAGAACTGAGCCAGCAGGGGATGCCGTGCTGAGTGTGGTCTGTGCAGTGTATGGTTTGCAGGCGAGATGTGATGTCCTCAAGTCCCACGCCACGCAGACCTTTCCAGCACTGTCTCCAGATGCCTTCAGCCATGCAGCAGCCTTCCTGACAGCACCCTCCTCCAGAGAGTGCTATGTGTGTTTGGGAACATCCTCTCAGGACCCAGCCGTGAGATTCCCCGCTCCCCTCAGCCCCTCTGAGGATGGTGGCTTCTCTCTCTCTAGTCCTGACAACCCCACTCCTGAAGCCCCTCTTCCTCCTGCCTGCAGTTCTCCCTCCCAGCTCCAGCCTTCACCCCCCCACCCGCCAGCCCAAGCCCATATCCATGTTCCAGGGTGTTTTGGTTCAATCTGCCCAGGGTTCCTGCAGCTTTAACCCAGCTGGGAGGTGTGACTCTTGCACCCAAAGGATGCCTGCCTGGCCCTCAGTAACACATGAGGGTGGGGACCGGACTTTAGACACGTAGCCTCTGGAGGGGGCTGCTTCAGAAAAGTCCCCGATAGTGATTTGACACTTTTAAGATAGGGAGACAATATACAGCCTTGAACAAGTGATTTCCTGTGCAGCCTCAGAGGGAGGGACACCTGATGGGAGAAGGGAAAGCCGGACATGAGGGTGCTTGCTCTGAACCTACTCCATATGTATAGTCTCATGGTCTCCTCTTGGCTGATGTGTGGTCTTGCCTTTACCTGCAGGGACAACCCTAAGTAACTGGAACATAAAGTGGTTCTTTACTGAAGAACGACCTAAGCCTAAGGGAACGACCTAAGCCAGGGCCCGTCTACCCCTCCCCCCACTGCCCCCCATCCCCCAAAGCTGAGAAAGGAGGATTACTTGAGCCCAGGAGTTCTAAGTCAGCCTGGGCTACATAGTGAAACCTTGTTTCAAAATTCAACAAGGGTAGAGAAATGGCTCAGAAGTAATAAGCACTGGCTGCTCTTAGAGAGGATCTGGGTTTCATTCCCAACATCTGTGTGGTAGTTCACTCCAGTTCCGGGGGATCTGACGCCATCTTCTGGCCTCCATGGGCACTGCATGCACGTCGTGCATAAGCACGAGTACTGGTAAAACTCCTATATACAAAAAATAAAAAGGTAAAGAGATCTTACAAACAAACAAAGCCAGCAAAACCACAAACAAAACAAAAACTCTATCACGGTAGCAGCTGTGGTACAGGTACCCATCTGCCTCTTGAGACGTACACCCTTTTTTTCTTTTTTTTCGGAGCTGGGGACCGAACCCAGGGCCTTGCGTTTGCTAGGCAAGCGCTCTACCACTGAGCTAAATCCCCAACCCCCACACTTTTTAAAATTATATACTTATGTTCCTGTGGGTGCATTTGGGAATGTGTGTATCACAGCGTGCCTGTGAGGTCATAGGACAACTTCAAGAGTCAGTTCTCTCCTTCCAACACGTGGGTCCTGAGGATTGAACTCAGGGCGTCAGGTTTGGCCACAAGCGACTACCCACTGAGCCATCTGACTGACCCTCTTCTAAGATTTTTAAATCTACGACCACACAGGGTAGATTTTATTATTCTCCTTGTTTTCTGGACGGGAAGGTTATGGTCGGGATCACAAACCTGCTGTGGTTGCCAGGAGGGCAGAAGGACCTGGCTGCGCTCTTTTGTTCTTCTTTTGAGCCCTCACCCCGAATTAAGGGAGAGCTGCTCTCTACCCTGTTCCATCCCGGACGGTCATCTCCCCTCCTCCCCCGTGGAAGAGAGGCCCAAGGCTTTGAGTCCTTAATCCAGCCGGTAGGTAGGGGGCAGGCCTAGTGGGCGGGGAGCACAGGAAGGCAAAGGTTCCCTCCCACAGGGGTGGGTCAGAAGTCGGAAGTGCAGCCCACTCCGCTCGCTCCCGGGTCAGGCACCAGCTCTGCGCCCAGGTCCCTGCATTCAAGGTCAGTGCTGCTTGTACCATCCTGAAAGTCGGCTTTGCTGCAGTGGAAGATTTTGATTCCCGCGTTCCTTTGCGTTGTTTCTGGGCTCCGTTCCCTCTTATTTCATTTCCATCTCAAAGCCCGAGTTCACCTCCTCAGTGGCTGACGGGGACCATTTATTTCTGAGGCAGCAGTGGCTGAGGGCTGCTGACAGCAGAGTGAGCGAGCACTCTGGGCGGTTGCCACCTTGCTTTGTTCCTGCGGACCAGAGGGAGACACTGAACATCTTCATTTGGCAGCAACAAGACCGGCAGAGCGGCAGAGCCTCTGGTCTCACTTCTCCCCACCCCCAACCCCCAGGACTGCCTAGTGGACTCCTCCTTGTTGATTTTTCCTTTAAGTCCCAAAACCTTGTAAGTGTGTAGCCTATCAAAGTCTCCTACTCCCCAGATGCCATAGCTGGACCAGCCTCTAGATTGTGTCTTCAAACTTATTTCTCAGTGTTCAAATGATGAGATGAAGTCCAGAGAGAAGTAGACACTTGTAGGGTTTCCACACAGGTGACCGGCAAGGCAGAGGCAGGGCTGACATCTCCCAGATGTTAGACCCGGTTCTTTTTCTTCTCCAGAATCTCAGAAGGCCATGCATCAAGGACCTGCTCTCTCTGGAATGTTCTGCCACTACTACTCGAGGGTCCTCTTTCTTCTCTTTCTGGGGTCTCAGTTGGAATACTCCCCTTTAAAGATGTCACTCCAGATCCTTATCCGTCTCCCCCCACCCCCAGACACATTGTTCCTTGTGTTTGACAGCATTAGCTGAGCTCCATCTGACTGTGTTTTGCTTCCCGCCCCCCCTCCCCGGGGGCTGGGGACCGAACCCAGGACCTTGCGCTTCCTAGGCAAGCGCTCTACCACTGAGCCAAATCCCCAACCCCCTGACTGTGTTTTGTACATAATTCTGGACACAGAGATAAGAAGCTGTACTGACCTTTACTTCTTCCGACTTGCCACACCCGCTCTCCTGGCTGAAAATCCTAGAGGCTCACGCTTGCCCTGACTCCAGAACCTACAAATGGACCAGTCAGTCTTCCGGCTGTTTGTCAGCCTGGTCGCACAGGCGCCTGCATAGCTCACAATACCTCATTCGGGCTCACAGTATTACATTGTTGCAGAAGTTCCCCTGTGCCCCTTTCCTGGAGTTCTTCCCTGGCCAGGCTGTTCTGCAGCAGCTGTGGCTTTCTCTCTTCCTCTGCACCTTGGCTTTGCCTCGTCCCTGCAAAGTTATCGGTGTGATAACTCTCGTGAGAGACTATGTGAGGGCCAGTGAGAGACCTTGCATCTCAATTTTTCCTTAATTCTTTGAGAATTTAATATAAGTTTAACATATTTTGATCATATCCATGCTCCTAACTCCTCCCAGAGCCACCGTCTCCATGGGCCCTTCCTTTACCATCCAACTTTGAGTTTTCTGTTTTTCGTCTCCCCACAAATCAAGTTCTGTTTGCGTTGCCCAGTGTGGTGATTTGAATCTACTTGGCCCAGGGAGTGGCGCTATTAGGAGGAAATGTGGCTTTGTTAGAGTGGGTGTGGCTTTGTTGGAGGAAGTGTGTCTCTGTGGGGGTGGGCTTTGAGACCCTCCTCCTAGCTACCTGAGGATGTTGGTCTGTTTCTGACTTCCTTCAGATAAAGACGGAGAACTCTCAGCTCCTCCTGCACCATTCCTGCCTGGATGCTGCCATGCTTCCTGCCATGATGATAATGGACTGAACCTCTGAACCTGTAAGCCAGCCCCAATGAAATGTTCTTTATAAGAGTTGCCTTGGTCATGGTGTCTCTTCACAGCAATGGAAATCCTAACTAAGACATGCAGCTACATACACTTGGAGCCTGATATATAGTTGACCTGGTTGGTAGGTTGTATGGTTAAAGAAAACGGACATTTAATAGCTCCCTCTCTCGGCAGCTATTAAATGCCAACAGCTCCTCAGGGAGGGCTGGGATTTTGTGCCTACCTCCTAAATCTATGCCGGGATTTTGTCTGTCTGTCTTGAGCTTGAGCAGATCCTGTGGGTGCTGTCAGTCTCTGAGTTCACGTGTGTGGCTGCCCTATTGCATTATCCTCCGCCTCTGACTCTTACGGTCTTCCTGTTGCTTCTTCCTTGAAGATCCCTGAGCCTTGGAGAAAGCCATCTTGCCCGTTTGCACACAGGTTTATCTCAGCCTCTTCGTAGCTCCCAGCATTGATCACCTGCATTCTCCGTCTAGTAGAGCGCTGAGAAAGTAAATGCTTCATCAGTGTTGGCAGAATGGCACTGAGCCTGGCACCACAGGCTGCCTGTAATCCTAGCTACTTGGGAGGCTGGGGCAGGAGGGACTGCAAGTTTAAGGCCAACTGGGGCAACACCTTGAGGCTGTCTGAAGTGAAAAAAATACCAGAGAAAAAGAGGCCAAGACTTCAGATACTTTTCTGTTGCTTCGATAACATATTATGGCCGAAAGGAACTTAGGGGGAAAATGGTTTATTTCTGTGTACAGTTCCAGATTGATACAGCCAATAATGGTGGGCAGCAGGAGTGTGAGGTAGCTTGGCAGTCAGAAGGGGAAGTTGGGGAGGCTATAAAACCTCAAACCCACCCCAAGTGATGCACTTCCTCCACCTCCTAAAAGCTCCATAACCTCTCCAGTGTCACCAGCTGGGGACCGAATATACAGGGGACACTTTCTATTTAAACCATCAGAACAGGGGCCATATCCCAGTGGTAGAGAGCTTGCCTAAGTTGTAAGAGGTCCTGGGCTCCACCAACACAAAGGATAATAGTACTGTTGAATGAATGAGGGAGTATCCTGATCCCACCATCTATGAATGAGTGAATGAGCCCACCATCTATGAATGAATGAGTGAATGAATGATCCCACCATCTATGAATAAATGAGTGAATGATCCCACCATCTATGAATGAGTGAATGATCCCACCATCTATGAATGAGTGAATGATCCCACCATCTATGAATAAGTGAATGATCCCACCAACTATGAATGAATGGGTATATGATCCCACCATCTATGAATGAATGAGTGAATGAGCCCACCATCTATGAATGAATGAGTGAATGATCCCACCATCTATGAATGAGTGAATGAATGATTGCCTGATATCCTGATCTGACCATCTATGAATGAGTGAATGATCCCACCATCTATGAATGAATGAGTGAATGATCCCACCATCTATGAATGAATGAGTGAATGATCCCACCATCTATGAATGAATGAGTGAATGATCCCACCATCTATGAGTGAGTGAATGAATGATTGCCTGATATCCTGATCTGACCATCTATGAATGAGTGAATGATCCCATCTATGAATGAATGTGAATGATCCCACCATCTATGAATGAGTGATTGCCCGCTATCCTGATCCCACCATCTCTTCCTCAAGACCTCACCTTCTGGAGCAGACAGCCTAGCCTGCTGTCCCAGTGGTCCATCACAGAGGTTTGGAGGACAGCTCTGGCCCCTCTCTTCCTTAGTGGTGTCCCCTCACAGTGGCTCAGGCTTCATGGAACAGACTGGACTGGGTCGCTGGCTGAGCAGTCCTAGATGGACCCCATGCTGTGGCTTCTGCCCCGGGAGCCAGGAGGGTTGAACTTGGATGCATCTCCTGGTGCTGTGCGGTGGGTTCATAACATGCTCGGAGCAGCTCCGGTGTTAAGTGATGTCACCTCGTGTGTGACCCTGGAGACCTTGAAGCGGCTGGCTGCAAAGAGTCTTGCAGAGCAGGTTGTGGTGCGCAGGCTTTTTCATGCCTGGCCCCTCTGTCTCCTGTGTCCTGGACCTCCCACCTCCCCCTCCCCCAGGTCGAGTCTAGCCATTTCTACACAGCTTCTCATCCCTTCCTCGCTGTGTCAGCTGCGTGCTCCGCTGCCCTCGGGTTCTCCCATTTATTGCCAAGCGCTTCCTTTTGAAGTAAGGAGAAAAAAAAAAAAACATGAAAGCAGGAATCTTATCAGCTTCTTCTTTCATTTCTGCAGACACAAATTTAGTCCTTTTTCCACAGAGCGTGGAGGCCAACGGCTTAGTGGGGAAAGAGTCTTACGGTGGGACAGACAGGGAGCCCCGATTCCAGGAGGCTGAAATCTCACCTCCCTTGCCCTGCCCACTTCAGGCTACACTTCTAGCCACTCCATCAGCTGCTTACCCTGTTACACCTATTACAGGCGAGCGGTTTGTTGACGCACAGCCTGACTGACATGCTTTGTCCTCAGTGGTCAAGCTTGGGGCTCTCTCTTCCTCCTTGGGTACTGGGAAGCACGCTGTTGTGAAGGAAAGAAAACTGTTCGCTGTCTGCCCCGGTAGCGGTTTGTGAGTAGTTTGTTGGTCTTTCCACACATCCCTTTTAAGCATTTACTGAACACTTACTGTGATTTTGGGGATGTGGCCTGAATGGTAGTTTTGTATCCGTAGTACACAGGACTCAGTTCCTGCTGGGCTAGGACCCGGACCCCAGCATATTAGAGATCTCCCACGGTGCTGACCTTCCCTCCTCCTCTCTTCCTCAAGGGCAGGAGAGAGGGGGGAATCGGTGGTGTGGGGAGCAGTGAGGGAAGTAGGATTCTGAGTGTGGAGGAACCCATCTTGGAGGGAAAAGGTGAGCCCCGGTGGGTAGGGGAGGTGGGGAGTCTGAGTGGGGTACTGCAAAGGCCTTTTTCTTTTCTAAAACTACATTTGATTTGTTTGTGTGTGTGTGTGTGTGTGTGTGTGTGTGTGTGTGTGTGTGTGTGTGTGTGTACAGTGCACAAGTAGAAGTCAGAGGATAACCTACTGAAGTTGGGTCTCTCCCTTCACCCTGTGGGTCCTGGGGACTGAACTCAGGCAGTCGGGTTTGACAGCAAGCCCTTTAACCCGCTGAGCCATGTTGCCAGCCCGCTGATTCTTACCTCTGTTCCCTCAGCAGCTGGAGGGGATGTTTTGAAAGCTCTGGCCACCTCAAGTGGTTGCTTCATGCTCCCCATTTGTCTCTTAGAAAAGAAATCCAGATTTCTTGTTAGGTGCTAGTTGTCCCTGTCACCTGCCAGCCCTGCCTCTCGACAGACATTAGTTCTGGCTTCTTTCTTCCCAGCAGGTTTCCACCCCTGTCCCCACCTCTATTATCTCATAGCTGAGTCTTTCCCAGGTCACCTCTCAAAAGCACTGGCTCCTTAAAGGGCTGCCCCTGGTGGCATCTAGTCATCTTGGTACCGGGGGCTCAAGGCTTGAAGGCAGCTATTCGTTCCCCATCTTTCCTGAGGACTTGGGCAAATCTATGTGTGAATGAGGCAGGGTCCCACTGTGTAACTCATGATGTAGACCAGGCTGGCTTTGAACTCACAGAGATCCACCTGCCTTTCCTTCCCTTGTTCTGGGATTAAAGGTGTGAACTACCAGGCCTGACAGAAATACATATTTTTTTTTTTTTTGGTTCTTTTTTTCGGAATAAATGCATACAATTAATTATAATTTTATACCATAATTTCACAGCCTCGGGGTGTCATTTGGCCTCACTCCTATGCTGTCTTTTTGTTTGTTTGCTTGTTTCATTAACACTTAATTGCTAAGCTTCTCTCTTTCTCTCTCTCTCACTCTCTCTCTCTCTCTCTCCCCTCTCTCCTCTCTCACGCGCATACCCTAGAATAGGAACCTCGCTGAGGATACAGGTTGTGATTCTATAAGCTGACAACATAATCAATTCATGATACGGACAGGGGGAAGGTTTTTGTTATGAATATGGAAGAAAACAGCCAGAGAGGCATCTGGAAGAGTCCAGAGCAGAGAGGGAAAGAAGTAGACTGAACACGGCCAGCAGCCTGGGGCTGGAGGGAATAGAGAAGCCGTGGGAGAAGCAGTAGCGGAGGTGGGGGTGGGTGGCGGTGGGGTTGGGGGTGGGAGGGGAAGAAGGAAGAGCAGAGTTATAAAGAGGATGAGTAGAGAGGTGGAGGGAAACCAGAGCCGGAGAGAGTTAAGACAGAGAAGAGGTGAGGAGTCAGAAGGCTAGCATGGACTCTGAAATGTCTAACAGGTCCCTGTGACGCTCGAGGGAGCCTGGAGGCCAGCATGAGCTGTGCTGTGCTGATAGACACCACAGGGGTCCCTTCTGCCAGAGGTGAGGGAAGTGGCTCCTTTAGGGGTGGGAGCCAGTTCCAGGCTCCTGAAGAAAGCTGTCTTTTATCTAACTGCCTTCAGAGTTTGGGGATGGAGTTTCCTGGACCCGAGAGTGGTCGCCCCCCATCTTCTTGTGAATACCTGTTCATGCATTTTGTTGTTTCACTCCTTCTGCCTCACCTTTCTGAGTAGCTGGGATGACAGACCTGACGCCAGGCCCAGGCTGAGACTTCACTGCTCTTAATAATTTAACTTCAGTCATATTTGTGTCAAATGTTCCCACAGTTCCTGCATGTCTGAAGAACACCCTTCATCAGCCGGGGGCCCTCGCTGACCCACCACAGCCAGGGACCTCGATTTGGGGAGGTCACCCTGCTGATCTTGGTTCTCAAGGTCCAGGCCAGGGCTTACGTCCTCCGTTGCCCAGAGCTGCTTCTCTACCTTGAGAGGCCAGACCTACTCCCTCTTGGGACTGGCCTCCATTTTAAAAGAAAAAGGCCCTGAGAACTTGACCTGCAGATGCGCTCAAACTGCACCCAAGTTCCAGGAAGAACCACATAGCTCGTCCCTGGCCCATATCAGAGAATTACTCCCTAGCAACAGCCAATCAGGATCGGTCTGATAGATCCAGATGTACTTTCAGACCATTTGTGATTATTGGTAGTGGTTTGGCTTCAGATCACCCAGCTGTCAGCTTAAAAGACAGCATTTGTCACAACAGTCACCCAGTTAGATGCCTGCCAGGCTGGACACCCCCTCGCTTGCTTGCTCGCTGTTTCCTGTAAAACCTTGTCCCACCGAGAGCTCGAAGCTCCGCCCTCCTGTCCTGCTGCATCACTGACAATGAGCCCCCCCCACCCCCAGCTGAAGCTTGAATAATGATCCTAGTGCAGTGACACCGGAATCAGCTCTCTGGTGGTCTTTCTGTGGTTCACAGAACGGGCACCTCAATCTCAGTGAGGGTTTGCTTGCCCTTGACACTCATCATTTCTCCTGGTCCCATTGACAAAGGACCTGGGAGCCCCTGGCCCAGAGTGACTTGAATGGCCATTGTATCTCTAGGGCCCTAGTTCTCCGACTTAAGCTCCACCCACTCAAACATCCCTCACCCCTGCAACAATAGCACCAAATGCATTCTTGACAGAGAGAGTCAAGAAGGTCAGAGCCAGAGAGAAAATGTGACTTCAGAAACTGGGTTGAGGCAGGAGAGGATTGCATTCAGTTGCTGACCTACAGTGTGCCCGCTGGTGACTTTCCCGCTTCACAATGGTGTGGAAGTGATCCCGTACTGCCCGCTGCATTCTCAATGGCCTATTATAGAACAGACTTTGTAGTGGATGACGTTGCCCAGTGTTGGCCAAAGTGGTCTCAGTCTGCTTAAGGCGGTCTAGAAGATTCTTTTCCCATCGCCATGGCAAAATTTGTGACAGAAGCAACTTATAGAGAGGAGGTGTTTCTTCCAGTTCAGACTTTCACCCCTCATTAACAGACTTCACAGCAGCAGGAGGATGTCTGAGATCTCTCATTTCTTGGACAATCGGGAAGCAGAGAGCTGGGGCAGGAAGCAGAGGCTAATTCAAACTTTAAGCACCCCCACTCCCACCCGAATCACACTTCCGACAGCTAGGATTCCTGTCTCAAGGGTTACAAAGCCCCAGGATGCAGCACCATGAGGGGCCAACCATTCCATTGTGTGGGGGGCATTTCACATTAGACCACGACAGGCAGGCTGGGCGTGGCCGAGGGGCGTGGCCTATGTGTAGATGTTTTTGTTGCTATGAACTGGATTAATTGGAGAGGAGATGACAGGTCTTACAGTAAGTGTCTCCTGTTGATTGATTATTTCCTCAATTATCCAGCAAATATGTATTAATGCATTCGTGATGAGATACTGGAAATGCAAATGGGTTTCACAGGAATTTGATTAAAGGGAAAGGCAGTTTCCACCAAGTTCCATCAAAATTCTCTTAGGCCGAACAATTTGCAAACCTCGGCCTTCTGCGCTTTGCCTGGGCTCTGATTTATCTGTCCCCTTGGCTGAGTAGCCACTTGAAGAGTCCTTAAAGCCAGCTTGCTTTGTTTTAAGTAGACTTAACTTCAAGAAGAAATCTCAGGGTCAGAGAAATGGCTCAGCAGTTAAGCGCATTTGTGGCTCTTACAGAGGACTTGGGTTTGGTTCCCAGCACCGTTGTTGGTCAACTGTGTGGTGCCCAACTACGCACCCAATGAAGAGGGGCATGGTGCCCTCTTCTGGCCTCCGTGGGTAACTACACTCATGTGTATGCACTCCCATTTCCTCCAAAAATAGAAACTTTGTTGAGACAAGGCCTTGCTATGTATCTCTGGTGTCCTAGAACTAGGCTGTCCTTGAGCTCACAGAGATCTACCTGCCTGAGTCCTGGGATTGAAGGCACGTGCCACCATACCTAACAAAAGATGAAAATAAAGTTTTTTGTTTGTTTGTTTTTCAGAGACAGGGCTTCTTTTGTGCAGTCCTGGCTGTCTTGGAACTTGCTCTGTAGATCAGGCTGGCCTTGAACTCACAGAGATCCACCTGCCTCTGCCTCCATATTGCAGGGATTAAAGGTATACACCACCGCCACCTAGTCAATAAAATAAATTAAAAAAAAGAAGTTTGGGGGTTGGGGATTTAGCTCAGTGGTAGAGCGCTTGCCTAGGAAGCAAGGCCCTGGGTTCGGTCCCAAGATACAAAAAAAAAAAAAAAAAAAAGAAGTTTGATATGATTATGGTAACTGAAAAATTGGTCAGAGCGTATCTTTTTCATGGCAATTACCTGGGGACAGTTTAGAGGGGAAAGGTTTATTTTGGTTCATGGTTCCCACTCTGTAGGGGGACTGACTCCATGGCTTATAGGGTTCTGGCTAAGAAGAATCTCACAGCAGGCAGGTGAATGTGACCGGAAAAGATACCACCTCATGGCAGCTGGACAGGCGCTAGTTCACAAGAGCACACTCCTCAGGGACCTGCTTCCTCAACAGAGGCCCACCCCCTCACCTCCCCACCCCCACTCCCCTACCCCCACCCCCCACCTCCACCCCACCCTACCTACTCCCCCCCCCCACCCCCCCCCACCCACCCCCACCCCCCCCGCCTCCCAGCCATACCATCAGAATCAGTGCACCAAAGACTGAATCCATAGGTCAGGTCAGAGCCTCAAGGCTGGAGGAGGAAGCATTTGGGGGATACATTGTATCAGGCCATCACACTTGGTCTAAACTTAAGTAGCCAAGGTAGGGGGACACCTGAGATTCTGCAGTCTTGGAAAGGAGCGGTTGGCCCTTCCTCTGAATGGAAACACAGTCTTGTGGAGCTGAGAGAGAAGCTCCCACAGCTGTTCACCAAGCCAGATGTGAGCAGGGTTGTTTTTGTTTTGATCTGTTGCTGGTGCCATTGTGAACTTCTGTCTCACTGTTCCATAGCTGTGAAGAGACTCTGTGACCAAGGCAACCCTCAGAAAGGAAGCATTTAACTGGAGATTTGCTTATTGTTTCAGAGGGTGAGTACACGATCCTCATGACGGAAGCAGACAGGCACGGCGCTGGAGCATCCCATGAGAGAGAGGCAGAGAGAGGCTGGGCTTGGCATAGGCTTTTGAGACCTCAAAGTCCACTTCCATTGGCACATATCCTCCGAGTTCCACTAACTGGGGACAAACCATTTCAACGTAGGAGCCTATGGGGGCCATTCTCATTTAAATCGCCACAACATCCAAGATTGCATCTAATCCCTGAAGACAGCAATGGCTGTCCTTGTAAGTTCTGTTGTCAGGTTGGCATACCTGGGAAGAGGGAACCCTGACTGAAGAACCGCTTCAGTCAGATTGACCTATGGCCATTTTCGTGGGGTATTTTCTCAATTGCTAGTTGGTGTAGGAGGGCTCAGCCCACTGTGGGCGGCACCATCCCCAGGCAGAGGAGCCCAGGCTATATAAGAAAGATAGGTGAGCAAGCCAGGTGAAGCAAGCCAGTAAACAGTATTCCTTTCCCATCTGTTTCAGTTCCTGCCTCCAGGTTCCTGCCTTGGCTTCCTCTCAGTGATGACCTGTGAGATGAAATTAACCCTTTCCTTCCCTTAGTTGCTTTTGGTCATGTTGTTGTTATTTTTTTTAAATCACAGTAACAGAGAGCAAACTGGAACAAACTGGAACAACAATATTCTGAGAAACCTTCATGTCTAAAAGCCACTTTCAGATCCATTTGTGACACGCTGAGTCCGGACAGAGAAGTTAGACATAAATAATGTGATTATTATTCCCAGTCGCCCTCCAGCGACTCATTGTACTCACTGGGAAACTCATTTGAAATGTAGTGTGGTCTTCTGCTTTGCACTCTCCCCTCCTTCTTTATTAATGTCTTTGGCATAATCCCCAAGATACTTCTTTGTGGCTCTCAGAACCAATCATGCCTTTCAATGCTAAGTCTCTCTGCACTCTGAATTCTTATTTATTGAACTTTTACAGGCTGTGGACTTCCTGGAAAAGAAACGCTACTAACTCAACTTGATTAAGTCCAAAATTATAGAAGCAAACCAACCACTTTCCGTGTGTGTGTGTGTGTGTGTGTGTGTGTGTGTGTGTGTGTGTGTGTAGTGTGCAGGTGCCCTCAGGGTCCAATCCCCAGGAACTAGAGTTATAGATGGCTGTGAGCCGCCCGATGTGAGTGCTGTGAACTGAACTTGGGTGTTCTGCAAGAGTAGCCAGCACTCTTAACCACTAAGCCATCTTGCCAGACTCCCTGGGCTTCTTCTTAGGTAGGTGATTGGGATTGAACTCTGGTCCCTGTGCTTGCATAGCACTGGGTGCCTGAGCCTTCTCCTCAGCCCTAGACTTTTTCTCGTTCTAGACAGTCTTTATGCTAAAGTTTCCTGCAGAATGCATACTGAGACTTCAACACTTTTCAAATCGTTGACAAAAAGATCACCCTCCCACCCATGTCCAACGTACATAGGATTTGGGGAATGCATGTATAACGAAGTGCCCCGGAATAAACCTGAGCCCAAATTGCTCGGGTTTTTGGAGGATACCAGCCTTGCATGGTTTTGTGATAGGCAGTTGAAGCAGTGGTAGGAGGGAAGAGCTGTTGAAAGGAACCCACCCACACCCGCAGTGCCAGCGTCCAACGAGGCAGAGCTGGGTCCAGGCTGCCAACTCTGAGAAGAGCGGCTGGTGACAAAGAGGATTGCATTGTCCATGTGAATCACACAGCAAGGGGTCCTTATGTGTGTGTGTGTGGGGGGGGGTCAGGCAAGTTGTGAAAGAGAGGAGAGACCTACAGATCATTCGGAGTTCACAGTCTGACTATGTAAAGACCTCCCAGCATTCTTCGCAAGAAGATGTGGTTCAAACCCAGCTAAGAGGAGCTGGAGGGCTGACTCAGTGGCTAAGAGTGCACGCTGCTTTCGCAGAGGACCCGAGTTCAATTCTCAGCACCTACTTTAATCAGCCCATCACTCCTTGTAACTCTGAATCCAGAGAATACCAGAGAGTCTAATGCCTCTGACTTCCACGGGTCTGCACTCATGTGTGCATTCGCACCCACGCACATGCACAAAAATAATCATAAAAATATGTTAAATAGTAATTTAGACATCTCAGCAAAGCCAGGGCTGCAGAGGTGGCCCATCGAGACTTGGAGTTTAATCTCCAGCAAGGGTAGGAACACCCACCAGTGTCTTCCAGAAAAGGGGGTGGAGGGGTGCAGACTTTCCTGTTTTCAGCCTCCAGGGGTATCTGGTTGGGAACAAAGATGAGGTCATCTGCTACCCAGACCTGGACAAGGCCAGGGGGCTGCTCCTTTTCTCTTTGTTGTGAGGAAATACTTACTTCAAGAGCAATTTAAAGAAGAAGAAAGGGTTTATTTGGGGTCACAGTTTGAGCGTTCTGTCCATCGTGGTAGGAAAGCCCTGGTGGCAGGAGTGTGAGGCAGCTGGTAAGGAGGTGGATACTCGATGACTTTTTCCTTCTGTTTCAGTCTGGAGCTGCAGTATGGATGGTGCGGTCACACGCAGAGTTTGTCTTCCCTCCTCCATCAGTCTCAATGGAGATTCCCCACAGACACACCCAGCTAGTGTTGCCATGGTGATCCTAAACCTTGCAGAGCAGACAATGGAGATTACCGGGCCAGCCTTGCGGACTTAGACTGCTAGGGGTTTTCGGATTGCCCCCGGGCCAGCTCCGTCTTTCCCTTTTAGCTGTATTAGCTGGCCTAGGGGGTCACTAGGTTTGCTGAGCTTTCCTGATTCCTCTGAGCTCATGGCCTGTGTCTCCAGCACATACGTGGAGTTGGAATGACCAAGGTGTCAAGTGAAGTGGTTAGTGTAAGGACTGGCTTGGGCGTGATGGTTATTCTTGATTTTCAACTTGATGGTGTCTGGAATCAGCTAAGATACAATTCTGGGCAGGAACGTGGTGTGTGTGTGTGTGTGTGTGTGTGTGTGTGTGTGATTTTCGGAAAGGATTTTCTGAGTAGGGGAAGACCTTCCACACAGTAGGCGGCACCTTCTGGTGGGCCCAGATGCAGAGATCTGGGGAGAAGGCAGTTTGCCTGCTTCCCTGCCTTGCTAGAGAGTGTGTCTACTCAGTTGGCGCTGAGGCCACACCCACGGCCACAGCCACGCCCACAGCCACGCCCAAGGCCACAACCACGCCCACGGCCACCGTCCTTTGCTGCCATCAGCTTCTTCAGCTTCCAAGGTGGACTGAAGACCAGAGTTTCTCTCAGGATCCTCCAGTCCCTCATCGCCAGACTGGAACTGCTGAGGGAGAGGTCTCGCTCAGTGGACGGAGCAGCTGCTGGGTCCTGAGGTTCCCCAAGCAGACAGGTGGCCATGGTCAGAAGCCGCCAGTCTGGTGAGTTCCTTCTTAAAATCTACATTCATTCTAAGGGCTCTGTCCCCCTACAGAAGATCTGCCCTAACATATCGAGGAGCTCCAGACTCACTAAGATGTTGATGCCAGCAGAGGAAGTGGGGAGGGAACCAGCAAGAGTTAAGACCGGAAAGGTCCCCCCAGAGTCTACCCCGCCTGTCCCAGAAGCTGCAAGTTTCCCAGGAAGTCAGATCCGGAAGGGTGCTCATTCCCCAGGAGGACAATGGTAATTATGCTAATCAATGGAAATGAGGTGCCATGATTAATCCTGTCAGCCTGATTGGATTGGCAGGTGCCTAGGAGGTTTTATGAAGTGCATCCCTAACTTTATCCTTGAGGATGCTCAAGGGAGGCCAGGAGGGCTCTGACCTAATCAATGCCTTCTCCTAATTATAAACTCAAATTTGGATTCCACATTTATTTATCTGCTTTTCTTGAGACAGAGTCTCTTGAAGCCCAGGCCGGCCTCAGACTTGCTGTGTAGTTGAGGATAACCTTGAACTTCTGATCCTCCATCTCCTGAATGACAGGATTACTGGTGTGAACCACCAACTCTGGCTTCTCCCCAAAATTCGAGAACACAGACATCCAAACCACAGTAGTCCATCGTCTGTCACTGGGCAGTAAGGAGCCATGGGAAGGAGGTTGCCAGGCACTGGTTCAGATTTGACTGTGCTGTAAATATGACTCATGCATAGGAACGCGAGGAGTGAGGCTGGGAAATGCTAACATTCTTCTTCTTCTTCTTCTTCTTCTTCTTCTTCTTCTTATTATTATTATTATTATTATTATTATTATTATTATTATTACTACAAGGTCTCCTATATCCCAGGCTGGCTTTGAACTTGTTATATAGCTCAGAACGACCTTGACCTGCTATCCATCTGCCTCACCTCCTGAATTCTGGGACTTTAGGCCAGCGCTACCACACCTAGTTTGTGTGGTGCTGGGGATGGAGCCCAGGCCTCATGCATGGTAGGTGAGCACCCTGCTAACTGGTGGGCGAGCTGATGCTGGGCCTGCTTGGAGGGATGGATCACTGGGCTGTCTCGCCTCATCCTTTCCTGGATTTCTTTTCCCTTTCTGTTTCTTTCCTCTTCCTTCCCTCCCTCCCTTTCTTCCTTCCTTCCTTTTTCTTGACCTCTCACCCACTGAGTGGGGGAGGGTGACCTTGGACTTCCTGTCTCCTCCTCACTGGTGCTGAGGGACAACAGGTGAGTGACACCATGCTTGGTTTTATTCTGAGGATTTTATTTTATGCTGAGGAGCAAACCGGGGGCTTTGTGCCAGGCAAGCACTCTGCTAACTAAGCTGTACTTAGTGCCCTTTTTCTGTATCTTGGCCTGCCCACCCTGTGAGCTACCGTACCCTTTCTGCCATGATGGACCCGCATCTCTGAAATCATGAATTAAACAAACCTTTCTTCTCTGAAGCTATTTCTGTCACATGCTGTGCTTACAGGGATGAGAAAACCAACAAATGTAGGCACTGAGGACCTCCATGCCTGTCCTTCTGTCCTGAGAGAGCAAGCCAGGTTCCCTCACCGAATGCTCTCTCTCTCCCCGACCTCTCTGTGTTTTCCATTTCTGCTTCCTTCTTCCCTCTCTCCCTCCCTCCTTCCCTCCCTCCCTCCTTCCCTCCCTCTCTCCCTCCCTCCCTCTCTCCTCCCTCCTTCCCTCCCTCCCTCCTTCCCTCCTTCCCTTCCTCCTTCCTTCCCTTCTTCCCTCCCTCCTTCCCTCTGTCCCTTCCTTCCTTCCTCCCTCTTTCCCTCTGTCCCTCCTTCTCTCCCTCTCTCCCTCCCTCCCTCTCTCCTTCCCTCCTTCCCTTCCTCCTCCCCTCCCTCCCTCCTTCCCTCTGTCCCTTCCTTCCTTCCTCCCTCTTTCCCTCTCTCTCTTCCTTCTTCCCTTCCTTCACCCCTCCCCTTTTCTTTCTTTTGTGCATGTTTACATGTGTTATGAGTGCATGTGTGAATGTGGGTGTCTGGGTGCACGTGTGTATGCTTTTGTGTGCACATGTGTGTGTGTTCATGTGGAGAGGTTAAGCTCAGAGTCTTTCCTGATTGATGTCCACCTCATTCCCTGGGGCAAGGTCTCTCAATTCAACCCAAAGCTCACTGAAAGGCCTACTCTGGCTAGCCAGCTCGCCCCGCTGGAATCTCATCTCTGTCCTCCAGGGTCTGGAATTCTCGGTTGGCCACCTTGTCTACCTGACATGGATGTGGGCTCTAGGAATCTGAAATCTGGTTTTCATGCTTGCACCACTGTGGGGCCGTGAAAGGCACCCTGGTTCCCCGTTGAGGAAGTTTGAAACCCTGGTAACCCTGAAGGGACTGTTGGCGTTTTGCCTGACTCCCAGGAAACCAGGCCTGTCACTAGCCCACACTAGCCCTTCATAGGTTTGTGGTCATTGGTCATGTAAGGACAAGGCCCCAAGCCCCTCCACAGGTAGAGGACAAGGGTCACATAGGCTCAAGACAGATCTCCATTATAATGAGGTACTCAAAGGCCTGGAGGCTTAGCCAATGACCTTTTCTTCCCACTCCTCCCTGCGAAAGGTATTTAATCTCACCCTAAGAAGTGAGGTATGGTTATGAGAATAAACTCCTTAAAACCACGGACTGCCTCTTTTCATCAGGATCTGCTGGGAGGAGCCACAGAGAAGGCCTTCGATTACAGAGCCACCATCTAATCTCCCGGAAGAAAGCCTCCCTGTGCTCCCAGCGGGGACCACCACCAAACCAAGCCCACGGCCATCAAGCCTAGGACTACCCTAGGACCAGCTGGAACTCTCCCACTTTCCCCTCCGCCCTGGGCTAGATTCAGTCCCTCGGGCTCCACTCCCTTCTCGGCTCTCCCGCAGCATCCCAGTGACTTCCGGATGCCCAAGTGCCTGAGAACCAGACACCATGGCTTCCTCGCAGGCCCAGGGACCCCCAAGCCAGTTCCAGCTGTGTCTGGTGCTCAGACAGCACTGCCCCCCACCCGAACGATGTCCCACGGCTTCCCACAGCTCGACACCCATGTACAGCAGCAAGGGGGTAAGCACATTCAACTTCCCATACCCTACCTCCCCAAGCAACCAGAGCCCTGTGGTGGAGCTGACCCGGGAGGGACCACAATGATTCTACAATGGGTGCCAGCTATAACCTACACACCACAAACTTTAGTCCTGAGCCATCTCCCCAACCTCCTCGATATTGTTTCTGTGCACTTTTTCACGTGGTCCATGTGGGGTGGAGGCTGGCCTGGCAGGAATGCCCCCTGCAGTGTATGTGCCTCAGCAGAGTTGAGTTTCCCAGCTCCGGTGGGGTCTAGCAATGGAAGTGAGAGGCCCTGGCCCTCTGCCCGTTCTCCTTGCCTTCTGCAGGAGTCACAGTTCTGATTACGTTGCCTGTGACACAGCCAGAGAGATGAGGTCCTTGGAGCCGTGACGTGAGAGAGACAACCACCCAGAGAAATTTACCACAGAGATACTGGGATTTTGTCAGCAGGCGGTCCCCAGGGGATTGTGAGGCCTTGGCAGCTTCTCAGAAGACTTCCCAGGGCCACCTCAGTCATCCCGGTGATCAGGTGCAACCTGGTTCTGCCTTTGCAGATAAGGAGAGAGGGCATTACAGACAAGTCCCTCTGGCTGGGGACAATGACAATGAGATGCAAGTGTCTCAGGGCAGGGAAGTGGGAGGAAGAGGTCTCTGAAATCCAAGGAGGGATAACAGAGAGAAGCTTCCAGTTGTAAACTGAAGACCCAGAGCCAGGCTGTGGCCTCAAGTCAGCGGGAGCAGCTCAGACCAGCCAATACTTGTCAATGGAAGCAGGGGTGGGGCGTTGTAGAGCAAATGTCTGGGACAGGAAAACTTGTTTTTCTATGTACCATCCATCTGTATCTATCCACCCACTGAGCTGTCCGGCAATTTACCTATCCATCTGTCCATCTCTCTGTTTACCCATCATTCACCCATCTCTGCATCCTCCTACCCGCCTATTGTCCACCTATCTATCATCTATCTATCTATCTACTCATCCACTCTCCATCCATCTATCTATTTGCCCATTCATCATCCAACAACCCATTAATCCATTCATCTGTTCACCTGTTTCTTTCTATCTATCTATCTATCTATCTATCTATCTATCTATCTATCTATCATCTATCCTTCCCCATCCATCTGTCCATCATCTATCTATCTATCTATCTATCTATCTATCTATCTATCTATCTATCTATCCTTCCCCATCCATCTGTCCATCATCTATCTATCTATCCATCTGTCCATCCTTTATCTGTCTATCTATCTATCATCTATTTATCCACCCATCCATCTTATCCATCTGTCCATCAATCCATCCACCCATTCACCTGTCCATCCTCTATCTATCTATCTATCTATCTATCTATCTATCTATCTATCATCTATCCATCCTCCTATCCATCTGTCCATCAATCCATCCACCCATCCATCTGTCCATGTGTCTATCAATTCATCAACCCACCCATTCACTTATCTATCTTCTCACCCATCTGTCTTAGCATCTATGTATCTACCCACTCATTCGCCTGTCCATCTGTCTATCTACCAATCCATCCATCCACCCGCCCATCTGTCCGTCAATCCATCTATCCACCCACCCACCTACCCACTTCCACCAATACATCCATCTGTCCATCCGTCTACTGACTCACCGACTCATCCATTCACCTACCATACTACTATGTATGAGACACATTTTATACAGTTAACGTATTCCAATGTAAGAATTCAAAATAGAACAAAAGGATGCGAGGTAAGTCCAATATTGATTTTCCTTCCTAGAAAAAGCATCGGATTCTCTAATCCTTTCCAGCAAAGTGTACAGGGAACACCCATGTGCACAAGCTGTGCACTTTCTCCTGCTGTGCCTTGGCTACATGGCACATCTTAAAGGCACAGAAGCCCTTTATGTATCACCTGGGCACCTGGGCAGGGGTGGTCTCTCACAGAGACTTTGATAAGTTCTGCCGAGTGGCTTCGTGGGAGTCAGGGCGGGCTGGGGTTTCCCTCACGGGCACTGCTTGTTTACGAGCTGTCTTCTGTGTCTCTAGCTCTAGTTTAAATGGGAATAAATGAGTGTGGTGCTTCCACTGGTGCCGTGAGGAGCCTCCCTTCCACACCAGAACCATGAATGGTACTCGGCGCATGGTAGGTTCGAGTGGCTCGCCTTCCTCTTCCTGAGGCCCCGAGCCTTGTTTGCAGTCAGCTTTGCACAATCGGCTCATTATCCCCCAGGACTTATTCCAACACATTTCAAACGTGTTGAAAAGGTCAGAAGATAGTCTAATGACCTCCCCGTGCCTTCTTCTGGGCTCACCGTTTGGCATTTGACATTTTGCATTTTCCCAAAGTGCTTGAAAGCAGCATGAAGACACCGTATCCTTTTACCTATAAATACCTCAGTCGTGGGGCTTCTAAGAGCAAGAACAACGTTATTACATAACACACACATTTATCATGCTCAAAAACTAATTCTGATGAAGTGATTCTATGGGAGCTAAAGTCCGCATTTGCAGCCGGGCTGTGCAGACTCACTTCACCTTCAGTCTTGGGGATGGCTTTCCCCCACCTCTTATTTAATGTACACGGTTCAACCCAAAAACTGTATAGGAAGGTGGCCTTAGAGGTCCCCTTCCACTTCTCCCCATCTTTCTCTTTATTCACACACACCCACAAAAACTTTCCACTAGTTTCTGGTTTCTTCTTCCTGTGCATCATGCTCTAAGCACTTATCATACACATGCGTGCACAGACACCTGCACACAAATGGCTACACATGTCCACATCCATAGACGCACACACTTGTACATACATGTGCACAAACCGTACATACGCACTCACATACATTTGTACATACACACGTACACATGCCCAGATAGCCACGCAGGCTGTCCTCTTAGCCAAACCCTGCCACCTTCAGGCATTTGGCTGGGACTGCTTGCAAAAGATCATCATAGATGTGCCTGTTGACTGAGGGAAGGAGTTGGGCGGGAGGGTTCTGATGCCTCGTCTGTGTACCCAGTCACTCTTCCAAAACAGCCATATACACTTATGATCTAATTGGGTGCTGTGAAGGGCTAGACGAGGAATGTATATGTGTATGTTTAATGTATATGTAATGTATATATGAAGAATTAGGGGATTTCCATCTACACAATCCTGGGTGAACTGCCATCCCTCCGGGTACAGACCTTCCACTGCGGTTGCTTTAAGCCACCTATGCTCCTGCCTGTAACCCCTCACCCATGCCCTGTAAGGAGGCCTGATAAACCTATTGGCTCCCCAGGGTGGAATCACACCTGAGTTCTTTTTCATGGGACCTTAAAATGCCGGGTAGATGTTGTTTGCAGCTCCCCGGAGGGAAAGAATTCTAGCAACACATACACACATGCACATATACAAGCCCCCAGACACATCTATCTGTACACACAGGCACATGCACACTCACGGACACTTGTGTAAGTCTCAGTCACACATTCACACACACTACGGTTGTTTGCACCCTACTCTGCCCACGAGTCCTGGGCCTCCCTCTGATGAATCCGTGCACGTGGGTATGGGTGCTTAGAGGCCTCTGCGTTTGGCTTTCACTGCTGCTGCTGCAGCGCATAGCACAGTGTGTGCTCCTAAAGGCAGGATTGAGTCAGAGCGACTGCTGGCGGCTTTTGAGCTGTGCCCACGCCCACCACTGGGCCACGCTGTCAGAGCAACATCAGGAGCTCTTGAGCGACGTCAGGAGGGGCTGCTTCACCTTGCCTCATCAGCAGAGGTGGGCAGCACACCTCCATGATGCTCGTCTGATGGAAGGATGTGTGTGGTGCTGTGGCGTAGTTTACTTGTTGGTTTATTTTTAAAGGCTTGCTCAGTTTTGGAGAGATAGGAACTCACACATAACCCCGCCTGAACTGAGAGTCACTATGTAGGCAGATGGACTTCAGTTCACATTGCCAGGGAGCCACTGTTTACATAGTGAGTTCTAAGGCCAGGCAGGTGGAGACCCTGACAGAGAGAGAGAGAGAGAGAGAGAGAGAGAGAGAGAGAGAGAGAGAGAGAAAGAGAGAGAGAGAGATTGTGATTGAATTGTAAAGTGAATTAAAAAAATAAATAACAAAAAAATTAAGGAGAAAAATCTAAGAAATTAAACAAGCATGATAAAAATACAAAAGAAAGAAACAGAGAAAGAAAGAAACAGAAGAAAGGAAGAAAGAAAGTGAGAAAGAGAAATAGAAAGAAAGATGGAAAGCAATTGAAGCAATTTTGACTAACTTTTGACCTCCAAAAATACACACAAATGTATTCCCACACATATTACACACACACACATACACACACACACACAGACACACACATATACACATTACACACATATCACACACATACATGCACACACATATTGTGCACACATACACACATCACACACATATATTACATGCACACACACATACACACACACACACACACACACACACACACACACACACACACCCCAAACATGGGATGCTCTTTCCCTCTCCATCAAGAACTGGCTCCTGTTTCACCTGTCCTATTTATTGTTCGGTATGTGTAAGCCTGGAACTTATAATTCAGGTCACTGTTTCCTGGCCCATGGGCAGAAATCAGACCCAACAAGCCTCAGTCGTTTTAGGCAAGCACTTTACATCTCTAGCCGTGTTTAGATAGCTTCACTGACTTGCCCAGGCTGGTTCTGGCTTTCAGTGTTGGTTTAATCCTCCTGCCTCAGCTTCCTGAGTAGCTGGGATGATAACCCTGCCTTTCTGTAGCCACGGACAAGGAGAATCTCCAGGCGATCTTGCAGAATAAACACAGCATCGGGATGTAGAACGGCGTGGAAAACTATCCCTAGTGATTAGTAGTTAGACTCTGTGTAGGATGGAATTCAGACTTCGTTCTAAGACACAAACTCGTAAGGACTTTATTACTACTTTGCCTGCCGGCCCCTGTCACCCGAAGCGAGCGGCTGAAGTGAATTTCCCTTTCCTACCTGTGCTCTAGCTTCAGGCTTGTGCATGAGTCTCCTAGCAACTGCGCTAATGATTGCAGTAAAATTTCCTCTTTTTGGTATTCTGGTATACTGTGCTATTTTTAAGCACCAAAATACTGGGTTTTTTTCCTTTAAAAAAATATAGTACTGTTATTTTAACTTCTTCCAGAGTCTGAGAGCTGAGTCATTTCCGTCTTGAGGTGCCCCAGAGATTGTTTCGAATTGCATAAAGATTCAAACTGAACAAAAGATCACTTGTTTTGGAAAACACCTTTCTCACCTTCATCTTCCTAACGAGAAGGGAGGAGGACATTGTGTGTGCTCAGAAGAAGCTTGTGGTTCACTCGTGGGCCTAGTAAAAGTTCTCTGTGAGTGGGCTGTGGCTGAGGCAGATGAGAAACCTTGGCGAGAAATCAGATACAAAGTGACAGAATTCTAGCGCTGACTGACGTTTGCGCTGGAAACCCAACTGCGATTCTCTTTGAGAAAGTATGGGGGGAGTGGGGGTGGGGTGGGGTGGGGTGTGTGGGTATGGGTATGTGTCCGAGTATGGGGGGTGAGGTGTTTGTTTTGTTTTTCTCCTTTGAGACAGGGTCTCTCTCTCTCTCTCTCTCTCTCTCTCTCTCTCTCTCTCTCTCTCTCTCTCTTGACTAGGCTAGCCTCAGAGATCCACCTGCCTCTGCCTTCTCAGTGCTGGGATTAAAGACACTGGCCACACCCCAGGAAGCAAGAGTAGTATTCACTTTCCCAGTATGAACCGGGAGTCGGTTCTCTTCCCTCACATGGGTCTCCGGGATTGAATTCAGGTTATCAGGCTTGGAGGCGAGCTCTGCTTTAATCCCAGAACTCTCTCAAATGGCCCACAGTTGTTTAGTTTTGTATATGAGCCAGGGTCTCACCATGTAGCTGGCTGTGGAGGAACTCACTCTGTAGATCAGGCTGTCCTTGAACTCACAGAGATCTGCCTGCCACTACCTCGAGTGCTGGGACCAAGGGCATGCGCCACCACACCTGCCATGGCCCATTGGTTTTTTATTTTAACAGTTGAAAAAAAAATTGCAACAGAAGATACTTGGAATTCATCTAGGACATACTTGGTACAACTTTTAAAAATCAATTAACTTCTCTAAGTTGATATGCAAAATACCGGGTTTCCTCACGACTTTCTATGAGGATGTGTGTGTATTTACATTCATGTCGTTTTTCTTCCCTCACACTCGCCTCCCCATTGGTACACACTTTGATCTGAGAATCAAGTATTATTTTCGGACTGGGGACATGGCTCAGAATGTGAGGTGCTCACCGAGTTTACAGGATGCTCTGGGTCCCATCCCCAGCACCGGATAAACTGGATGCTGTGACCCCTGGAATCTCAGGGATCAGGGTGTGCAGGTGGGAGAATCCGGAGTTCAAGGTCTAGCCCAGGTAGCACTCACACCCCCTTACAGTGTGTCCTAAATGCTCTCTCTGAAGAAAACGCCTCGCTACCTAAAAACAAACAGAACCCAAAACCAAAGAACAGTTTAGGGTTATCCTTGACTATATAGTGAATTCAAGGCCAGCCTGTGCTACAACACCTCCCCCACCCCTGTTACAAACAACTCCTTTTCCCCAGACCCTCAAATCCATTGTTTATTTCCCACTGTCTACATGAAAATCTATTAAAAGCTTTTTCTTATTTAAAAACTTGTCTCTGTCCTCGGCCATTGTGTGCCATATCCCTGACTCTGCTTCTCACGAGGCTTTCGGAATCACATGATTTCTGGCTAAGAAGCAGAGTAGAGCCATCATATTCCTCAGTGGATCCAGATGAAAACTGATCACAAGGTCCAAGAGAGACGCTGCTGGAGAACAAAGCTGGTCTGGAAGGATTCGCACGCGTGACGGAGGGTTTATGACGGAGGGTTTGTGTTGAATCACGGTAATTTGTCCTACCTGATGGAGCTGAATTCGTTTTAACTGCTGGGGACTTGGTTATGTTTAAATTGATTTGTTTTTCTGTTTCATATGAGCTAATAGGTTTTTTTGTTACAAAATGTAGAAACTTTCAAAAAGAATTTATTTAGTTTTGGATTTGTTCCTTTCTCTTTTCCTCCTCCTCCTCCCCCTCCTCCTCCTCCTCCCCCTCTTCCTCCTCCTCTCCCCCCTCCTCCTCCCCCCTCCTCCTCCTCCTCCTCCTCCTCCTCCTCCTCCGCCTCCTCCTCCTCTCCCTCCTCCTCCTCTCCCTCGTCCTCCTCCTCTCCTTCCTCCTCCTCCCCCTCCTCCCCCTCTTCCTCCTCTTCCTCCTCCTCTCCCTCCTCCTCTTCCTCCTCCTCCTTCACCCCTCCCCCCTCTTCTTTTCTTCTTCTTCTTCTTCTTTTGGTTTCTAAAAACAGGGTTTCTCTGTGTAGCACTGGCTGTCCTGGAACTTGCTCTGTAGACCAGGCTGGCCTCAAACTCAAGAGATCTGCTTGCCTCTGTCTCCTAAATTCTGAGATTTGCTCCACCACCACTCAACTTGAATTTGTTCTTGTATGTTTTATTTTTTTATATGACTTAATTCATAGTAAACATATTTATTACTTACAGTTTTTATATTAATTGTGCTGTTTAATATATGGTAATGTTTATAAATTTTGTATTCAAGATATATTGCATGGGGTCACCAAGATGGCTCCGTAGGTAAAGGTGCTTGTCACTAAACCTGATGGGTGACCTGAGTTTGGTCAGGTCCCCAGGACCTACAATAAAAGGAGAGAAGACATTCTGGCAAGTTGCCCTCTGACCCCCACATCAGTGCCATAACATGCATATACCCACACACAAAATAATTAAGTGATTGTACTTTAAAATACGTTTTGCACAATCACGGTTGGTGATTTGAAAACGGTTTTGTTAAATCGTATACTCTTTGGTCATGGTGGAATTAAATACCAACGTGCTGACAGAGTCGTTTTCCATTTGTAGCCCTTCGTATGGTTTCTTTCCCTCTGTCAGTGTGGAGCTCTTAATAGAAGATTCTTATCTGTGTTCTCAAATCCTTGAAGACTTTTGGAGGGCAAAGCTCTCAGGTCCCTGTCCTCAGAGGCGGCGGGCATGGGGGTGGAGTCAGAGCGTCCTGGTGGGAAGTCTCTGGGCTTCAGGTGGGGTCTGCACATGCGCAGCTGCTGGCTGCCTCAGAGGGCTGAGATAGAAAGATGGGGAATATAGGGGGTCTGGGAAGGGAAAAGCCCTCACCTCACTCTGGGATCTAGTTTGCATTTTCTTCTGCCCCTAAATGCAGAAACATCTGCACTACAGAACCGCCTGGAGAGTACTGCACGGTTTCCTAAGCTGTCTTCGGTGAGCCTGTTCAAGGCAACACACGAGTTGTGCTTGCTAATGCACACAAAACCCTGGGTTGCTTCCCTGGAGGCTGATAAACTGCGGGTGCTGTGCACACCTCTCATTCCAGCACTCAGGAGGCTGAGGCAGCTTTAGGGTCATCTTCAGCCGCATCAGGACTTCAAGGCCAGCCCGGACTACACAAGTTCTTGTCTCTAAAAGGGCGCGCGGGCAGGAATGCTGCTGGAGAGATGGTTCAGGGGTTAAGAGCACTGGCTACTGTTTCAGAGGACCTGAGTTCAATTCCCAATGCGCGTGTGTGTGCGTGCATGCACACCAGTTCAGGGGAATCTTCTGTCTTCTTCTGGCCTCTATAAGCACTGCATACATGTGGTGCACAGACATACATGCAGACAAAACACCCACACACATAAAATACAAAATAAGTTTTAAAAAGGGAAAACAGCTTGTATTTTGTACTTAATTTAAAAACGCCACTTAATCTTTAAGCCTTGTGATAAATTATGACCTTTGAGGTGTGTAATTTCACACTCTATATAGAGCCACTCTTAAGACTCTAAGGGTGCCCGGCATGGTGGCATATGTGTTTGATCCCAGGACTTGGGAGGCAGAGGGAGGCCATCTCTGAGTTCAAGGCCAGCCTGGTCTATAGTTGTCCAGGACAGCCAGGGTGACAAAGAGAAACCTGGTCTTGAAAACCAACCAAACAAAAAACACCTAGGGCAACGTTGTCCCGAGAAGCCCCACCCATGTTATGGGGGAGTAATTTTCCTCGTCTTAAGCATCTCTGTGTGAACAGCCATGCTTAAATCTGAAGCATGCACCTCTCTTCTCTCCTTGGTAAAGTTGAGAGTGTAGTTGAGATCTGGCTTCACCCGGGTGGATGCCATTAAGGAGACTGCCATCTCTTGCTTTGTTCAAAACAAAACAAACTGAAACAAACAAACAAACAAACAAACAAAAAACCCCAAAATCAAAAACAACGATTAGAGGCGAAAGGTCAGCAAGCCCAGACTGCTGGTGGTGTTGTTGGGGTTTTGTCCCTTGCTGCCCTGTGCCAGGGTCACTGTGCTGTGCTGTAAGAACGCATATCCAAGTGATGGCTTCTGCGAGGATGCTAACTGGGCTTTCTTAGGTCCCTCCCCAGAAGAGGGCTTTTCTGCTGCAAGGTTCTGAAGATTGGGGACCAAGTCATCTGGGAGAGGGATGGGTCTGATGACATATGGCTCCCTGGGAGGCTGTCAAGGGTCTTTGATAGCTCTCACTCTGTAAATGGATCAGGGCAGATAAAGCCATCAGAGCAGCAGTACCATGGACCAGATAGATTCCTTTCTGTTTTCATGCCTTTTCTCCTTCAAGCACCTCACCTGGAAGAGAAAATTAAAACAGCGAGGGAGTCCACTGGGAGCCTTTATTTGCCTCCCCGGCATCAGGAGCCACCCACAGGGAACCAATGGAGCCTCAGGGGTGGATGCACACACTGGAAGCCCCACCAAAGTACCACGGGAAGGGGGTGGGTAAAGTGGCTTTCTTCCCTGTGTGCCTTCTTAGCTGACTTCCTTAGTGATCTCAGGAAACCACCGTGGACATGGACAGTTGTCTCTTGTTAAATAACTAACCCAGGGGGTGTCCAGCATCGGGCAAGGGGAGGCAAGCTCCAGTTCGCAGCGGCTCCCTGTTCGCGAAGCCTTCTTCGGCCCTTGCTCTGTTTATCCCGCTGTAGGAGATCTATCTACTTGGTTTGGAAATGTTACCATTTAGAAATGGATGACCAAGGTCTGGCTGGGATGCCACCCAGGCACGGGTGAGGCCTCTCCGCGGCCTCATTTGTCATGCTGAGTCTCTTCGAAACACAAGTGGCTGTGTTTATTGAACTCAAGCTTTGAGCTGGCCAAGGAATGGAGACCCATCCCACCCAGCTTCCTTGATTGTGAGTAACATCTGCTGATCCTCATTAGAAACAGGACCTCAGTTTCTACCCCAGCTATATGCACAGTGCTAGGCACGTGGACCTGGTGAATCTGCGTCCCCCTCCCCCCAGCCGCCACACCTGGTGTGTGTGTGTGTGTGTGTGTGTGGTGTGTGTGTGTGTAGTGTGCATGTGTGTGTGGTGTGTGGTGTGTGTGTGATGTGTGTGTGTGGGTGTATGTGTGTGTCCTTGTGTATGTATGTGTGTGGGGTGGATGGGGTGTGTGGTGTGTGTGCATGTGTGTGTGGTGTGTGTATGAGTGCATGTGTGTATATGCATATGTGTGCATGTGTGGGTGTGTGTGTGTTGTGTGTGTGTGGTTGGTGGTGCGTGTGTGGTGTGATGTGTGGTGTGGTGTGTGTGTGTGTGTGGTGTATGTGTGTGTGTGTGTGTGTGTGTGTGTGTGTGTGTGTGTGTGTGTGTGTGTGTGTGTGTGTGTGTGTGTGTGTGTGTGTGTGGTGTGTGTATGTGTGTGTGTGTGGTGTGTGTGTGTGTGTGTGTGTGTGCCAAGCATGTAAGGATGTTCCTGCTCATGCATGTGTGTGTGGAACGCAGAGGAAGTTGTTGTGTGTCTTGCTCTGTCACTCCCACCATGTCCCCCGACACAGGGTGTCTCACTGAACCCAGACATAGCTGTCAGTCAGCAAGCCCCAGCATGGTCCTGCCTCTTCCCTGACTTCCAGTACTGGGATAGCAGGCACCTTTCTTTTTTTTTTTTTTTTTTTTCCGGAGCTGGGGACCAAACCCAGGGCCTTGCGCTTGCTAGGCAAGCGCTCTACCACTGAGCTAAATCCCCAACCCCCAGCAGGCGCCTTTCAATATCCCGCTTTCCAACCTGGGTGTTGGGAATTGAACTCAGGCCCCCGTGCTTGGCAAGGCGAACATCCTGACTGAGCCAGCTCTTCAGCTGTGAATCCACTTTGGCTCAGCTGTTTTGAGAAGATGACTTTGCCCAGATGCACATGGCTGGTTCCTATGGGCACCGTCCATTCATTTCCTGACTCAGCTCAGTATCACTTGTCTCCTAGGGCTCAGGGCTCCCTCTCGATGAGGAGAGAGGCCGTGCTCTTTGCAGTTGGAGTGCTGGAATCAGTTGGTTCATGGTTCCTGATCAGTTTAGCACACAGGTTCCTTTGAGAGGATTTAAAATTCTTTCCCTAGAAAGACATTCCCATAAGTGTTTTCATCTTTAAGGACACACTGAGGCCCTGCAGTGTGCCATGTCTGCCCCAGGCACGGGAACACAGCAGCAAAGGAGGTGGGAGAAATAAGGATTCCATGGCCAGGCTTCGGGGTTGGCAGTGGGAAGAGTAAATGCATCTCAGGATGGGTGCTGTGTGGCTGTTTCCTCCATCCAAACACTGTTTCCTGCAGCAGGAAGGTCCCCAAGGTTTAGGAGTCTCATGAGAAACCCGCAGGACTGGGCTGTCCCTCCCTGAGGACAGCCGAGCTGGGAAAGAAGATTGTCTATGGTGGAGTCGTTTGCAAGCTGTACCAGGAGCCCAAGAGCAGCAGCTCTTCCGAGTTTCTCCCCTGGGCTTGGCGTGGGCTTTGCAGCGTTTGAATTACCCATGCTCCTACTAAAGGAGCCCGCTCTGTGGTTCTCCAAGCTGCACTGACAGAATGGTTTCTTTGCACAATCAGTGCCTTTCTTCCCTGTCTGGGGCGATAAAATGTGTCTCTTCAGGGAAAGGTCTCACATGATGGCTCAAGAAGGACATGGAGACAGATGATTGGGGATAAGAAGTTTATTAGAAGGGTAATTAATGCCATGATTAGACAGAGAGACAGACAGACAGCAGCATGAGGAGAGTTCAGGCCCCCAGCACCAGAGGCAGACAGCACGGCAGGCTCTGAAGGGTGGAACCAGAGACTGTGGCAGAAATGGGGTCTGTTCTTGTGGTTTTCTGGGGTGGGGGTTCACACCAGCCAGCACACGGTGATGTCTGGCTGACTTGTGCCATGCTGGATAAGAAAGTAGGGACTCAGAGCGGCACTGAGGTCTCTATGGCTGTGGACACTGAGGTAGGTGCTGATCACAGGATGAGGTGTCCACCCCAACCCTAACCTGGGGCATTCAGGACACCCCCACAGGTCCTCACAGGTCCAACAAATGCCACATGTTCAAACTTGGACCCAGGACCTGTTCCTATCTGTTCCTCAACCTGATTTCCCACCTCAGAGTGATGTCAGTGTTCACCACACAGCCCTGGCGTGGCTCAGTTCCCACCTCTCCACCCCTCGCCAGCCTTTGAGTCCTGTAAACTGTTTCCTCCTTCTACGATAGTGTTGTTCCGTCCACCTGAGGAGAGCACCAAGCTTGAAGAGTGAGCAGCTGTGATTTGGGGAGAAACTGAGCTGGGTGTGAGTGGAGTTGGGGAGGGAAGGGCAGGCAGGGGGTCAGATGACCCCACAGGGGCTGCACAGTCCAGCAGTCATGAGACCCAAGCAGTCAGCCCCGACAGTGGCTTTATCCCAGAGGTGTGTGAGCAGAAGCTTGAGGGTGTGGGCTCAGGCTAAGTTCCTAGGAACAAAGGTGACACATTCCTGTGTGCTGGTTGGGGTAGAGCCTGACAGGAGCCAGGGAAGAAAGACCAGACTCTGCGGGCCATCTGCACATATAAGTCACAGGAGCCTCTCTGTGACCCCAGCCCTTTCCCTATTGCTAAATCTGGGCTACTGAGAGGGTTTCTCCTTAGCCCAAGGTGATATCCTGAGGACCAGCAAAGAGCTAGTGTGTGTGCATGCACATGTGTGTACATGTGTGTGTACATGTGTGCACATGTGAGTGTACATGTAAGTGCATATGTGTGACAATGTGAATGTATGTGATTGAGTGGAATGAATGTCAAAGTGAGTGTGAATGCGTGCATAAGTGTATACATGTGTGCACATGTGAGTGTACATGTAAGTACATGTGTGAGAATGTGAATGTGTGTGACTGAATGGGAATAATGTGAAAGTGAATGTGTAAGTGTGTGTGAGAATGTGGGCACATGTGCATGTGTGAGTGCACATTCAAGTATGTGTGTGAGAACGTGAATGTGTGTGACTGAGTGGAAATGGATGTGAAAGTGAATGTGTGTGAGAGAGTGTGTGCACATATGTGTACATGTGTGTACATGTGAGTGCACATGCAAGTCTGTGTGTGTGTGTGAGAATGTGAATGTGTGTGATTGAATGGGAATGAATGTGAAAGTGAGTGTGTAAGAATGTGTGAGTGTGCAAAAGTGTGTAAGTGTGTGTGAGAGTGTGTATGTACCCGACCTGGTGAAGGGGGTCAGCAGTGTCCCAGAGCCATCTCCAGACAGCACTCCACACAGTCCCTGGGAAAGCTGTCAGCATCTTCAAAGAGGTAAGCAACCAGGGCCCCTTCATTGCATCCCACTGCCTTTGTGCTATGGCTTTGGTTCTGCCTGTGAACCACGATGGCCCCTGCAGCCTGTGGCTCCTGACTCATCCTCTTCTGTGCACAGCCGGCTTGTCCAAGGGCCTGGGCACTTGAACCTGTGTCTTTGCTTGTGACTGTTTCAGTCCAGCACAGGGAGGGCACAGCCTGGTGCAGGCAGGCCTCCCCAAGTGCACGGCGCTGCCTCCTGTCAGGTTCAGCTCCATTCAGTACGAATAGCAGCCTGCTCTGTCTGCCCTCTGGGCTTTAGCTGTAACTGTCACCTGTCCATCCAAATAGTGAGCACATTCTGCAAAGGGACAGCCGACGCTGGAAAGGGCAGGGACTTGCCCTGGGTCATCTGTTTGGTACATTGTAGGAAGCGTTTGGCTCAGTTCAACTTAGAATCTCAGGCAGTACTCTGGGTGAACCTGCTGTGTCCCTCTCCCCAGACACCTAGGGGTGTGTCTGCAGAGGTCCTCTTTGTCTCCACACTTTTCCCTGGGCATAGGCTGAGGCTCCTCCCACCTTGTTGTGCAGTTTGAGTTCGGTTCTATTGTTATACAGTAGAGTGTGGGGCCCTGTGTTCTGAGCCTCAGTTAAATGGGTGGTTAAGACCCGTCTGGCCACTCTGACACTGCCCCTCTTCCCAGCGTTACTAAGATCCTGTTCTCCTTCTTCTTCTCCCTCTCCCTCCCCCTCTCCCTCTCCCTCTCCCTCCCCACCCCCTTTCATCTTTGCTATGTAGCTCAGGCTAGCCTCGAGCTTAAGATGGCCCTGACCTTCGGATGTGTCTGCCTCAGACATTTCTGTATAGACTTTAGCAGATCTAACCTGTGGATCCAGGCAGTGGAGGCGCACACCTTTGATCCCAGCACTTGGGAAGCAAAGCCACGAGGATCTCTGTGAGTTCAAGGCCAGCCTGGTTTACATAGCAAGTTCCAGGCCAGCCAGGGCTACACAGAGAAACCCTGTCCTGAAAAACCAAACACCAAACCAAACCAAAAACCCAGTAATCTATGGGATCGCGTGAGATGGTTTGTGTGGCTACAATTCTAAATGTCCTCAGCTGAATACCAGGTAGTTAGTCCATGCCAGCTAATTTTATTGAGGACAGGAGAGAGGGCACAGCCACACAGGGCTTCTTAATGAGCTTTCAGTGTGCCACACCTCCATCCCTCATGTGGACGGAGCAGCAGAATGTTCTAGCATCCGTGAGCCCCGACACCGAGAAACCCTTCTTAGGTTTCTCTCTGAGAGCTGGGCACATGACATTCAGTCACTATTAACAATCGAGGTGTGAAATGTCCCCACGGCCTCATGTGTCTAAACACTGGGATCCCAGAAGGTGGTGATGTTAGGGGAGGCTGTGGACCTTTCAGACAGGCAGTCTGGCTGGCGGGTGTAGCTATGGCCACAGGGATGGGGCTTCAAGGTTTCAGACCCTTTCTGCTTCTGGGAGGGTCTTTGTTTCCTGGTCCCAGCTGCGTGCTCCCACTTCCAGGATCTCTGCTTTGCATTCTGGGTAATGATAGACGGTAGCCTCACAGACCCAGAGCCACAAGTTTCTTCTGTCTCAGCAACAAGAGAAGAAATGAGCAGTCGTGGCGAGAGGACAGCCGCCAAGTGTATTTCACACCCCTGCTCTCCGTCAGACCCCAGCGACCCTGGAAGAGGTACTCGATTGCCCCCATATTATAGACAAGGAAATTGAGACTTAGTCCAGACTCGGTCTCCCTAATTGTTTTCTGCTGGGCAGAAATTTGGGGGGCAGGATTTGAGCCCAGGGCATCCTTAGCCTATCTAGTCTGAGAAAGTGCTGAGCGATTGGTTCATATAGGTGCTACCTCTGCTCCAAAGTCGGGATCTTTTGGTGTCTGGTAGCATCTAGTACGTGCAGAAGACGTTCAGAAGCAGGATGGTCGAACATTTCAACAGAAAGCACTGAGGCTTACGTCATCGACTTGGATCCTGGCTTCAAAGGAAGAAGGCTGAAGAAATCAAAAAAGTCAACCACTTGAACTTTTCTCCCTGCCTGCCTGGACCTCCGCAGAGTTTGAGACTCAAGCCCTTCTTTGTTCAACACTTCCTTGCCTTTTACTATGGTAGGGGGACAAGGGAGGAGATGTTGTCCTTTACTGTGGTAGGGAGACAAGGGAGGAGATGAACGCAGCACAGGTTGGGAGAGCACCTCTAAAGCTCCTCTTGGGGAGGTGTACGAGGAGGATCCAGGACTCTGCCGGCCTCTCTGGGTTCGTGTTTCATGGTCTGAGCGGTTCCTCGGTGATTTATCGTGCTAGCTGCAAACTCATTTTTTCCCTCCTTGGCCCGCAGAAGAGCCTCTGTATTCCCAAACACATTTGCACCCTTAAAACTAACACATTCAGTCTTGTTGCCACTGGTGTCTGCAAGCAGGCCCGGGCTCAGCTATTCTGGGCTTGTTTCCAGGAAAATAATTTACTTTTCCTTGTGCGGTCTGTCAAGCTCAGTGGAATGATTTCTTTCTTTCTTTCTTTTTTTTTTCTCCATGAGGCTGGACAAGTAAATCCTAAGAAAGCTGAGGATTTTAAACCCTGCCTGCAGAGATGGCCCCCGGCTGGGCTTATCTGGTCCATTAAAGTAAAGAGAAGCTCCCAGATCTGCATCCGGCTTGGTCGGCTATGATCCACGGCAGTCGGGCGATGATGATCGTGGCTCTTCTGACATCACCTTTGGGGCTGCAGCTGCAGCTCAGATGGTCCACATGAGACCTGGCCCAGAGGCACAGGCCTGTAATCCTAGTGTTCTGAGAGTAGAGGTGTGGGGACCAGAAGTTCAAGGATATACTCGGCTACACGGCGAGTTTGAGGCCAGCCTGGGCTATGCGACCCTGTTCTGATCAATAGATCGATTTTTTTTTTAAAAAGAAAAGAATAGTCTTTGAGGGCTTAATAAAGCTCTCTTCCCAGCTTGAGAGATTCGCAGTCTGCAGCTGGATGGAGCCGGATCGAACTGTGAGAGTTGCTTTATAAACTGTCCTGGGCTTCCTCTCTTGAGCAGCCGGAAGAATACATGGCCTCCTATGGAGTCTCAAAGCGAGGACAGTGACTATGGAGAGACTTGTCTATGCGCCCAATGCCTGGGATGCAGATGGCATGGCTAATGCTCCTGCAGCCACTTTGGACTGTGAGGCACGCTTGACAGGCCTGTGATTCTTGCTGAGAGCCATGGGTTGTTCCCATTTCTGTGTCTTCTAAAAACCAGAAGACATGGAGTGGCTTCTCCTGTCACTGTGGCAAAAACGCCTGGAAGGAGCGACTTAGAGGAGAAAGATTTATGTTTTGTTCAGAGGGTGCAGTCCACCGTGGAGGATCCTGGTGGTAAGTGCAAGGGTCCTGAGGCCCAACCATGTCTGAAGAACAAAGAGGCAGCTCGACTGACAGAGGGTGACTGGGTGTAACGAGGCCTTGTGGATGCCGTCAGGCCAATGTTCTTTATGGAGGTGCTTGGTCCCAGACGGCTGGGCCAGAGGACTACACTTCTGGCTTTGCGCTGAGCCTGGCTGTGGGTTGAGCATGCAGAGACATGGGAAGTGCAGGGCTATCTTAGCTTGGCTTAGGATAGAGAAGCAACAGGGCTGTGTGTCTGCTGTCATGCATACTTTCTCCAGTCTGAAGCCCGACTCTTGGGTTTCCGGCCCTCCCACCAGAGGACACTGCTTCCATCAGCAGCGTCTCCTGTGTTGGTCCCAATATGGATAAGGGTCTCCCTCACCAATCTCAGCTGCTGAAGCAGGAGCATTACTGTGAGCTCCCTGGTGAATTTAGCCCGGGGTTAGGAAGGATAACTTGCTTAGACGGTGTGAAGTCTCCAAGATGGGAGTGAGCTGCTGCCTTTGGCCAGAGGCCCTGTTGCTTGTTGTTCCCTGTCCCTCAGCACATGGTCACTCTGACGCCTGAGACACGTCGTTGCTTGGCTTCTAGTGATCTGAGGCTGCTGTGGAGTGGGACCACCATGCCTATCCCGTACCAGCTGGGATCCCTGCCACTCAGTTCCTTGAACCAGTTTTTATAAATGGAATCCACGATCACGGACTGATGGCACAGACCTGTTACTCCAGTTACTTGGGAAGCTGATGCAGGAGGACAGTCAGTTCAAGGCCACTGTGGGTAACTTTTGTAAAGTCTGTCTCAAAAGAAAATGTAAAAAGAGGGCTGGGGATGTAGTCCAGTGGTGAAGCACTTCCCTAGCATGGCTGAGGTCCTGGGTTCAATCCTTAGTACAGCGAAACCCCCAAAATAAAATCAGGCCCCCCCTCTGGAGTCCACAGGTTAGCACTGGGCAGGAAAATAACTTTGCCAAGACCAGAGCACTTCTGTGAGAGTCGGTATGGAGTTTATCTCTCCTCATTGGCCGGCCATGAGTCTCTACTGGTAAGTAGAAGACTCTAGAGCCAGAGTCAGAGAAGGGCAGTCTCCTTTCTTCTGCTCTAGACAAGAGAATGCTAGGGTCATTGTTCATTTGCACCCAAACCCGGCTTGCTTTCCTGTTTCCCTGCCACAAAAAACCTTCCTGAATATATGTGCACTCAGGCTTCTCTAAAGGAAAGGTTTGTTCCAAATCACAGTGTCTGCCGCATGTGCATGGCCTTTAGACTCCATGCATGGGCCCCGTACCACCCATTGCACTCCTGTAGGCCCTGTACCACCCACTGCACTCCTGTAGCCCCTGTGCTATCCACTGCACTTCTGCATGCCCTGTGATACCCCACTGCACTCCTGCATGTGATACCATACTGTACTCCTGCATGCTCTGTGATATCCCACTGTACTCCTGCATGCCCTGGGATATCCCACTGCACTCTTGCATGCCCTGTGATATCCCACTGCACTCCTGCATGACCTGTGATACCCCACTGCACTCCTGCATGACCTGTGATACCCCACTGCACTCCTGCATGACCTGTGATATCCCACTGCACTCCTGCATGCCCTGTGATACCCCACTGCACTCCTGCATGTGATACCATACTGTACTCCTGCATGCTCTGTGATATCCCACTGCACTCCTGCATGTCTTGGGATACCCCATTGTACTCCTGCATGCCCTGTGATATCCTACTGCACTCTTGCATGCCCTGTGATATCCCACTGCACTCTTGCATGCCCTGTGATATCCCACTGCACCCCTGCATGTCTTGGGATACCCCACTGCATACCCTGTGATACCCCACTGCACTCCTACATGCCCTGTGATATCCCACTCCACTCCTGCATGTCTTGGGATATCTCACTGCACTCTTGCATGCCCTGTGATACCCCACTGCACTCCTGCATGTCTTGGGATACCCCACTCCATGCTCTGTGATACCCCACTGCACTCCTACATGCCCTGTGATATCCCACTCCACTCCTGCATGTCTTGGGATATCTCACTGCACTCTTGCATGCCCTGGGATATCCCACTGAACTCTTGCGTGCCCTGTAATACCCCACTCCACTCCTGCATGCCCTGTGATACCCCACTGCATTCCTGCATGCCCTGGTACTTGAAATCATGCATACATAGCCTTGCTCAGCAAAACCCTGCTGCATTTTGTACTGGCTTTTAGTGGCTGGGGCAACCTTGGGGCTGGGGCAGGAGGATGCTGGAGAGTGAGCATCCTGTTCTCAGCATCCCTGAAACTTCGCAGGGTTCTCAGATTCTCGGAGTGGCGCTTGCCTTCCGTGGGTTTGCAGGCAGGGAAAGACACAGGGTGGCTTCTTATTTACCTTTCCCACATTTCCCCCAATTTTCCCAATCTGTTTCCATAACAACTCTAATAGGGATTGAGTTGCTAGAAAAGTATTCGTTTCTATAGAAACAATTTGTTCTATAAGAGAAAAAAAATTACTTGGTTTTACATGAAATCTAATGTTAGAATTTGGGTCTGTTTTTGATTTCTTTTAAAAAATTATCTAAAAGTTTTTTTTTTGTCAGAGTATTCCTCAAGCCACCTACAGATGGCTGTGACCTCTTCAGGCTCAAAATCCATCCTGCTATTCTACAGGTGCCAGATGCAGGGGGTCGGGGCTCAGCCCTTGGGCATCTTTACCAAGAACATACAGTTTTACATTAAAGCAGAAGTGTGGGCCACTCACGTGCTTGGATACAACGGGCAAGACCGGGTGATCTTGATTTCTGGGGTTGACTGAAAAGAGACACTGTTTTCTTGATTTTAAGAACTCCGAGGGGTATCCAAGACAGTGAGTTAGGTAGCTTGTCACAAACAAGAACCCCACTCAAAACTGGGTAAGCCCTTAGCCAGCAATGACGAGGATATTACAGCTTAGCATGAGTGTCGGCGGCTTCAGGAAAGGCTGGATCCAGGGGCAGCTATGATGACCTAGTCCTTCCTTCAGTGTTAGGCTGATGCTCCTCTCAGGCAGGCTCTCTGGGGGCGTGGGAACCTGAGCGATGGTTAGGGTTAGCCGTCAACGTGACAGAATCTAGACAGCCTGGAGATGGGCCTGTGGGTCAGCCAGCTCGGAGGAGGGATGCCTTGATCACTTTCATTGATGTAGGGAAACTCTCCCAACCGTGCCTCACACCATCTCATGAGCAGGTCATGGCCTGAAAGAAAAGCAGTGAGCGTAGCCCCGCCATTCTTCTCTCTGCTTCTGATGGTGATGGAATGTGGCCAGCGGCTTCAAGCTCCTGCTGCCTCCTCTTTCTGCCACGAAGGATTATAAGCTGTGACTGTGAGCTATAATAAGCCTGTTCTTCCTTAAGTAGGGTTCACCATGTCTCCATGCAACAGAAAAGCCATCCAGACAGCCTGCTGGTCACTTCAGGAAAAAAGTCACAGAAACGAGAGGAGTAAACTCAGGAGGAAGAGTTTATTTTGGATCACGGTTTCAGGGAACCACAGTCCTCATGGCAGGAAAGGCGTGGCAGCCTGGATGGCCTGCAGCAGGTGGCAGATGGGAAAGCAGAGAGCTCAGGCTCACCAGGGTCTGTTCCCAGAGACTTGCTTTTACCACAACAACCCAAAGGGTCCTTCTGCTCCTGAAACCAGGCCTCCAGCTGGGGAAGCAGTCTTCGGCCGGATTGACTTGGGTCACGAGTCCATTCACAAGGCCTGGGAAGGATGAGTGGGCTATTTGGCCAGGCCCAGCTGCTTCTCTTTGAGTCGGAGTTGAGGTCAGCACTTGTCAGTCTCAGAAGACAGGGGTGAGATGGAAGAGAGCCCTTAAGAGAAGCCCGCACAGGGGTTGGGGATTTAGCTCAGTGGTAGAGCGCTTGCCTAGCAAGCGCAAGGCCCTGGGTTCAGTCCCCAGCTCCAAAAAAGAGAGAGGAGAGAGAGAGAGAGAGAAAAAAAAAAAGAGAGAGAGAGAGAGAGAAACCCGCACAGACAGTGATTGGTCCAAGCACTAGGTCCCACTCAGAAACAAGAGGGCGGGTGCCTGGGGAGATGATGGTTCAGGCGGTGAAGTGCTTGCTGTACAGGCATGAGTGAGAGTCCCAGAACCCATATTTAAACAAACCAGGAGTGGTAGCTCACACGGTAACCCTGGCTTGTGTTGAAAGACCCTCAGACAGAGGAGACGCTCGCTCCAGTCCTGAGGACACCCACCACCCCACAAACACACAGGACTCAGACTTGATGTAAAAACAAGAGGTTTATTTTGAGATACCAATGCATTGGGGCTCGACACGGTCCTCACGCAGGAGGGACGTGAAGAGTCTCGAACAACAGAAATGTACAGCTTAAATAGTCAGTGAAGATTACACAGTTTCATTAGCTCAGCTATTTCGGTGCCAAGGATAACTAGGCAGATGTTCCTCGTCCTGGAATTCCTGGGATAAGGCCGTAACCACATCAATGCAGCTATTTCAGTACCAAGGACGTCTGACTTGATATATGTTTTCTCATCCTGGGGTTCCCAGTACAAGGACCAAGGATATCTGACTTGGAAAGATGTTTCTTTTCTGGAGTTCCTAGAACAAGGCTATAGCTATGTCAGCACAGCTGCATTCAGTACCAAGGACATCTCACTTCTATAGTGGTCAGTTAGCTTCCCAGAGATGTTTCCTGTCTTGTAATTGCCCTGCAGTAAATATGTTCTATACCATCTGTTCTTATGGTTCGGCAGCTTCCTAGAGAGTGGGTAGGAATGTGCTTTCTGTACTTTCTGGTCTATTGTCTAACATCTAGGGGCTAAGCAAGGGCCAGCTTAAAAGAGTCTCATTCTTAAGAAACGGCTGCACTAATATCAAACAGGGATCTTTCAGTGTGGCAGACACAGAAATCCCTGGGGCTTGATGGCCAGCAAGACCAGCCTTCTCGGTGAGCTCCAGGTAAGCCTGTCTCAAAGAGAAAAAAAAAAAAAAGAAAAACCAGGGTGAGCAGTACCTGAGGATGACACCTGAAAACACACACACACACACACACACACACACACACACACCAGGCACACACACAGACACACCACGCACACACACATGCATGCACACATCACACACACACACACACATCACACACACACACACACACACACACACACACACACACACACACAAAGAGAGAGAGAGAGAGAGAGAGAGAGAGAGAGAGAGAGAGAGAGAGGGCTATCCCCTGCCCCCTGCTCTTCCTAGCTCTCAGGCTTTGCTCCAGCAATCTCTTCTTTGCTAATTAACCTCCCACCACTGCCTTGCTAACATCCTTCAAACAGGACTGTTTTTCTTCATTCGAAGGGAGTTGGGGGGTGGGGGTGGGGGGGGAGAAAGCAGAATTCATTTGCATGTCACCTAAAGTACTCTCCCTGTGCCTTATCGGCTCCTCAGAGCCCAGCTGGGTAATTACAGGCACCTTGGGCCCCACGGTTTGTCTTATGAAAGGGTTATAAAGGGGATGAAAGAAAAAATCACCAGGAGACACAGCCGAGGTCTTTGAAAGTGTCCTTTCATCCTGAAGTTCAGAGAGTTCTAGCAAATCACTTCAGCAGAAGAGGCAGCAAACTGTCGCAGATATATGTGTATATATCTATATATGTATTATGTATGTATATGTTTTAGATATATGTATGTATTTTTGGGACAAAGTCTCCAAGATGATGGAAGGTGTAAATGATTTCAGGAGGGGAGTTGGTGTGTGGCCAGTAATTTAAATGAACAGGATTTCCAGGCCTTATTAAGATCTTGAAATAGGATTGTTAAAATTCAGCATTTTGGTTCGAATTCAGCTTTTGCTACAGGGGCTTCTGGGTTTTGAAACCGCCTCCCTTTGCTCACAGAGATATTTTAAACGCCCTAGCCTGTCCTGAGGCATCTTCTCTCGTTGTTAATGAGCTAAGTTAATGTGTTGTTTTGGTTTTGGATTTTTTTTTTTTTTTTTTTTGGGCAGAATTGCTTCCACCTCGCTCTTTCAGGGTGGGCACTGTGGGGATCAGAGGGGATCGCTGGGAAATATCAGTAGGGACTGTGTGCTCCTCTGATGGGCCGTGCTCCACGGGTGCCCTTCGATGTAGAAAGTGTGGGCTGTCCCCCAGCAGGTGCGAGGTGTCCTTCTGGTCCAGCAAGTGTATTTGCACATGTGTGCACACGAAGGGGCAGAGGACCTTGAGCTCTGATGCTCTGTGTGTCTTTCACAGCCCTGGCCTATGACGTTTGATCAATGAAGGTGACATTTTGGCTGAAGGGCAGAGGTGACTCTCCCACAGCAGTGACCAGGACTTCTGTGTGGAGTCTCCTGTGCTTGGACAGGAGTCCTAACAGCTAGTCATCTTCATGCCCTCCCTCCCTTTCTCCCTCTCTTCCTCTCTCTCTCTCTCTCTCTCTCTCTCTCTCTCTCTCTCTCTCTCTCTGACCCTGTATCCACCTGCATTGCTAACTGAAGACGATCTTGGCCTTCAGATCCTCCTGCCCCCTCATCCTCATCCTGAGCTCTGCAATTACAGGCGTGCACTGCTCTACTGGGAATGGAACCCAGGACTTCAAGTGTGCAGGGCAAGCCTTCTACCAACGGAGCCACATCCCCAGCCCTGAGGCGATGACTCATCACTTGTAACCAAGTCCCAAAGTCAACCCACACTGCTGGTCTCCACCTGTATCTTCAGAGCTTCTTGGGAAGCTCACCTTTTCTGGGAAGTGGATTTCTGGGCAGGGGTCTGCGGGTCCTCCCTATTGGACTTCTGCACAGTCCTGAAAAGGATGTCCCACGATCAGGGTGTAACCCAAACAATGTCTATCTGAATCCTTGCTGGGCTCCGAGGGTGCTCTATCCGTGCAAAGGAAGAGACTGGGAGGAGGCAGCACAAAAAAAGCAGAGTCCAGGCAAGCAGCATTGAGAGCAGTAAGGCAGCCTCTGGGTCTGTCACACCCCTGGAATCATCTGCCCCGAGGGAGTAAGGGAGTGATGTCAGCGGTGTCTCGGTTGACTGAGCCCCAAAAGACAAAAGAACATAATTAAGTTCTTTTTAAGATAGGGAGGGGCCAAGCTAATGGCTGGGGGTGTGGCTCAACTTGGTAGAGCGCTTGTCTAGTTTGTATGAACCCCTCAGGTTCCATCTTCAGCACAATATAAACCAGGTGTGGCATGAACGCTTGTAATCCCAACCCTGGGAGGGGTGAACACAGGAGGATCAGAAGTTCAAGACCATTCTTGGCTGCATGGTGTGTTTGAGGCTAGCCTGGGCTACGTGAGACCCTGTATCAGTGAGAAGAGCCAGTCTGAAGTATTTCACCCCATTTTGCTGTCAGGTGGAGAACCAGAGGAGGAAGGGAGCAAGTGGCTTTGAGCTCTGGAGATGCGCAGAGTAAGTCTGTAGCAGGCTGCTACAGCTGTGTAACAAATGGCCCCAAACCTAGCAACTACAAAGAACTACGTCAAACCCGTAACATTAAGATGTAAATCTCAAATATACATAATATTCTTCATGCTCTAGAAAAAATCAGCACTATAGGGCATTTTTAAAACTGAAAACTAGAACAAAACAGTATTTTTCATATTTCCTCCTGAGTTGGTGGGCTAGCTGGGCCATCATGCCTACTTCAGCAGCTCCTGTTTTCTGCTGGCTGCAGGCCTTCAGGGGACTAGGGGCCCAGTGAGGCTTCAGTTGGGTGGAATTGACTTCCCTTCACGTCTCCATATCCCTCACAGTGGCTCAGAGAACTTAGCATCTCAGTCACTTGGGGGGAGGGGGGGACTCCTGGCCTTCCGCACTGTCTGTGCCACACCAGCTCACACGGCGCTGACTTCAGTGTTCCATCTCTGGGATGAGACTTGACATAACACATGAGGTTATGGGTAGAGGTGATTTTCCGTCTGTGACTGGCAAATCCATTGCTTGAGTCTCTGATGCAAGGACAGGGAGCTTAGAGTGAGTGAGCCACTTGCTTCTCTCAGGGCCAGTGACTTGGTCTGTTGTCACCTCTGTAGTCATTACCTAAGAGGGACAACTTGAAGGCGGGTAGGTTACTCTGGGTTGGAGGCTGTGTTGGAAGAGAACTGTTCACTTCACGATGAATAGGAAGCAGCAAGAAAGAGGGATAGAGGGAGGGGCCAGGGCAGGATGCAACCTTAATCCTGACCCTGGGACCCACTTCCTCCAACTAGGTCCTCCTCCTACCTTCTACCTCCTGCCAATCACGATACAATTTCTGAACCCACCAAGGGTTGGTCCACTGCCTAGGCCAGGTCCTCGTGGTTTCAGGGGCTTCTCCATCCAGTCAGTTGGCAGGAATCCCTGACATAGCTGGGACCCCAGAGAGAGGGGAAGGCTTTGTGGTCCCTTCCAAGGATGCCCCCAGTGTCTGAGGCCTCTCCCCTCGATGGCTGCGTCTGGTACCACTTTGAGACCCAAGCCTTCAACTTTCCAGGGATATCCCACTCCACACTGCTGCAGCCTGGTACAACAGAGGCGAGGGTGTAGGGGTGAGGGGTGGCAATGGGGCTCCCTGTCAGGGTTGGGACCAGGGTGAAAGTCATTAGCCACATAGCTCACGATTTAAAGAAAACAAACAACCAAACAGAAAATGTGTTTCCAAGACAGAATTTCTCTGTGTAATAGCCCTGGCTGTCCTGGGCTTGCCGTGTAGCTCAGGATGGCCTTTAACTCACAGAGATCCTCCTGCCTCTGCCTCCCGAGTGCTGGGACCAAGGGCATGTGCTACCATGCTTGGCCAGAAAACATTTTCTGGTGGAAAGAAAAACGGACATAGGCGGGGTTGGGGATTTAGCTCAGTGGTAGAGCACTTGCCTAGGATGCACAAGGCCCTGGGTTCGACCCCCAGCTCCGAAAAACAGAACCAAAAAAAAAAAAAAAAAAGAAAAAAAAGAAAAAAAAAAAAAAAAAACGGACATAGGGGAGGAGCAAAGCATATGAATGAGATATGAATACGTTATATAAATGCCACATTGAAACTCATGTATGATTAACATATGTTAATAAAGTAAGAAAAACAATTTAATTTGCACTTAATGAATCTAACTATGGAGTAAAGTACAGTGTATTTCAGTAATGTAAAGGATTTAATAGGATCAAATCAGGATGAGTAAGCCTCACCATTGTATAAATCATACTTCCTGTTGAGTTCAAAATCCTGTCTTGTTTTTCTGCCTAGTTGCAAACACAGAAAGAATTGCTAAACGGGATGGCCTGCTGTGCTGGGAGTTAGCTCTCCTGCCCGCACGTGTGTGTGTGTGTGTGTGTGTGTGTGTGTGTGTGTGTGTGTGTGTGTGTGTCCATGTTTACGTGAAGGCAATGTCAGCTGTCGACTGTTCTCTGTCTTGGTTTTTGGGACAGGGTCTCAGTGAATCTGGAGCTAGCCAATTCAGCAAGGCCGACCAGCCTGTACCAGTGTTTGGCTCTCAGTCTCCAAGCCCAGGATGGCAAGTGCTCACACTGTCCTCCATTAAATTAATGTGGGTTTCGGGGCTCGAACTAAGATCCTTGTACTTGCAGGACAACTACCTTCCTGACTGAGTCACTAGCTCCTAACAGTGGTTTTGTTCCTGACAGCCATCTTGCCTCCATTTCTAGAGTCTGGTAACCCCTATTCTTTCTACTACCAAGCTAGCTTACCTCTCTTTGGCCTTAGCTTATTTCACTAAACAAAATACTCCCTAGGTTCACCCGCATCATCACAAGCAATGGGAATCCATTCTTTTTTGTGGCTTAGTAGTATTTCACTGTGCGTTGTCTATACCACATTCTTTAGGCATTCGTCTGCAGATGGACACCTGCTTGCTTCTGTTTCTCACCTACTGTGTAGAAGTACCAACACAAATAGTATCGCATGGAGTTTTTTTTTTCCCTGAGGCATAGCCTAGCCCAGGTTCTGCTTGAACCCATAATCCTCCTGCCTCAGTTTCCCAAGTGCTGGGGTAGCAGGTGTGTCATGCATCATTTCAGAGAAAGCGCCACACTGTCCTGTCATTGGCTCCGGATTCCAAGCCCGAGTTACGAGTTTGTCAACCCAGAACAGACAGGACTCTCCAGCCATTCATGCCCGCCCCGATTCATTCATGAGACGGTTTTTAACTTTTCTCTGCGCTCAGCCCGGGGCTGTCAGAAGTGACTTTGAAGTTTCCCTTGCTTGCAGATCCACGCCCACTCACTCTCTACCTCCGGATCCTCTCCACGTGGAAACTGAGAAAAGCCTTCGCCTACACCCTAGGGCTCTTAGCTCCCGGAGTCTCACTCCGTGGAATGAGTGGGGAGCTGTTGTCCCCAGAGTCCATGGGGGCAGTGACATTGCCATGGAGATGCAGGCTGTCTGGAAATGCATACCACCTGCCACCCAGTCTTGAGGCTACTGTTTTCCATGTTAAAAGGGCCTGGCTAGACCTCGGAGGTCTGTGGTCCACTAGGACTTTGGGCTCATCTTCCCTTGAAAGCTGTTTTGATTGTCTCTGACATAAGTAACAGCTTCCCAGATTAGGTTTTCGTTTGACTTTGATGGATGCAAAAGCTCATTGTAAATCCCCCAAGTGCCAAGCAGATGGCCGAGTTTCTTCTCGGTGTGTGCAGAAGAAGACCTGGATGCAGAGAGAGGTGCTGCGGGGAAGTGGGGAGAACCCAAGCACTAAGAACCACATACCCGCCTGGAACAAATCCTTGCATTAAGGCCAACATCTACCCTGGCTACCTCTGTGATTTCATAACCTGCCAAAAGCCAACGGTGTGTGTATGTGTGTGTGTGTGTGTGTGTGTGTGTGTGTGTGTGTGTGTGTGTGTCTCACAGCTGTGATCTTGGTCGGTACTCCTGGAGCAGAGGCAGAAAGGTTGCCACAAGTTTGAAGCTAGCCTGGGCTACCTCTTTAGTTCGACTCTAACCTGGGCTAAAGTATAAGTCTGGATCCCTCCCCCAACAAGCTTGCTTCTTCATCATCATTAGCTCCTCTCTCTCGATTGGACCCAGCTCCTGCTCACCCACTGGGCTTCCTGGGTTTACACTAGCGCTGCTTCTGGCTGTCTCTGGGATCCCACATCAGCAGCTAGCCTACCATGTCTACTCCAAATCTGGGCAGTGGTGATGTAACAGAGCAGGACTCTCCTGGACCCAAATAAAGATCTGGCGAGCGAGCATATAGGTAGCACTTTGCATACAGCCAGTGCTCAATAAATGATGGCTATTGCTCTGTGTGTAGCGTGTGTCAGCTGCCTTGGCAGTAGCAGGTATGCACAGACATCCTCACAATGATGCATGGTACTGCTGGTCCCCAGCCCTGCCACCAGGCCCTGTGAGCGAGCTCTTCCGGGCTCTTACAGCACATTCCTTCACCCACCTCAGCCATTCCAGCATTCTCCCTGTGCCCTCCTCCATCCGAACAGAACCACATCCCTCAGCAAGGCCCCAGGGGAGCACACTCTTAATGCAACCATTTTACAGATGGGATAGTTAAGACCCGGGAGGCTCAATGTGTGCTTGGAGTCCTGAAGCCACGTGGAAGGAGAGGGAGGACTTGAATCTGGAGCCATGTTTTGGAAAACAAACAAGCAAGCAAGTAAACAAGCAAAACTATTCTCTTTTCTAAAAAGAGAATAGTTTTTGATTTTTATCTATTTTCTTTTTTGTGATAGTAGTCAAATAAAATTTATGTACATGCAATTTTGGTAATTTTTGAGACAGTTCACTGTGTAGTTCTGGAACTCTCTCTGTAGACCAGGCTGGCCTCGAATTTATAGTGATCCACCTGCCTCTGGAGCAAAGGTGTGTGCTCGCAAGCCCAGCTATCCTGTAGTCTTTTAAATTGTTTGAAATGATGCCGAAAATGGAACCTGGGTTCTATCACTGGGCTATACTGCAGCCCCACACATAAACAATTTTCTATTACGCTCAAGTGTGTGTGTGTGTGTGTGTGTGTGTGTGTGTGTGTGTGTGTGTGTGTACACGCTGTGGCTCCTGGGGTTTGAACTCAGGTCATCAGGCTTGGTGGCAAGCATCTTTACCCACTGAACCATGTCGTGGCCCCACACTGGTGTGACCCAGTGATCTCTGGTTTACTGAGTTTTCAACTCATCGCCCCATTCTGAGTGTACTACATTTTCATTAGTTCCCCAAGAAAACTCAGATATTGTTTCTCCTCCCCCCAAAGAGAGTCTCCACTCACCCCTTTCTCTTGTCCCCATGTGACATGGACAGACCACAGCTGTTGTGCCAAATTAACTTCATCCATGCCCAGAGGAAGTTCAGTCACAGTCCAGGAACTACTCACTCTGCACGCCAAACTTTGTGACAGGGAATACTTAATTATTATCTGGCAAGATCTCATGTAGCCCCAGTGGACTTTGAACTTGTGACCTTCTAGCCTCCATTTCTACAAGGTTGGGATTACAGGTTTTCACCAGCATACCTGGGTCTGTAGTGCTGGGGATGTGTCTCAGGGTTTTACTGCTGTGAGCAGACACCATGACCAATGCAACTCTTATAAGGACAACATTTAATTGGGGCTGGCTTACAGGTGCAGAGGTTCAGTTCGTTATCATCAAGGCAGGAGCACCGATGCATCCAGGCAGGCATGGTGCAGGCGGAGCTGAGAGTTCTACATCTTCATCTGAAGGCTACTAGAAGACTGACTTCTAGGCATCTAGGGTGAGGGTCTTAAGCCACGCCCAGTGACACGCCCACTCCAACAAGGCCACACCCACTCCAACAAGGCCACACCTCTTAATAGGACCACTCCCTGGGCCAAGCATATACAGACCATGACAGGATGGGATCCAGGGTTTTTTGTTTTGTTTTGTTTTTTAAAAAGATTTATTTATTTATTATATGCGAGTACACTGTAGTTGTCTTCAGACACACCAGAAGAGGGCATCAGATCCCATTACAGATGGTTGTGAGCCACCATGTGGTTGCTGGGGTTTGAACTCAGGACCTTTGGAAGAGCAGTCAGTGCTCTTAACCGCTGAGCCATCTCTCCAGCCCCCAGGACCCAGGGTTCTTGAGTGCTGGGGCTGCACTCTGCCATCCCTGGTCCAGAGACTCTCATTTAACTTTATCACTCGCGTTCATTCTTGTCCCTTCTCAGTTTGGGGCAAAGCAACAGAGCAGAGTTATATCTGTGTGTTTGAGTGCAGGCTTGTCCATGTAAGTGTGGGTGCCCTGGGAGCCCAGAATGGGGTTCCAGATTCCCTGCAGCTGGAGTTCTAGGCAGCTGGAGACTGAACTTGGGTCCTCTGCTAGGACAGCAGGTGTGAGCCCTCAGCCCTGGTGTTACTGTCTGACCAGGGGCATCTTCTACAGTGGGTTCATCCACTGCCCCAGTCCCCTCTTTCCTCTAGCAGCTGCGGGGCAGAGTTGAGTGCCTAGGACGAAGGAGCTGTGATTGGCACTGCCAATCAAAACAAGACCACCTCCTCTCCACCACCCCCGCCTGAAGCAGCTGTTTGGCACTCACAAATCAGGTCGCAATTCATTCCCCAGGGTCAGTTAGTGAGTGACAGGGCAGCCAAGCCTACTGTAAACTGGCCTCCGTTTAGACATAGGGAAGGAGAGCCAAGAGCAGGTCAAATATGCAGACCGCAGGCCACTCCATGGGCCTTGCAGAACTCGTTCAATATGGCTCCCTGTGAATGGGCAAAAAGCAGGTGGTTAGGCAAAATCCCATCTCTTCCGAAACCAGGGTCTTCTATTCCTAAGCGGTGCCTGGTGGGTGTGGGTGGCCGTGAGTTTCTGGCATGGCTTTCCCCCGCCTCCCTGCAGCAATCCTGTTGGCATTTGGAAAGAATTTAGCATCATTCCTGTCAATTCCATGGTTACGCTACAAGCCAGGGCAATGGGCCTCCTGGGAGCGTCGTCCCCTGGTCTCTGGAGATACACATCGAGGCTTAACGGGCAGTTTCTGTCCACAAAAGAGTTATTCCACTCCTTGGTGGACCCCAGGGACTTGGCTGTAGAAGGAAGCCAATAGTGTTTTATTAAATTATCGAACTTTAGAGCTGTGAAGGGAAGTTCCCAGAGCATAAAGGGCCTCGCCTGCGTTAAAGAGTCTACAAGGTCAAATCACTGAACTTGGCGATTACGGAGCGTTGAAAACGCTGCAGGCCAGACCCAAATTATCTCAGGTTATTTTCAGGCCCTTGGAAAGCCATTCATTGCTCTCCCCGGTGTCTCTGAAAGAACATCCTTGTGACTATCAAAACTTCTAAAGTGCACTATTAGGGGCCAGGGGCGGCTCAGTGGTTAGGAATGTTCGCTGTGCAAGCAATGAGGATGGAGGGCAGGGTTTGAATCCCCAGAAGCTTGTAAAGGAGCTGCATGTGAAAGTGTGTGCATTGGGAAGTGAAGACAGACAGATCCTGGGAGCTCACTGGCCAGACAGCAGAGCTGAGACCCTGCCTCGAGGCAGGAAGGAACCTGACATCCTCTGGCCCCTACATGTATATGTAAGGGCGAGTGTGCCCCCATATTCACCTACACGCCACACACACACACCACACACACACACACACCACACACACACACACACACACACACACACACTCACACACACACACACACAATGTATTCTTAGCAACTTCCTGGCTTCCACCAATTCAAAAGCCAAGGATGTTAGATAGCATCTGAAACCTAGGATATGGCTTCAGATGTAAGCCATCCCCTCTGAGGCTCCCGGCCATATCTTTGGTAAGTGCTTTGATTTATGACTTTCTTTCTTATATAACTAATAAAATCTCATACAACCACTTCTGCAGTGGGACCTGGGATTTGAAGCAACCTGTATTGTGTCTATAAGCCTCTCATATTCAGCTCCAGAATAAACTATCCCTTATTCCCTTTGAGCTGAGAGCCATATTTTCTTGTGGACGGATCTGAAGTCTTTGAGCGTTTGATGTGTGCGGTTGTGAATGGCCCAGTCTTCCCCACTGCCAGCGTGTGGGAGCGTCGTTGATAATGACAAACGTTCACTGTAGGGCAGGCCGTCGTCCAAGGTCTCCTGTGCTGCCATCTCTGTGATTGGCAGGTATGTCCGCTTCGATTCTGCATGGCTGACAGGGACTTAATGCTGCCTTGACTGCTGCTGTGGAACTCGGTCTGATGAGTCAAACAGTCGCCATCTTTGTCGGGTCAGTCAGTACTTGTTTACAATGGTTCATCACGGGCATGGTCGTGCACACCTTTAATCCCAGCACTTGGGAGGCAGACATAGGCAGATCTCTGTGAGCTGAAGATCAGGCTGGTCTGTAGAGCAAACTCCAGGGCTATACAGAGAAACTCCGTCTCAAAAAAAGAAAGAAAGGAAGAAAGAAAGAGAGAGAGAGAGGAAGGAAGGAAGGAAGGAAGGAAGAAAGAAAGAAAGAAAGAAAGGAAGGAAGAAAGAAAGAAAGAAAGAAAGAGAGACAGACAGACAGACAGACAGACAGATCATTACTGACATTGTCTTACAGGAACGGGTGGGAAGGGTCATTGGACCTTCACCTGAGATTCCAGTATGCAGTTTGTCCCTAAATGCTTATGCCTCCGGGTGCATAGGCCAGGCAGGGGGATATTGGGGTGGGGGGAAGGTTAATGGAAGGGCTCCATCCATGCCGCTGTGGAGAAATCACTAGTGTACTGGGTGTAGACTTTCCATGTGGTTGCTTTGGGGTCACCCATGCTCACCCCAGGGTGAGCTGTGGTGGCATCTACTCTGGTTTATTGTTGGGACCTTAAGAGGAGGGGTCAGACATCCTTTCTGTCTTCCCAGCAAGGGATTCTCTCAGTCGGCGAAGAGCCCCCTGGGTCCGCAGGATGGAGCCTGGAACCTCTGCCCTCACCTTAGGTCTGTCTCCTTGGCTTTGCTCGAGCTAACACTGGGCGTACAGAGGTGAGCTCACTGCCAGGGAGTCTGCCTAACGCAGATCACCGCCCCTGGAGGTTGAAGGCAGAGAAGCAGGTCGATGTCTGTACACCTGTAGTCCTCTTGGATTCCAGCAACAGCAGAACTCCAGCAAACAGCACCCCAAGGCAGAACAGTTATCTCGGTTGGAGAGACTGAACCTTCAAACAGGACATCTTGGTGGATCCAGATGTGGCCCCAGGTGATTAATACTTACTGGTCCACCTGGGGGGAGGCTTGAGCCAACCGTGACAGACCACAGACCGCCAGGACTACAGAGTTGGGCAGATCCAGCCCCGACTCAGTTCCTCCTCTACTTAAACATGGAGTTTGTATCGGCAAACTTGGGATCACTAGACCCGATTCCTAGGGCTGTGGTTGATTTACCATATTTGTTTCTTATCATTGCCCAACTGGTGGCTGGGTCTAGCTTATTGGGACTGATGGACTTTAGGCATTTGCCCCAAAACCCAGTATCTGGGTCAGGATAATGTGTACGTGTGTGCGCGTGCACACGCAAACACACACACACACACACACACACACACACACACAGAGGTCAGAGGCCAACCACCTTTGGGGTGGTTCCTCAGGAGCAACCCACCTTGAATTTTGAGACAGGATCTCTCCCGGGGAGCTGGGGCCTGGTTGGTCAGTGAGCCTGAGAGTTCTACCTGTGCTTTCCTCCCCACTGCGGGTGTTACAAGCCAAAGCCATCACGCCCAGCTGCCCTCCCCCTCCTCCTCCCCTCCTCCCCTCCTCTTCCCCCCTCCTCCTCCTCCTCCTCTTCCTCTTCCTCCTCCCTTCTTCCTCTTCCTCCTCCTCCTCCTCCTCCTTCCTCCTCCTCCTCTTCCTCCTCTTCCTTCTCCCTCCTCCTCCTCCTCTTCCTCCTCCTCCTCTTCCTCCTCCTCCCTCCTTCCTCCTCCTCCTCTTCCTCCTCCTCCTCCTCTTCCCTTCTCCTCTCCTCCCTCTTCTCCTTCACCTCTTTCTCTGTGTAACCTGGTCTCAGACCCGTAGAGATCCGGCTTCTGGAATTAAATGCTGGAATTAAAGGCGAGTGCCACCACTCCTGATCATATCCGGCTTCTTAGGTGGGGGGTTATGGGGATGGGACTCCTGTTTTCATGCTTCAGATCAGGCTCTTCATCTCTCCCTTTTCTTGTTTTCCTTCAGTTTCTTTTTTTCTCCCCTCCCCACTTCTCTCCTCTCCTTTCCTCTGTCTCTTCTCCTCTTCTCCCTCATGGAATTGGGGATGGAACCCGGGACCTTGAGTGTGCTGGATGAACACTCTGCTATTGAACGGCATCTTCAACCTCAGCCTCAGATAGCTCTTTGCCTGCAGGGCTGTCCAGAACACCAAGTCTGCTGAGTGGCGTCTGGGGCCTCTCCTCCACAATGAACATACCCTCCTGGGAGAGCAACCCAGTGTCTTAGACATTGCAGAACCTGGAGGGAGCATCGCCTGCACCTAGAACTAGAGTATTTAAGGAGGTAGAGAAACCACAGGGAAAGGAGGAACAGGAAACCAGGGGAGAAGCGGGCAGAGAAAAAAGAATGGGGCAGAGTGGAGGAACCCAAGCTGGGCTTAGCCCATGGCCTGGCCCAGGCTCTAGAATCTGTGCTGTAATGGTGAGGGGACCCTAGAACACCCCTGCCCACCCATTCTTCCATCTGCAAATTGAGCACCTGTCCCTCCTGATGTACCGGATGTACCGTAAAGAGCGCCTTGGCTGCCTTTTGGGGCATGAAGTGCACTGGTTTGTCTTGACTGTGCTGTTGACTTAAGCTGTAAATTGGACCCCTTTGTAATTCAGCCAGTGTTACCTGAGCCCATCCAGAGGTGTTCCGAGGTCTCTGCCAGTGCTGCAGCCTCAGTCACTATCAGAGCGGAAACCAATGAAGGGCACACCTGGGTAGAGCTGAGACAGGCAGGAGCGGTGGTAGCCCAGGCACAAGGGACCGTGTTGTAGAAGAGAACACTGAGGCTTCTGACTACAGAGCCCCTGCACTGCTAAATTCCTGATTTCCTGTCTCCTCCTTCTTGTCACCCCTCCCCCCAGTCCAGCGCAGCCCCTTCTGGGAGCTAGAGATGGAGTTCTGTGTGCTATTCTGTCCACACACCAGCAGGAGAATCAGAAGTTTGTGTGGTCACCCTCCAAGACTAGTTCAAGGGACTTCACTCGTCCAGGGGCCTCCCTACACTGACCCTGCCTAGGAGGAGAAGCATTTGGCATCTTGCGTAGCCCCAGAGACCTGGCCCCCTTCCCGGGGTCACTCAGCCAACCCAGGTCTGCTGTTTGTCCCTGGCCACTCTTGGTTAGGTTAAGACCCTGTGGCAATTTCCACCTGCAGCCCAGCCACAGGCCAGAGTCAGGACCTGTTGGGAGGTTCAGAAAAGGAATGGTGTAGATTAAGAGGGCTATAGGTAGCGAAGGAACGCAGAGTCAGGCTCACTGAGACAGCGGCTTCTAGATAGGACAAAGAGGGAAGCAGAGGTCTCAGAAGACCCCATGGAATTCCCGAGCAAGCAGCTATCTAACAGACTCCCAGTCATAGGCCTCTCCCGCCCTGAATGTCTGATGTTGGGTTTTTCTCTGTGGTTTGGCTTCCTGTCTTTCCCTGTCTTCAACTCTCTGTTTTGTGCCAGGAAATAAAGTTGACAATCCCCTAGACAACCACTGACACCTCCACTCCAGGAACACTGTGTCCCCTTGCACGCTGAGCCGGGACACGTGGCTGGTTCTCATCTGTGAACTCTTGGGATCTGGTTCAAAGTTTCATCTTTCTCTCGCCTACCATTTCCACCCAACCTCTCCCTGGCAAAGTAGAACTGACCTTTTAGAATGGGGGATGGGAAGGCGACTGGACAAGGGTCACCTAGACTTTATTATTATTAGGTGTTCAATGTGTGCGTACATATGTGAGAGAGAGAGAGAGAGAGGGAGAGAGAGAGAGAGAGAGAGAGAGAGAGAGAGAGAGAGAGAGAGAGAGAAAACGAGAGAACAAGGGTCTTATGGTGTGCCGTGGCGCTCAGAGGACAACTCTGTGTCCATCTTTATGTGACTTTGTTGGGGAATTGAACTCAGGCCACCAGGCTTGTGTGGCCAGCAGGCTTGTGTGGCCAGCAGACCTGTGTGGCCAGCAGGCCTGTGTGGCCAGCTATCTTGCTCACCCCCCAGACTTTAAATTGTCAAAAAGTGGAAAAGTGGTCTGGTAGGCTCTACATGTTTTCAGAGTTCGGGAGAAACTTAGTCTTTCATGCTGTAGCCCTCAGTGGACATTAAAGGACACTTAGCTTGGGGCGTCCCCAGCATGGCCTTTTGCAGGTAGGAGTCACCTTTGTGGCCCCCTTTGGTGGCTCTGTGAGTCTTGGGGAGCCTTGTGGCTGTGACAAGGACCTTTTCTTCGATGGTGTGCCATCCTAACTCTGACACTTCCTCAACCCTGCCATTCCCCTTTCATCTTCACGGTTGTCAAGGCAACGGTTCCCTGGGTAACCTGTTGACTTATTTGACTGCCAAGTTTGTATGATCCAGAGTGGGGAGCTGTAGTGGAGGACTTTAAAAAAAATGTCGTCAAGGTAACCGCCAGCAGCCTTGTAATTATAGTTTTAGGTAAAGATAAATTCTCTTTTGCAAATGTTACTGTATTTTTGGTTTGAGGAGGGGAGACTCACCCAGAGATGAACGTTCTCAAAATTAGAAGCTTTCAACCGTGGACAAGTCTGTAACTTGGTTTCATTCAGGGCTAATTCCTCTCCTAAAAGAAAGAAAGAAGAAAAGAAGGGAAATAATGAAAACAAAGAGCTAAAAATAAATCTGATAGGAAGCAGGCACCAAGCGTGGTGGGGCGGCCGGGGCAGGCACTGCGGAGGCAATGCCAACGCCTTTGCCCACGCTTTTCTGAGGCAGACTCTCTCCAGATTTGGCGGGCAGTGTGGTACAGTGGTTATCCATCTGGTCTCTGAAGTCAGGCTGCCTGGGTTCAAACCCCACCTCAGCAACTCCTCAGCTGTTGACCTTGGACAAAGGGCTTAACCTGGATGTGAGTCCCCCCCTTGGATTTATTAAACGAGGAGGCAGGGTAAGGAGTGAACCCCCACTACAGGTGGCTATGCTGTGCCATTCATTATGGGCACTTTTGATGCCAACCCCGGTGTAGCACAGTTGGGGTCAGCCATGCCTGCAAAGCTGGAGCCTCCTCCCGAGTCCCGCGCTCTTGCTTAGCTAGAGTTCGACCACCTCAGCCTGCAGCCCCGGTCAGGACACGGCTGTATAACGACCAATTATAAAAACACCCAGATCCGGCAGGGATCCAGCATGTGGGGCCACCTTCGGAGACATCACGAAATTCCATGCTTGCTTCAACCCCCAGAGTTGGGGACAATTATTCTCTCCATTTGACAGAGGAAGAAGCTGAGGAGGGAAGAAGGGAAGAGTACCATCACCCCCACCCCCTTTGTTTTCCTTTCTGTTTTGAATGAGAAGAGGGACCTTGCAAGGACTTCAAGCCATCTCTGTGGGCTGGGCGTTGGCAAGGCTGGCCTTCTCTACATGGCTTCACAGCCAATCAAACCGAGAAAGTGGAAGCTTGGCCTTAACTTGTGTGTGGGGAGCTGGTCCTCCAGAGGGAGCTCATGGGGTTCATTCCCAGAAGCTTTGGGGGACTTACCCTGTAACGCAGGGTCTTTGGATACTGATGGAGGCTGTGATGGTCCAGTGTCTATTGTCCAGAGGGACAACAGTGTCTTATGTGTGAACTCAATCATGGGCATCCTTCTGTTTCCAGAGTTTGTCACTACCTAAGAGATCAAGGATGCCTCCAGGGGACTGCCTGTGTTTAAAACTCTGATTTCAGGACTGGGGACACAGTTGGTGGCTAAGGTGCTCGGCAGGCAGGTATGAGGACAGGAGTCTGGATCTCTAGAACCCAAATCAATGTCACGACACATGGGTATGGTGGCCTGCCTGTAATTCCAGTCTCACAGCACTGAGAAGGGGAATCCCTAGAACAAGCTGGTTCTGAAGACTGGCCAGATGAGCTCTGGGTTTGACTGCGAGACCTAGTCTCACAGAGAGACTGAGGATGATTCCCACCATCAACCTGGAGCCACCACGGGCACACATACATGCACTACACATGTGCAAAAACATGCATGCACATTGGACACACACACATATACATATACATATACATATACATATACATATACATATACATATACATATACATATACATATACATATACATACATACATACATATGGAGTCTGTGATTTCCTAAAGGGGCAGAGAAGTCACAAAGTGGCCATAGGGAACCAGGAGAATGGGGCCCACAGGCTGCCGTAATGGTCTTTCTGGAGCCAGGGTCAGCCCTTCCCTTAGAATTCCGGGAGAGTATGGCGTCTCTCTGTGCCTCAGTTTCCTCATTGGCAAGGAAGCCAACTCAGGGGTGTGTGACCATGACCATGACAGTGTGGCTGTCCACCAGGAGTGGTTTTGGAAGTTATCTGGGTTGTAAGACAATAGCCAGCTACTACTTACTGCCAGCTTCGTGGCCAGGGGACACTAATGTCAGTGCAGCCTGGGGTGAGGAGGGATGGCCTGGCACTTTCTTACTTACCCTGAGCTCACCATCTGTAGAGTGGACCCACAGGCACGTGTCACCTTCTGGATACCTTCAGACCCCTGTCTCTCCCAACCTCTCCCACTGCCCAGCTTTGCAGACCTCTCCCCACTGAGACTCAGCTCCCTGCGCTGGTTCTGCTGGGAAAGCATTTGTACCTTCTACCTCTTCCTGTGGATTCCAGGCGTCTTCATCATTTCCCAATGAAGACCGGCATAGCGATGAGGGCACAGAGAGGCTGGGACCGTGCGATCCCTGAAGGAATATCCCAGGGCTAACTGGGTTGATGGGGATATGGGGCACAGTGGCTTTGGTGGGGCTCTGCTCCATCCCATCTCTTTGCCTTTTACTTTATAAGCATCATGGCCTTTCCTGGGAACCACGGGTACAGCCAACATGTTCTTCCCTGCTCGTCTTCCCTCTAGGGGCCAAACAAGATTTATTGTTTTTTTCTGGGCATTGCAAATATAGCTTCTTCATTCCTTGCCCTGTGGTGGTTTTTTTTTTTTTTTTTTCTAAAAAAGGTTCAATGTTAGATGGAAAGACTGTGTTCTGCCAGGATGATTGAAGAAAGGTAATTATGTAGTATTAGAAAAAAGAGAGAGAGAAAGAAAAGAAACTGTGTATCAGCCCCGAGGCTCAGTGGGAAGGGGAATTGGGACCACTTAAGGCTGCACTCTTGCCTGGGGGTGAGGAGGCACTGTGCTCTAGATTTAAGGTCATCGTTTCCAGGACTGCACAGTGATTGGCAGGGGGTGGGTTGGGAAGACCCTGTGACAAGGGATCCCTCAAAGGGACGTGGGTGGGAATTTGGGCTCTGTGGAATTTCCAGCAAAGCCTCCGCTTTGTGTTGCCTTGTCGTCTGAGGTGGGTGCCCGCCCTGTCGTAGGTGTCACAGAACCTTCCATGTGCACTGGCAATAATGACCCCTACATCTCTCCAAATCCCACGTGACCCAGTGCTTCCCAGCCCTTTCTAGTCTGCAGGTATGACAGGCGTGGCCGGGAGGGCGAAAGAACCCCGAGTCTCGGGTTTGCTGCTCATCAACTGCTATGTGTCCTTGGGCAAGCTACGGAAGCTTTCTGGTCCTGAGTTCCTCATCTGAAAAGGGAGTTGATGCTGACATTCACACCTCAGAGCTGCTGCAGACGGAGCGGACAGGCGTAGAGCAGACGGAGCTAGGGCTGCAAGCCGTGGATTAATAATTACGTTGCCATCCATGTTCATCACCGGCATCCACACCAAGGAAGCTGGAAACCAGCTCTGCTTCCTCACATGGCCACCGACAGGGGAAACCCAGGGTTTATTGGGTTTATTTTGCAGCACTGGGGGATCAACCACAGTGCTGCATGCGTGTTTTGCAAGTGTCCTCCCAAAGGCAGCCTAGCATCACCCCGGGGACCACAGGGACGCTTGTGGACACTCACGGGGACAGCATGACAGGAGCCGGGCAGAGAGGGGCAGGTGTTTCCTGGTGTCAAGGCTTGGGGTCAGAGCTCTGTCCTCACAGCGTCAGGCTGTCTGTTGCTCTTTCCTGTGCGCCTCTTGAAGCATGGAGCTCCTCGTCTAAATCCACACGGTGAGTGGGACCTATGCCTCGCTCTCTCTGCTTCCCAAGAGAAGGGTTGTAGACATTCCACCCTCTTTTTAGGTCCCCAGTGACAAGCCAAAATCCAATTCCACCAACATCTGCCTGGGCGAGCGATGAGTTCCTTGGTCCTACTTCCAGGGATAGGTGAAGGGTTACTCACAGGAGTACAGGAGACATCACTGTAGCATGGATGATGACTTAGAATAGCAGCAAAGAGGGTGTCCCCGTCTCAGCTGACCTTCCACAGTATATACATACACTCTAGCATCTCCTGTGGCCACAGGCCATGTAGTTAGGATAGAATTGTACACAACTAGACACAAGGTGCGAAGAGCTACGACATCTCAGGTGAGGCTCCGGTGACCTTCCCCACACCCTCCTAGGAGGGCCTCTCAAGAGGCAGACAATCTGACCTTAAGGGTCTCTAGCACGAAGTCACACCTCCCCTGATGAAACGCTTGGAGGGTGGCACCCTACCTACAACAGGGAGGCAGTGAGGGGGTTGCCTGCAGCTCTGCACTAATTGCACCTGGTTAGTTGAGTAATTGGCAACCGAGTGTTTGACACTACAAAGAGGGAGTGACTCTTCTTAGAGTCTCCTTCGGGACCCATCACCTGACCTGTATGGGTGGTAGGATTTAACCTCGTATGGTAGGGAGAGGCTCCCAAGGTGAACTGGGTTCAGACTCTGAGAAGGAGGCTCACTGTTGGGGGAATTCCAATTATATTCACTGTTTAAAGCCAAGGGTGAAATCCGGCTCAGGCTTATCTCCCCTGCACATCTTCGGGAGCTAGAAATTCAGTTCTTGCCTTTAGCTGTGAAATGTCAAAGAGGCCCTGAGAGTCATCTCTCGGCTAGGGGTCTGGCGTTCTCAAGTCAGAGACCTCAATTTCTGTCTGTAACAAGATAGCGGAGTCTTGTACGGGGGATGTGGAACCGCAGGGATCTGTAGAGTACTCAAGGTGGGAGGCACTGATAGTGTCCGTCCCATGTCCCTCTCTGCCCCCACCCGAGCGGGGTGCATTAGCATTTTGCCTGGGTGGCTTGGGATGAAAGATGAGGACTTTACTATCGATGCCAGCCCACAAGATAAATGCTCATTTTTGCTTTTAAGTTTAATTAATTTTACCTTTTATTTTTTAAATCAGTGTGAGTGTCTATGACATGTTTGAGCTGCCTTTGGGGTCTAGAAGAGAGTATTGGCTTTGAATCCCCCAGAACTGGAATTACAGGTGGTGTGAGCTGCCCAGAGTTGGTGCTGGGAACCGAACTCTGGTCCTCTGGAAGCTCAGCAAATGCTCTTGCCAAGCCGTCTCTCCAGCCCGAACGCTCATTTGAAAAATTATATTGGTTCTTTTAGTTTTTATTTTCTTGACACAGGGTCTCATGTAGCCCAGGCCGATCTCAAACTCACGATGTAGCTGAGGTTGACCTTGAAGCAAAAGCTGGCAGCCGTTGAGGGAGGTGGCCAGGAGAGGCGGGCACGCAGGAAGGAAGTTTCTGACCTCCTATGTCATGCCTAGACTCCAGAGCTGTGGGAGGGGAGCATCAGGCAATTATCCTCTCTGAACCCAACACAGTTATTAAACAGCACTGAAGCCTTTAATTACCAGCGTATTAGCATACTACAATGGGGAGCAACACTTGGTGGATAACAGCCTAGGGCCTGCGGAAGCAAGGCCTGTTCTTACCACTAATTAGGAGAAAACTGTAGAAGCCGGAGGAGGGAATTGGTCTTTCCGGGGAAGATAATTGGATAAAGATTAGTTCTTCCTCCGCCCATCACTTGCAGGCAGATGGTATCGTGCCTGAGATCCGTTTGCCAAGATGTTTCTGTGCAGGATGTGATGGTTGTGTGGATGGCTATAGCACTTTACAGTTTCCAAACCCATTCTCTGTGCATTACCACACTGAGTCCTATGGCATGGCCAGAACGCCACTGTCCTCTTTTTTACGGTGATGAGACAACAGAGAGAGACTTCAGTGACTCCCCACAGCTCAGAGCTCTTGGGCAGAGGCGACTTCTGGGGTGCAAGCCCGCTGCTGGGAAATTTGAGGGGTCATGGGCTCCACTTTACCAACTGCAACCCCAAGGCAAGTGATGAAATCTTCCTGTGCTTCAGTCTCTCCATATGAACTGGTGTGTGTGTGTGTGTGTGTGTCCCGGCCTCACAACATCATCACAGGGCCTAGATGTCCACAGGGAAAGGAGAAACACCTGGTCTGGATTCACTGATCTAAATGAGATCCATCAACAAGTAAATCAACTCCCATCGCTTTACTAATGAGGTAATATGCCTGAAGTCACACAGCCATAATCAGAAAGATGGGCCAGAGATCCAGCTCAGTTTCTCATCCAAGTGGCAGAGAAGAGCAGTGTGTGTGTGTGTTTGTGTGTGTGTGTATGTGTGTGCATGTATGTGTGTATGCGTTCAGGCGTGTATATATGTGTTTGTATATGTGTTGTGTGCATACATGCATGTGTATGTATGTGTGCATGCATGTGCGTGTATATGTGCATGTGTGCATGCATGTGTATATGTATGTGTGCATGTGTGTGTATGTGTCTCTCTGTGTGTGTATTTTTGTCTGTGTGTGTGGGTGTGCATGCATGCATGTGTGTTTTTTGCGTGTGTGTATATGTGTATTATGTGTGTGTGTTCATCTGTGAATCCGTGAATGTGTGTGTGTGTGTGTGTGTTTGTGTAGACGTGAAGACAGAGCCAAGAGACACTTTGTTGCTGGAGACTCTTAAAGCTCGCTTATCGCACAGGGGTTTTATTTTCCTGTCTTCTATACAATAATTCGAAGCTCTTTTACTCTGTGTGTGCTTATACAACCCCCTCGGTTCCTGGCCCCTAGCAATGCACAGTGATGGAGACCGAGCAGGGTCCTGCTGCCATGGGGACGGTCAGCGAGCAAGCCCAAGAATATTTTTGTTGTTTGTTTGCAAGATCTCCCATAGCCCAGGCTGATCTTCAACTCATTGTGCAGTGGAGGATGACCTTGAACTTCTGATCTTCCTGTCTCCACATTCCAACTGCTGGGATTCCAGGTGTGAACACTGTGCCTGGTTTATGTGGTTGGAGGAGCCAAACCCAGGGCTTGATGGTAAGCAAGTGCTCTACCAACTGAGCAACCCAGTCCCTCTGCCTTTTGTTTTAAGATAGAACCTCACTTTGTATTCCAGGATAGACTTGGTCTCCCAATTGTCCTGCCTTAGGTCTTGTCCTTCCAATACTGTGGCAGAATGCCTAAGATAGTCAATCCATAAACAGAGTTCTGAGCCGGGAGTGATGGTGCCAGTTGTGATGGAGCCAGGTGTGATGGTGCCAGGTGTGATGGAGCCAGGTGTGATGGAGCCAGCTATGATGGTGCCAGGTGTGATGGAGCCAGGTGTGATGGAGCCAGGTGTGATGGAGCCAGGTGTGATGGAGCCAGCTATGATGGTGCCAGGTGTGATGGAGCCAGGTGTGATGGAGCCAGCTATGATGGTGCCAGGTGTGATGGAGCCAGGTGTGAGGGTGCCAGGTGTGATGGAGCCAGGTGTGAGGGTGCCAGGTGTGAGGGTGCGTGCCTGTGATCCTAGTGCTTATTTGCTAAGGCAGAAAGATCAGGAGTTCAAGACTAACCTTAGTTGAAAAACAGTCTGGGCTAGAAAGAGAGCCATCTTAAATAAACAAATACCCGCGCCCGCGCGCGCACACACACACACACACACACACACACACACACACACACACACACACTCACACAGAGGTGGGTATTTTGGCTCAATGCTTTCAAAGATTTCAATCTAAGTTAAATTGGTCCATTGCTTTTGGGTCTGTGGTGGAACAAGGCAGGAGAGCTGGGTGGAGGAACACTGTTCACCCCACTGTGGCCAGGGAGCAAAACCAGAAAGGGACCAAGCTCCCAATACCCCCTCCATGGGCATAACCCAATGACACAACGAGCTAACTTCCTTCTATAAGCCTCACTTAAAAAAACTTAAATTAACTCGAATGTACAGCTCAAAAAGGCAGCTTGCAGGAGTTGGCTCTCTCCTTCCAACATGGGGTGCTGGGGATGGACTCAGGTCATCAGGTTTGGTGGCATGTGCTTTTACGGATGAAGTATCTCTCTGGCTCACCTGGGTCCTTCTTGTCACCTCCTTAGGGAGACCTGTGATGCCTGCTATCAGCCTGGGGCTCTGTCATGAGTCAGGACAGAGCATTAAAGCCAACTTTGTAATCCTCGTCCTGCTGTGTCCTGCTGTGCTCTTCTGTATCCTGCTGTGTCCTCCTGTGTCCTGCTGTGTCCTACTGTGTCCTGCTGTGTCCTGCTGTGTCCTGCTGTGTCCTGCTGTGTCCTGCTGTGCCCTGCTGTGTCCTGCTGTGTCCTGCTGTGCTCTTCTGTATCCTGCTGTACCCTGCTATGTCCTGCTGTGCCCTGCTATGTCTTGCTGTGCCCTGCTGTGCCTTGCTGTACCTTGTCTCAACCCTACCCTGCTATACATCCTTGCTATGGACCCGGATATGGACTTGGGACTTTTCTGCCACTGCACCCAGAGCCCTAGGGGCTGCAAGCAAAGGTTGGTGCACAGGAGACCTCTGCATGTATTTGTTGTTGAGCGACTCTGAGGGTGGCCAAGCTGGGAGACTTCAGAGCTGTCTTAGTTAGGATTTCATTGCTGTAAAGAGACACCATGACCACGGCAATGCGTAGAGAGGAAAAAATCTAACTGGGGCTGGCTTACAGTTCCAGAGGTTCAGTCCATTATCATCATGACAGGAAGCATGGCAGTGTGCAGGCAGACATGGTGCTGGGAAGGAGCTGAGAGTCCTACATCTTGCAGCAGAGGGAGACTGTGTCTCACACTGGGAATAGCTTGAGCATATATAACCTCTAAGCCCCCCTCCACAGGGATAAACTTCCTCTAACAAGGCCACACCTACTCAAAAAAGGCCACTCAAACACATGAGTCTATGGGGGGGGGTCATAGCTATTCTAACCACCACAAGAACCATGGCTTCATTTGTAAACAGAAAGAAAAGTTCACCAAGGGTTTCAGAGCCAGGATCTCTGAAACTAGAAGCCAAGGTCAGAGGAGGACTCTGGAGGCCTGGCCATTAGGGCTTATCCTTAGAGTAGTTCTGAGAGACATGGGGGCTGCTCTGTGGACCAACTGAGGCTGGGCTGTAAATATCTCCCAGGAGGCCTATGCTGGGCATAGTGTGAAGCCAGGTGGAATGGAGAAGGGGACACCCCCCCCCATGAGGAACCTCCACAATGTTATAGGAACTCAGAGTCACAAGGAGGTGACTGAAGAGACTGCCTGTCATACTGTATGCCATGGGGGACAGTGGAAAGCCTTTGGTGACCTGTGACCTCACTAAGGAGCCACCTGCCATGCTGTAATACACTCTGCCAGCCTCCATCTGCCTTGGCTTTGCCATGGTAGGTCTGTGTCCCAGCCTGCTCATCTTGTGGGACTGAGATGATGGTTTATGCTGAGAACCCTGCATAGCCATAAAAGTTAAGTGTGTTTATACGCTGCAGGGACCTGCCTGCCAACAGAGGGAAGGAAGAACAACCTCAGCCTTTAGACAGCCTCCTAGAGATGGAGTCAGGACCTCCAAGCTCTGGGTGGCACCACAGCAGGAGATGAACAGTCGGTGTATGGGGGTAGGGGGTCCTGGGGTGGGCAGTCAGGAGAGTGGCATACCAACCAGGGAGTAAGAAAACATCCAGCAGGTAGAAAGCTTTTCCAGGATTCTACTGCTGTGAACAGACGCCATGACCAAGGCAACTCTTATAAGGACAGCTTTTAATTGGGGCTGACTTACAGGTTCAGAGGTTCAGTCCAGTATCATCAAGGCGGGAGCATGGCAGCATCCAGGCAGGCACAGTGCAGGAGGAGCTGAGAGTTCTACATCTCCATCTGAAGGCTGCTAGCAGAAGACTGGCTTCCAGGCAATTAGGATGAGGGTCTTAAAGCCTACACCCATAGTGACCCTACTCCAACAGGGCCACACCTTCTTCTAATGGTGCCACTTCCTGGGCCAAGCATATTCAGACCACAATACAGATCACAATGGCTTGTTCCAATCTCACAGTCCATCAGCTGGGTAGGACATAATGTCTTCGTTGTGGAGTCAGAGAAACCGAAGCACGGAGAGGTTACCCGAGTCGTATGTCAGAGGTGGCAGATCCAGGCTTTGAGTGAGCCTGGGGTATAGCTATGCTGAGTCTTTACTAAATAAAGTCAGGGTATAAGAAAGAAATCATTCTAGTCTGTTTTCAATATGAGGTCCAGTATGAGATGTGCTTGGAGCTCATCGGAGGGGCAGGTAAGCAGGAACCTGTCTACTCATTCCCAGCTGGTACCTGCGTGTCCCAGAGCTCTCAGGATGAAGAGTCGAAGGCAGAGTGCTGTGATGCTCCCGGCCCTCAGTGATCATTGGCCAATACGGTCCATGAGGGCAAAGGGAGCCAAGAAGACACAAGACACACTGGGGCCAGCTGCAGGGAGGAAGGTCAGCTTTACTTGGGGGTGATTCAAGGTTCATATAATTTTGGGGACTGGAGATAGGAACATCTAAGATGGACAAAGGTCATTGGCTGAAGGTTTAGGGTACTGAAATGCCTCATTAGCATGGGGAAGCATTTCAGGGCTCTCAGGTGCTGGTTGAATGGGTTCTTATCAGGAGAAAGGAACTTGAATTTGTAATCTAACTAAGGCTAGATGACAGTTTGCAGGTAGAGGTGCAGGGGGGTTTAAACTCCCCAGATAAGGTCAGAGAAGGTGAAGCACTGTGAATGGAATCTCCCTATAGCCCCAGAAGGCTATCTTGTTAATGGTAGACTCCCACCTTAACTAGAAGAATTTTCCCACAGTCAGCTACACAACTGAGCCCACAATCAGAAAAGGAGGCCACCCGGCGTTCTAAGAGCATCATCGGTGAAGGCCTTGTGCTTTGAACCAATAGGATGGGGGGTTTGCTGAGAAGACTGTACCACATGGTCCAGACAATCGCAGCTCTCAAAAGCACAGGGATTTCTCAAAAGGCAGGGATTTCTCAAATCAAGGGCTTTAAAAACCACTGCCGGAAACCAAATCTGCGCTCCAGTCACGTGCCTTCTCTGGAGACGGGAGTCCACTTCCGTGAAAACCAAACGATTATTTTCTAGCCTCTTGAGATGCTACGGCAGAGCAAGGGTCTAGTTCCTCACAACCTGGGGTTCCTCTGTCCAGCGATCTTATGGCCACAGCAACGTGAACCTGGTCTGCTGGCCACACTGTAGAGGCCTTTGAAGACGCTTGACCCTCCACTCTGCCCCTGAGGCTAAGGGTCAGCTGAGTCCGGCTCCCTGGCAGGGTGGGAGGAGAGTGAGTGCTTTATCCTGCCTGACCCTTCACAGTGAGCGCTGTGACTGTCCTATCTCACAGATGAGGAAACCAAGGCACAGTGACAATGTATTGTGTCCAGGGCCCTGCAGCTGCCAGGCCATCAAACCAAGCTGGACTGGAAAGCCTTTGTCCTGGGGCTGAGAGACGGCAGAGTCAGTGGTTAAAACACTGACTGCCCTTCCAGAGGATCAAGGTTCGATTCCTATCACCCACCTGGCAGCTCACAAGTGTCTGTAACTCTAGCTCCAGGGGAGCCGATACCCTCGCACAGGCATACATGCAGGGAAAACACCAATCCACAAAATGAGCAATAAACAAATAAATAAATCGTTTTTTAAAAGACAAGGAAAAGAATAAAAATCCAGCATTTAAAAAGAAAAGGAGAAAGAAAAAGAAAACTTTTGTCTAAAGCCCTTGTGTTTCCTTGTACTGGCTAGGGTTTGTATTGTTGTTTGTTTGTAGTAAAGATTTATTTACTTTATGTATATGAGTTCCTATCTGCCTGTACACTTGCACACCAGAAGCTGGTTTCCGGGTATTGAACTCAGGACCTCTGGAAGAGCAGCCAGTTCTCCTCTTAATCACTGAGCCATTTCTTCAGTCCTGCACTGGCTAGTTTTATCTCAACTTGACACAAGCTACAGCCATCGGAGAAGAGGGAACCTCAACTAAGAAATGCTTCCACAAAATCAGGTTGTAGACAAGCCCGATGAAGGACACATTGTTAAGTGGTGATTGATTGATGGTGGGTGGGTGGGGTGTTGGGGGGGCTGCCACCCTGGGGCTGGTGGTCCTGGGTTCTATAAGAAAGCAGGCTGAGCAAGTCATGGGGAGCAAGCCAGTAAGCAGCACTCCTCCATGGCCTCTGCATCAGCTCCTGCCTCCAGGTTCCTGCTCTGTTTGAGTTCCTGCCCTGACTTCCTTCAGTGATGAACTGTGATGTGGAAGCATAAGCTGGACAAACCCTTTGCTGTCCAAGCTCTTTTGGGTCATTGTGTTTTATCTCAGCAATAGTGACCCTAAGACATCCCCTAAGTGTCAGTCACTGGGCTCATCTGTTTCTCTGAAGCCCCCAGGCTGTGGGTTTTTATTTCTTTTGCCTTCTAAGTCAGGATATCTTTATTCCTTTGGTGTACTGAGACCCAGAGAGGGAGAGAACTGGGTCCAGGGCCACACAGACACAGTGGGCAGGTTTCAAAGTGGGAGGGGCCTAAGGTCCGTCAGTCATTCTTCCCTTCTGTGTCTCTTGTCTGAGCAGCTCAGATCATCGTGACTTAAAGTAATGGACGAGGCATCTTTCTCTTCGATGAGGTCTTTTCCACTGGGTAGTTGGGGATGATGGCCTATAGTCCAATCAAGAAACCAAGAGGCAGGGTTGGGATCAGGTCTGGAGCGGCCTCTTCTGTCCCTGACCACATTGGGTCACTCTCCTCTCTGAACCTCCAGCCTAGGCTGCAGAACATGGTGAAGAAATGCCTGGGTAACTATAGTAAATTCTTATAGATGTTTCCTTTCCCTATACAAAAGTCAAAACTCCAGCCTGATGAAGTGTGGGATTATCCTGGAGGGGATGGGAGGGTAGGAGGGGAGAGGAGGAAGAGAGGAGAGGGAGGAGGAGAGTGGAAGGAGGAAGAAATGGGAGAGAGGAGGGAGGGGCGCACGCTTGTACACACACACACACACACACACACACACACACACACACACACACACACACACACACTAGACCAATGGGTCACAATCCCTTTATGAGGGTCAAATGACCCCTTCACAGGGCTCCCCTAAGACCACCAGAAAACACCAATGTTTACAACGCATAACAGTAGCAAAGTTATGAAGTAGCAAGAAAAATAATGTTATGGTTGGGGGTCACCACAACATGGGGAACTGTGCTAAAGAGCCTCAGCTCTAGGGAGCTTGAGAGCTGCTGCTATAGGCTGAGAGGAACCCTGACAGCGTCCTTCCTGAGCAACAGCACCCTGTCTGAGCTGCTTGTGCACGACCTTCCTCACCACAGGGCTTCGCCGGACAAATGCATTGATGTCCTTGGTCACAAGTATCCCAGAGTGGCTCTGCCATTGTAGTGAATACATCTTTCCCTGATTGCTCCCACCAGAACGGGAATGATCCAGATCCAGGGGCCAGCTCGCTGCGTACTCTGAACTCTTGAGGGGGTCTGCAGTCTAAGGGTGTGGCAGTAAACCCTGGGCTTTAGGGGAACCAGGTAGCTGTGAGTTTCTTCTCACCCTGACAGCAAAGTCAGACCTGTAACTCCGTTCCTGTAGGGAACTCTGAAACCTGTTGGGCCCAGTGTGGGCAGGCCCCACGTGTGGCTTTCTGCTGCCAACTGTGAATCACAGACGTCTTTCATTTGATGGGGCCATCTGCTCCAGCAGGCAGCCTGTGTGAGCAAGCGTCTCTCTCCTTCATAAATGGGAGCCACCGAAGAGAGCTGAAGACGCGGTGTCCGGCGCCCAGGCCTGGGCAGGGGCCAGATGCTCTGGATCTGTTTGGAAAGCTTTGGGGTCCAAATCTGGGGACTGTCCCTGGAGCCCCTGGGGCGCATGCTACATCCGATTCTTCCCCACTGCCGCTCGCAAACAGAACCCAATTCTGTAGGACAGATAATGCTTGGTTAAGTCAGAATCTCAGACTCAGTGAAGTCTATGGCAGGAGACATACACTCTTGTTTGTTGTGTCTCCAGGTCTACAAGGCCACCTGGGCTTCCTGCAGCTTCTCTGAGAAACCGCTTTCTGGGGGAAGCTTCTGTGTCAGTGCCGTAGACGCTCACCAGCCCCATACCTCACCGTGAAGTGAGCTGTAGGCAGGGCACTCTAACTGCCAGGAGCTTCGGTTCCCCCCTCAGTGAACACAGATAATAAGAACGCACGTGTCTCTGGCTGCCATCACTAGAAGATATAACCGTCTTGAGATACTATGCTCTCAGGAAGCGGTAGCTCATTACATTATACATGTACAATTGGGGGAAATACCAGAAGCATCTTTTTGTTTTCAACTATCAACGCTATAAATTCTTTACTCCTAATTATAAGATTGCATGCGCATTATGAAAAGTGATGGGCTGGAGAGATGGCTCAGCGGTTAAGAGCACTGGCTGCTCTTCCAGAGGTCCTGAGTTCAATTCCCAGCAACCACATGGTGGCTCACAACCATCTGTAATGGGATCCGATGCCCTCTTCTGGTGTGTCTGAAGACAGTGACCATGTACTTTTATATAATAAATAAATAAATCTTTTAAAAAGAAAAACGAGATATTCCTGACAGAAGAATGGCCTGGTGGTGCAAGCCTGTCACCCCGTCTGCTCAGGAGACTGAGGCAGGAGGATTGCAAGTTTAGAGCCTGTCTAGGCTTCAGAATGAGTTCGAGCCCAGCCTGGGTAACTTAGTAAGACCCCGTCTCAACATAAAAGAGGGCCAGCAATGCAGTCCAGTGCCAGACTGCTTGCCAAGACTGTCTGAGGCCTTGGTTTCCATCCCCATCGATGCAGAGCACAAGAGGGGGAGGGGGAACGTGTTGGGGGCCTCGATTGAAGCGTGAAGAGCAGATGGAGTCCAGTGTTGTTGGCCTGGGCCCAGCCGTGTCAAGGACCCAAATGCCCCAGGCCCGTGAGGGTGGCCATGCCTCCCCGCACTGCCCCACCTGAGGCTCCAGCTGATAATGTCTTCTTGGGTCCACACGTGAATGAGTGCTTCTGAACCATGGATCTGCCATTGTGCGCAAAGACAAGCTGCTGTAGCCCCCTCCTCTGGTAATTTACAGCCCGAGTGTGCTCACCCACAGACACGGCCTACCAACCCCAGCCCCACCCCTTACTGTACGTAAACACTCCGAGGGCCTGGGTGGCCAATAGTCAGTGCTGCGTCAGCAGAGCGTGTGTGGTCCACTGGGTCTGTTTTCAGTATGTGTGTCCGTGTGTCTGTTCTTTCTTCACTCCCCCTCACCAGCCCAGTCAGGTCCCCAGGACCAAGAGGCTCAGGGGGACCATCCCTGGTACTGCAAGAAGAGAAGAGAAGATGAGACAAGACGAGAGAAGGAGGGGAGGAAGCGATGAGCTCTTTGATGATTTATGATTATTCTGCTTTTTAAAAATGCACAGAAAAGTCCAACACGGGCTGTAGCTGCTGTTTCCCCTCCCCCAGCCCCGGGTCTTAAGTACTTCTCTAATTTGTTTGATCTTTGAAAATCCCTCTTCTCCCTGTGGGTGCCCGCCCTCATCCCCAGCCTCCATGGCTCACCCAGGGTTCAGCGCTGCTAAGTAGCACATTCGTGGAGTCTTTGACTTTTATTAAGGACTGCGTAGCCCGGTCTCGTTGGTCCCGAAGGACTCCTCCTGGTGGTGTCTGTGGTTCGATGGCTGCTGCTGTCACCAGGACAGCTTCGGGAAGCCGGAATGAATGGGTTTCAGCTGGGGGCAGGGACCAGAGCTGCCCAGTGATGCGAACTTGCCTCACTGTCCCAATGTGAAACCCGTTACCCTTTGATCCATTGGATGGAAGAGGACCCCGTTTGGATGGCCTTTTCTGTTCCCAGCTGCCCGGGTGACATTTCCATGTGCACTTACTTCCTTTGCCATTCCCATTTTATGGAATTGGGGTGGGGGTGGGCTTAGTTTGTGCAGCCGAGACCCCCATGGTCCACTGGGTCTCCAGACAGTGCCCCAAGGCCTGGAAAGAGCCTCACAGCACCATGCTCCTGTTAGCTAGCTCAGGAACTTGGGTGGTCGTGCGGCATTTGGGAACCCCACAGGTGTCTGTCGTTTGTGAAAAGAGTATACAGCCCAAGGCTGGCCTCACCCGGGAGCATGACTTCCCAGGAAAGCCGCTGTGTGAGAAAGCCTACCCCCCACCTCCCCGCCCCTTCCTCCCCCACCCCTGCCGCTGCAAGCTAAGTCACACAGAGAGGCAGGCACAGGCAGAACGAGGCCCGCTGGGTGCTCGGGCTCTGCTTTATGGGTGGTTTAATGTTTGACATTTTAAGTTGGGGAACATTGTTCAGGTTTATAGAAGAACTCCGTTCCAAGGGCAGAGCGTATAAAAACATCCTAATGAGTTTCCACGGGTGGAGGCTGGCACACAGGACTCCATCTCACCGCACTCCTGCCTCAGAACCTTCTGGAATACAATGCTCAGAGCGGATTTGAGCCAGCCAATTGATTCAGTCGTGAGACTCAGGTAAGGCCACAACACTCACAAACATCATACAAACATTTGGGGCACACATATGTGCTCGTGGGGGTCAAAGGTTAACCTTACGTATTTTCCTCAGGCACAATCTGCTTTCTTGTTTTGAGACAGGGTCCTTCACTGGCCTGGACCTCACCAGGTAGGACTGGAATCGAACTCTGCTCCACTGTGCCTGGCTTTTAAAAGAGGGCTCAGTAGATTTGAACTCAGAACATCCAGCTTGTGTGGCAGTCCCTTTATCGACTGAGCCATCTAAACCCAGCCTGGGCTGAGTTTTAAATTCAAAATAATTATATGCAAATCCACCCAGCTCTCTTGGTGTTTGGTCCCACTCTTATGGCTTAGGTACGAACCCATCCCTGACAAAGGCTTGTGCATTGGGTGCTTGATCCCAGTTGATGGCTGTGTTCTGGGAGGTTGTGGAGTTGAGGCCTAACTAGAGGAAGTAGTCACAGGGGGCAGGTCCTGGGGTGTGCTTCCTCTCAGAGCCTTCCTGATTCTCTCTGTGTTTCTGGGCCACCCTGATGTGAATTGCTCAGTTCTGCCCTGCCTTCTCTACCATGATTGACCCATAGAATACCTCTGGAACCATGAGGCAAAATACGTAATTCTTCCTAAGTTGTTTCCATGGGTATTTGGTTACAGTGACACAAAAGCAGTGAACATAGACGCACCCTGGTTTCTGTTTGGGGGGTGATTCTAGAGAAATGAAAGCAATTGTCAGTACCTATAAAGTAAAACCCGTGGGTCTCTGAGAGTGTGCTGTGCAACGTGCTCTCAGTCTCTCTGTGGCATTGTGATGTCGGTGTTGCTGCTGTACCCATTTTGCTGCTGAGTAAACTGAGGCTCCCAGAAGATGCGGAACAAAGCCAGCACACGGCAGAACTCTGCCTATTCTCTAAGGGGAAGTGGACTGTGGGAAGTAGAGACCGGGGAGATTTGGGCAAGAAAAACAGGTGTGGTCTCTGTGAGTAGAGGACAGGGTGCCGGGCAGGGATGTATGCCTTGTCCCTCCAGGTGCCATAGCATCATCAAGTGTGTCACACCTTCCACACAGACCTAGAGCTGAGCAAGTTTCTCAGGTGTTCAAAAGGCAGTAGCACAAGCAGCTTGTGGTGAGTCCGCAGCTGAGCTGAACTTACCCGGCTGCTTGGTACAGAGAAGAAAGAGCCACATTGTGTCACTTCCCAGGCTAAGCACCAGGCACACAGGCAGCTTTGTGTTTGAAGCTGAGCTGACAGCCCAGTCGGTTGGCAAGGTAGGGTTGACAGAACCCAGAGAGCCATAAAAGGCCACCCCAGAGTGACGGGGCCACACACACTGTTAACCAGATGGTCTAACTCTACCTGACTGGATCCCACTCCTTGGGGAATAGTGATAACCATTTGGTCGAGATTCACCTGGTAGACACCTCTGAAATCAGTGCTGGTGGGAACCCTGCCTGGAGAATTTTGTGCCCTTTGGGCTACCATAGCAGTAATACAGGGAGGCTGGGGATAGATTCTAGTTGTCTGAGCTTGGAAGATGTTCAAACTCCTGGCTAATAAAAGTTCAGCACATTAAAGCAAGGTGCTTGAGGATGGAGGTGGGTTGGGGGTTAAAAGCACTGGTTGCTGTCCCACACAGGGGGCCTGAGGTTGGTCTTCAACCCAGTGTGTTGGGTGAGGGGAGACCCCCATGGCTTGTATCTCCAGTTCCAGGGAGTGTGATGGCCTCTTCTGACCTCTATGGTATACATGTGCATGCTCTCTCTCTCTCTCTCTCTCTCTCTGTCTCTCTCTCCCCAGTTCCAGGGAGTTTGATGGCCTCTTCTGGTCTCAATGGATACACGTGTGCATGCATCACACACAAGTACACACACACACGCACACACACACACACACACACACACACACACTCACTCACACACACACTCTCACAGATGCATGTGTGCATACAACTAAATCTTGAAGCAAAAGAAGATGCTTTTTACTACTTTTCTGTGGTCTGTGAGGTTGGCCATGATTAGGAAAGACAGCACTCTGTGTAGGTTGATGTGGAGAGACGAGCCTAGGGCCTGGGAGCAAGCAGCACTTCTCAGGAGGAGGACATAATGCCTTTTTTTTTTTTTTTTTTTTTTACTATTTATTTTACATGCATGGGTGTTTTGTCTCCATGTATGCCTGTGCACCACACGTACGCAAGCTGTCCAAGGAGGCCAGAAGAGAGCACCAGATCCCCTGGAACTGCCACTGTAAACGATGCTGAGCGGCCATATGGGTGCTGGAAATCAGACCTCTGTGAGAGCAGCAATGCTCTTCAACAATGAGCCACCACCCAGCCCCGGAAGATGTGATCTTAGAACCCAACATCCTGAGAAATAGGGAGACAGCTGTGGAGAAGGCTCAGTGGGTAAAGTGCCTTCCTTCCAGGTAAGTGTAGGGATCTCAGTTTGGAGTCTATGTAAAGGCCAGACTTGGCAGGGCTTGTCTGCGACTCTAGGCGGAGACGGAAGACTTCCTGGAAACTTACAGGCAGGAAGCCTGGAGCGTAGGAGCGTGCAGTGGCAAACAAGAAATCCTGTCTCAAGGAAGGCAGAAAACAAAGACTGAAGTCTGTTTGTCTTCTGATAGTCACATGCATAGTGTGGCATGCACATGGGCACACCCCCCTGCACACACAGTTAGACACACATGTACTTGCACAATGTGCTTACATACATATGCTTACATACACGCATGTACATGCACACACTCACATATACTTATACAGACCCATATACACTTATACATGCATGTGCTTACACACACGCACTTGCACAATGCACTTACACACACTTGCACAACACACAAACATGCATACACACATACACACTTGCACACACACTTATACATACTTGCACAACACGTCCACACACACACGCACACACTTACACTTACACACACTCACACACACTTGCACAATGTACTTACACACATACACTTACACGCACACTTAAATGCATGCACACACACACACACACACACACACACTTTTTAAAAAGTGAAGATGTGAGAACCAAGGTATGTGTTCAAGGATAAGGTCTGCGTTTGGATCAGGCACAGCGTCCAGGATGAGGGGGTGAGTTCCTAGCTCTAGGCAGGCATGCCGTGGTGAAGCACTGCTTTTTACGTTGCTATGGCACAATGGTCCAGATATATCGCCGGTTAGAACATATGTTAGACAATAGTGCACATGGTCTCAGCTTGCTTTGCAAAGAAGCAAACAGGACCATCTCTACCTGTGTCTGTCTCTGCATGTGTAAATGAGGGGGAAGTAGGAAAGCACTCGCCCCTGGGTGTTGGAGTTATGGCTGAGTTCTGTGCTTTTTAAGTTCTTTGTGTGTGTAAAAATAAAGCAAGGACCAGAGTGAACCAATTAGACCGGACGGGAGCCAATGAGTGGGTTCAAGGGAGGGTGGCATGGCGGTCCTGGGTCTGCAGCTCCTCTGATCACTGTGCGGATGTGGACTGTCCCCACAGGTTCATATGTATGAACGTATGGTCCCCAGCGGGTGATTCTGTTCTTGGAGGTTGTGGAACCTTTAGGAAATGGGTCTTTGCTGGAGGAAGTGGGTTACTGGGGACAAGCTTGTGGGTTTATATCCCCACCCCACTTCTGGTTTCTCTTTGTATCCAGTCTGTCCAGATATTTGAAAGCTCCCTTACCCTCCATTGCCACAGCTCCGGGCTGCTCCCAGCACCATGCCTTCCCTGCCCTGACAAACCTTTAAGCCGTGAGCCTATTTGAATCCTTCCTCCTTCGGTTAGTTCTTGCCACGTGTTGGTGTCGGCGATGTTGCTAAGAGGACAATGTCTGTCAGGTTCATGGCCCAGAGAACACACTCAACTGTACATGAACGAGCTGTGACCGGAAAGCTCTGGAGGAACAGAAGCCCCAGTGCCGAAGATGATGCACGAGAGTTATAGGTGGGCAGGTCCAGCCATTGGGGCTTCTCTGGTCCTCACCCTGAAGCCTCCAGTGTGGGATGAGAAGATGATGCAGTCAGGACATCCGGGGCTCCTTCTCGGTCCTGCCCTTCACCAGCTGCAGGTGACACTGGGTGGCATCATCTCTCTCACCTCTGTGGAAATGTTATATGAATCGTCAGTAATCAACCCTGGTACAGTGTGACCGGCTGCCCAAGCTCCTGCCTCTAGGCTTTCCCTGCTGTGATGGAATGGCACTCTCAGCCTGTGAGCCAAAATGGACCCTTCCTCCCGACAAGCTGCTTTTTCTCGGGCGTTTTGTCATGGCGAGGAGCAAGTGACCGATACTATCAGCGCGTACTGCCTTGCCTGCAATTTTGTGTTATTTATTGCTGGGCTCCTATACTCTTACAAACACCTCTTGGCTTGTGTTTTTCAAGAAACGTAGTCCCCTTGGCAGTGTCTAAAGGCTGTACTAGCTTAGAAGTCTGTTCCCAAGGACAGAGGCCCTGGGAATAAAGTGCTTCTGGTTCTGTGCGAAGCTCTCTCTGCTCTCGGTGTCCTTTGGGAGCCATTTCAACCGTGATGGGGCAGCAAGCCTTTGATGGAGTGGTTGGATCTGCCCAGCTGTGACACGTGCTAAGTCCCGTTCCTATCCCTGCAAATCTAATTTTGCCGCTCCAAATCTCTACTCCAAATATTGAACCGGAAGAGGGAATTAAATTCTCTCAAGTTCAAATGTACTTTGCTGTCACTTGAGGAGAATGGGTTTGTCCCTAGAATCTCTGTGATGTTTCCTCACAGGCTACTTAGGTTGTAGGTTTTCCTGAAGACAGCGAACATTTGCTCAAATGAAACTGTGATAAAAATGACCTCTGTTTGCCAGACCCTAAGCAGGTGGGGTGGAAACTTGCTCAAATCCCAGACCTGCCATGAGAGCAGGCTTCCATTCTTCTGCTTCTCCTCACGTTCAAGCAGGAACAGACCGTCCTTGGCAACTGTGCCACCTGGTTCTCCTCACATGGCTCTCTGGAGCGTTGGCCTATCCCTGAGCCCAGAAGTTTAGCCACATGCTTAAGGTCGCCCAGCAGGCAATCTGGGAAAGTGGAACTTGAACCCAGGACCAGGTGAGCCTTCCAGACTCCTGGGCACTTGGGCACCTTGCTGAGAGCCCACAGTGAGGCCGAGTACCAGGCTGGCTGACAGGTGTGTGTGGGAAGTTGATGCGTCCACGCAAAGTAGGTGACAAGGGATGGGGCTGTTCTCAGGTGCATCCACACTGCTGAGATCACTCTCTCCCTCCAAACTGCAGCGGCTCCCTATTGCCTTCTGGGCAAGGTCTCTCCCCCTGAACTATTCCTTGTAGAAATGTTTCCTCTTACATCTCTGCGGGGTCCACGAGGGATTTGTTAAAGGGCTTTGCTGGGCACAGCATCGGCAATACCTCAGCTCCTCCACCTTCCTCTGTACCACAGGATACAAAGAGGCGTGGTTTAGCGCTAAAAATGCACTGGGGCACACGAGCTTGTCTCAGAGGTCAGAGGTCACTGCTAGCCTAGGCTGATTAGGAAGCAGCCAGGTTAGCGGGACACATTAGCAGGATGTCATGAGATGTTCGCTAATAATTATAACCAAGTAAAAGAAAGGACCGGGCTGGGGAGATGGCTCAGCAGGTAAAGTGCCTGATCTGGATTTGATCCCCAGAATCCAAAGTCAAAAGCATCTCCTATGGACAAGACAGAGACACACATGCACACACAGAAAGACAGACACAAACACACAGACACACATACAGAGAGACACACAGACACATGCACAGACAGATGCACACACATACACAGAGAGACAGAGAGAAAGGGAGACAGAGAGACAGAGACAGAGACACACATGCACACACAGAAAGACAGACACAAACACATAAACACACACACAGATAGACACACAGACACATACATAGACAAACACAACTGCAGACATACACACAGAAAGACAGACACAAACACACACACAGACGAACACACACACACACACACACACACACACACACACACACACACACACACATAGCTCCATGCTCCCAGGGAGTGGCAAGCCCCTACCTGATCCCTTTAAACAACACAGAGGAGAGAGGCACATCTTCTTCCTTAGCACACAGACCCAAGGCAGCCGGAGCAGAGAAAATGTCATTAGGGGCAGAAGATCCATGCTTATTCAACTACCTGCCCTGCTTGGCCACAGGTAATTGAAGTCGTAGGAGAATCGTTGAAAAGTGTATTATGTTGTCCTGTAGCCTGGGGCCTGGGGCCTGCTATGACCATTATACTCAAGTATGCGGTTCTGTGGTTTCAGAGACCATCTGTCAGCATCTATATGCACATTGATCTCATGAGCCTTTGCAGGTGACTTGCTGTGCTTGGTCGATCACCAGGTAACCATGATGATATCTTTAATCCATGGTCTCAGCAACACAAGGGCTCTTCACCCCTGATTACTTTTTTGTGATCCTGGCCCCGAACTTACCATGTAGCTGAGACTGGTTTTGAACTCCTGATTGTCCTGCCTTCACCTCCCAGGTTTTTGTATAGACTACCATGCCTGGCTCTTTGCTTTTGTTTGTTTGTTGGTTTTATTGGTTTTTTTTCCCCCAAGACAATGTTTCTCTGGCTATACTAGAACCAGCTGTGTAGGCCAGGTTGGCCTCGAACTCACAGAGACCTGCCTGCCTCTGTTTCCTCAGGGCTGGGATTAAAGGTGTGCACCACTACCCCTGGATAGTCCTTTGCTTTTGTCATTAGACTCTCAGGGCCAGCAAGTTGGTTTGCTGAGTAAAGGAATCTGCTTTGGAGACCTGGGTTCGATACCCCAGACTGACATGGTGGAAGGCGGTAACTGACTCCACACACACATGCACTGTGGTACACAGGTGTCCCGCCAACACCGTACACATAGCACACACATATTACATAAATAAAAAAATTAAAACGAAGCCTAAGTATAAAGTGGCTTTTGCTTATGCTTGTGGTAGATTTCCGTTGCTGTGATAAAATACCTGAGACTAGAAGGTTATAAAGGAAGAAGGTTCAGCCGGTGGTTACTTTACTTCATTGCTTTGGGGCCAGAGAGAGGCCAAGCGTCAAGGTAGGAAACACGTAGTTGGACAAAGCTGCTTACCTCATATCGGGGAAGCAAAGAGGAAGCTGGGGCAGGCCCCCCAGTAGCTCCTTCAAGGATACTCCTCAGGACCTACCTCTTCCAGCTACACCCCACCTCTGAAACGCCCTCTGGCCATGGTCATGCCACCAGTTGGCGAACAAAGCTTCAACGGGTGAACATCTCCCATCCCAATCATGTCTTTGCTTCAAAGTAATATCGCGTTTTCTAGAACGGGGTTTGGAACCAGAAGGACGGAGATGGAGATTCAAATTTAGTCACTTACTTGTTTTCTTGTCAAGTGGTGATTTGGAGGCAAACTCATTTAAGATTTCAGAATTTGGGGTTCCTTACTTACAAAGGGGGGTGGTGGAGCCCCAATTCTCCTTAATGAAGGCGACATAGGCATCTGTGGGGCCCTCCATGAGGGGCACCTAGGAGAACATGCAAGCATTGCTTCATACACCACAGTGGCCCTGTGAGGATGGACTCTCTTCACTCCGGCTTGTGTGTGCGGCGTGCGTGCACATGGAGACCAGAGCCTGATGTCCTGTGTCTTCTTTGACCACCCCACATCTCCGATGGCACTTAGGTGCCAACATCTTCAGGCCCTTCTCCCACCCTTGTATCCTCCTGGTGAGGTGGTAGGGACCCCACAGCCAGGTCCCCGGTGCTGGCATTTGGCTTCCTGAGCTCCCAGATCACATTGTTATTCTGATTGGCTCAGAGTGAAGGAATCTGCTTTGGTGTGCATCTCAGATTTTACTTTTTGTGCACGTGGCTTAGGGTATTAACATATCATTCATTGTTTCGCCGTACTTGTATACAAACCAGACTATGGTTAACTTAATATTCTGTTAACATAAAGCTGTATACCTTTAGTTATATGTCACTACGGTAAACTGAGAGCTGACATCTTGTTCTATAAGTAAGCTTAACTAGGAAAGCACTGAAGGCATTATTAGATGGCGGTAGCCCAGGACCTACCCTGTGCTAAATGGGGGGTGTACAGGAGCAGAGGTGAGCTCCCCCACAGCCTTCCCCTCATCTTCAGGGGTAACGAACACTCCCTCAGAGCTGGCCTGGGTCTGGTGAATGCATCTGGACTGCAGCTGGACTCCTGGAGAACTGCTTCGTGGGAATGAGGAGAGCGAGAGGACCCACACTGGCCACCTCACCTCCGCATTCGGCTCTTCTCATAGGCTGTACGTACAGGGCAAAGGTCATGCTTAGAGCAGCGGTTCTTTTCTTTTCTTTTTTCTTTTTCTTTTTTTTTGTATGAGTACACTGTCACTGTCTTCAGACACACTTCTTCAGAAGAGGGCATCAGATCCCATTCCAGATGGCTGTGAGCCACCATGTGGTTACTGGGAATTGAACTTGGGACCTCTGGAAGAATGGTCAAGCTCTTAACCACTGAGCCATTTTCTCAGCCCTGTGCACCAAAGACACAAACTAACTCAACAAGCTCAAACTACACTTTATCCATGATCAGCAACAGTTTCCATTTTGAATGAGTTTATTGAGAGGGAGAGGAGAGGGAGAGGGAGGGAGGAGAGGGAGAGGGAGAGGGAGGGAGAGGAGAGGGAGGGAGGGGAGGGAGAGGGAGAGGAGGAGGAGGAGGGAGAGGGAGGGGAGAGGAGACCAGGGAGGGCATCGCCAAATCACATGCCCAAATCATTCATCAGGAAAAAGCCCCTTTAAGGCAGCAGCTGGGAGGCAGAAGCCCAGAGAGTCTCACAGGTGAGGGCATCAAGTAAAAAGAAAGAACAAAGAGAGAGAGAGAGAACTCCAAGACATCTGCCAGAAACCAACTGGGGCGATTGAGGCACCAGCTGGAGTCCCTGACTGAGCCTTCTCTCCACGACAGAGCCGGCAGCTTCTCCTTCCCACTGCGGGTCATAGAATAGACACTGGTGACCGCTACCAGGGCTGGAGACCCGCCAGCTTCTCTCAAGGGCACCGGGGTCTCTTGGGCTGTTTTATTGTTCTCGTTGCCTGCTGTCATAGAGTTGGGGGCAGCTCATCCCCAGACAAAGGCCTCTGCTTGCAGGACACTGAGACAACACACTGGGGTCTGAAATCAGCCTCCGTTCCAGAGAAGTTTCCGAGAGCTCAAAGAGTCCCTAGGAGTTTACCAGTCTAAGGAGGATGAAGTCAGTTCCAACCCCCACAATGAGACAGACCACAAATACCTGGTGAGCAGAGGGAGGCGTAGAGGAGCCTTACAAGTCAACGCAAAACCAGCTAATACGAATATAAACATAAAGCCATTACTATGAAGGTTAAAATTGGCAAGGTCATGTAGTCACAGATATCAATAACAGGCTGTCCTTGGGAAGGATGGCGGAGGGAGGAAGGCCCGGTGTAGCAGTGCTTTTGGACCCTTTCTTTCCTTTCTGCATTTTATTTATTGATTTTTTTAACTTATGATGCAGACTGCCCTTGGACATGGAAGTGGTTGAGAACAGCCTTGAGCTCCTGGTCTTGCCTCAGCCTCCCAATGGCTGGGATTGTTGCTTGCGATCCGGGTTTGGCTGTTCAGGTGAACTCACCCTGTGATGACCTGTGTGGGATCTGTGACTTTCCCACTTGCCTGTGTGTGTGATGCTTCAGTGAAATACGTCACCTGGAAAGGATAAATGTTGGAAAAATAAGCTTGCTCGAGCCAGTTCTCCTGGACCAAGGATTGTGCCGGGAAACTGAGTGAGTTGATGAGGAGCCCTGACATAGACTGCACATATGTGTGGTGTGTGTGTGTGTGTGTGTGTGTGTGTGTGTGTTTGCGTGTGTTTGCTTATGCTCAAGAGCATAGGTATGTGCTGTGTTTATGAATATGTGTTTATGTGTGTACATCAGTGTGTGTATGTTTGTGTGTATGTGTGTATATGTGTATGTATGATGTGTGTAATATGTGTGAATGTGTGTATATGTGTGAGTATGTATGTGTGGTATGTGTGTATGTGTACATATATGTGAGAATGGTGTGTGTATATATGCACGTGTATATATGTATGATGTGTATAATATGTGTGTATGTGTGTATATGTGTGTGTGAGTATGTATGTGTGGTGTGTGTATGTGTGTGTATGTGTATATATATATGTGTGTATGGTGTGTGTATATATGTATGGTGTGTGTGGTGTGTGTGGATGTATGTGTGTATATGTGTGTGTGAGTATGTATGTATTGTGGTGTGTGTAGTATGTGTCTGTGTGATGTGTGTGTATGTGTGTATATATGTGTGCATGGTGTGTGTGTATATATGGTGTGTGTATATGTGTGTGAGTATATATGTGTATGTGATATGTGTGTATATGTGTGTACATATGTGTGCATGGTGTGTGTGTATGTATGGTGTGTGTGTGCATGCGTGTATATGTGTGTGAGTATGTATGTATGTGTATGTGATATGTGTGTATATGTGTGTATGTATGTATTTGTATGTGATATGTGTGTATATGTGTATGTGGTATATGCATGTGCTTGTGTGTGTAAGATGGCCTCCAGGAAGCTGCCTGCTGTCGTTTCCTTTCTGGTCACATTGCATGTTCTGGAGACAGTTTCTGGCTTAACGTCCATATGTTAAATTATCGTGTGCCACTGCAGGGTACTCTCAGGGATCCTTCTGTGGAAGTGTTCTTCCTCCCTTCTCAGTCAGCTGGCTCCCCAGATCCCTGACCAGCCCTCCTCACTCCTCAGATGGTGTGTGGTGCCCTCTCCAGACCCAGCTGAGCGGCTCCTGTGAAAAGATCTCACAAAGCCCCTGGGTCAGTCGACCTCCTCATGGTCACACGCCCATCGAGGCCAAGCTGCGGCTGGGCAAGCAGGGCACTTGAGTTGGACCTACATGTGCTACACAGACCTGCCTGTTAGACAGGGACGGGCTGAGCATGTCATGTGACAGAAAGGTCAGGGTGGGGATGGAAGGTAGCCTTGGTGCCTGCTGGCTTATGATTCCAACTTCACTTCCCACACCTACACGGTTTTATCCTCCTAGTTGCCACCTCCCTCCCCTTAGCAACAAAGTATAGGCATTCAGGTCTCTCTCTGCATTGTGCTGCATGCACAAGGCTCCCTGGGCACTCAAAGCTGCAGCAGACTGAACACGGCTGGAGCTGGCCCACTGAGTTTGCTATGCAGTCTGATTGCTCCCCGCCTTTCTCTCTCCAGACTCTTTAATGGCCATTCATTCGTCTTTAGAGCTGACCCACTGGGCTTAAAATATCCTAACAAAGTTGGGCGCGGTGGTGCACACCTTTAATCCCAGCACTTGGGAGGCAGAGGCAGGTGGATCTCTGTGAGTTTGAGGCCAGCCCCATTTACATAGCAAGTGTCAGGACAGCCAAGACTACATAGAGAGACCTTATTTAATATATACTTAATGTATAAAATATATTATAATAAAATAGTGAATTATTGAAATAATATTAAATATAATAAATTATGATTAAATATAACATTAATTATTTTATTAATTATGTAAATTATATATATATCCATATCCTCAACAAGGGCCAAGGAGATGATTGTCTGCCTTCAAGACCCAAGTTCAATCCCCAGGACCCACATGGTAGGACAGAACCAACCTCTTACCTCCACATGTGTAATGTGGTGCACACTCATGCAGACATACACACATGCACACATGCAGTCTCATGCAAGCATGTACACACACATATACACATGCATATACATGCACTCACATGCAGGTGAATGTGCACACTCATATATATGCACATACATGCACATGTGCACACTCCATGCACACACACGCGAGCGCTAAATAAATAAATATGTAATAAGAGAAAAGTTTAGATCCTTACAGTTTACTCTCTTTTTTTCTGGAAGACTGAGGTAAAATTTACAGAGTGCAAGGCTAACTGTCATGGCTTGAAAGCCGAGTGTCACCATAGGCCCTCGTGTGTGAGGACCTGTCCGCAGCTGGTGGTGCCGTTGCGGGAAGTTGTGCCGTCTCCTGAACATGGGCTGCAGCTGCTTGCCTTAGGTTAGGGGACAAGGGGAGGCGGGGCTTGTGGGTTCTAGGGCTCTTTTCTTTCAGTGCTCAATGGGATTCCTTCTGATTCCGCCATGTCTCTACCGTGATGGACAGTATCTCCTGAACCATGGGCCTAACTAAGCCTCTTTCCCCCCAGGACCTTCTGTGCTATTTGGCCACTAACTTGGTCTTAGTTAAATGTCATTGGCAGGATTCAATTCGCCCGATTGTGCTTTTATCTATTTCTAAGCCATTGTTATTTCCCAAATGGAGCCTCTGCCCACCATACAGTCCCTCCCAGTTCCTGCCTCTTCTTAGCCAGTGGCAGCCACAGAATGTCCCTGCCCACCCAGGCCTCTGTCTCTTCTTACATATTCTGGACATGTCATAAAAACAGAATCATACAGTATGTGGCCTGGGTCTGGATGCTTGCGTGTGACACTGTTTTCATCGGTGATTCGTATGGGACTGTCGCGTGTACCAATATTTTATTCCTCTTTAAGGCTGAATAATGTTCCATCGTGCGGCTATAGAACATTTTGTTTCACCGGTGGGTAGAAACTGAGGGGATCCAAACCTCTTAGGTACCCGGGTAAAGCCTCTGCACCCACATTCTTTCTCTGAAACATTTGTTGATTTGTGGGTGTATGGGTATGGGGCGTGTGTACCACAGCTCATGCATGGAGGTCTGAGAACAGCTTGTAGGAGTCAGGTCCCTCCTACTGCCATGTGGGTCCTGGGGACGGAGCCCAGGTCGTCAGGCTTGGTGACAAGTGCCTCCGCCTGCCTCGCAGCCCCTGTCTCTCCACCTTCCCCCCACCACATGCTTTCCACGAGGTTGTTTTACATTCTTATTTGCCAGCTGGCCTCTGCTGATGGATCTGGAAAGCTCCAGAACACAGCTCTGGTGATGACATAGGCAGGGTATTTTCTGGGGCTTCAGGCCCACTCTGCAGGAGGACCTTGTGGACAGCTATTGAAGCCACAGCTGATGCCACTGCCCAGGCTCTCTGTGAAGCTGGATTTGGTGAGGGTGATCTGGGGGTGGGTTGCCTCTCCAGAGATGGTCCTCACAACCTGTATCCATTCTTCTTCTGCCACCAGGATGGGGGACTCTCTGGGAGGATGGGAGCTGGATTTCCACACTTGACCCCTGGCGCCCCCAACAGTAGAAGGAGAAGCAAGGTGAGGACAGACGCTTTTGACAGTGACTGTACCCTGGTGACAAGTGACAGGAGGCAGGCAGGCTTGGGCAATAACAGCTGACACTCACAGAAGCATCTTCCACTTGGGGCGCTTTGCATGGGGCAGCCTGAGGGATGCACGGAGTCCTCACTGAAGAGAGGTTTGCAGAGGTCTCCCTGGTCACTTCAGGGAGGTACTCAACATCTGTTCCATGGTGTCTGTTCCCTGTTTCAAAGTGCGGCTCCTCCTGGCGCCTGGCTGGGTTTCATGTCCAAGGAGGAGTGCTGTCTTAGTCACTGTTGTGCTGCGGTGAAAAGGCACCGTGACCATGCCAACTCATATAAGAAAGCATTTAACTGGGGTTGGGGATTTAGCTCAGTGGTAGAGCGCTTGCCTAGCAAAGCAAGGGCCCTGTTGGTCCCCAGCTCGAAAAAAAGAAAAAAAAAAAAAAAAAAAGCATTTAACTGGGGCTTGCTTACAGTTTCAGAGGGTTCAGTCAACCCATGGCCGTCATGGTGGGGAACATGGCGGCATGTGTGAGAAGCAGGCTGCTGAAAAGGAGCTGAGAGCTACATCCTGATCCACAGACAGCAGGCAGAGAGGTTGGGCCTGCCTTGGGCTTTCGAAGCCTCAAAGCCCACTCCCAGTGACACACTTCCTCCAACAAGGCCACACCTCCTAACCCTTGTAAGCCTTTCAAATAGTCTTCCTCCTTGGTGACTAAGCGTTCAAGTCGATGAGTCCATGGGGGCCATTCTTAGACCACCACAGGTGCTGAGCCTGCTGGAACAGGTTTGTTTTAATGTGTGGGTGTCTGCTTGTAAGCCTGTGTGGAGGGGTACACACTTGTATCGGTGCATGAATGTGGGATGTGTTTGAAGGCCAGCCAGAGGACAACCTCAAGTATCATCCTTAAAAGCTCTGTCCTCCTTTGAACAAGATCTCTCACAGGCAGAGCTCACTAATCAGACTGGTCGCTGAGTCCCAGAGTCCTTCAGAGTGCCTTGCACGTGCTGAGGTCACAAGTGTGTACCGCTACGCGTGGCATTTCTGTGTGGGTTCTGGGGATTGCACTCAGTTCCTCGTTCTGGGAGTCAGGTGCTTTACCAACCATTCACTAGAGGGTTCCCGGGTTCTTATTTGATCCTAAAGATGGAAGGAAAGGAGTCCTGGGGTCTCTCTCTCTATCGTGTCATTGGTTGTCAGCTTCCCCATTTGCACAAATCAGTGGTTCTCAAGCTGGGGGTCTTGGCCTCTGGGGCATTGTCTTAGGGTTTTATTGCTGTGAACAGACACCATGATCAATGAAAGTTTTATGAAGGACAACATTTAACTGGGGCTGGCTTACAGGTTCAGAGGTTCAGTCCATTTTCATCAAGGTAGGAGCATGGCAGCATCCACGCAGGCATGGTGCAGGAGGAGCTGAGAGTTCTACATCTTCACCCGATCTAAGCCAGGAACAGACTGCACATCCTCAGGCAACTAGGAGGCGGGTCTCCAAGCCCATCCCACAATGACACACTTCCCCCAACAAGGCCACACCTTCTAATAGTGCCACTCCCTAGGCCAAGCATATGCAAACCATCACAGGCATCGACCAGCACTTCCACAGGGGTCGCATATCAGATATTTACATTATGATTCATAACAGTAGCAAAATTACCGTTATGCAGTAGGAAATAATTTTACGATTGGGGCTCATCACAGCATGAGGAATGGTATTTAAGTGTCACAGCATTGGGACGGTTGAGAACCTCTGTCATAAAGGAAACAGCTGGCTCTGGACCACTGAGAGGATCAGGTGGGCTCAGGAGGGTTCAGAAGCTCTTCATGGGCCATTTTGACATGAGTCATTCCATATCCGAGACCCCTTTTCTGTCCCTGAGGAGTCAAACTGTGGCTGTCCTTTAACCCTGTAAACATTCGAGTCAAAAGTGTGCAGGTATGAGTGGATTAAGAGTAGAGTGCCCTGGGGTTGGGGGTTTAGCTCAGCTGTAGAGCGCGCTTGCCTTTGGGGCAAGTGCAAGGCCCTGTTGGTCCCCAGCTCCGGAAAAAAAAAAAAAAAAAAGTAGAGAAAAAAAAAAAAAAGTAGAGTACCTCACGGGACCAAGAATGGTGATCACATATAAAGTGTGCCCTGGCCGTCAGTGACCTCACAGTCACCTCCCTCCAATGTGGGCCTGATAACTGTCACCCTTAATAGGACCAGACGCTCAGAGGGGCCGGAGACCTTGCCGAAGTTCCCCCAGCTAGGAAGAGGCTGAGTTGGAGTTGCAACTCTGTATCAGATCCCATCTGTGTTCCAAGGCCGGGAAGGAGCCCCAGCGGCTTTGTTCCTTCAGCACCGCCTTCCCAGAGCTGGGTGCGGTGTGGCTCCAAGGGTTGGAGTTATTTATGCACAGGCCTGGCGGATTCCAACCACCTCTATGCAAGGTTTTGTCCAATTTGTTACTGTTGTTAACTTGAAGGAGAAAGTGAAGTCAAAGGCAATCATGTTTACTTGGGCAACACAAATTTCAGCCCAGGTACCCCAAACTGGAACACCCGAGTGGTGTCCATGGAACAAGTGCCAGTTAGGGTGTACAGGGAACTCCTCTAAGGACCTGGTTTGGGGACAAATCAGAGAAGCTAATTTGCAACCCAGTCTGTTCTCAGTTCTGATGGGTGAGTTAATTCGCCGGCTCCTGGCTGAGACGTGTAGAAGGCGGGTGGTGCTGGCCCCTTGTTTACCCAGGTCAGTTCAAACAGTCCACGGTTTGACCTCCAGACCTCCGGCCAGTGTGAAATCAATCCTTCCACAGTCTCTGTTCCTCTGAGGAAACGGGGGCTGGCCAGCACCTGATCTCCCTCCAGCAGGTCAGAGGCCAATCTCGTGGGCCGGGGAGCTAAGATGAGCTAAGGTGTGTAACACACTCTGCTCCATGGCGCCGAGCATCTGCCCAGGTGTGAGGCCCGCCATCTTCCCCGACAAGGAGCCAGATTTACAGAGATGAGTCTGACACCGTAGGCAGGGCCGGACCTTGACCCTTGGTCTCAAGTCTTAGACCTTTGCGTCAGCGCATGAACTGATGGCCCAGGGGGCCCAGGGACTCGTCTAAGAAAGAAGCTCATTAGGCTGTGAGGCAGATGCATCCATGATAATTCAGAACATGCAATCTTGCCAAGGAGAAAAAAATAAAACCCGCAAGCGTTCTCACCGCCTGGGGACCGCCAAGGCTGCTGCGTGTATTTTCAGCCTTCGGGGGAAACTTTAGAAGCTAACACTGGAGGTGCCCTGCTGGCTCTCAGCCACAATCTGGGGCTTCTGCTGGGTTTCCTACTGCACAGAAGTGGGCTTCTGAGCCTACGGTTCTCTGTCGTGGGGCTGCCCTGCGCACCGAAAGATGCTTGAAGCTTTCCTGGTCCGCGCTCATGGTCCCCGCTTGATCCCTGTAGTACCCTTGAAGCCAGGACCATCAAAACCATCTCTAGATATTTCCGGGTACCAGCTGGCCCTGGATGAGCATCTGTGAGTTTGGGGGTGAAGGTGCTGGGATCAGCCAGACTTGACTTTCCATCTCTGTTTAGATAAGGAGCCGTGTCAGTGACCTCTGACCCTACTCTGGAAAAGGCAGCACTGGAGAGGAGGAAACCTGGAGCACCCCAGGGGACTGTGTTCACTGTAGGGAGCCACAACAGCCTTGGTGAGGCCCAACTTCCCCCAGACATTAAGAAGTACAGCGAGCCCTCCTGTGTCTTTGGGAAGACCTCTGACAGAATGCTCTGTGCTGCTTGTCTCAGGGAGGTAACAGGAGCTGGGACAAAGGGCAGCTTTGGGGGTAGCCAACTTCAGTTAACGGTCTTTCTAGGCCTCTGTTTCTTTGTCTATAAACAAAAGCAATGGCGGTATCTTCTTGTTGCGGCCTCCAGAAAGGAAGTGATTTTACCTATCAATGGCTATATGAATATGATGTAAGGCCAGTGCAGGCTTGCAGGGGTGTGATGGACACAGCCAGAGCAGCCTCTGAGGCTGCTGAAACTCCAGCAGCCTGCAGACCAAGAGAATGTTGTTAGCCTCATGCCTGCCTCCCACAGTTCCTGGACGCAGCTGCTGTCCCCTGCGGCATCAAGCTTGTGAATGACACCTGACTTCGGAGATCTGGGATGATGGTGTCCACTCCCTGAGACATTTCAGTCTAAAAATACCCATTGTGTCCTGAGGGCTCCGGAGAGTTCACTTCAAGTTCTTGCTGTTCGTAACTGTTGCAATATTCGTAACTTATTAATATGGAAACAATATTAATATATGTGATAATATTCCTACCTCCTGCAACTCCCCTCCCCCGCTGCTGGTTTGTTTCTGCTTCTATGAACGTGACCTCAGACAAGTAGGATCTTAAACTGGGCGTGTCGCAGTGCATGCCTTTAATCCCAGGACTTGGAAGGCAGAGGCAGAGTTCCGGGCCAGCCTGGTCTACGTAGTGAGTTCTAGGACAGCAAGGACTATGGATAGAGACCCTGCCTCAAAATACCAAACCAAGCAAACAAACAAACAACAAACAGAACCCCAACCTAATGAACAGAACCATGACATGTTCTTCCTTTTGCCTCTGAATTGTTCTTGGTGTCATGTTCTTGAAGCTCATCCGTGGTCCAGCACGCAGGAGCATTTCCCGAGTTTCTGAGATCTAATGATGCTCCCTCTTGCCCTAAAACTGCATTTTATTGATCTGACTGATATTTGGGTAGTGTACTGGCTGGTTTTGTGTGTCAACTTGACATAAGCTGGAGTTATCCCAGAGAAAGGAGCCTCCCTTGAGGAAATGCCTCCATGAGACCCAGCTGTAAGGCATTTTCTCAGTTAGTGATCAAGGCGGGAGGACCCAGCCCATTGTGGGTGGTGCCATCCCTGGGCTGGTGGTCTTGGGTTCTATAAGAGAGCAGGCTGAGCAAGGCAGGGGAAGCAAGCCAGTAAATAACATCCCTCCATGGCCTCTGCATCAGCTCATGCTTCCTGACCTGCTTGAGTTCCAGTCCTGACTTCCTTTGGTGATGAACAGCAATGTGAAAGTGTAAGCTGAATAAACCCTTTCTTCCCCAACCTGCTTCTTGGTCCTGATGTTTGTGCAGGAATAGAAACCCTGACTAAGACAGGTAGCTTCTGCCTTTGGATGACACATACTGTGAACACCCATGTATAAGGGCGGGGCTGAGGCCACTTTCAGCCCTTTGAGGCCAGACCTAGAGTCAGAATTGCTGGACTGTATAACTGTGGGTCACAGAGTGAAGGGTGTGAGACATCTCCCAATGTACCCCGACTGGCCCCCCTAACCCTGCAGGAGCTCCTTGTCCACACCATGGACAGGGAGAGGAGGCCAAAGCTCTCCAGCCTCTCACCGGGTCTCTGTGTTGCCATGCCAATGCCTGGAGGGCAATTTGGGAAGGTCAATGCCATTTTGGGTGAACTGCACGCTGATGTTGGCATTGTGACAGTGTGGCATCATTTCTGGTGAGCTTGGCAGCCTTTCTTTAAGAAAGTCACTTTCGGGGGCTGGAAAATGACTTACTGAGTAAGAGCACTGGCTGCTCTCGCTGAGGACTCAGTTTCATTCCCAGCAAACACATGGCAGCTCATGACTGTCCAACTCCAGGTTCAGGGGATCTGGGGCCATCCTCTGGCTTCCGATGGTTTTCCTGTAGAGCCCCGAGGAGCTGATTTTTTTTTTTTAATCCAAGCCTAAAGCCATGTGTCTTTTACAAACCCTAAAAGTAGGCTGTGGTGGCCTATGCCTGCCAATCCAGCGCTTGGGAGGCCAAGGCAGGAAGACTGCCGCAAGTTCAAGACCAACCTGGGCTACGGTGTGCGATCCAATCTCAACCTGCAGAGACAGTGGAGGAAGTCAAAGCCCCCATTTCTCCAGTCTGTCTACCTCTTCTGTTGCTTCTCTCTCAAGCTCAGACACCTTCAGCTTCAGTTGGGGTTAACGCGTCTGCTGTCTGCCACCGTCCACTTTGGCTGTTGTGTTTTTGGACCCTGGAGGCTATAGTTCACTTTTTAAAACTTCTTTTTTTTTTTTTTTTCATTTTTGCTGACACTCCCTAGGTTTGCTCACTATGGATACTTTAAGACTAAATATGAGAGTAATTGTATTCTTGCCTGATACCCTGTGATGCCTGTGATCATTTCCTATCAGCGGCTTTTTTCTTCTTCTTTTTTGGTTGGCTTTTTTTTTTTTTTTTTTTTTTTTTTTTTTTTTTGAGACAGGGTTTTCTCTGTAGCCCTGGCTGTCCAGGAACTCCTCTGTACACCAGGCTGGCCTCAAACTCACAGAGATCCACCTGCCTCTGCCTCCCAGGTGCTGGGATTTATTAAGGTGTGCGCCGCCACCGCTGGTTTTGATCTTTTAGAAGGGGATCTTGCCTCGTAGCTCAGGCCGGCTTTGAACCCTGCACCTTCCTGCCTCAGGTTCCGAGTGCTAGGATGGCAGGCCTGTAAACGCTCCTGCCTGGCTGCTGTGGGCATGAATTGGGCATTCACACTTCGGTATGCGTGGAGCCTGGTGATTCATGACCAGATGCCACCAGTGAAGCGCTGTGCACAGCCCAGGGTCATGCTATTTCCCTGAGGAGTGAGTGACGCTCATTACAGGAGCATGTGTGGATAGACCGAGACTCCAAACCATCTGTGCAGGATCGAAGTGTATGCTTAGGTTCAGATCCCAACTGTAGCTTTCACACCAATCCCTGGGCTCCCAGCACAGGCTCTGTGGTTGGCCAAGGCTTTGGAGGATGTAAGGAGTCTTTTCAGCTTCTCCCTGGGTCTAGATGTCTCTGTCTCTCTTTCTCTCTGTTTTGTCCTCTCTTTCTCTCTCTCTTTCTCTTTCACTCTCTCTCTCTCTCTCTATATATATATATATGCATACATATATGTGTATATATAATACTGTATTATATAGTGTAATGTATAATATAATATGTGATATATGGTATAATATATGAAATGTGATATGATATGATATATAATGTATAATATATAATATATAATATAATATATGACATGATGTGTAACATATAACATATAATGTATAATATATAATATATCTCTGTGTGTGTTTGTGTGCATGTCTGTATGGGTGCCTTTCTCTCTGTCTCTCTGTCTCTCTGTCTCTCTGTCTCTGCCTCTCTGTCTGTCTGTCTGTTTCTCTCTTTCTCTCTGTCTGCAAGAACTTAACTTCTGACTGCTTTCCCAGACTGCTTTCCCTCTCCTTCTGTCAGCCCCAAACTGCTTCCGGATTGGTGTGCAGCTTCTAGCCAAGAGTTCCCACCATGTAAACTCAACACGTTGGATTCCAGGTCTTCCAAGGACAGGGTCTCACTGTGTGTATACCCATCTCTACTTGCTTCCAGAACCCTCAAGAAGGTGCTGCTATCTAACACAGGCTGCCCAGGGCTGGGGAGATGGCTCAGTGGGTACAGTACCTGCTGTACACATGTGGAGACTTGAGCTCCATCCCTTAGCACCATGTAAAGCTGGATGAAGTGGTATAGACCTGTCATCCCGTTGCTCATAGGAAGAGACTGGAGTCAAAGCCCAGGGAATTCCTGCGAGCTCACAGGCCATCTAGTTTGGCATAGTAAATGTTCACCAACAAGAGACCCCCGTCTTAAGGTAGGAGATGAAGACTTACAGCCAAGTGATGGGACCCCAGTGCCATGACGCTTGGCTAGGCTTGTCTTCTGTTGCTCCTGAGTGTGGACACGCCTCTCCTGAATGAAGGGATTAAAGATATGTGCCACCGCGCCTGGATTTCTTCACCTAGAACTTGCTCTGTCCCAGGCTGGCCTTGAACTTGAGATCTGCTTGCCTTTGTCTCCTGGGATTAAAGGTGTGTACCACTATGCCTGGACCAAAGCTTTTCATGGCCACTTTTCCTCAAGATCTGGCTCAAAAGCCTGTGTCTTCTGGCTGCAAGATCTGGATCACGAGTGTGCCTTCTATTTCTGGACGGTAGTTCATTCCACATTAAAAGTCCAAATGAAAACAATAACCAAGTAATAATACCTAACATGACACAACTATTTGGCAAACACACAAACAATAAGCTTAGCTGGGTGGGATCTTGCCCTGAGCTCACCATTCTCTTAATGTGTTTATCTCCTTGAGCATAGGATTCAGCTCCATTCGACTTTTTGGTGCCCCTTTGTTCTTTGAAGCAAACATTTTATATTTTTCCTTTTGAAACTTGCTATACTTCATCAAAATACTCTTCATGATAGGACAGAGCCGATGGTAGGGGTTTTTTTGTTTTGTTTTGGTTTTTTTTGTTTTTTGTTTTTTGTTTTTTTGACACAATTAACCTGATTATCTTCACCTTAGCCTCACGCAGACTTTTCAGACAAGGGCGAAAAGCAACCACATTCTTCACCAAAACATCACAAGAACAGTCTTTAGGCCACATACTAAAATTCTTGAACCAGTAGATCTCCACAGTTCAAGTCACACTCAGCATGACCATCTTCTGTATTCCTACTAGGATGGTCCATTAAGCCCCACTTAAAACATTCTACTGCTTTCCAAGTCCAAAGTCCCCAAATCCGTATTCTTCTGAACAAAAGCATGGTCAGGCCAATCATAGCAACACCCTACTCCTGGTACCAACTTCTGTCTTGGTTAGAGTTTTCATTCCTGTGAACAGACACCATGACCAAGACAATTCAAATAAGGACAGCATTTAATTAGGGCTGGCTTACAGGTTCAGAGGTTCAGTCCATTATCATCAAAGTGGGAACATGGCAGGATCCAGGCAGGCATGGTGCAGGAGGAACTGAGAGTTCTACACCTTCATCTGAAGGCAAACAGAAGAAACCTGGCTTCCAGGCTGCTAGGAGGAAGGTCTCTGAAAGCCCATCCTCATGGTGACACACTTCCTACAATAAGGCCACTAATAGTGCCACCCCCGGTCCAAGCATATTTAAACCATCACAGTGGACCTGCTCAGAAAGACTCCCAGGTCTCTACGGTTTTGTAGAAGAGGCAATAACCAGGAGTGGAGCCTGCACTCACTCGTGATGTCAGAGGGCGCACCAGAGGCAGGGTCACCTCTGGCTGGCTCTAGGCTCCAGCCTTTCTCTCTCCCCAGCCTGGGATTCCTGGGTTTTTGGAAACCACGGTGGCATAGTCTGATGGTCAAGGGAGGGGCAACAGTGGCATAGTCTGATGGTCAAGGGAGGGGCGTACACGTCTTACTTTACACTAGCCCCACCTCCTCCTAGGACAGATACTCCAGGCCTCTCCTCCGCCAGGGTGGCTGCTAAGGGGCTCTCCCAGGGGCTTCTTTCCAATACTCCTGATCACCTCTCCCCTCCATCCAACAGTAGCTGAACACTTGCCATGTGCACAGGTTGCTTCGGAAACTGGCGATGCTGCAGTAATGTAGACACCGCACAGTTGGCCTTCACGGCGAAGACCTCTGTAGGCGGGGTCATGACAGTGATCAGGTCATAGTGCCGAACTCAATGGGGAAAAGCAAAGCTGCGTGAGAGGACCCGAAGGGCATTGCAAACTCTCCTGAGCTTCCCCACTGCCCTGGCTATTCTGAGATTTGTGTAGTTCATCCCTTAGGGTCAGCTCTGGCTTTGGCTACTTCTCAGCTCCGTGGCTTTGGAAAAATCCCCAATGTCATTCCAGCTCATGAGAGATTTGAGGCCAGCCAGTCACATGGAACTGTACATCAAAGAACCGAAGTATAGAAATCTGTAAAGTCCCCACAGGGACACATTTATTTCCTTCTTGGTGACGTAGAGGTAAGAGGTTTCGGAAAGATTTGAGTGAGTACCAGACACACACAGGTAAGTCTCCATAAATATCAGCCACCCGGTCACAAGCAGGCACGATTCTTGTGTCAGAAACAATGAGTGAAGGTCTGGATACTGACGTGTGATCCATTGTTCTTCCTTCGGCTGGGCCAACCAGAAGGAATCTTCCCTTCCTATTGGTGTTAATGGAGAGGGGAGTTAGGATCAGTGGTCAGCGTTGCCCATTGACACAGCCCTCAAAAGCCACCTGGGAATACAGCTAGAGAGATGGCTCGCCTAGTACTTGCTGCTCTTGCAGAGGATCCAGGTTCTAGTCCCGGCACCCACATGACTCACCACCACCTGTAACTCCAGCTCTTCGAGGAGCCGATGCCCCACTTCGGGCCTCCAGGGGTACAAGGGACACACAGTGCACAGATAGGTGTAACATCCATCCACATAAATAAATTTTAAAGAGACACCAGGGAAGAGGTCAGGTGGGATCAGAGTTGGGAATGGTGCTCCCAGAAGGGCTTCAGCACATGTGTATGACAAGGAAGTCCTGTCACTGGGCCGACACTGTGACTCTGGTGTTGCATCCGTGTTGGAGACGGTTCCAGAAATGTCAGTTCTCACTACTGTCCGGTGCCACCTTCCCTGCTTGTTCCTTGTGTCCCTGCCAGAGACTGTCCCTTCTCTCCCGCCCCTCCCAGGGAGAGCTTTGCCTACCTTGGGCTTGTTGTCTTCAACTCCCTGCTGTACCATCGATGAGTCCCAAATTGTCAGGCTCGCTCAGGGAGGAAGGAGCCCACGATCTGCCAGTCTGGCTGCCTTGGATCTAGCATCCACCGTGCCCCACACTTGAGAGGGTTGTTTCTATTTTGTTTTGTAATTCTTGGGGAGGATCTGGCTTGCAGGAAGCGAACTGTTAATTGATGCTGTCAGAGGAGCCAGATGGTTCGTGGGTGGCTGGTATTGCAGATGCGGGGACGGGCCCACCTAAGAGAGTCGGGTGTTTACAAAGTACCACCTGTGAACCCCAACTCAGCTGCCTCTTGACTCCCAGAGCACCACCGTGAGCCAGGTGTTCTGTTTCCCAGAAAACAGGGGACTTGCTTTATGAGACTAGGTCGCTGAAACCCCTTCCTTGTTGTGACATTTATTAAGCATAAAACCTCCGGGCTGAGACAAACAGACCCAAGGAAAGCAGCTTCAGGCAGGCAGAGGTCGTTTATTCTGTAATAAATAGTCCGAAGGGAGCCAGTGCAGGGCTGGGTGTGTAATGTTGCTTTGTGATATCCCCTGGGGATCTGGGACCCTGATAATCTAGGGATCTGGGACCTTCCCAACCTATCATTGTATTCTACACAGCTTCCATTTTCTTAGGTTTCTTTTGCTGTGATGAAGACCATGACCAAAAAGCAACATGGAGAAGAAAGGGCTCTTTTTTCAGCTTATACATCCATCACTGAGAAAAGTCAGGGCAGGAGCTCAAGGCGGAAACCTGGAGGCAGGAGCTGATGCAGAGGCTGTGGGGGGATCCTTGTGGAGAGCTTTGGGGGCCGCTTGGCCGGAATTTGACATTGGTCCAGGACAGGGAAGTAAGCTCACAGAGGAATCTGATTTTAGACTAGAACAAAGAAATAGGCTTCAGGCAAGAATATGGCTTTGGGCTTAGGACAGGGAGGTAGGTGCAGGTATTTGGTCATCCTGATAAGCCCCTAGAAGCAGTAATCATGGGGGACTTTGTTTATTGTCTTGCTTGTTCCTGAACCATTTGTGTTTATCGTCCTTCCTGTTCCCTTAATGGAGAACTGACCTTAATACTTGCATGTAATTAAAATGATATAAAAGCAGATTGGGAAAATAAAGCGGCCTCAGCCTCAGAACTAGCTGGGGGCCATGCTGCAATGTTGTCTAATTGCCTTTTTTTTTTTTTAATCCTCACTCCTGCGCTGGAGAACCTGTTGACTGACTGAGCTGGCTTGGTCAGATGCTGCTTACTGGCTTGTTCCTCCTGGCTTGCTCAGTCTGCTTTCTTATAGACCCCAGGACCACCTGCCCAGGGATGGCCCCACCCACAGAGAGCTGGGCCCTCCCATGTCCGTCACTAATCATAAAGAAAAAAATGCCTCCACAGACTTCCTACAGCCCAATGTGATGTGGCAGTTCCTCAATTGAGGTTTTTTTTTCTTTCCTGGTCACTCTAGCTTGTGTCAAGTTGACAAGGAACCAGGACAGTCACCTCATGACCCAAAAGGACTGTTGCAGCTCCTGCTGTCATAGCTGGACTTCAGGCCATGGGGAGGCAAAAGGGCAAAGTGAGATACACGCTCTGTCTTGAAGAACTCTTCCCATAAGTTGGTCACACTTTTACTGACATCCTCATTGGCACTTAGTCATGTGACCATTGCTAGCTGCAAGGGAAGCAGATACACATGGCTTTTATTTCCAGCTGTCAGACTTTCAGGTGTAGAATCTATACAAGTGGTGGAGAGCTAGAAGGTTGGTTGGGAAAGCACGGCAGAACAAAATCAGCTATGCTCACATTCCAGCCTTCCCCTGGTCTTCACCTCTCCCCTTGTAAGACTTGAAGTGAGTTTAACTACCAGAAGACCCCCTCAAGTGAGACACGAGAACGGAGTTTGATACAAATGCAAGAGGTTTATTTTTTCTGGCACGTTGGAGTTGACTTTCAATCAGCCCTTTGTGGCGAGTGACTAAAGGGTGACCCCGATTGGCTATTATAAGCAGTTTCTATACTTTTTAGGGGTACAGGTTACATCAGTAAGGTTACAGTTTAAACTTATTGGCTAAGCATATTGACCTTTGAATCTATTGGCTAGCAAGCATATGAGATGCGTTCAAACTCTATCTGGGCCCAGAGGGTCAGGTGACTGTCAGTCAGTATATCCTGAGATTTTTCAAGAATGTCTCTGCTCCTCCTGAGAACTGTGGGTGGAGAATGGAACTTGGCCTAGCCTTGACTCAAGGCAGGAAGCTTGTACTTGGCCTAGTCTTGACCCGAAGTGGTGGGTATAAGTCTGGCGAAAGCCCCTAGGGTCCTTCACAGGATCCCCATAACCTACCTACTTTCTACCAGGCCAAGCTTCTTAATAGCTCTTACGCTTCAGTAAGAATTAGGGTCCTTCACCCTCAGAAGTGAGGTCTGTGGCAGGTGCTCACGGTGTGGAGAGATCCTCTCCTTTGTTGTATTGGTAGATACCTAAGCATCTCAGAATGTGTGCACACCCAACGTCCTACAGAAAGTCATCTTAGGCCCTGACAACATGTGTGTCGAGTGTGTATGAAAACTGAAGGGCTAGCCCCACGCCCCACTCACCAGGGATTGGTACCTTGGGCTTCACAGCTTCTCTGAGCTGCTGGATGGTAGAATCTTGTGTGAGGGCTCTAGGGCTCTTCGTGGTAGACTGTGGTGTTGTGAAGACTGGCAGGGACACAGGAATTCTAGGGTATAATGTGGGTATGACCATTGCACAAGGTGATTTTAAATGGCAAACTTAAAATATTATTTATTTTTGTATTTGTTTGTGTAGAAGAGATGTGTGTGTGTGTGTTTGTGTGCGCACGCATGTATGTACGTGTGTATGCATGCAGGTGCATTTGTGAGTGTGTGTGTGTATTCATGTGTGAATGTGTGTGTGTGTCTGTGTGAGTGTGTGTGCGTGTGTCTGTGTCTGTGTGTGTGTGCATGTATGTATGTGTGTATGCATGCGGGTGCATTTGTGCCCATGAGTGTGTATATGCATGTGTGTGTGTGTGTGTGTGTGTGTGTGTGTGTGTGTGTGCATGCAGGTGCATTTGAGAGTGTGTATGTGTGTGCATGTGTGTGTGTGTGTGTGTGTGTGTGTGTGTCTGTGTGTGTGTGTGTGTGTGTGTGTGTGTGTGTGTGTGTGTGTGTGTGTGTGTGTGTGTGTGTGTGTGTGTGTGCATATGCCTGTGAATATAGACCAAAGGCTGGTGTTGAGGTCTTCCTCCGGAAGGCTGGGATACTGGGTCGGGAACAGGGTTGCCATGTTCACCAGGAACTGCTGGGAATGCCAGTTCCTGTTCTCAGGCTTGCACAGCAAGTGTTTGTACTTGCCAAGCAAGCCATCTCCCCAACACCTTACAACTTTTAAAATATTGGTTTTGTGTTTTAACATATTAAAAAAAAATAAAATCAGGCTTGGATTGGTGCTTGCCACCAAACCCGATGACCTGAGTTCAGCCTCTAAAACTCACAGAGTCACAGGAGAGAAGAGGCACTGGAAGCTGTCCTCTGACTTCCACACACATGCTGCATGTGAGGCCCTGCCTTGACGATCCCAAACAAATAACGTGAGGGTTTTGTGCACATGATTATTTAGGCTAAGACTGGGTTTAATGTCAGTAATTCGTGAAGTGTTCTTTGAGTTGGGCAGAAGCGTAGGTTACAGGCCTGGTTAAGAGCAGGACTTGGGTCTGATGACACCCAGGTCAGACCGCACTAACAATTCTAGGTCAAGCTTTCAGTGAACTCATGACACGTGGAGCCTCCAGGTCTGTGGTGACATTGGTTCCTGCAGAATTAGAGAGGCTTGAAGAAAGCCACTGTCTTAGTCAGGGTTTTGCTGCTGTGAACAGACACCGTGACCAAGGCAACTCTTATAAGGACAACATTTAATTGGGGCTGGCTTACAGGTTCAGAGGTTCAGTCCACTATCATCAAGGTGGGAGCATCCAGGCAGGCATGGTGCAGGAGGAGCTGAGAGTTCGACATCTTCATCTGAAGGCTGCTAGGAGAAGACTGGCTTCTAGGCAGCTAGTTTGAGGGTCTTAAGCCTATGCCCACAGTGACACACCCACTCCAACAAGGCCACACCTCCAAATAGTGCCACTCCCTGGGCCAAGCATATACAGACTATCACAGTGTAGAATCCCTTCCCAGAGACAAGTGCCCACTGTGGAGGTGCCTCAATCCCATGAATCTCTGGGGAGATTCCAGTACATGGGAGCCCATTGTTTGAGCCTCTGATGACTGACAGGAGTCTCTCTTTAGAGCCCCTTTGCTTCTACAACACCATCTTTCTTGTTCTGTTTTTGTTTTTCAAGACAGGGTTTCTCTGTGTGGAGCCAGCCCTGGAACTGTTCTGTACACCAGACTGGCCTTGAACTCACAGAAATCCTCCTGCCTCTGGCTTCTGCTGGGAGTTTGCAGCAGCTACAGCCCCATCTTTTTCAAGGAAAAACCAGAGTTGTTGCTGTTGAATGAGGGTCATTCCCAGTCAGGCACTGTCCAGCTGGAGTCTTTGATGTGATGTCATCTCTCTTAGATGATGAGGTCATCTGGTTTTCTTTATTCTTTGAGGAAACTGTGTCACTGCTTTAGAGTTTTAAAAGTCCTTTTTTTTTTTTTTTTTCTTTTTTTTGGAGCTGGGGACTGAACCCAGGGCCTTGCGCTTGCTAGGCAAGCGCTCTACCACTGAGCTAAATCCCCAACCCTTAAAAGTCCTTTATAACATCCGCTCTTACACTAATTGGTTGTGGAACTGATTTTAGAAGCAGATTTCAGCATTCGTCCATTAAAATGCATTTTACAATCACTACGCATCTGGAAGGGAGTGAGTCTGTGGGTGAAGATTCTGGCTGGGGTGGGGTTGCTTTTCAGCTAAGTCTCCAATGCTGCTTCTTTGCTCTCCAGCTAGAGGCAAAGGCATTAAAGTTGCAGAAGGGCTCTGAGAACACGAGGTTCACGGGGTCCTCTGGGCTCCTCAAGGAATCTGGCCCAGGCCATCAGGCAGCCCCTAGGACCTCAGGCGGATGTGCAGGAAAGTCGCTGTACCCTCAGGGCACACACACAGCAGCCTATGCAGCAGCTCGTGTGGGAACAGAGCTTCAAAAGGGGGTCAGTCCAGGGAGCCTCACACAGGAAGGAGTCCTTGCTGAGGCGAGAAGCTCTGGGGATGGGCAGACAGCTGGGCCCAGGGTTGGGGAGGCACTTGGTGAAAGGGCTTGCCTACTGGACTTGGGTGAAACATGGCAGCCAAGCTGGCCAGTGGTTAGCTGCCCTCTGAGAGATGCAAAAGCCAAGAGAAACTATGTGGTGGGGCTTTTCCCACCTTTGCCATCCTGACCAATGACTCCGTCTGTCTTGTCTAGGTCAGTGAAGTGTAGGTTGACCATTATCTCTGGATTGGTTCTGTGAGGTAGTGAGAAGAATTCCTTATTGTTTAAAGGGACAAGCTGGTCTCCAAGAGGTCCCTAGCCAGTCCCCAGAAGGTGGCAAGCAGGTCCCCAGGAAGTAACTGCTCCATCTCAAGGACATCTGTCTTGCTCTTCCTGGAATTCAGGGTGACCACAGGTTTGAAAGGATCACTGCTGTTTGTGGAGAAAGCCAAGAGAAACTGTATGTGGGGGACACAGTAAAGAAACTGCTGGTGTGACTGCTCCCTTTGGGATGTGGTCAAGGTTTTTCCTGTAGGTGTGTGAGAGAACAGCCATGGGTGTCTACAGGAGGAGAGAGAGGAGAGAGAGAGAGAGAGAGAGAGAGAGAGAGAGAGAGAGAGAGAGAGAGAGAGAACTGAGTCTGACGTAAAACCTGGGAACAGCCAGGGCTAAGGAGGTGGGAGAAGGTGGGAGAATAGGGAGAGAATAGAGAGAGAGAGAGAGAGAGAGAGAGAGAGAGAGAGAGAGAGAGAGAGAGGGCAAGAGAAATTAAAGAAAGTCAGAGAGAGTGAGAATAATAGTGGAGAGAGAGAGCAAGAAAATTAGAGTTAGTCAGAGTGTGAGAGAGAATTAGAGTAAGTCAGAGTGAGAGACAGACAGACAGACAGCATAAGGAGTGTGAGAATAACAAGAGTGGAGAATAGTGAGAATATTCAGGTTAGGAGAAGGATGCCTACCTGCGGGGTTGGAAGCCCATGAGCTGGAGGGATAGGGCAGGGGAGGAACCGAGAAGGTTGCTGGCAAGGACTCTCCTGTACTGGGAGAGCCTGGAGCCCAGCATGGCTTTGACACGCTAATAGGCACCACAGAAATATGTCAGCAAGTGTGTGTTCTATCAGAGGTAAGGGAAAAGCTTCATTTTGGCAGACAGGAACTACACAAGATCCTGAGGGACGCTGGCCTTTATCTCACTGCCAGAAATCCTAATATATACTCCAGGTTGATCTCATTTCTGGATATTTGAACTGCCTGTGAGACCAAACAGGAACAAGCTGGAAGAGAAATCACAAATGTAAGAAACCCTCTCTCCCTAATTGACAAAACCTTTATTACCTTTAATATTAAATGTAAACCCTTCTACCGGATCCGTAAGGAAGAACCAAACACTGCTGGAGAAAAATGTCACGGTTTTAAAACAGGAACTCACAGAAGGATTATAAATGTTATTACACAGAGGGAAAGAGATGCTTCACTTAAATGACATGTTCATTTTATCTCAGACTTCAGGAGGGAAAGGAGGGAGGGACAGGAAGAAGGAGGGGCAGAAGCAGGAAGGGACAGGGGTCAGAAAGGAAGGAGAGCTCCTCCAGTGTTTCTGAGGCTTTTGTGTCTCATCCGAGCGTTAACTGTGCATGGAGTGCATGCCACGCTTCATTTCCTTCTGGAAAACTGGCCAGAAAATGGTGTGTTGGTGCCCGTCTCTCTGAACTGCTATATCCCTGAGTGGGTCACCGAGCACCTTACCAAGCCCACCCCCCACACGGTTGTTGTGTGATTCACGTTTGAGAAGGTACTTTTCTTGCTTACCATATTTTATGATCTCCATCTGCTCTTATATTTTTGCCTTAGGGGTTTAACTGTTTGACCACTGCGTGATCTTGCAGGCGATACAGGAAGACAAGCCATGCAGATGATACGGCGAATGGTTTGGTAACTTTTTTCAACTTTTTCCAACTTCTCCGGTGCCCGTGAGACGCACCCTCACAGCTTGTCTTGTCTTCCAACAATTGGGAGTAGCACTGTTTACTGACTAGATAGTTCGAGTTTTGCTGGGTGGATCGCATTACCAAGAAAAGATCTTCCTTGTCATTTTTTACTGACCCCATGGGCAAGTGTGGGCCTAAGAGGCATGCACTGCTCAATCTGACTGTGAGGTTCTCAGAGCCAGAGGCACCTCCTGGCACCTCCTGGCATGGGCATAGCAAGTAGTCAATAACGATTACACAGTGACAGTCAGGCCATTTAGAATCTCAACCGAACAGCAACGGGTTCTCCAGAGGCTGTTGCGAATGCTCCTGTTTAATGTCCATAGCGACAGCTCAGAGGACCTCAGCTTACTGTGTGGAGCAAATGAGAGACCGTGTCAGTGCTCTGGAAGGCAGGAAGGGAACTCGAGACGCTTCCAACAACCAAGAGGAATGTATACTGTCCCACAAGCAAGCATTTCCACTCGGGGTGGAAAGGGCACGGTTCCACTCACTCTGTCACTCCCAGGCTCTGTGAGCTTCTCGCCTTTAAACAAAGATAGTAGCACCAGACCAGGGAGTAGTGTGGTTGGTACAGCGTCATCTAGTATGCAGGAAGTCTTGGGATCAATTCCTGGTGCCACATAAAACTGGGTTAGGGATGTGACTTTAATCTTTAAATGCAGCACTTGGAAAATGGAGGCAGGAGATGCAGAAATCGAGGTCCCTGTCATGCAGTCCATTCAAGGGTCAGCCTGGGCTACTTGAAATCCAGTCTCAAAAACCAAACCGAATCACCACTTCCCATCTGCCTGCTATGTAAGGGCCAAGGAGGGAACAGAGACGAAGCAACCGGCATGGATCTGAACACATAGTAGGTACTCAAAAAAAAATGTCACTTGGTTTATGAAATATCCACCTAAAAGCTGAGGAAGAGTCACAGGAGGGCCCAGGCACAATGACTGGAGGGGAGTGGATTAGTTACTCTTCTGCTGCTTGGAATGTCATAACCGAGGCAGCTTGTAGAAGGAAAGGTTTCTCTGGCAGCAGAAAGAGCTGAGGACTCACATCTAAAACTGCAAGCAGGAAGCGGGAAGAGGGCAAACCGGGAAGGCTGTGGCTTTGAAATTCCCTAAGGCCCACTGTGGTGGTTTGAATATGCTTGGCTCATAGGAAGTGACGCTATTAGGAGGTGTGGCCTTGTTAACAGGACACCATGTAGGCAGGCTTGAAGGGCCCCTGGTGCTCAAGCTCTGCCCCGGGGTGCACGAGAGAGTCTTTTTCTGGCAGCCTTCGGTTCAAGATGGAGACCTCTCAGCTCCTCCAGCACCATGTCTGCCTGCGTGCTGACGTGCCTCCCCCCATAATGATGATGGACTGAACCTCTGAACCTGTAAGCCAGCCCCAACTAAATGTTTGCCAGTATAAGAGGTGCCGTGGTCATGGTGTCTCTTCAGAGCAATGGAGCCATAACTAAGACACCAACTCTCAGTGATATATACTTCCTCCAGCAAGGCCACGCCTCCTAAATTTACCCAAACAGCGCCACCAACTGGGGACTGAGCGTTCAAACACCTGAACCTACGGGGGACATCTCATTCAAACCACCACAGAATGTACGGAAGTGCAGGACTCACTCAGTCTTCTAAACTGAGGCATAGAAGGCGTTCTGTTATCCCTAAAGAAGCTGGTGTGTCCTGAGAGTATGTTGCCAGACTGTTATGAATTTGACTGAGATGGTCTTCCGGGTCCCCATATGACAGGTTAGTTCATTCTGGATGGACCCAGCCATAGTCACGTATTAAAACACAAAACAATAACAAAAAATAAGCCTGTGAATGTGTGTCCGGTGTGTAAATGTGTGCAAAGGTGTGTCCGGGATGACAGGAGAAGGCGGAGAAATTTCCCCGGAAGCCAGTTTTTAAACATCTTCTGTGCACCTGCTGTCACGTGTATTTCTTTTTTCATCCTCTTGTCTCTTTTACCCAAGGGTCAGACATTTGACCACCACCCACTGTACTGGCTATGTAGTGTAGTGTAACAGACTGTGACGCTCCCAATGACGTCAAACAGTGTAAAGTTACTGCCTCACAGTGTTAAGAGGGCAGGAGTGGAACTTGCAGAGGTAAGGATCGAGGGTCAAGGGTGGAGGGTCGAGGGTTGAGGAGCGTGGGGTGAGCAGTCATCAGCCTTGAAGTGAGAGGGAGAAAGAGTCCTCTGAGCTCGGAACAAGGTTCTAGGACCACATGGAGGGAGGAGTCCATGACACGGTGCCACGGACACTAAGCACCCCCAGCTATGTCAGCATCTACAGATTCCACTCAGGTCCAGTGTGCTTCGGTAGGGGGAAGGGCTTACAGAATTCCACGCCAGCCGTATCACTAGAAAATCTTATACCTGCATGGGTGATGCCCTCCCCAGAGCTGGGGTGGTTCCCCGCCCCGACTCAGCCAATGCTCTTCTTCTAGGACCCCTGTCCCCGCCCCCCAGAAACCCTGTATAGGCAGGATGACATGAAGCTGGTGCGGGGCTCAGGAAGACGTGGCTGGGACCTCAGATAAGGATCTGATGTTTCCCCAACTCCTTCTACAAGGCAGAGGTAACAAGCCTGATCCCATGAGGAGCTTTTGAGGGTCATTGCAACTGCTCTGAGGTCAAGATGGTGACGGACATGTCCTGTCCAGAGGACAGCATTCACGGCAGTTGTTAATCCTGGAATCGGAGCAAGAGAATTCTTCATCGACACCTGTTGAGCGGCTGGTGGCTGTCTCCCACCAACAGACCTTGTGGGGACGAAAAAACAATCAGGTTATGGCAAGCAGACAAGACCATTGAATGTGATTCAATATTACATTGCAACTTCAAAATAAAATATTAATACGTTACCAAGCACTTGTCATGGCAACCACAGGAAAACACTGAGCGTTCATCTTGTACCAGGCTGTTTTAGGCCTGTGACATGCGCTGTCTGACTGGCTCATCTCCCCTCACAGCATGTTCTGTTGTTTTCTATTTATCCCAAGAGGAGGACAGGGTCAGAGCAGGCCACGGGCTGTTCAAGGTCACACAGATGTAGGTACCTGGTGACTCTGCCGCTCACTCTCAGCTTTGCCACATGGATGCCCCAAGACAGTTGGGATAGGGCTGGGTCACATGATGTCCGTTTTCCCAGAATGCCTCTCTGCTCAGGGACGTGCTTTGCATATTTCTGCCCAAGCTTCTTGGTACTGGGAAATGATTTTCTAAATGGTTTACATTATTTTAAAAATATTTTTTGGGGGGCCGCTTGCCCAGAAGCCAGGTGTGGTGGTACACACCTGTAATCCCAGTCCTTGGGAGGTGGAAACCGAAGGATCAGAAGTTCCAAGTCGTCCTTGTGTAGTAGGGGGTTTAAGGGGCTAGCTTGGGCTACATGAGACCCTGTCAGGAAACAAAACTGAAACAACAAGAAACCCACAGAAGAGAAGGAGGGAAACTGGCCTTTTGGAGGAAAGACCCATGGTGGAAGTCTGTAGACGGGGTTCTTGTCGGAGGAGGAGGCGGTGGCTCTCAGATGATGAGCAATGGACTTTGCTGGACGGATCAAGAGGCCCCGAGTCTGTGTGGCTCACCCTGAGAGGACCCAGGAGGCTGGGCAGAGGGTAATGGATTCATGTTTAGAAGATCAGGGAAGAGTGTGGCTCAAACATAAAATGGTGTTTTGTCTTCTTCCCTGGGCCATTTGAGGGGTGTCTTGGGCAAAGCCCCACAGCTGAGCAGCCTTCCCCTGTGATTTTTTTTTTTGCTTCTCTCTTCCAATGGGAGTGGGCAGGAATGAATGGGAGTGTTCCCTCGTGCATGTGCATGTATATGTATGAGTGTGTGCATATGTATGTGTGCATGCTTACAAGCGTGCCTGTGTGTGTGTATGTACATGCAGTGTGTGTGTGCGTGTGCGTGTGTGTGTGTATGCATGTGCGTGTGCGTGTGGATATATGGATATCGGGTAAGTGCTCCAGCACTCCGTGCTTGCAGAAGTGGAGATGGTTCCAGAAATGAAGGAGGGAAGGTGTTAGATGGCTTTTCTGCTCCAGGCAGAAGGAACCTGCCAAGGAGATTGAGCAGGGATTGAAATCCACTCCATGACCCTGATGGCTGAGGAGACAGGATTTCCTGGTCTGCAGTTAGCATGGCTGGTGATGGGGTCTTTCCCTGAAGATTTATTCTCTGCTCTTTTCTCATCATCCCCTAATGTGCTTTAAGTCAGGCGTATGAGCTCACTTCAGGGGCCTCTCCATCTTGGCAATGGAGACCCCAGCATGCTGGACTTCTCTAGGAATAAAAACACTTTTGCGTTTGCATACTGTTTGAGTCTGGGGTGTCATTCTTCAGTGAATCACGAACCCTTACAATTTATTAGTACAGATGAGTTAGGTGTTCTGGCCAGTGCCTCAGTTTGTTTGTGTCCTGAAGATGCCACCGTTCAGTCACCCAGGTCAAAGCTGTTTCCTTATAAACCGGAGTCATTCGAGGCCAGATTCAGCCTGAAGCTCATTTTTTGTGTAATGGTGATTCACCCAGAGCAGCCGAGCCTGCCGTCTCCACCCTCCCCACCTGCCCTAGAGGACACTTGAGGTGGTGCCCCTGGGACCAAGTGACTTTGGAGAAAAATGGTCTTGTTTCTGTCCTGGCCCTATCTGATGGTGACTGCTCAGCTCCAGGACCCTCCCTAGGTTTTGGTGTCCTCAGGACAGAACAAGGGGACGGCATCCTGATCTGGAAAAGCAATTAGTAAGAAGTCAAGAAATGGGAGGGAGAGGGGTGAGGAGACAGCCCAGTGGGTAGAGTGCTCACTACGAAAGTGTGAGGCAAGCATTCGGATCCCCAGACTCTGTGGAAAAGAACGGGGCATGGAGTCCCATGGTTGGAACCCCAGTGCTGGGGAGGCAGCTGGATGGATTTGTGGGTCCACTGGCTATCCAGCTCAGCCTAGCTTACTCAGAGACGTAAGTGGGCAGTCCTAAGGAGGAAGGGCAGCTGAGGTTGACCTCTGGTCCTGGGTGGGGGTGGGGAGAGGGGTGTTGTCTGCCATCAAGTGCTCCAGGCACTTGTAAGGTATTTTCTCCTCAGTGTCCGATCTCACCACACTCACAGTCAAGCGAGCTGTACCCATGGAGTGTCCTATCGTGTGTGACTGTCCTGGCTAGGGAGGCTGTGGAAACTCCTACATCAAGCAGACTTCAGCCCTGTGGCAACGTTACCATGATTTCCCTGTCAGACACTGGCTGGCAGGTCATTTGGTGGCTGCAGAGGCTATCGGGGTGTTATCCCTCACATCCATTCCCCTGCCCGCCCGGATGTTGGTTCCAAGTCACGGTCAGCTTGCTGAGGACATCTGGAAAACCATGGAGCTGTCACTCCTGTCACCCCCTAGCAGCCTAGCCTTTGCTAATCATCTCCCCGGAGACCTTTTAAAAAAGAGAGATGGCTGCGGTCTGGTCTGCCTTTTCCAAACTGCCGTGCCTCTCAGCTCTGATCACTGCGCTTTGCAGCAGATGGAATTCCGTGGAGGTTTAGCACGAGCTTCGGGAGCCGCTCCCAGAGAATCCTCCAGAAGGGAGGCAGAGGTGGGATTGCTTGCTCTCTCTACATCTGCATAGTAAAACTTTCCAAAGGGAAACAGCTTGGGTGTAGGGGATTCCTAGGGGGACTCTTTCATGAGGATGTCACACATGCCACCAAGGGCTGGGAGCTGGACTGTCACTGAGGTGGTCATTTCTACCACTCTCCAGCACGCCAAGGGTGTGTACAGGAAGGTCACATCCTTGGATCATTACAACCGGCTTTGTGAGGGAGGAAATCAGGTGGCTTCTGGCACACAAGTGATTTCAGCCACCATGCAGAATCCAAATGGAAGCCTTCTAGGGTGGCGCCCCTGGCCTGCCTGCCTCTCTCGGCTGACACCTCACAGGTGTTTATCCCAGCTGCTGGCTTCTGGACATTGTGTGCCACCCTGTTCCCTACCTGGCCAAGGGAAGAATTGCTCTCCCCTGAGCTCTGTGTGTGGAATCACTGCCTGTAGACATTAGTCACAAGCTCCTGACATAGAGGTCATGGGACGTGGACAAAGACTGTCTCCAGGGATGATCGGAGGGCGGCAACGGTAAGTGGAGTCAGTCTGAAGAGGTGAGGGGAGGGAATTGCAAATGTGGACGACTTTGAGGTGTCTGCAGAGGACAGGGAGGTGGGGTGGCAGCATTGAGGAGTCTGTTTATTCTTGCGGGGTCTTGCACATGACTGGGGAAGCCATCTACCACTGAGCTGAGGGCCCAGACTCAAGGTCTCACCGTGTAGCCCAGACTGACCTTGACTTCACAATCCTCCTGCCTCAACTTTTTTGAGTGTCGGGATGAGATGAGGAGGGTCAGACAACTAGTCCTCAGGAGAAGAGCTGTCCAAGATGAAAAGCATCACCACAGGAGGCATGGAGAGGAGGGAAGGGTTGCTGGGCTTTTCCACAGCACTTCACAATATGTGAGGAGACATTTCTATCCTTGGCCTCCCAGACAGTCTGGGATAAATAATTTAGATAATTTTGAATAATTGAGAGACGTAAAGGTCTTTATTTCATATCAGCGTGCCCATGTTTTCCGAGGGGGTTACTCAGGGCTTGTTAGTCAAGAATGTCACACATGTGGCACTCCCTCCTCCCAGTGCACACCAGCCTGTCCATCCAACGGGACGCCATGACATCTGGGATCGTCCGCTCTGCAGGTGACCAACCCTGTCCAGCTCCCAGTCCCCTTCTGCAGTGCACCTCCTACAGGCACCCATCCTCCCTTCTCTCCCTTCCGCCTGACACCTTCCCTCCAGGTCTCTATCAGTTCAGAGCTGATCTAATAGAAACTCAGCCCAGCCTCGCTGGCTCCAGCCTCTCCCTGCTCCATCCATCCTGCCTCAGGAATACAAAGCACTGTGTTCTTCCTGCAGTGAAAACACAAAGCCGTGCCCTGGGCTTTGCAGGCAGAAATTACCTGGCCCAAGATGACCTCTTTTCTTACCTTCTGTAAGGAGGTACATTTTCTCCCTACGCACCTCAGGATCTTTGGTGATATATTCCCACACGAAATCCCAGTTTTGTTTAGTTTTTCATTTGTGGCATTCGGAAGCTTTGCTTGGATCTGAATCTGTGTGCTGCATACATGTGGTGCCTGGGTAGGTCAGAAGACAGCATCAGATCCCCTGGAACTGGAGTTCCAGACAGTTGTGAGCGCCATGTGGATGCTGGGTATTGAGGTTGGGTCTCTGGGGGAGCAGCCAGTGCTCTTACCCAGTGAGCCATCTCTCCAGCCCAAATTCAAGTTCTTTATCCCAGCACACTCCAGTGTGTCTGCCTCCGTCCCAGCACACCCCAGCGCGTCCGGCTCTGTCCCCAGCACACCCCAGCGCGTCCGGCTCTGTCCCCAGCACACCCCAGTGTGTCTGCCTCTGTCCCAGCACACCCCAGTGTGTCTGCCTTCTTTACTCAGCTCATTTCCCCAGGTACAGCCCTTTCCTTCCCCAGGACCTTAGCACTGGCTGTGTCTCCTTCCCATGGTGCCCTCAGCCTAGTTAATTCTCAGCTTAGATAGCACCCACCAGCGGCATGCTGCCGGGGAGCAGAGGGGAGGGTGGCTGGTGTGTGGTGGGGATCCCTACATGGGCTATGCTTGGCTAAATGTTCACCTAATCACTTGGTTTCACTCACTGGTTTCTGAACGTTTTATGGGTGGAGACCCAAGCCCTGAGCGTGGCTCAGAGGGCCACAACCCAGACCTCATGCTAGCTACCTCATTTCTGTCCACCTCCTTTCCTCCTCCTCCCCTCCTCCCCCTCCCCCTTTCCTCCCCCTTCTATTCCCCTTTCTTCCCTTCCCCTTCCCTCCTCCTCCTCCTTCTACCACTGGAAGAGGAAGTCGGAATGGCTGTCTGGTGTCCACTTCTCCCCTTGAGGCGTCTGCCTGCCAGCAGAAAGAGGGAGGCAGAACCCAGGACTAATCGGATCTGGTCTGATTGGGAGTGAGTGCCGGAGGACACCTTCTTTTACGTGGCTACCTTTAAGGAAGCAGCTCTCTGAGATGACCCTTGCTGGTTCGCACTGCTCTATGGGTGGTGGATGTAAACACACTTTATATGGGGTCAAGCAGGGATTATATACCTCTTGGGAGAAGGACTTCCAATGACCTTGGAAGGAAGGTCATTGGCTTAAGGCTGAGGGCGGAAACACCTCATTAGCATGGGGAAGCATTTCAGGAACTCAGGTGCTAGCTGAGTGGGTTCTTATTGGGAGGAAGGAAGTTGAACCTGCAATCTTAGCTAAGGCTATGTGGAAGTAGAGGTGTGGTGGGTGGGGATTGAACTCCCTGGACAAGGTCAGAAGG